>NW_026991716.1:105260014-105885014 GCF_029215605.1 Mirounga angustirostris
CAGTGAATGGAAGAGAAAATAAAATAATCATTAATTAATATATCACCATATTTTGTACTAGTGATAAATCTACTTGTAAAATTCATGACTCCCAATGAATGTGTGACTGGAAAAATACTGGTCTTCAAAAAATAATATATATCTACTGCCGTACTCTACTACACACACTATAGACTTGGTACAGAGCAGAGAAAAAAGTAGTCCTTGCTGTCTGCATCAGTAAATCTAACTTTACTGCTGAATCAAAATTTTACAGCCAAAAGAAAACATTTATGATATAACAGTAATTATTTAAGATGAAGGCGTTGATTTTATATGCATTGAAAATAAGATGTTGGACTTGAAAGTCAATGCAACAGAATCACTGTTTCTCAACAAGGGCGCACACACCTAATCTCGATCATACCTCTCCTTAATTCACACAGTTGTGTTAATTCTTCTGAAATCCAGTTGTTTATTATGAACAAAGCATATTTGTACATTATTATTATGTATGGTGAGAGACATCAGATAGGTATGTTGAGGGTAGAGACCATGTGGTATGAGGACAGTGGTGGGGATCTCTGAGAATCCTATGCAATGTTTCATTGATACCTATCACTATTATTGATAAATGCCTCTCTGTGTGTGTGCATGGACATATATGTGTATGCATGTGTGTGCATGAAGGAGAGGGGGATGTGAATGATCCCCTAATAGTTTTAAAAATATTTTCAGCTAACAAATAAATGTGTGTGTGAATATGTGTGTGTCTGTGTATGTGTGTGTCTAAGTTTTCAATTCTTTCATATTGAGATTTAAGGAGTTTATACATTAAGAATAATCTTATAAGATTACCATATCCACAGTTAGATATAAGATTGGAAAATCTTCGGGACCATCAGTTCTCAGCATCTCTATTTTGTGCTTCCAGAGTCATAGAAAGATGCTTCTGAGTTAATACTGGACTAAAAAATCTCAAAAGAACATCCAATTCAACATTGGTTGGATTAGGCAAAGATTTACAAAAGAAATAAATTTTGAACTGCATTTTCAAGGTTAAAAAGGTGTTTCCCAGGAAAAGAAGAGTAAACAGATATTCTAGCCAGAGGAAAATACATGCTCAAAGGTAGAGAAGCATGGAATAGCATGTAAAGTTCAGGGAATAGAAAGTAGTTTTGCAATGCAGTAGAAGTCTAGAAGTTTGGGAGAAGATGTAACCTAAGTCAAGATCTCTGGCTCCCACACCAAAAGCTCAATCTTGGATTCTCATCTCTGCTCCCACCCTCCTTCCTCAACATACATTCCAAACACATTCCCCAATTCTTTATACCCTAGTGTTGACTTCTCATTCTTGTTGATCCTGTACTTTCAGCCAGTATGTTGTACCAGAAAAAGCATGAGTTTGGAACTGGACAGAATTGGATTTGAATCACCACTTGCTAAATTAATAGCTGTGTGACCTTAAAAAGGTTACTTAATCTCTGAGTCTCAGTTACTTTCATGTAAAATGAAAAAGATAATGCCTTTCTTATGGTGTTATTCTGAAAATTAAATGAGAGAATACCTCTTGAGAGTATATGGCATATGTTTATGACTTTTTAAAGAAGCTAGCTCTCCCCTTCCACTACTTCAGGAAAGCTCTAGAAAAAGGCATTTTTGAAAGGCAAAAAAAAAGAAGAACATCTTTCAAAAGCAGACTATCCTAGTGTGAATTCCAGCTTCTTCATACACTACTAGCTATATAGCCATGGGCTTAACTCTCTAATACTCTATCTTCTCATTAATAAAATAAAGATAATAAATCTTTTTTTTTTAAAGATTTTATTTATTTATTTGACAGAGAGAGATACAGCGAGAGAGGGAACACAAGCAGGGGGAGAGGGAGAGGGAGAAGCAGGCCTCCCGCCGAGCAGGGAGCCCGATGCGGGGCTCGATCCCAGGACTCTGGGATCATGACCTGAGCCAAAGGCAGACGCTTAACGACTGAGCCACCCAGGCGCCCCAAGATAATAAATCTAATCTATAAAGTTGTATGGATCAGATAAAATGCACCGCTCCCATTGTCTGGCAGTTATAGGTTCTCCCCTGAATCTTCTCTCAACACCTATGAGAATAATCTGACAACTGCACTTAACCTTTCCATCCAAGCCTGATCAACGTCTTCACTACTGGTAACTCTGTCACCATCTTCAACTCACACTCAACACTCTTCATTTCTAGGCAGTCACTAGCTATTTTCACCTATTTCACCCATCCTCCCACCTATCTCCCCTTTGGTAACCATCAATTTGTTCTTTACAGTTAAGAGTCTTTTCTTGGTTTGCCTCTCTCTCTTTCTTTTCCTTTGCTCACTTGTTTCGTTTCTTAAATGCCACATATGAGTGAGATCATATGGTATTTGCCTTTCTCTGACTGACTTATTTCACTAAGCATTATACTCTCTAGCTCCATCCATGTTGTTGCAAATGGCAAGATTTTGTTCTTTTTATGGCTGAACAGCCTTCCATATCTATCTATCTATATATGTATATAGATATATGGAAGATATATATATATACCACATCTTCTTTATCCATTCATCTATCAATGGACTCTGGGCTGTTTCCACAGTTTGGCTATTGTAAATAATGCCACAATTAACATAGGAATGCATGTATTTTTGAATTATTGTTTTTGTATTTTTGGGTAAAGGCAGCAGAAAATGAAATTAAGAAAATGATCCCATTAACTGCACCAAAAACAATAAAATATCTAGGAATAAACTTAACCAAAGAGATAAAAGACCTATACTCCAAAAATTACAAAACACTGATGAAAGAAATTCAAAACAATGCAAAGAAATGGAAAGACACTTCATGCTCATGGGTTAGAAGAACAAATATTGTTAAAATATCTACACTATCCAAAGCCATCTACAGATTTAATGTAATACCTATCAAAATACCAACAGCATTTTTCACAAAACTAGAACAAACAATCCTAAAATCTTATAGAACCACAAAAGACCTTGAATAGGCAAAGCAATCTCAAAAAAGAAAAACAAAACTAGAGTTATCATAATTCCAGACTTCAAGTTACATTACAAAGTGGTAGTAATTAAAATAGTATGGTACTGGCATAAAAACAGACATGTAGATCAATAGAATAGAATAGAAAACCCAGAAATAAACCTATAATTATATGGTCAATTAATCTTCAACAAAGAAGGAATGAATATACAATGGGCAAGACTGTCTCTTCAACAAATGGTATTGGGAAAACTGGACAGCCACATGTAAAAGAATGAAACTGGACCACTGCTTTTCATCATACACAAAAATAAACTCAAAATGGATCAAAATCCTACTCTTAAGGTTACAGTCTAGTGTGAAGAAAGGAAGCATCACATGTACCAAGTGCAATATATAGAACAAAATTTATTTTATTTTTATAACAACCTTGGAAATTGAGTAGTTATCAGTATCCCCATTTAAGATACACATCTAACTGAGTCTCACAGTAGTTAATAACTTGTCCAAGGTCACCAAAATATAGAGGTGAATTATTTTCAAACAATTTTTATGGTTACTTTTGAAAATCAATTGCCTATTTCATCAGTCTGCAGCTCTTTCCTATGTAATAGCATTGCATATTTATATATGCTGTACTGAATTGCCCCCAGCTTTAAGAATTTTTCATACTTCACTAAGGAAAATATCCCATTATCTCCTGAATTTCATGGTTTAGCAACACAGTACATAAAGTCAAGCTACTCCATAATGGAAAATAGTGTGTCTAGTTCCTGAAATCAATTTAGGAGTATATTCAACATATCTATTTATAATGGTCAAAATAGCCTGTGAAGCAATTTTCAACCCCATAAAATGGAATCAGAGCTCATTCCAGCCTTGGGCCCATCACACCATTAATATGTCTGAATTTTAGTAAACAGTGAGAATTCCAAGACTTAATAAAGCCCAACAAACTCTTTTGAAACCTTGTGGCAATAATGAAATAATCTACTTTACAAAAGAAACAAGCTTTAATCTTATATCTGAACAACAACAAGAAAAGCAAATCTATGAGTTAACAACAAAGTCTTAAAATAGCATACTTAATCGCTATTGCAAAATAGAATGCTATTCTTGGCCATCAAAGTTTAAAAAGAAAATTCTATATGCTATGATTTATATTAGAAATGTTGATAAGCAGCATTTTATAGTATTGTTTTTAGACAGAATAAATTCATAAATATGGTATCAACTGAGAAATAACTGGTCATAAATCTATTTCTAAGCAGTGAGTAATTAAGAAAATCATATGAAATAAGTGAAATTATCCTCTTCCATCTTGTTTTTTCTATGAAACTTCCAAATATGGTTCCAATCAATGGGAAGATCTTTGTGAACTCTACCTTTGCAAGTTTGATTAGAATTTTTTTTTAATCCCACAAAACAACAACAAAAGTCAAATCTGTTGAATAATATATTTTTTTATCCAAATTATTTTTCCAAATTCTCTGCCAAAGCAAACACATGGTATGTGTTAGTCAGCTGGGTCTGCATAAATTCATCAGTTGTATGAACTACCCAGATTTTGTTGCCAAACCTATTACACTAAATCCCACTGTTTTTAAAACTTAACTCCAAACATCTTTTTAAGTTTGCAGAACATTCTAAACTAGCTTAAATACACATATTTTTAAATTACTTTTTTTGTTTTTTAGCAAATTTTGGGAATATTCCTCTTGGACCAATCCCACATTATAAGTTCTTTTGGTACCTGCTAAGAGAAAGGTAAAATACAGCCCTTTTTTCTTTTTTGGAACAAAAGAGAGAAAGAGAAGGGGGAAACCTTACTTTACTTTTAAGATTTTACTTAAACATTCTCAATGCAATAAGATCTGTTAGAAGAGTTTGACAAGAAATGTTATCAGATGGTTTGAATCCAGAATTTTAATGCACAAATGTGCATTTCGTTCTTTATCCCACAGACTCATGTCACTGAAAAAGTCACTTATTTTACCATAAAACGAAAATCACTCATTCACCCTATGATGATTTTAACCCTCACTTAAAGAATATTATATTTATTGCTGTCTTTTGTCTTCAACGATAAGGTTGATAGTGATGATTACCATCTCCTTGTTTCCAAAGAAAAAAGACCTAAAAGAGAACACCAGCTCTTTCCATGAATAAGCATACATTTTTATGATAGCAATAAAAAACAGCTATTTAACAGCCATGATGTGAATCTGCTATAATCTTCAAAGGTTTTATTCTCAATTTATACCACACTGTAGACTTTAATTTTAAATTAAATTAATTTCAATTCAATAAACCTGAGATGTACCTACCTAATTTGGATGTTGTATAATTCAATGTAACATTTTATACCAACATCTCACTGTAAGTCAACAACTGAGAATTGCAGAAGACAACATTCACAAGCTATCACAACCATATCTCCCATACACTTGGATCTGTTCCCAACTACTATGTCTTCCCTCTGGTGAAAATGGGTGAACTCTCAGCAAGGACCAGCCTCTCCACTTGCATTCTAATCTTATCTGCTTTCTCCAATACAAGAACACTGTTTCAGCAATTCTCACTTCTCTTTCCTTCAATATCAAGTTTTTTACCTCTTCTGAACTATTCCACCAGCATATAAAAATGTTATTCTCCCACCTGAAAAAAAATCCTCTCATCTCATTTCTCGTTTCCTCACCTCTAGTAAATACTCCAAACACCTCCTTCCCTTTAGAGGAAGCACCACAAAAGATTGTCTCTGCAAATTCTTAAATCCACTAACTCAAGATTTTCTCCCACCACATCACTAGAACTGCTCTTGTGGAGGTCACCAATGACCTTCACGCTGAGTACCCAATGGTGGCCTTTCAGTTCTTAAATAACTTGGTCCCTCAGCAGCTTGCAACACAACTAGTCATTCCGTCTGCCTGTAAACATTTTCTTTGCTTTGTAACTGTGGTCCCAGTTATCCTCCTTCTTTACTGGCCATACTATGGTAGGTAAAAAGCACAGCTTTCAGTGTCAGGGTGATCTACATATGAACCCTTGCTCTGCCTCTTACTAAATAAGTAATTTACCTTGGAGAAGTAATTTTTCTGAGCCCCAGGTTCCTCATTATAAAAAGGATATAATAGTACTTAGCACTCAAAATCATTTTTATAAAAATGGATAAGATCTTGCTATTTGTGATAACATGGATTGACCTACAGAGTATTCCCTATCCTAAGTGAAATAAGTCAGAAAGAGGATAAATACCATATGATTGCAATTTTATGTGGAATCTAAAAAGCAGATAAATAAACAAACAAAAAGCAGAATCAGACCTATCTAAATACAGAGAACAAACTGATGATTGCTAGAGAGGAGGGGGATGGGGAAGATGCAAAATGGGTGAAAGGGAGTGGGAGACACAGGCTTTCATTTATGGAATAAATAAATCACAGGAATAAAAGGTACAGCATAGGGAATATAGTCAATAGTACTGTAATAGCATTTTATGGTGACACATGGTAGCTACACTTGTGGTGGGTATAACATAATGTATAGAGTTGTTGAATCACTACATTATGAACCTGAAACTAATGTAACACTGTATGTCAACTATACTCCAAAATTATTTTTATAAACTTTAAAGGAAATTATAAAATTTAAACAAAATAAAATTGTCATTTTTGCAGTGATTCATATTACCATTAATAAAGAATAATATTGTCCAAATATATATAATAAATTGTAATCGCTTTAATTGTCCACTAAGTTAATTATTTTTCACTAAATATTTCACTATATATAAATTTCAAAAATTATTTTTCACTAGTGTCATTTGATATTAAAAGTTTAAGAAAATTACAATATATTTTCCTCACCAGTTTTTAATTATAAGATGTAATTTTATAAATAAAATTTTAAGTATACTTTCCATGAAGAGTTTCATGTTCAATTTTAAAATATAGTATTCAACAAAGGCATTTTAAAATAATACATTTAGATGTTAATTATTTTGGTGAGCTCATTTTACACTGAGCTTTATTCTAAAGTTGGTCTTTTTTTGTCTGATGGTCCTAAGCTGTTCATCTTACAGAAATCTCTTCCACCATTCTTATCCACAGGATATCTCCATCCACTTACCTCCATTTCCAAGGTAAAGAGATTTGACAAAACCCAATATTGGCTCCATTCCTAAATCCATAGATTTCTCCCAGTATCCACAACGACCATCACCAACTCAAGCTCTAGAAAAATAAAAAAAAAAACTCTTTTCCACAAAAATTCTGAGGCCTCCCTATCTAATCTACTCTTCTTATTAGAGAATAGGAGAAGTGAAGCACTAACATACCAAGCAGTTCAGTTCACAGTTAGTTTATGAAAAAGTTGGACCTCGAATCCATTTTGGCAAATGCCCCACCCCCGTTTTGTTTGGAGTTTGGGGGTTTTTTTCTTTATTTCCTTCTTTTTTTTTTTTACTTTACTATATAGCCTCAATTATCTTCTCAGTTTTACTACAGAGCTACACGCCTTAACCATGTTGCTCCCTTTTCTTATCTTAACATATATATGTATAGTTCTAATAAACATTATACTGTTGTTGAATATTGTGATTGGAACATAAGTCACTGGTATGGTAAAAGCCTGGAAGAAATGCAAATGCACTTCAGTTATTAACTGCTTGTACTTACTTTTTAAATTGTAATGTAAAAATAAATTGGGTGTATAACAATTTGTTTGAATTTTTATTAATAATTATTTTTATGGAATATCTTGTATTTGTCAGCTGATGTAACAAGAATTCATGCTCAGCATCAGATCCCAACAACAGAACATGAACTTGAGTGGAGATCTAACTCCTAAGCTCTTTTCATTTGCTGCAATAACACTTGACTTGGGGCTCCTGGGTGTCTCAGTCGGTTAAGCACCTGCTTTCGGCTCAGGTCATGATCCCAGGATCCAGAAATGATTAAGTGGACATTATAAACAGCAATAATCTCTTTTCAATTCTCAATTTTTATAATATGCAACCAAATAATATATTATTACATTTTGATATGGATAGGGTAGTCCTCTGACAGCAGCATCAAAAGTTTTTTAAAGTCCTCATATTCAAAATTTTAGCAGAAATTTCAATATCTCTACTGGAATAATAACTCAGAAATGTACATTTCAGTCAGTGAGGAAGGCCTTTCAATGGGCATGCAGCTCTTAACTCAAAATGGAATGTAATATTTAATGTATTAGTATATACCTACTCAGGCGACATTGGAATAGATTAAAATAATCAGAGGAGAATCTTAATAATGGAAAATAATGTCTTAGGAGCTTAAATTTCTGAAATCTATCCTTCCTTGCCTATATCAGAAATGTTCTACATGCTTTTGGCTCACAATTTAAGGGTGCATTAACAGAGTTCTGAGTTGTTCAGAATTTACCAGGAGTCATGAATTGATTTTGTCTTTGCTTCTATCTTACCAACTGCATGAAATGACTTTTTCATTGTATTTTAAGAATCTTATGGTTTCTTTGATGATAATTCAATAGCATTCCTATTGTTAAAACATCTTGATTCAATATTAATATTTTATATGCAAAGCTTAAGATTTTATCATTTAATGAAAATTTTATTGTATATATATTACTACTAGGTCTCTTAAAAATGGTAAATGTGCTTGCATTAGTACAACTTTTCAATAGTGAATCAGTCACTAGAACCAATACTACCTACACAATAGATGAGACTAAATCCACACAATACGTTTACAGCCAGAGAGTATACTGAGAAGACAGTAAATTCACTGAATCTTACGAATCACACCATTTCCTGAATGTTTTTGGTACACACATGAGTTATTTACATATATTTTACTTTTATGTTTTGAGGGTTATAAGACCACACAAAAAGGAAAAAAAATATTATCTCACAGAATATTTTTTAAGTTATATAATATTACTTACTTATTATGGAAGAAAATTTAATTAAAATATATTTATATCTTATACTACATATGTGTGTGTGTGTGTGTGTGTATATATATATATATATATGCAAATAAAATTAAAATCCACCATATCCTGAGGTACTACCTACTTTTATGGAAAGGTAGTTATTCAACAAATACACTTAGGTTTATGTTATATTCTAGAGATGTTAGATTCCAAGGATCCTAAAAGGATGATGTATCATTTAGGCAAGAGATGGACATGTAAATGAATAAATTACATTGTCTGTAAAAGACTGTAAGAGTAAACATTTCTATGAAAGCAAATAAGTAGTGTCGCATTACCTGGAGAATTAAATAAATGTTAGAAGATATAAAATTGGTGCTGAGTCTTAGGGTCCAAGTAAAGGTTTGTCAAACAATTAATATAGAATCCAATTAATATAGGACATTTGAGTTTTTTTACCTTGTAACATATGATGGAATTATGCATTCACATAGCAGAGATAATTAGATTGAGATTTTAGAATGAAAAAAATCTAGAAATTGATTGGATGATAGATTTAAGGGAGTAGAGACTGAAAGGCCAATAATTAGATGGCTACTATAAAAGAAGTTAGAATGAAGTTTACTGAAAATGTATACAGCCCTAAATTAAGGCAAGTCTGGTTAGAATGTAGAGAAGGAGACATATGCATTATGCACTTGAAGATATATTTTGGCAGCATAGGATGTAAGAGAAATTCACATAATCAAATACTGGAGATTATCCTGATACATGGTGTGTAAAATAGAAGACTCAGAAAAGACTGAAGAGTAATGTCCAAATGAAGTGAACAGGAAAGAGTAATGTCATAGACACTGAAAAAGAACATCTAAAGTAGTTCCACATTGGTCAACAGTGTTAAATACCATGGAATGATTGATTACATGGGATGATGGCTGGAAATGTGCCACTGGGTTTGAAAATCAGGAGGTCAGGGTGGACCAGTTGTAATATAGCAGTGGGAATAGCAGTCAGATTGTACTGGATTGAAGAATGAAGAGTAGATGGAGAATTAGAATTGGGGAACAGAATGAGAATACGATTTCATAAAGTGTGGTAGTGAAAGAAAAGATGGTAAAAGTATAATAGATCAGGGGCACCTGGGTGGCTCAGTTGGTTAAGCGACTGCCTTCGGCTCAGGTCATGATCCTGGAGTCCTGGGATCAAGTCCTGCATCGGGCTCCCCACTCAGCAGGGAGTCGACTTCTCCCTCTGACCCTCCTACCTCTCATGCTCTCTGTCTCTCATTCTCTCTCTCACAAATAAATAAAATCTTAAAAAAAAAAAAGTATAATAGATCAGATTGAGGGAAAATTATCTTGGGTTGTGAGTGTACAGGTAGTTTAAGAAGGAGGACCAGTGAAGGAAAAGTGACTAAAGACTCAGGACAGAGGAAAGAATTTGTGAACTGAGACCTTGATGAGGCAGGAAGTGATAATAACTCATAGTAAGAGTAATTGCTCACGCTGTGTACCAGGCAGTGCCCTTCACATTTTTAGTGTTAATTAATACAATTGGCTTCAGAACCTTATGAGATACATGTCTTCATTATATCCATCTTAGAGATGGAAAAACTGAAATACTGAACTGGCCCAAGTTGGGGAAGGAAAATTAAAGCCCAGGCAGCTGGGAATCAAAGACTGTTCTCTTAACCCACTGTGTTCCACTGTCTCTGAGGCCTTTGGAAAGAACCTGAAACACAGATTCTTCTGAACTAGAAAAAAAGGAACTGATGAGTGACATCAAAGATACATATAGAGATGGAGGGGAGGAAAAAACAAGAAGTGGAGGGGAGAGAAACTGAGTAGGTACTTACTTGATAATTTGTATTTTCCCTATAAAGTAAAAGGCAAACATCATCTGTTGATGATTAGGTATTTGGAGAAAGGGTAAAAAGTTTGAGAGACAAACAATCATTTTTAACCCCATATCCCAAAATGTTGCATCCAAACAAGCACTTTTGAGATCATTGTTCTAATATCTATTTCAATGTACCAACAAATTAACGTGCAAAGTTCATTGTAGTTAACTGAAACTGCCAAGACCTGAGCAGCTGCTCAGCTACAAATTCTGTCCTGACCACAAAGTCTCTGAAGCAATAAAAGACCTTGGCATTACTGCTTGACTGACCCCCTGATCAGTTTACAGAACAACTTGTCTTAATTGGACTCAAAGAAACATAAATACTCGGCATAGCAGTTTATGGTGGGTATAAAGTAGGACAGTTCACTAGTAGGATTTTCCACTGAATATATATTTATAATGATATTCTAAAATGATGTATCTATTCCAGCAAACGTTGTGTTGTATAAGCATATGTTATTGATGATTATCAGAAACACACTCCTATACAACGAGAAAGTGGTTCTGATTACTGTAGCTCCATTGTAAGAGACAAACTTTTATACTGAAAAATATTTTGAGATATAGTTCTTCCTCTTTTTTTTTTTTCTACAAGCATAATAAGCAGTAAAACTTGGCGAAGGCTGAAATAGGTAGCTTAGGTTTTACGTTCCATATCCCTGAGTATACCAGATTATCTTCTAACACTGATTTTGTAATGTTCTGCCTTGCCTGGTTTTCAAATATTACAAAGAAATATGTTTCTACTGCTCTTGTTGGAAGATTACTTCTCTCCAATCTTTAATGCCATATTCAATATTTAAAACACCCACGTAAATTATTTCTCACAGTGAAAGTTTTACTTGTTGAACTTTTTTTTATTACAATATAACAGAACTTTATATCCTAAAATAAGAATATATACCCTCCACAACAGGGTAGTTATCTAGTTTGATAATATTTTGCATATGTGAGTAATGAGATGACTAGCTATTCAAAAAAGAATAGTAATTCATTACCACACCCAGTAGAAATCATTCGCTCCCTAAAGATAGAAATGATGAAGCAAAATGATCTTTAAAAGTAAAATCACAGGTTTAAAAGATGGCAACTAGTTTTGGGGTTGTATTAAATGGAGGGAAATGTGACCTATTTAGAAATATTTTTTTTTACAAAAATAGATCCTCAAGAATATTAAGCTATCATTTATTCTTTGATATGGTTCATTTTTGGTTTTTTTTTCCTTTGTTCTTGTTTTTCATTCATTTTATTCATTATTTGGCACCAGACTCAATGAACATATTTCTTCTGGGACCTAGAATTGACTGAGTACATTGTACAAATGCAAATCAATATTTTATATTGGGATAGAATCCAGAAATACATAAAGAGGGGTGTGTGTGTGTATCCTTATTTTATCTAAAACGTAGGAAAGTTATGGTTGTCATACTTCCAAGACAGAGTGTTTACAATAAATTTGATAAGATATAATATCTTTTAAATTGATCCTTTAAGACTAAATCTAATTTAGGGGCACCTGGGTGGCTCAGTGGTTAAGCGCCTGCCTTCGGCTCAGGTCATGATCCCAGGGTCCTGGGATTGAGCCCCACGTTGGGCTCCCTGCTCTGTGGGAAGCCTGCTTCTCCCTTTCCCACTCCCTCTGCTTGTGTTACCTCTCTCATTGTGTCTCTCTCTGTAAAATAAATAAATAAAATCTTTAAAAAAAAAAAGACTAAATCTAATTTATATATGATAATGCCCATTGGTGAATAAGCATCAGCACCATCACACCATAACACTACCCTTATGCTTTATAAAAGGTAAATGGAACTACCTTTATTGTGAAACTATTTTGACAATATTAACTGTTAGTAAAATAGAGAAGGAGAATTTTATCACTAAAGTGATCTATTTGCCATTAAAACTTGCCATGCAATAACTTGACAAAGCAGTGTGTTGGGGAAAAGGAGGGTTTATCAAATGGGATAGTTTGGCCCTGAGATCAAAGAGTAGTAAGTAGAAGTAAGAGACATAACAAAAACCGCTATGAGCAAGAAAAGGACATACCATTGGTTATTCCTTCATTCAGAAGTTTATTATTAAGATCTAAATAAACTTGAACATAAATTTTGGTAGGTCTTCAGAGTGAGGAGAACAGAAGACAAAGCCTAGAATCTCCCTAAGTTGGAGAACTTAATAGTGCTAAGAGAAATACTAGTTAACCCATGCACATACTTTTAAATTTTCTAACAGCCATATTTTCAAAAGTAAAAACAGGTGAAAATAATTTTAATAACATATGTACTTAACTCAAAGTTTTCAAAATATTTCAGTGTGTAATCAATAGAAAAATTTATTAGTGAGTATATTACAATTTTTTTGTACTAAGAAGTGAAGGCCTGGTCTGTATTTCAGACTGTCAGCATGTATCAGGTCTGACCAGATACATTTCAAGTGGTGAATAGTCACATGTGGCCAATGAATGTAGTATTTGACAGCATAGGTATAAACACTCAAATTAAAAGGCACAAATAAGGAGGGGGGAAAGATGGCAGAGGAGTAGGGCACCCTATTTCAACTGGTCCCCGGAATTGAGCTGGATATCTACCAGACCACTCTGAGCACCCACGAAACCAGCCTGAGATGTAAGAAGATCTGGATCTCTACAAGCAGAATATCACAGGCAGTTGGTTTCGAGGTACAAAGCGGGGAGCCGTGATTCCGCGGGCAGATATTGGAGGATAAATGGCAGCGGGAGGGTGCCTGGCTGTGGTGATCCTACACCACTGGTGAGTGACAGCCTCGTGCGCTGGGGACGGGCACAGACTCACAGACCTGTAGCAGCAGGGCAAAGGACTTTAGGGCAGTCCCTGGGGCGGAAACCCAGAGCGGCGGGGTCGCGCCTGCGAACTGCAGCCCCCAGGGCGGAAACCCAGACTGGCAGCGGCATATGGGTGAACTGGGAGTGGCTGGCGGTTTTAGAAGCACAAAGGGCAGAGACGTGCCCCGACCTGGAGGCAGGATTGGGTGCACTGCGAAGGGACACACAACCCAGGCCACTGCAGTTTATAGCAGCACGGACAGAAACAGAGACAGTGTGGCCTGGAGAGCTCACTGAAGAATAGACTGCGGTCTCTCTGCTCTGAGGCAGAGGGTTGGAAACGGTCTCTTCTGCTCTGACTCATGGAATAGACGCGGAAAGCCACTGGGAATAGCCGCCAGAGAACAAAAGCCACAAAAACTGATTCCCGCTGAGCCCATCCCCCGCCACAGGGGGGCAGGGCAACTCCGCCCAAACAGGATTGCCTGAGTAACAGCATGGCAGGCACCTTCCACAAAAGACAGGCTGGGAAAACAAAAGGCCAGCAACCCTAAGGTCCCAAGAAAACAGGTTCATCTTCCTTGGGTTCTGGTCAATAATTTGGACTCTATACATTCCCTCAAACACCCATCAACAGAATGACTAGGAGGAGGAGACCCCAAAATAGAAAAGACTCAGAGATTATGACTTATGCTGCAGATTTAGAAATGGATGCAGATATAACCAAGATGTCAGAGATGGAATTCAGGCTAGCAATTGTGAAGGCAATGGCTAGAATGGAGAAATCAATTAATGGCAACATAGAGTCTCTAAGGGCAGAAATGAAAGGTGAATTGGCAGAACTTAAAAATGCTATCAATGAGATCCAATCCAGTCTAGATAATCTAACAGCTAGGGTAACTGAGGCAGAAGAGCGAATAAGCGACCTGGAAGACAATATAATAGATCAAAAGGGAAAAGAGGAGGCCAGGGAAAAACAACTCAGAATCCATGAAAATAGAATCACAGAAATAAGTGACACCACGAAGCGTTTCAATGTCAGAATAATTGGAATCCCGGAGGGAGTGGAGAGAGAGAGAGGACTAGAAGATGTATTTGAGCAAATCATAGCTGAGAACTTCCCTAATCTGGGGAATGAAACAAACATTCACGTCCTAGAGGCAGAGAGGACCTCTCCCAAGATAAAGGAAAACAGGCCAACACCCTGGCATGTAATAGTAAAACGTGCAAATCTTAGACCCAAGGAAACCATCTTAAGGGCAGTTAGGGGGAAGAGATTCCTTATGTACAGAGGGAGGAACATCAGAATAACATCAGACCTATCCACAGAGACCTGGCAAGCCAGAAAGGTCTGGCAAGACATATTCAGGGTCCTAAATGAGAAGAACATGCAGCCAAGAATACTTTATCTGGCAAGGCTTTCATTTAGAATGGATGGAGAGATGCAGAGCTTTGACGACTGGCAGAAACTGAAAGAACATGTGACCACTAAGCCCTGCAAGAAATATTAAGGGGGGTTCTTTTATAAAAGGAGAAAGACCCCAAGAGTGATATACAACAGAAATTTACAGGGACAATCTATAAAAACAGTATCTTCACAGGCAACATGATGACAATTAATTCATATCTTTCAATAATCACTCTCAACGTGAATGGCCTAAACGCTCCCATAAAATGGCACAGGGTTGCAGACTGGATAAAAAGACAGGACCTATCCATATGCTGCCTACAAGAGACTCATTTTGAACCTAAAGGTACATCCAGACTGAAAGTGAAGGGATGGAGATCCATCTTCCATGCCAGCAGACCTCAAAAGAAAGCTGGGGTAGCAATTCTTATATCAGACAAATTAGATTTTAAACTAAAGTCTGTAATTAGAGACACAGGACACTATATCATTCTTAAAGGGTATATCCAACAAGAAGATCTAAAAATTGTAAATATCTATGCCCCCAACATGGGAGCAGCCATCTACATAAGCCAACTGTTAACCAAAATAAAAGAGTCATATTGATAACAATACGTTAATTGTAGGAGACCTCAATACTCCACTCTCAGCAATGGACAGATAATCTAAGCAGAAAATCAACAAGGAAACAAGAGCTTTGAATGATACATTGGGCCAGATGGATCTCATAGATATTTACAGAACATTCCACCCTAAAACAACAGAATACTCATTCTTCTCGAGCACACATGGAACTTTCTCCAGAATAGACCACATACTGGGTCACAAATCAGGTCTCAACTGATACCAAAAGATTGAGATTATTCCCTGCATATTCTCAGACCACAATGCTTTAAAACTGGAACTCAATCACAAGAAAAAATTTGGCAGAAATTCAAACACTTGGAAGCTAAAGACCACTCTGCTCAAGAATGTTTGGGTCAACCAGGAAATCAAAGAAGAACTTGAAAAATTCATGGAAATCAATGAGAACGAAAACATATCGGTCCAAAACCTATGGGATACTGCAAAGGCGGTCCTAAGGGGGAAATACATAGCTATCCAAGCCTCACTCAAAAAAATAGAAAAATCCCGAATTCACCAACTAACTTTACACCTTAAAGAACTAGAGAAAAAGCAAGAAACAATGCCTAAGCCACACATTAGAAGAGAAATAATTAAAATTAGAGCAGAAATCAATGAATTAGAAACCAGAAACACAGTAGATCAGATCAACAAAACTAGAAGTTGGTTCTTTGAAAGAATTAATAAGATCGATAAACCACTGGCCAGACTTACCCAAAAGAAAAGAGAAAGGACCCAAATTAATAAAATTATGAATGACAGGGGAGAGATCATGACTAACACCAAGGAAATAGAAACAATTATTAGAAATTATTATCAACAACTATATGCCAATAAACTGAGCAATCTGGATGAAATGGAGGCCTTCCTGGAAACCTATAAGCTGCCAGGACTGAAACAGGAAGAAACTGACAACCTGAATAGGCCAATAACCAGTAACGAGATTGAAGCAGTGATCAAAAACCTCCCAAAAAACAAGAGTCCAGGGCCTGATGGATTCCCTGGGAAATTCTACCAAACATTCAAAGAAGAAATAATACCTATTCTACTGAAGCTGTTTCAAAAAATAGAAACAGAAGGAAAACTTCCAAACTCATTCTATGAGGCCAGCATTACTTTAATCCCCAAACCACGCAAAGACCCCATCAAAAAGGAGAATTTCAGACCGATATCCCTGATGAATATGGATTCCAAAATCCTCAACAAAATCCTAGCTAATAGGATCCAACAATATATTAAAAGGATCATCCACCATGACCAAGTGGGATTTATCCCCAGGATGCAAGTGTGGTTCAACATTCACAAATCAATCAATGTGATAGAACACATTAATAAGAGGAGGGAGAAGAACCATATGGTCCTCTCAATTGATGCAGAAAAAGCATTTGACAAAATACAACATCTTTTCCTGATTAAAACTCTTCAGAGTATAGGGATAGAGGGAACATTCCTCAAGTTCAAAAAATCCATCTATGAAAAACCCACAGCAAATATCATCCTCAACGGGGAAAAGCTGAGAGCCTTTCCCTTAAGATCAGGAACACGTCAAGGATGCCCACTCTCGCCACTATTGTTCAACATAGTACTAGAAGTCCTAGCAACAGCAATCAGACAACAAAAAGAAATAAAAGGTATTCAAACTGGCAAAGAAGAAGTCAAACTCGCTCTTTTCGCAGACGACATGATACTTTATGTGGAAAACCCAAAAGACTCCACCCCCAAATTACTAGAACTCATACAGCAATTCAGTAATGTGGCAGGATACAAAATCAATGCACAGAAATCAGTTGCTTTCTTATACACTAACAATGCAACTGTAGAAAGAGAAATTAGAGAAACGATTCCATTTACAATAGCACCAAAAACCATAAGATACCTCGCAATAAACCTAACCAAAGAGGTAAAGGTTCTATACTCTAGGAACTACAAAACACTCATGAAAGAAATTAAAGAAGACACAAAAAGATGGAAAAATATTCCATGCTCATGGATTGGAAGAATAAACATTGTTAAAATGTCTATGCTACCCAGAGCAATCTATACCTTCAATGCCATCCCGATCAAAATTCCAATGACATTTTTCAAAGTGCTGGAACAGACAATCCTAAAATTTGTATGGAATCAGAAAAGACCCCATATCGCCAAGTAAATGTTGAAAAAGAAAAACAAAGCTGGGGGCATCACAATGCCTGATTTCAAGCTATATTACAAAGCTGTGATCACCAAGACAGCATGGTACTGGAACAAAAACAGACATATAGACCAATGGAACAGAGTAGAGAGTCCAGATATGAACCCTCAACTCTATGGTCAAATAATCTTTGACAAAGCAGGAAAAAACATGCAATGGAAAAAAGACAGTCTCTTCAATAAATGGTGCTAGGAAAATTGGACAGCCACATGCAGAAGAATGAAACTCGACCATTCTCTAACACCATTCACAAAGATAAACTCAAAGTGGATGAAAGACCTCAATGTGAGACAGGAATCCATCAAAATCCTAGAGGAGAACATAGGCAGTAACCTCTTTGACATCACCCACAGCAACTTCTTTCAAGATACATCTCCAAAAGCTAGTGAAACAAAAGCAAAAATGAACTTTTGGGACTTCATCAAGATAAAAAGCTTCTGCACAGCAAAGGAAACAGTCAACAAAACAGAGAGGCAGCCCACAGAATGGGAGAAGATATTTGCAAATGACACTACAGATAAAGGGCTGGTACCAAGATCTATAAAGAACTTCTCAAACTCAACACCCAAAAAACAAATAATGAAGTCAAAAAGTGGGCAGAAGAAATGAAAAGACACTTCTCTGAAGAAGACATAAAAATGGCTAACAGACACATGAAAAAATGTTCATCATCATTAGCCATCAGGGAAATCCAAATCAAAACCACACTGAGATACCACCTTACACCAGTTAGAATGGCCAAAATGGACAGGGAAAGAAACAACAAATGTTGGAGAGGTTGTGGAGAAAGGGGAACCCTCTTCCACTGTTGGTGGGAAGGCAAGTTGGTACAGCCACTTTGGGAAACAGTGTGGAGGTTCCTCAAAAATTTAAAAATAGAGCCACCCTAAGACCCAGCAATTGCGCTCGTGGGTATTTACCCCAAAGACACAGATGTAGTGAAAAGAAGGGCCATATGCACCCCAATGTTCATAGCAGCAATGTCCGCAATAGCCACACTGTGAAAAGAGCTGAGATGCCCTTCAACAGATGAATGGATAAAGAAGATGTGGTCCATATATACAATGGAATATTACTCAGCCATCAGAAAAGATGAATACCCAACTTTTACATCAACATGGGTGGGACTGGAGGAGATTATGCTAAGTGAAATAAGTCAAGCAGAGAAAGTCAATTATCATATGGTTTCACTTATTTGTGGAACATAAGGAATAACATGGAGGACATTAGGAGAAGGAAGGGAAAAATGGGGGGGGCGGAATTGGAAGGAGAGATGAACCATGAGAGACTATGGACTCTGAGAAACAAACAGGGTTTTAGAGGGGAGGGGGGATTGGTTAGCCCAGTGATGGGTATTAAGGAGGGCACGTACTGCATGGAGCACTGGGTGTTAGACGAAAAACAATGGATCGTGGATCACCACATCAAAAACTAATGATGTATTGTATGGTGACTAACATAACGTAATAAAATTTTAAGAAAAATAAAATAAAATAAAAGGCACAAATAATCAGGCTGGATTGAAAAAAAAAAGACCCAACTAAATACTATCCAAAACAAATAAACTTTAAACAAATAAACTCAGCTAGATTAAAGGTAAAAGAATAGGACTTCCACTTATATCAAATGGAATAACATCCCCCCACATGGGTAAACTTTGTGAAAAATATTTATAGAGACACTGGACTCAAGCAGTGAAGGACAGTAATTCCTGAGACACAGGAAGCAAATCAGGTGAAACTTCTGAACATCCAGCAGACTGTCCAAAGAAATTTCTACCTGTGGTACAAGAAAGGGTTCCAAATAGAGTCCACCTAGACCTGAGAGTCAAGGGAAGCTTTGACAACTGGAATTCACAGAATAGAGTACCATAGAGGAGAGAGCTGCACTGAAAGAGAACTCCAGCAACCTGAAGAGACCACCTTGACAGAAGAAGGTAAGACCAGCACATATACTCTAAGAAACTACCTGAGGCCAAGAAAAAAACCATTAGGAAGGATTGGAGGGGAAATCCCTGAAGTTCACACAGGACCAAGAATTACCGCTGTTCAATCAGCTAATGCAGAAAAAAAGAGAGAGAGAGAAAAAAAAAAGAAACTTTCATAATTTACAGGAATTGGGTAGAGTACCTAGAAGGGTTTTTGCCTCTGTGGAGGGAAAAATTAGTTCTAGACTAAATACCATTCTGGTCCTGCCTAACAAAAGTTTAAAAACAATCAAAAGGGTCAAAATATTTCCAAGTAGTGTAGCATAGTTCAATAACCATAACAAAGTTCAAGAATATTTTTAGGAATACAAAAATATCCAGAGCACAATAAGATAAAATTCATAATGTCTTGGCATTATGTATTGGCATCCAATAACAAATTAGCAGGCATGCAAAGAAGCAATATTACATAATTCACAATGAAGAGAAAAATCAATGACTCAAAACCAACCCCAAAACTACCAGATCATAAAATTAGTAAGTAGGACAATAGAAACTATTATACTTGTATTCCACATTTTTAGAAAACTGAAGAAAGCTAAGCATAATATGTAGAAATAGAAGGTATTTTTTACAAACCACAAGATGAACTTCTGAAAGGTGAAAATTATAATATCTAAAATGAAAAATACACTGGATAGGATAAACAACAGATAAGAAATTTAGAAGAAACAGTAAACTTGAAGATATAGCAATAGAAAATATTCACAATGATACACAGATAGAAAAAAAAGGCTGAAAAAAAGAAACAGAGAACCAATGATCAATGAAAAGATTTTTAGTGCTTTATTCTATATGTAATTGAAGTCTTTCAAAGAGAATGGGTGGGACGGACAGAAAAAGTATTTAAAGAAATAAAGTGGAAACTTAAAATTTGATGAAAATTGTTAATATACATGTCCAAGAACAATAAAACCCAAACACAAGAAAAGGCAGAAAATTACACTAAATCAGAGTATCAAATTGTTTTAAATGATTAAGAGAAAAGTGTTAAAAACATCCAGAGAAAAGTACAATTAACATAAAAAGAACAAAGGTAAGAAATGATAGCAGAATTCTCATTGGAAGCAATGCAAGCTAGAAGATGGTGGAGCAACCTCATAAAGTAGTAAAAGAAAAAGAAACTAACCTATCAATCTATAATTCCTCACTCCAAAATAAATACATAAATAAAAGAGTAAGATCATTAACACTGAAAATGTTTTATATATATCCTTTATGTGTGAAGCTATTTGCAATAGAACCCTTCTTGTCAACTCTTTAAAACAGAAAAATGTTCCAATACATGAGATAGTTATTTTTTCTTGAAAACTTATGAATTAAATATTTCTTAATTTAAGGACTGGGAAATAAGAGTTGATAATATTTGCTATTGTGAATAAAGCAATGTAAGATGTAATAAATATGAATAAAAAATAATCATTAAAGTTTCTTGAATGAGGGTAATAGTATTTTACTGCTTTGTAAATTGGCAGAGAGACTACATAATAGCTGTCTATAGGTCTTGCATTTTGCTCCTTAATAAAGAAATTATTAGCAAATGTAATATATTTTCTGAAACAAGAAAAATCATTTTTAAAAATGAATGAGTGAGGCAGTTTTCTTTAACTATACCCATTTGTAAGCATTAAAGCCTTGAGACGTGTTCCTATCCAGCATATTTTAAAGGGATTATTTCCTTTACATATGCGTTCTACTTTTTTGACAGTAGAATAGTGACTATAAATATCCACAAAGGCCATCTGTTCAATCTCTTCTTTTTCAAAATACTTAATGGGCTCCTTTGGTTTGAGACTTTTTAAAGATAGCAAAAATATATCTTGCTTACTGAACCCATATTTATAATGAACAGTTCATTTACAGTCATTACATCTACCACAAACTAGAAATAATACATAGAATCAATGAAAATATTCTGATATTAACTAATGGTATTTCTCCTGAAAACTATAGCCTCAGAAACACCAAGTGAAATATCTTGTCCTCATCCATATTACATTCTTTAATTTTTCCAGAACTGAGTAATATTCCATTCAGATATATAATGATCTTAATACTTCCTGATAACAAAATTAATATTCTAAATCTAGGCTATTTCTAGCTTCTCTATTAAAAACCTCAAGGTTTGGTAATTAAAATTTATATAAACCCTACAAACCACATTTCCAATGCTCTATTTCTTTTCTTCATTTTTACTCCATAAATACATGAAATGATGAAAAATCAGAGAAAACACTACTGAAAGTAAAAATGTTTCAACTACAAAATGCTTATCAAAGTAAGGAGAAAAGTTCTCTTGCTCTGATGGGAAGAATCTAATGGCCCTTTATAACTACATATGAGGTGGAGTGGGGGTTAATATATTTCAGACTATTTTCTTGAAAACAATTTCTGTACTCTGAAGAACTCACTCTTTTTTTTTCCCCTCACTCTTAATTTCCAGTTTTCCACCATTAAAACATTGTCTCTCAAATTACTGGCTATTTCTTTTGAAATCATAAACACAGTTACATCACGATAATGCCTTATAATTTTTCTGACTAGTGGCAATCTATAAATTGCTATTAAGCAAGACGGTCCCATGGTCACAACATGGTCGTAAAACATTAACACTGGAATAGGTCTTAAGGAAGGGTGCAGGTAGTAGGATGAGAAAGGAGATCAGGAATTAAGAATGACTCCTCCCTGAGGAAAGAAACCTTGATGATCTCTCTTAAGAATAAGTTTTAGCTTCTCTAAAAAATGTTTTTAAAATGTATTATGTTGCAATGTACTGACAACAATACTCTACAACATGAAAAAAATAAACGTACCTTAATTTTAAACATTTTATCTTAATTGTAAAGTTTAAATTTCACAGTATTATCATTCATTACCTAAATTTTTCCCATGCTTAATGCTTATTATACATAAATACAAAGAAAACAAATAGGTGTGATATGCTGAAATATGAACATACAAGAAAATGAAACACAAATTAAAAAATGCAAAGTTTCAATGAATTTTGCCTTTTATACTTAAATGGCTTGTCTTATGACAAGGAATACAACACATTGGTTAAGTTACATATTTCTATTTCTTCTCTATCAGTCAATAAACGAAGTACAAACATGTCAAGCCATTTTCAGTAAGTATAAAACTCAGACCATTATTTATTAAGAGTATCCAGTGGGGAGTATTTTGATAAGAAGGAAACACTTTTCAGATGGAAAGTCTAGATCTCCTTAAGGTAATTGAGACTGCCTGCATTCATCTGACGTCCTCTGTGGTATCAAAGCAGAGTTTTTACTTAACCACTTGATAGCTTACATTTTCATCCAGCTCAAAACAGGGTTCTAAGTTCTGAGTGTACACACAGAATCACGGGCAAAATTTTGCCTCTGGAACAGAAAAACAAGTAACTAGAGGCAGTCATTCATTCTCCTCAATTTATTTTACTCATTAAATAAATCAATTTTTTTAAAAAGTTTTATTCATTTATTTTAGAGAGAGAGCACACTCGTGAGTGGGGGGGAAGGGCAGAGGGAGAGAGAATCTTCAAGCAGACTCCTCACTGAGCATGGAGCCCAGTGCGGGAATCGATCCCAGGACCCTGAGATCATGACCTGAGCCAAAATCAAAAGTGGGACACTCAACCAACCGAGCCACCCAGGCACCCCAAATAAATCAACTTTTTGAATATTGACTACTATCTAATTTCTCTGAAATATTTTAAGAAATACAAAGATGCATACAATAGGGCTCTTGCCTTCAGAGTCCTAACCAAATGGTTGAGGAGACTAATAGATATGAAACAGAGAATAATAAATAACAACACAACAAAGTAGTAAATTAAGTTCAATTAGTAGGATTTAAGTGAATTCTTATTTGAGGATAAAAACCAAATGTCATATAAAATATTACCATTGATTTCAGAGAGGTATTACTTTCTAGATTGGAAAAGCTGTTAATGTTTTACTCTTATGATGAACTGATGGTCTCTCAGTGACAAGGTATGTTTCATCAAGTAGTCTTTTTCTCCTATGAGATGAATGTCTGAATCTTCAATCTATATAATGATGAGTTTTGTCTTTCTTTTTTTAAAAAGATTTTATTTATTTATTTGAGAGAGAGAGAGGGAGCACTGGGGGAGAAGGACAAACAGCAGACTCCACACTAAGCACAGAGCCTGACACGGGGCTCTATCCCATGACCCTGAGATCATGACCTGAGCTGAAAGCAAGAGTTGCAGGCTCAACTGGCTGAACCACCCAGGCACCCCTGAGGCATGTCTTTCAATCACTGTGGGCTTTTTGCCCTAAATTCTATAATTAGTATCATATTTCTTGATCAGTATAAAATATCACTGAATGACTTCAGGCATGTTGAATTTTTTATCACCCTCTTCCAAATCAAATTAAAAAGGAAAAAAAATCCAAATAAATCTTTTATCACTGTAAGGTTTCTATTTAATATAATAAATTACATTCCACATCTTGCTATTAAAACTGTTTTCTCAAGTTTTTTTAAACTCAATTCACGGATCCTCAAGCCATTTTAGAAAGGATACAGGATTTAAAGAAACATAAATAAAAATAAGCTCACTTCAAATAGAGAATCTATAGAATAATAAATTTTAATCTTTCTTTACCATTGAGAGAAATAATAGAACTAATTTCTCCAGTTTTCAAAGGAAGGGAAGACCACACAATAAGATGGAGTTCTAATATTTGGACAGATGTTGAAGAATGTGACCCCAGACAGCAAAGCCTGGTGACATGTGACTGGTGATTGTGAGAATGTTGTCACACACACATGGACACACACTTATTTTCTGTACATAACTGAAACTGATTCATTATAAACAACATCAACAGCTCTGCATAATTACTTTGAAAGTGAAAAGAAGTCCAAAACTACTGAATGAGAGAGAGACAGAGAATTAGCTGTCTGATCCCAAAAGCATCCATCTTCTGACCCCACTGCAAATAGCATACTATTTGGGCTAAAATACATGAAGGATTTTGAAAATGTGTATCATTAAAGAAAACCAAAATGTGTTCTTTATTAAATTATTTGAGGGTAAACATTCCAAAATATCCCATTTCTCACATATTACAAGTGTCTTTATAAAAACAAAAGAGAAGATGATACATGCAAGTCATATTTGGGGTTTGAGGGAACCCCAAATTCTTTGAAAACCACTTTGAAACTTCAAATCAAAGCACAATCAGCCAAGCTAGAAACAAAGACACATCGCTAAAACAGCCACTATTGTCAAAATCCCTCAGATGTATCTTGGAAATCAAGTCAAAGGAGACTAAAATAAAGAAAAAGATGCAAAAAAAATGATTAAAATTAAGATCCAGCTCTTGGGCGCCTGGGTGGCTCAGTTGGTTAAGCAACTGCCTTCATCTCAGGTCATGATTCCGGGGTCCCGGGATCGAGCCCCCCTTCGGGCTCCCTGCTCCGCGAGAAGCCTGCTTCTCCCTCTCCCACTCTCTTTGCTTGTGTTCCCTCTCTCACTGTGTCTCTCTGTCAAATAAATAAATAAAATCTTTTAAAAAACTACCTCTACTCTAACTGAATCTTCAATTTTTCCCCATAACCTATCCCAGATCTCTCATTTCATTGTAAGCAACTGATTGTGTCTCTTACATAGTAAAGAAAATGCACACCGTTGGACAGGGACTCTAACCCCCCGCAGGGAATCTATATACCTGCTCGTACTTTTCTACCCTTCCCTCCTGGACTACTGATATAAGGAAGGTGCTTCTCTTCTCTTCTAAGGTCACTACCTAACCTGTGCACCAGAGCCCATCCTCTGCTGCTTTACCAGGAACTGTCTCTTAGGTACTTACTGTATTCTCCATTTGCCCCACTTTTCCATCAGTGTTATAAATGGTATCAAATTTCTCTTGCCTTTAAAACCTTCCCTCAATTCCCCTCTAGCTACTATCCTATTTCCCTTCACAGCCAAATTTCTAAAGAGTGTGGCTTTGTATTTATGACTTCCCTTTGCTCACCACTTTCTTTACTTTCTGCGGTCTGGGTTCTATTCCCAACCACACCCTCATATCACACTTTAACTAGTCATTAGTGTATACCACACTGCTAAACACAGCAGTTACTTTTCAGTTTTCATTGTCTTTAAGCTTTAGCAGTAAAAGCCAAAACAGTTGAAGCTTTAGCCTTCATGATACTTCATGCTCTTGGTTTTTGTCCCACCTCCCTGCACTCTGGTTTTTCAGGACCCTCCATGAACAAGTCATTCTTTTCTTGCCCAGGCTTCCAGTACTGGAGTTCTTTAAAAGAAGGCTTCAGCCCTCTTCTTCTTAAGTCCATAGAGGGGATTACCTTGTCTTTCATAATAATAAATTTCTAATAGTAAATGGGATAAAGGAATTAGTTTTTTTACAGATAAAAACATTAAGGCTCGGGGCGCCTGGGTGGCTCAGTTGGTTAAGCGACTGCCTTCGGCTCAGGTCATGATCCTGGAGTCCCTGGATCAAGTCCCGCATCGGGCTCCCTGCTCAGCAGGGAGTCTGCTTCTCCCTCTGATCCTCACCCCTCTCATGCTCTCTCTCTCATTCTTTCTCTCAAATAAGTAAATAAAATCTTAAAAAAAAAAAATTAAGGCTCAGAGAAGTACAGTGATTTAGTCAGGCATTTAGGAAAACACTTCCTCCCTAATTGAGTCAGAGTTTATTTTGATTCATTGTCCAGTCTTCTCCCCACTATATTATTTCTTAATGTCTGATAAAATGAAAGAATCACCTCAATTATATAAGCACATTAAAGCTTAGGGTTAAGAAAATATGAAAAAGTATTCGGTCAATGCAAATATCTCTTTCTGAGAACTTCAGAGACCAATATATGTGCAAAGCCATGTGTTTAACAAATATAAATGAAACAGGACCCAGAAAAGCGGCCTATGCCACCAGCATGCAACATTCATAATTTTCTGAAGAGCAAATCACGTATATCAGAAGTGCAATTGTACCCGTATTGAGAAATGCAAATAAATACACTGCCTCAATTTCTAGAGCTAATCTTCCTAACTCCTTTAGGTACTAAGAAAGATTGGAATTGTTGATTAACAAAATCTCTCTCTTCTACACTGAATAGTTTCCTTCAGTTCAAATACTCCATCTCTTTAAAATTTAGCTCCATATTTGCTCTGGTTTAAATAGTTCTTTTGGATGGCTTAGTGTTCCTAGGGAAATGCTTAGTCTTGGAGAGTTCCCTCACCCTCCTCCCTTCATATGTCATCTGACTGAATGAGGGAATGTGCACCATCCCCACAATGGTCTGGGGTAGGCCCTGATGTAACAAGAACAGACCTTGGACTCCTGCCTGGTTTCTGCAGGGGTGAGGCCACTTGAGTCTGCTCCCTGAATGTGTGACAGTGATCTGGCTTTTGGAGGTTCTTCGATGGGACTCCAGCTCCCCCCAGTCTTCTTAGAGACCCCATATATCTTCATGGATGTTTCTACAAACCCCTACCCTGCCCTTGAGTGTCCATCTGAGGGTGAGAAGCCAGCAGTCAGGAGAGGAACACAACAAAAGAACTGCCATCCAGCCTCTGCCAGCTCTGCAACCCTCTCTCTCCTTAATCCACTAGGGCCTAAAGAAAGGGACCTCTCTCTCTCTTTTACCTCTTTTGTTCCCCTATATTCCCCCTCCCCCCCACCACCAGAACTTCCCTCTCACATCCCTTCTCAGATTAGATTCATGATTCAACCCCAGGACTCAACACAGGGGAAAAACCCAATAAAGGAGAATGCAATGGAGGCATAAAAGAAAATCTAGTGTGCCCATTACAGACATACAAACATTTGAGTATGTCACCTCGCTAGGTAGAGTCCAGGAATGAGATAAACTACATTCTGCCAGTGCTACTCTCAAAAGACAACTTCTCCACCCAGCTTGTGTTTGGAGGCAAAGGAAAGACATTATTTGGAGTTTTCTTAAAAATGCCTGAATTTTTAGCCACTGGGCTCCTGTCAGTAATCAAAATCATTTAAGTTCAATCAAAGTTAAATAAAATCTAACTGAGCAAACAAAAACAAACAAAAGGAGAGGCGGAACACCCCACCCTTACCATCATTCCATTCTGGCACATAGAACACGATCGTGTGTGGTAATTACGAACATACATGGGAGACATCCCTCCTTTCACTATTCAGGATAAAATGATTAAACAGTATCAGATCTTTGCTCCCAAGTTGACTCTGCTGTAGCCTGAAGCTTCCATATGTTGTTTTTATACAAATAAGTTCCATCTGGTAGTTTTTGTTATATATTTTAAACATAACTTCACTAACTTCATAATTAATAACTAAAAACTAAAAATTATTTGAACATAGGCAGATATCCTTACAAACTCAAATTGAGTTAGAGGAAGGCCCGATATGCCTAAAAAACAGTATACTATTTTCTTTTCATGTAATTAAATCCCATCTCTTCTAACATTCTTTTCCCTGCACATGAATTCATTGGCCAAAGAGTAACTATTTTTTCACAGGTAATTTGGTGAGGCTTCTCAGAGTCAAAAAAAAAGGCAAAATATAAACAGAAAGTTGAGTTTTTTATCACAAAGTCAAATCATACAAAGAGAACAAAAATCAGATAAACTATTAGAAACTTTATTTGAGGCAAACAAGGTTTACATGGGTGAAAGGCAGGGAGAAAGAAGAAAGAAAAGTTCAGACAGTTATGAGCTTGTATCTTAACATAATCTTACCGACATAATACTGAGTCTTTATCTAATTAAACATCTACAGTACACAACTTGAAAGAAAGCCTTAACCTTTGAATAATGGAATATGTTTTCTAAGATGTTCTGGTCTATTGAAAGGAGAAAAGCCATGCTGTGCTCATCCTTAACCATAAAAGGCAGTTGAAGGGTGATCTGACTTCAGGATCAATTATCAACATCTCTAGTCTATTATTTTGTTTGCTGCTTTTTTTGTTTTTCCTTTGGGGAAAGACTTTTAAAGTATTTCAAGGAGGTAGTTATTCTCATATATCCTGCATAAAATTAAGACAGTTACACAATGCAAATTAATTATCTTCATTAGCTAAGGCAGCCCTTACAAAATACCATAGACTGAATGGCTTAAACAGCTGAAATCTGTTCTCTCACAGCTCTAGAGGCTGGAAATTCCAAGATTGAGGTCCAGCACGATTCAGTTTCTGGTGAGCGTTCCCTCCAGGTTTCAGATGGCTACCTTCTCACTATGTTCTCACAAGGCAGGAGAAAATGAAAGAGAGAGACAGAGAGACAGTAAGAGAGAGAGAGACTCTTTCTCCTCTAAGGCCACAGTCCTATCAGATTAGGGCCCCATCCTTATTAATTGGTTTAACCGTAATTATCTCCTAAAGACTCCATCTCTAGGTAAGTCACATTAGGGATTAGGGTTTCCACATATGAATTTCAGTGATGAAAGACACAATTTGATAACATTAAGCAATCAAGTTTCTTGGAAATAATCTTTTGGATTATACAATACTATTTTCTACTGATACTTCTTGATCCTAGTAAAAATTAAATAAATAAATTAGTGTCTCAATTGAAAATGATGAAGGCAGGAATCATGCAGTCTACCTGTTGACCCCAAGGTTGAGAAGCAAATGTTAGCTATTTTCTAAGCTGGAGGGATTTGTTCCCAAATGTTTGAGACCATGATTGTTAGTTAACAGGTCACTGCTAGTAAAATTATGAGGTCTGCACCTCTGAAAGTTAAATGTCAAAATATGTGTATTCTTTACTTCTGCTGTGTTTGCAATACAAAGTTTAAATCTCTTAAAAACCCTCACTGAGTTTATCTTGACATTTTACTTAACAACAGGAGTCAGTTTTCCTCACCATAAAGTCCACTGGGCTTATGGAGGTGCCAGCAATCATCAAAGCCAGAGTCAAGCAATGAACTGGCAGAAAGCATGTTATGAAATTCTTTTGTCAAATCCACTAATAAAACAAGAGCAATAAAAATGAATTCATGTTTCTTTTTGCCCTTATTTTTGCTTTGACTTTTACGTTCTTCTTTTGATCCTTATATCTATGACTGAACAATATCAGATTTGACTTTAAGGACTTATAAACTATTTTCTAAAATATCTGAAACAAAAAGCAGATATCTTCTGTTGTGGTTTGATATCTACTTGCTGAGAGCAACAGATGTCAGAAAATAATGTACCTGGCCTTTCTGCCTTCTGCATGCCAAGCCCTGAACAAATTTATATAACAAACTGAATTTCCCCATGAAAAAATTATTTCCTTCGCATATTTGAGGATGCAGGTGAAAAAGTTTAAAGCACATTGTAGGATATCAAATATTTTACCAGTTAACAACTCCTTTTTGATCGAGAACCTTATCAGATAAAAGTTAAATTTTAAACAATATTTACGAAATACCATTTGCTATTTTAAATGCTGTTATTGACTATCCATAAAAATGGAAAACAAGTATAAAATGCTTAAACTAAATCCCCAAATTAGCCAACAACATTCGTTGTTTTGTTTTTGATTCTTTTTTAACTTTTTAAAAAATTTTTGGGGGCACCTGGGTGGCTTAGTTTATTAAGCATTTGCCTTCCACTCAGGCTCAGGTCATGATCTCAGGGTCCTGGGATCAAGTCCTACATCGGGCTTCTTGCTCAGTGGGGGAGTCTGCTTCTCCCTCTCCCTCTGCCCCTCCTCCCTGCTTATGTTCTCTCAAATAAATAAACAAATCTTTAAAAAAATAAATAAAAATAATTTTTTTTAATTTTTAAAATTTTTTAACTTTAATTCCAGTGTGGTTAACATACAGTTTCTATTAGTTTTAGGTTTACAATATAGTGATTCAACAATTCCATAAATTGCTCAGTGTTCAAGGTAAGTGCACTCTTAAGTTTTAACCTATATTTTATTTGTATTTATTTATTTTCTTAAAGATTTTATTTTTAAGTAACCCCTATACCCAATATGGGGCTCAAACTTACAACCCCAAGACCAAGAGTCACACACTCCTCTGACAGAGCTAGCCAGGTGCCCCTAACCTATATTTTAGAATCTGGAAAAAAATATATCAGAATATCAGATTTAGTTTTTTATTTTCCTGCAGCCACACATGTTCTGAAGATACAGCAAGTGCTGACACTGTCAAACAGAAAGAGAAGAAAATGGGTTTAGATAATCAGTTCTATCTAATTTATGTGGCTATCTCAGCCATCTGACAAAACATGGTAAATAGGAATAGTAAAAAGGGAAAGGCATAAAAGAAATCAGAAAGTAAAAACTATCTTCATGGAAAAAAATCCAAAGTCAAACTGTTGTTTTGCCATTGATGGGTTGAGTGTTTTTTCCATGAGGTCTCTTTAGTTGGTTTTATTTTGTTTCTGGTATCTACATATATTAAAGATGGTCTCTGTGTATTAGCCCCATGTTTTATTTCTTCACAGCAAATTAAGACCACTAACCCAAGTGCACCAGCCCCACACTCAAATTCTTACACATCCAGACAATTGTTTTAAACATAGCCCAAATAAGTATATTTTCAGCAATTTAGAGCATATTTTGCATCCCCCACAAAACAGCACTCAACATCTGAGAGCCAAAGGTAAGACAAACTTCATGGCTATAAAACACCATAAACTACTGTTGTTTTTCTGAGTTCTCTAACCCAGAGACTCCCCACCCTGCTCACTTGTCCTCTTCCCCTTCCAGATGGTGGCCCTGTGCTACTGTCTCTGGAAGGTCTTCTGCTGTTCAAGTTTGTTAAACATTATTGTCATCTCATGGTCCTGTCTATTCCTTGATCAGCCCCCAAATCCTCAAACTCATCACAGTTTCCTTAACTATGTCATAGATTTATGGCAATTTGAAAAACAAAATTATGGTTGTATCTGGCTTACAATAAACAAAGGAAATGGCAGTGTAAAAACTAGGTGGCAATATGTGTGATCTAGTAAATTATAAGTCCACATTTAATGAATCATAACTGAAAAAACATATCATAGATTGTGCAAAAAAATACATAGTTCAAAGTATAATTATAAGCAGTTTAACTTGATAAATCAATTGAAAGCAAATGAAAGAGAAATTAGATTATATGATAATTATATTTATTTTAGTACACATTTTGAAAAATTGGGGAGAATTTATATTTCTCTGTAATAGAATAACAACAAGAAAACTACAGATTAGGGTTTGGAAAAATTTTTCTGTGAAGGTTTAGATAGTAAATAATTTAGGCTTTCTGCAAGTCACATTTGGGCTTGGTCTCCTACTCATCTGCTGCTTCCTTTATCTCCTATTCCTCTCCTCCTTTTCCTCCTCCCCGTTTTCTTGCTCCTGTTCTTCCTCCTCCTCCTCTTTGTTTTTCTTTGTTAGCAACCTTTTAAAAATGTAAAAGCTATTCTTAGCTCACTGATCATACAAAAACAGCAACATTTTAGATGAGGCTCATAGCTATCTTCGCCAACCTCTGAAGAAACAAAGCTGGTATCTTTACTGTTTTCCAATATACCATAATCTTCACTCATTTTCTCTTCTCATGCTTTTGAGTTTGCTGTATCTGTCACCTGGACTGCCCATCCCTCTTTCTTCACTAATTCAAGCCACACATCCTTTAAGGCAAAATTTACATTCTACTTCCTCCAAGAAACTTATCTGACCAACATAAAATAAAACTAATATTTTTGTGATGAATATAACCATAGAAATCTATGAAATATCACATTATCCATTATTTGCGTTCACAATTCCAGACACCAATATCCAGCTGCCTCATGTACACCTTCTTGATAAGTTCATTGGTCATGTTTCAATATTGTAATTCTTTTAAGATCATGTCTACTATAGTCTTTAAATCTCAAATTAAGTGAATCATATTGCATTTTCTGTTAAGATTAATTCTACTAAGTATATTTGTTATAATTGGTGGCTTCAAAACAGCTATAAACTGAAGGAGGTTTTGTGTCAGCTTAGGTTTCAGAAAACCACAAGAGAATGTTGCTACCATCTTAACAACAGGAAAAAGTCACATAATCTACAAAATCTAACTTTTTCTTTAGTCCATAGGAGAGGTGAGGTTGCAAGGCAAGAAAATACACTGAATTCCAAAGAGTGACAAACTCTCTGAAGAGGAAGAGTACACATAAAATTTCACCTTTGTCAAGGCATAAGAGGATGAGGTAATTACCACAGAAGTAGGTAAGAATAAATCATATTAAATTTTAACAAATTCTTAAAGTCTGAGAATTGACTATTATATAAGTTTGGAAAAACTGAAATCCCTAAAAAGAAGTATATTTTGCACTCACAAGCTTTTTTCCATGAGCCTATCCCACAAAAATTTAAGGGCAGGGCAGGAAGCTGGAGAGAACTTCCCTGAGTAGCACAGATAAGTGGGTGATCAGCTATCCCTGAGGAATAGATATAAAACTTATATGTACTTTTTCAGGTCCTTCTCTCATCAAAGGATGAAAAACAGTGAGTTGCTGGAATAAAGACAGAAAGTGCCACCCATCCTAGGATTCAGGTAAAAATCCTGTTTCTGGGAGTGTGGTGGTGGCACAACCCCATCGGCTTCTGGGTAATAAATAAGAACCCCTCCTGTCTCCAAGAGGATAGCCAAGAGTGGATAGCCACATCCACTATTCCTGAGGGATGGGCAGAAAGGGAAGAGGCAAAAATTTCTGCTCCTGAAAGAGGAGCAGATAAATCTCTTGGACTTAAGATCCTACACTGATACAAAGCAGAGGTCTGCTACTGGTGAAAAAGCGGGAAATACTCTCCCACCCAAGATTCTCAAAATATACAAGGCAGGGTTTGGCAGTCATGAGGAAGAAGGCCAGGTCTGTGAGAACTCTACCCCCAAGGTCCAGGAGCAGAGAATTTACCTAAAAATGAGTCTAGACCAGGATAATAGAGCACCCTCCTCTCCTAACATGAGCAGCAATCAATAGCAATCTATTTCTGGGAACGGGTAAGAATATGCACAGAGATTCCCTCTATAGTACAGGCATGGAGGGACTGCTGAAAGCTGAAGGCAGAGGGGGAACACTGAAAGAAACCCCAGCACTCCAGGCTCCACTCCTAGCACAAGATAACAATAGCCCACCACTATAGGAATCCAAAGCCTGTGGTGTAATAAAGATTAAAATACCAACAATCAAGCCAAAATCCAGCGCAAGTATTGACAAAACTGACTCAACCCTCCATACTAAAACTTGACAGAAGAAATGTGCTAATTTCTGAGATTAAATAATTTCTACTTCAGGGCGCCTGGGTGGCTCAGTTGGTTAAGCGACTGCCTTCAGCTCAGGTCATGATCCTGGAGTCCCGGGATCGAGTCCCACATCAGTCTCCCTGCTCGGCAGGGAGTCTGCTTCTCCCTCTGACCCTCCTCCCTCTCATGCTCTCTGTATCTCATTCTCTCTGTCTCAAATAAAGAAATAAAATCTTTAAAAAATAATAATAATAATAATTTCTACTTCAGTTTTTACTATTCTTCAGTACACAATATCTCGCATTTGGTCAAAAATTATGAGACATGCAAAAAAGCAAAGGAAAAAACTCACTGTCAAAAGATCAATCAATAAAATTAGACTCAGAGATGTTCCATATGGTGGCACTATCAAATAGCAACATTATAAGTATAATTAATATGTTAGCAGATCATCTAGAAAGGTGAATTATATATAAAAACAGATAGGAAATTTCCATAGTGATATGGAAACTATAAAATAAGAGTCAAAAAGACCATAAATTTTAAAAACACGATATCAGAGAGGACGAATTCCTTTGACATGTTTCTCAACACACTGGACACAGCTATAAAAAAAATAAAAAAATCAGTGAACTTGAATATAGGTCAATAGAAATTATCCAAGCCAAAATAAAGAAAAGAGAAATCAAATAGAATATCCAAGAGGTAAAAGACAATATTAAATGCAATACTATAAATGTGAGTCCCAGGGGGGGAAAAAAACTGTATAAAAGAAATATTTGAAGACAACCAGAATTACAAAGAACAAAGATAAAAATCACAACAGAGTTCTCATCAGACGATACAAACCAAAGACAATGGAATGACATTTTTAGCATACTTGATAGAAAAAAAAAATTCTTCTCAAAACAGCATATCCAGTAAAAAAAAATATATACTTTTAAAAATTTAAGATAAAAATTTTAAGGAAAAAAAAAGTCATTGCCAGCAGAACTTCACTACAAGAAATGTTAAAGGAAATTCTTCATTCAGCAGGAGCATGAAACCAGATGAAAATTCGAATTTTTACAAAGAAAAGAAAGTGCCAGAAACAGTAAAAATGAAGGCAAACATAAAGATTTTTGTCTTACCTTTGATGACTTTAAAAGATAAAAGACTGTCCAAGCCAAAAATAGTAATAACGTACTGTGGGATTTATAGTACATGTGGAAGTAAAATGTATGATAATAATAACATAAAAGATAGAGGAATGGAATAAACTATTTTTGAAGGTAAATTACAATAAATTAAGATATAAATGGCAAACGTTACCTATACCGAATACTTAAAAAAAAAAAAAAAAGTAGAGCTAATAAGCCAGTAAAGGGGATAAAATGAAATCATCAAAAATAATCAATTGGTCCAAAAAAGAGCAGTGAAAGAAGAGAAACAAATTGATGGGACAATAGAAATCAAATAGCAAGATGGTACATAAATAGTCCTATTATTAAACTAATAGTTATATTAAATGCAAATAGTCTAAACACTTCAATTAAATGGCAGGCATTATCAAATTAGATGAAAAAGAAATAGCCAACTGTATACTGTCTACAAGAAACCTCTGACAACAGACAAATAAGTTAGAAGTAAAAGGAAGGAAAAATATGTATTATTCAACACTGATCAAAAAAAAGTTGTAATTATTATCAAAATAAACATCAGAATAAGTAAAAATTAGGGAGGAAAAAGGACACTAGATAGTGGTATAGAAGTGAAATTTGGTTCAAATTACTTACTTTATTCTCAGATATAGGTTTTCTTTAAAATTATGACCAAACATTGAGAGGCAAAACAGAATTGACAGGATTTTTATAATGAAAGCTAATAGTCAAAAAAGTTGGACTGTCTAATAAGACTCATCTTTATGGGGATGGAAATTTATTTTAAATATTCCTTAGCCAACTAAATATACAGAATTAAAGTTGCTTACTTCCTCTTGGAAAATAAACATTCATAAAGTTTTCATAATGTTTCAACTACTCCATTTTATATTATTTTAAGATCTGGATCCTCCTCCAAAGAGAAACAAAAAGCTGTCCAACTTTAAACAAGTTATTTAATAAATTCTAAAATTTATGAAGTCCATTTGGCTCTAAGAAATAACATCCAATTTAAATTCCAAATCACAGTTTATAGAGTTATTTTTAGCTTCTAAAATTACTTGTCTTTAAAATATGCCTGTTATATATAGACTTCATTCTGGTTTATAAAAAACAAAAGCTATATTAATAAACACAACTTATGATTTGACACATTTTATTACTGGAAAATAATCTAATCTTAGCTAAAAATCACTTATTCTTGGTTCAAATATTATGGCACTTAAGAATGAAGGATTTTCATTAGATACTGATGAACATAATTTTTTCTGGCAATATAAATCTCCTTTCTGACATTTTAATTAATTTCTAGAACTTAGTGTTTAATTCAAAGTAACAGATTACTACAAGTGGTTAAAAATTATTATAGCCTTTATTAATGACAGATGTTTTAGACCATACGAAACTCTGCGTTTCAATTTGAACTTCTTATGGTATTAAGTAATATATTCCCCATTCTGGGATTCTTACTACTTGACACATTAATAAATACAGTTGTAAGAATTGCAGGACTCTATCATGCTCCATATAGTGAGCATCTGTGATATAAATACACATAGTCTACTTTTTATAATTAATAACTAATGGGTTATTATTACCAGCCAACATTTGTTAAACTTTGCTTGTAAACAAGATGATTTATCATCAGATTCTCTAGCTGCAAAAGCTTTTAAAATAGCAAGCTTCAGGAGATGGAAAAAGAAAAATACAAGATACATTAATCAAACCTTTCTAAAGGGCACAGTGTGCACTGTGAATCAGAACTAGATTGTTCATTAAAGTCTTCTGCAAGAAGCAGCAAAGACAGAAGCATAATGATTAAATTAACTAAGAAAAGACCAAAAAGGAATGTGTAAGTCAGAGGAGAATTTGAATTTAAAAGTGTATTTGTAAATAATATTAAACTTGAAATGATTAAGATTTTGCTCTCATTATTAATTCAATCTAAATCTACCTCCAAAATGCCCATTACCTCTATTTCTAAGAATGACAGTGTTGATGCTTTCTTACAACCTCAACTCTAGTTGAAGTTATGTGCTGATTAACTTTTCCATTCTTGACCTTCTGTATTCATCTAGTCTATCAATGTAAGAAAAATTCAACAACTATACACTGAATGTTGAACATATTTTCAGCATCATACAGTTTTAGAGTGGTATAAGACCATTTAAAGCTATGGAACCAGAACATTCTAACTGATCAATTTTACCCTTCCTCAGTTCAGATAAGCTTGATGGCCTTTTGTTTTTGAAAGATGTTCAATGTACCCTCCTACACCATTGGTGGGAATGCAAGCTGGTGCAGCCACTCTGGAAAACAGTAGGGAGGTTCCTCAAAAAGTTGAAAATAGAGCTACCCTACAACCCAGCAATTGCACTACTGGGTATTTACCCCAAAGATACAAATGTAGTGATCTGAAAGGGCACATGCACCCCAATGTTTATAGCAGCAATGTCCACAATAGCCAAACTATGGAGAGAGCCTAGATGTCCATCAACAAATGAATGGATAAAGAAGATGTGGTGTGTGAGTGTGTGTGTGTGTGTGTGTATATATATACACACACACATACAATGGAATATTATGCAGCCATCAAAAAATGAAAACTTGCCATTTGCAATGATGTGGACGGAACTAGAGGATATTATGCTAGGTGGAATAAGTCAATCAGAGAAAGACAAGTATCATATGGTCTCACTGATATGAAGAATTTGAGAAACAAGACAGAGGATCATAGGCAAAGGGAGGGAAAAATGAAACAAGACAAAACCGGAGGGGGAGACAAACTATAAGAGACTCTTAATCTCAGGAAACAAATTGAGGGTTGCTGGAGTGGTAGGGGTTAGGAGAGCTGGGGTGGCTGGGTGATGGACACTGGGGAGGGTATGTGCTATGGTGAGTGCTGTGAATTGTGTAAGAATGATGAATCACAGACCTGTACCCCTGAAACAAATAATACATTATGTTAATTAAAAAAGAGAGAAAGAAAGATGTTCAATGTTATCAAAGACAAAAACCATAGGAACTCCAAACCTGGTAAACCAGAGAAGCATTCTGTATTACTTCTTATTCCTTCCTATGTATGAGATACCTTTCTAAGGTCCCTTTGATGGAAATGTTATATATATCATATTTATTATAAAACAATATAAGAACAGGTAATATCTCTCCTTTTTATAGCATGGTTTTTATATAATCTTTTATCTATTCAACAAATATTAGATGTCTATTAATAATTTATTAACTACTAATGTAGTCATTTCTACACAATTTCTAAAATGTTAACTCATCTTCTGGCCTGAAAGGGTTTCTTTCAAATCTGTAATTAATTTAAAAGTTATCAGTCTTGGTTTTTTGTTTTGTTGCTGTTTTGTAAATCTTACATAGCCCATGGTCAAAAACAGTAGAACTCTGACCTAAACTAAAAATAAACTTGAGTGCGTTTGCAGGACAGTGAGCCTGACCAGACAGATGAAATTAAAAGCAAAAGGACTACGACTTTATTATGTGGTGAAAGTTAAAGGATAGGAGTACCAAGAGGTGACTAGACAGTAAAGATAAATGCAAAGTAGAAACCAAAAAGAATAAAGTCACAAAGGATGGTGCTAGATCTAAAAACTGTATTATAGGTAGTAGTCATGAGAAAAAATTTCAGAAGAGAGGACCACTTGAAAAGAAGGTCATGTACTTGATCAGTGGAGTTAAGTCATAGTTATATTTATCATACATAGTGATTCACTATTACAACCTAATCATTGTCCAGTTGTTCCTTTGAATATAGCATATTCTTATTTTTTCTTCCTAAAAACAGCTTAATTAATATATAATATATAGTTTTACTTTTAGATGCATGTTTTTTGGATTTAAGATCGCTTAAAAATATATTTATCCTACTCTGACAATTTCTTAAGCTTTACTTCAATTCTTTAAATAGAAACGATATAATGACCTATTTTCCTAAAATCATTTCATTTCATATTTCTTAATCTCAGTGAAAGTACTATTATTGTTTTATCTAATTATATAAATAATATTTACCCAAAATAAAACTTTCAAAAGACATACACAAATATAAAGAAAGTAAAAGTCACCTGAATCCCACTATTCAGGAAAACCATTATTAACATTATGGAGTCTATTATTTCATACATTTCTTTAACAATGGCTTTAACATTAGTTGTCATTTATATAACTCTCATCTATATATTAAATAACACATATATAGTAGAGTTTATTATACTGTTAAATTGTAATAATGTACACATCACTCTGTTAACCCTTAAATAAGACTGTTCTAGTCTAAGTTGACTTCTATATCCATTCATGTGACTGGAACTATAACAGCATCTGAAAGTCATTTCTTACTGCATACGTAATATCTATAATCATTTAGGTGTTCTAGGTAATGTTGTCTGCTACAAATCAGGTGAGATTTACTGATAGAGACTGGAAAAGGCAAAGGAATCTCCCAATGGAAGAGTAAGACAATAATATATTTTATGAAACTGAATTTCCTGAGTCATATGATTTCTTGATTTGTGTGTTGACATGCTCAAGATTTTTTTAAGTGTTATACTCTAGCAATATACTCTATTCATTTATCCAACAAATATTTAATGTCTACTTTAAAAATCAAAACAAAAAATAGAAAACATCACTGTTTTATAGGTAAAATAACCTCAAAAGATAATAAGTAACTCAAAAATTTACAAGGATTGGGAGGAGCAAGATGGTGGAGGAATAGAAGACCTAAATTTCGTCTGGTCCCAGGAATACAGCTAGATAGGTATGAAACCTCTGAACATCTACAAACTCAACAGAAGATTGAAGAAAAGAATAGCAGGAACTCGGGCGCCTGGGTGGCTCAGTTGGTTAAGCGACTGCCTTCAGCTCAGGTCATGATCCTGGAGTCCCGGGATCAAGTCCCACATCGGGCTCCCTGCTCAGCAAGGGGTCTGCTTCTCCCTCTGCCCTCTTCCCTCTCATGCTCTCTGTATCTCATTCTCTCTCTCTCAAATAAATAAATAAATAAATCTTTAAAAAAAAAAAAAAAGAATACCAGGAACTCTCTGAACAGAAAAGCAACCACTTTCTGGAAGGTAGGACATACAGAGAAGTGAATCCGAGGCGATATTCGGGAAGATAGACCACGGAGGGAGGGAGCCTCCTCAGCCGGTTACTGGCAAGTGATAGAGCAGCAGAGCACAAAATCAGAACTTGTAGAAGTCTGCTCCACTGAGGGATGTCGCTGCAGCGGCTAAATGGGGGTGGAACCCTCACTGGGACACTGTGGTCTCAGGACATGCAGGGTCACAGAAAGACTGGGGGTGCCAGAGTGCTGCAGAGCTCCCAGGTATCAGAGCAGGGAAGCCAGCTGCAGAGATGGAGCCGAGGAGTGGGCTTGCAACTCAGGGCCGCCATAAACCGTGATCTGCAGCACAGTCGGGCCACTGCTCTTGGAGCAGGGACCCAACAAGTGGCAGATCCCGGGAGACGCCCCTTCCTCCCCTGGGAGGAGCGGCACGGGAGTGCACCACAGAAATCTGCTGGGTTTGGAGACTCCAAATGGGGTTGTGTGCCAGAGAAAGAAACACTCAGTCACAGGCCAGATGAGCATGAAGTGCAGCCAGAGACCAGGGAGAGAGGAGTGATTGACTGCTTTTCCCTGGGGGCTCACTGAGGAGTGGGGCTCCAAGTTCTCAGCTCCTTCAGGGCAGAGATTGGGAGGCCGCCATTTTCACTCTCATCCTCCAAAGGTGGATGGAAAGCTTGCAGGGAACAAAAGTTCCGGAGAGCAAACCCAAGCAGATTGCTTAGCCTGGGCCCCCGCAAGGTCGGTGCAATACTGCCTTGGGCAAAGACATTTGAGAATCACTGCAACAGGCCCCTCCCCAGATCAGCAAGAACAGCCAGTCAAGACCAAGTTTACCAATCGATGAGAATGGCAGAACTCCAGCACTAGGGGAATACAGCACATAAAATGCATGGCTTTTTCCCCCATGATTCTTTAGTCTTTCAAAGTTAATTTTTTTTAATTTTCTTTATTTTTTCTTTTTCTATTTTTTTTTATTTTTCTTTTTCCCTTTTTCAACCAACATCTTTTCAATTCCTTATTTTAAAATCTTTTTGAATTTTCATTTTTAGAGTCATATTCTATCCCTTCACTGTAGGTAACCTTATTTTTTATATATATATAAGTTTTTCACTCTTTAAAATTTTGGAATTCAGTTTCTTCTAACAGACCAAAATATACATTAAATCTCTAGTGTATGGCTTTGTTCTAGTCTCCTGCCTGATAACATTCTCTCCCATTTTTTTTGTTTTGTTTTTTAATTTTTCTTCTTTCTTTTTTCAAACACCTTACCAATTCCATTTATAAAATCTTTTATAACTTTCATCTTTACAGTCATAATCCATCCCTTCATCGTATTTACCCATATTTTTGTGTATATATATATATAAGTTTTTCATTCTTTAAAATTGAAGGAGGCAGATTCTTCTAACAGACCAAAATATGCCCAAAATCTAGTGAGTGGCTGTGATCTATTCACCAGCCTGATCATATTCTTTTTTTCTTTTTTCCCTTTCCCTTTCTTTTCCCCCCAGTTTTGAGTCTCTTCTGATTTGTTTAGTGTGTATTTTTCTGGGGTCGTTGTTACCCTTTCAGCATTTTGTCCTCTCATCATATATTCTCCTCTGGACAAAATGACAAGATGGAAAAAGTCACCTCAAAAAAAAAGAACAAGAGGCAGTACCGACTGCCAGGGACCTAATCAATAGGACATTAGTAAGATGTCAGAACTAGAGTTCACAATGACGATTATAAAGATACTAGCTGGGCTTGAAAAAAGCATGGAAGTACTAGAGAATCCCTTTCTGGAAAAATAAAAGAACTAAAATCTAACCAAGTCAAAATCAAAAAGGCTATTAATGAGGTGCAATCAAAAATGGAGGCTCTAACTTCTAGGATAAATGAGGCAGAAGAGAGAATTAGTGATACAGAAGACCAAATGATGGAGAATAAAGAAGCTGAGAACAGGAGAGATGAACAACTACTGGATCACGAGGGCAGAATTCGAGAGATAAGTGATACCATAAGATGAAACAATATTAGAATAATTGGGATCCCAGAAGAAGAAGAAACAGAGAGAGGGGCAGAAGGTATATTGGAGCAAATTATAGCAGAGAACTTTCCTAATTTGGGGAAGGAAACAGGCATCAAAATCCAAGAGGCACAGAGAACCCCCCTCAAAATCAATAAAAATAGGTCAACACCCCGACATCTAATAGGAAAACTTACAAGTCTCAGAGACAAAGAGAAAATCCTGAAAGCAGCTCAGGACAAGAGGTCTGTAACCTACAATGGTAGAAACATTAGATTGGCAGCAGACCTACCTACAGAGACTGGCAGGCCAGAAAGGACTGGAATGATATATTCGGAGCACTAAATGAGAAAAATATGCAACCAAGAATACTATATCCACCTAGGCTGTCATTGAAAATAGGAGAGATAAAAAGCTTCCAGGACAGGGGCACCTGGGTTTCTCAGTCATTAAGCAACTGCCTTCAGCTCGGGTCATGGATCCCAGGGTCCCAGGATCAACCCCCGCATCGGACTCCCTGCTCAGCAGGAAGCCTGCCTCTCCCTCTCTGACTCCCTCTGCTTGTGTTCTCTTTCTCACTGTGTCTCTCTCTGTCAAATAAATAAATAAAATCTTAAAAAAAAAAAAAAGCTTCCAGGACAAACAAAAACAAAAAGAATTTGTGAACACAAAACCAGTCCTACAAGAAATACTGAAAGGGGTCCTCTGAGCAAAGAAAGAGCCTAAAAGTAACATAGACCAGAAAGGAAAACAGACAATATACAGTAACAGTCACCTTACAGGCAATACAATGGCACTAAATTCATATCTTTCAGTAGTTACCCTGAATATAAATGGGCTAAATGCCCCCAATCAAAAGACACAGGCTATCAGATTGGATAAAAAAACAAGACTTGTCGATATGCTGTCTGCAAGAGACTCATTTTAGACCCAGAGACACCCCCAGATTGAAAGTGAGGGGGTGGAAAACCATTTACCATGCTAATGGACACCAAAAGAAAGCTGGGGTGGCAATCCTTATACCAGACAAATTAGATTTTAAACCAAAGACTATAATAAGAGATGAGGAAGGACGCTATGTCTGACTTAAAGGATCTATCCAACAAGAAGATCTAACAGTTGTAAATATCTATGCCCCTAACATGGGAGCAGCAAATTATATAAGCCAGTTAATAACAAAATGAAAGAAACACATCGACAACAATACAATAATAGTAGGGGACTTTAACACCCCCCTTCACTGAAATGGACAGATCATCTAAGCAAAAGATCAACAAGGAAATAAAGACTTTAAATGACACACTGGACCAAATGGACTTCACAGACATATTCAGAACATTCCATCCCAAAACAACGAAATACACATTTTTCTCTAGTGCCCATGGAACATTCTCCAGAATAGATCACATCCTAGGTCACAAATCAGGTCTCAACTGGTACCAAAAGATTGAGATCATTCCCTGCATATTTTCAGACCACAATGCTTTGAATCTAGAACTCAATCACAAGAGGAAAGCTGGAAAGAACTCAAATGCATGGAGGCTAAAGAGCATCCTACTAAAGAATGAATGGGTCAACCAGGAAACCAAAGAATTTTAAAAATTCATGGAAACAAATGAAAAGGAAAACACAACTGTTCAAAATCTTTGGGATGCAGCAAAGGCAGTCCTAAGAGGAAAGTATATAGCAATACAAGTCTTTCTCAAGAAACAAGAAAGGTCTCAAATACACAACCTAACCCTACACCTAAAGGCGCTGGAGAAAGAACAGCAAATAAAACCTAAACCCAGCAGGAGAAGAGAAATAATAAAGATCAGAGCAGAAATCAATGAAATAGAAACCAAAGAACAGTAGAACAGATCAACAAAACTAGGAGCTGGTGCTTTGAAAGAATTAGTGAGATTAATAACATAAGATTAATAACATTAATAAGATAATAACATAATAAGATAATAAACCCCTGGCCAGACTTAACCAAAAAGAAATGAGAAAGGACCCAATTAAATAAAATGAATGAAAGAGGAAAGATCACAACCAACACCAAAGAAATACAAACAATTATAAGAACATATTATGAGCAACTATATGCCAGCAAATTAGATAATCTGGAAGAAATGGATGCATTGCTAGAGATGTATCAACTACCAAAACTGAACCAGGGAGAAATAGAAAACCTGAACAGACCTATAACCACTAAGGAAATTGAAGCAGTAATCAAAACTCTCCCAACAAACAAAAATCGAGGGCCAGATGGCTTCCCAGGCGAATTCTACCAAACATTTAAAGAAGAATTAATACTTATTCTTCTGAAACTGTTCCAAAAAATAGAAATGGAAGGAAAACTTCCAAACTCATTTTATGAGGCCACCATTACCTTGATCCCCAAACGAGACAAAGACCCCATCAAAAAGAGTTACAGACCAATATCCTTGATGAATATGGATGCAGAAATTCTCACCAAAATACTAGCCAATAGGATCCAACAGTACATTAAAAGGATTATTCACCACGACCAAGTGGGCTTTATCCCTGGGCTGCAAGGTGGGTTCAACATCCGCAAATCAATCAATGTGATACAATACATAAATAAAAGAAAGAACAAGGACCATATGATCCTCTCAATAGATGCAGAAAAAGCATTTGACAAAGTACAGCATTCTTTCTTGATCAAAACTCTTTAGAGTATAGGGATAGAGGGTACATACCTCAATATCATAAAAGCCATCTATCTGTACTCAGAAAACTATAAAATACTCATGAAAGAAATTGAGGAAGACACAAAGAAATGGAAAAACGTGCCATGCTCATGGGTTGGAAGAATAAATATTGTGAAATATTGTGAAAATGTCTATGCTACCTAGAGCAATCAACACATTTAATGCAATCCCTATCAAATCCATCCACTTTTTTCAAAGAAATGGAACAAATAATCCTAAAATTTGTATGGAACCAGAAAAGACCCCAAATAGCCAGAGGAATGTTGAAAAAGAAAAGCAAAGCTGATGGCATCACAATTCCGGACTTCAAGCTCTATTACAAAGCTGTCATCATCAATACAGGATGGTACTGGCACAAAAACAGGCAGATAGATCAATGGAACAGAATAGAGCCCAGAAATGGACCCTCAACTCTACGGTCAACTCATCTTTGACAAAGCAGGAAAAAATGTCCAATGGAAAAAAGACAGTCTCTTCAACAAATGGTGTTGGGAAAATTGGACAGCCACATGCAGAAGAATGAAACTGGACCATTTCCTTACACAACACACAAAAATAGACTCAAAATGGATGAAAGACCTAAATGTGAGACAGGAATCCATCAAAATCCTAGAGGAGAACAAAGGCAGCAACCTCTTCGACCTCAGCTGTAGCAACTTCTTCCTTGACACATCGCCAAAGGCAAGGGAAGCAAGGGCAAAAATGAACTATTGGGACTTCATCAAGATAAAAAGCTTTTGCAAAGCAAAGGAAACAGTCCACAAAACCAAAAGACAACCGACAGAATGGGAGAAGATATTTGCAAATGACATATCAGATAAAGGGCTAGTATCCAAAATCTATAAAGAACTTATCAAACTCAGCACGCAAAGAACAAATGATCCAATCAAGAAATGGGCAGAAGACATGAACAGACATTTTTCCAAAGAAGACATCCAAATGGCCAACAGACACATGAAAAGTGTTCAACATCACTTGGCATCAGGGAAATCCAAATCAAAACCTCAATGAGATTACCACCTCACACCAGTCAGAATGGCTAAAATTAGCAAGTCGGGAAACGACAGATGTTGGCGAGAATGCAGAGGAATGGGAACCCTCCTACACTGTTGGTGGGAATGCAAGCTGGTGCAGCCACTCTGGAAAACAGTAGGGGGGTTCCTCAAAAAGTTGAAAATAGAGCTACCCAGCAACTGCACTACCAGTTATTTACCCCAAAGATACAAATTTAGTGATCTGAAGGGTCACATGCACCCCAATGTTTATAGCAGCAATGTCCACAATAGCCAAACTATGGAAAGAGCCTAGATGTCCATCAACAGATGAATGGATAAAGAAGATGTGGTATATATACACAATGGAATATTATGCAGCCATCAAAAAAATAAATAAAAAAACAAAACCTTGCCATTTGCAACAATGTGGATGGAACTAAAGGATGGAACTAAAGGAAATAAATCAATCCGAGAAAGACAAGTATCATATGATCTCACTGATATGAGGAAGTTGAGAAACAAGGCAGAGGATCATAGGGGAAGGGAGGAAAAATTGAAACAAGATGAAACCAGAGAGGGAGACAAACCATAAGAGACTCTTAATTTCAGGAAACAAACTGAGGGTTGCTGGAGTGGTGGGAAGTGGGAGGGATGGGGTGGCTGGGGATGGACATTGGGGAGGGTATGTTGTATGGTGAGTGCTGTGAATTGTGTAAGAATGATAAATCACAGACCTGTAACTCTGAAACACATAATACATTACATGTCAAAAAAAAGAGAAGATACTAGGAGGGGAAAAATGAAGGGGTGGAAATCAGAGGGGGAGACAAACCATGAGAGACTATGGACTCTGATAAACAAAGTGAGGGTTTTAGAGGGAAGGGGTGTGGGGGAATGGGTTAGCCCAGTGATGGGTATTAAGGAGGGCACATACTGCATGGAGTACTGGGTGTTATACGCAAACAAGGAATCATGGAACACTACATCAAAAACTAATAATGTAATGTATGGTGATTAACATAACATAATAAAATTTAAAAAAAAAACTAATGATGTAATGTATGGTGACTAACATAACAAAATAAAATTTTAAAAAAAAATTACAAGGATTGAGTAAGTGTCCAGAATCAAAGGTTCACCTACCTTTAAAACTTGGCTAATTAATAAGCCAGGATCTAGTACAATGTCATATTTACACATCTAGGATTAGATTAACCAAGAAGTAATCAATTATTGTATAATAAATGAAAAATATATTCTATTAAAGGTAGAAATGATAGAAAAAGGTTAATTGATATATATTGGGCTCTTTTACACAGATTATCTCACCTAACCCTCACCTAACCCCTTTCCCAGAAAAGAAGTATTGTCCCATTTTTACAGAGAACAAGGAAAATTAAGTTATGTGACCAAAGTCTCATAACTAAGACTATGACAGGATAAATATTCAAACCCAGATCCATCTGACATAAAACCTCATATTTCCATTATTCCATGTAGTTCCTAGATGAAAAAATATTTATATAATCTATCTTAGAAACTCTTCCTATAGGGGCGCCTTCGGCTCAGGTCATGATCCTCGAGTCCCGGGATCGAGTCCCGAGTCGGGCTCCCTGCTCAGCGGGGAGTCTGCTTCTCCCTCTGACCCTCCTCCCTCTCATACTCTCTGTCTCTCATTCTCTCTGTCTCAAATAAATAAATCAAATCTTAAAAAAAAAAGAAACTCTTCCTATAGCCTATGATAAAACTCTACAGACTGGCATAACGTAACATATGAGTCAGAAAGGTCTATTTGGGTTGTTTGATCAACCACATGGATTGGATGTATCTGCCAGGGAATACTTAATGGATCTTTAAAGTAGCTTAATTTACCAAACATGCCTTTTCCATCTATGTAAACACCTTGTAAAAAATATTTTTTTGAAGTTGATAAGAGGGGGCACCTGGGTGGCTTAGTGGGTTAAGCATCCAACTCTTGATTTCGGCTCAGGTCATGATCTCAGGTCATGGGATAGAGCCTGGAATAGGGCTCCATATTCAACACAGAGTCTGCTTATCCAACTCCCTCTGCTCCTCCCCCCACTTGCTCTCTCTCTCTCTCAAGTAAGTAAATAAAGTCTTAAAAAATTGATAAGGGAACCATGTTTTCTATGTTTTAAATAAACACAATGCATTAATATAAAAGCTAAATCAACATCTTGTAATAAGCACAAAAGCTAAAAGCTGCATAGTAGATGCAGGTTTTATTGTCTCTTTCTACTGATTAGGGAAGGGAAGTTGAAAATTGAGTAGGAAAGGTCAGTGGGAGCGAACCTTTATTAAAGACCTGCAACATGCCAGGTACTTTGACATTATCTCATTAATCTTCACAAAAATTCTCTTTCTTATAAGGAAATAAATGTTTATATGCTTGATACAAAGGTAGACTCACAATCTGGTATCCTACAGTCTGAATCTCAGCCAGATACATCTTTAGGATACTTTAACTGCTTGCCAAATTTAAAAAACAGAGGATTGAACACAGAAAATATATATCCACCTTCTCTGAGAAATCAAAATATCTAATAATACTGAGCATGGAAATAAGTGATATCCAGTTTGGATGAGGCACAGACACTCCAGATCACCAAATTCCCATCCTACCAATTTCACTCATTTCAGTTTTGCCAAGTCACTGTAGGCATGGCATTTAAATTTGTGATCTGGCTTTGAGTAAACTGTCCAAGAATATATTTCTAGTAAAGCACAAGGTTTAAAATCAAAACCACGTCTGTTTCTCTCCAAAGACTATACCCTCATTTTTGGCTCCTGGTAAAGTCTTCGTGTGTATAGAGAATATACATTGAATTTTCCATAATGATTCTGATTTTCTCCTGCCTTTTAAAAATCACTGCTGATAGCAGCATTTTCCTGAATATCAGAGTTTTATCTTAGCCATTTCTATTTTTAGCTCAATTATTCACTTTTCCCATATATTCAAGTCAAAATAAATTCGGAGAATTATAAGTTAATATCAATATTGTTCTACCTCATTTAGGTATGCCTTGTAACTCTATAAAAAGTGCAAGTAACACTGAAAGCTTTATTTAATTCAATGAAAACTATAAATAATACACTTTATATATCACTTTATGTATCAGTAAAATGAACCAAATCTTTATAGTGTTTAAACTTTTTATTAAAACTAACTCGCTTAGTGTTCTGTGTTGCCCCCAAGCATTTTTATGATTTAAGAGAACTTCAAAGGAACCCACAGTTAATATCTAAATATTACTGACATAATGAAGAAATAATTCAACATACACATTTAACATTGAGCGTTAAGAATATAAGTGCAAAGAGCATGATATTCAGACAGTCATAGGCATAGAGATGAGCTCTTCAGCTTAAAGAGGGTAGGCTTCTCAAGATGGGCAACTTAAACGAGTTTATTCCATAGCCTAGAAACTCCTACATTATCATTGAGGCATTTTGAAAGAGGTGGTACCAATATGATCCATAGCATTTTTTTTTTCAATATATCTGCAAAGTTTATTTGGCTACTATTTAAATCCAGATGAGCCATGAAAACTAATGAATTACCTTGGCTGGCATTAAGTCTTCCATACCTTCTATGAGCACACTGCTATTAAAACTAGTCCCAGATGGCTAGCTTTGCATTTCTTCATTTTCATGCTGGAAAAATTATGTCTTCTTGTTCTTAAATAAATTAAAACCATCTTACCACTGGAAAAGCTACTAGTTTACAAAACAAATAAAATATAATCAAATAACATTTTCATGAGGAATAATCATAAAATATTACTGTTGACCTCACAAAGAGACAAATCTCCCCATGCTGAAATAAAATTACAGGCACTAAGTATTAACATTGACCTTTCAAATCTGTTTTAGAAAAATCAAAGAATATAGGTTCAAGTAAAAAATCTCCACAGTAAAATTAGGTTAATGAATTTTAAATTATTTTAGAAGGTCATATAAGCCCAGAATATTTTAATTAATATTTAATATTTTAATACACAACCATAAAGTTATACTTCAAATGTTTTTCAGTTATATACATTTTCAACAATAGATCATTAGTCTCATCAAAGTTAAAATGTATATGAATTTTTTTAATGACATTTAGGGCTTATGGGGCACCTGGGTAGCTCAGTCAGTTGAGCACCTGACTTTTGGTTTTGGCTCAGGTCATGATCTCATGGGTTGTGGGATCAATCCCCCACATCAGGATCCAGGCTCCACGGTGGGGGGTCTGCTTGAAGATTCTCTCTCTCTGCTGCTCCCCCCACTCTCTAAATAAATAAATAAATCTAAAAATATATATATAATGTTTTGAGGAAAATCACACAATCAGAGTTGGATTATGAGTGTCTTGATAAAGTAGAAACTTCTTTTAATTTCTTGCTCTTTTATTTCCTGTAGGTAGCCCTCAGTTTAAATCTTCCTACATCTTCCTTAACAGAGTCTACCTATAATAACCAGAAATTATGTAAAAACCTAGTAACATAACCAAAATATTTTCTTTTTTAAAAAAAATTTATTTATTTATTCGTCAGAGAGAGAGAGAGAGCACAAACAGGGGAGGCAGCAGAGGGAGAGGGAGAGGAAGAAGCAGGCTCCCTGAGGAGCAGGGAGCCCAATGCAAGGCTCGAGCCCAGGATCCTAGATCATGACCTGAGCAGAAGGCAGATGCATAACCCACTGAGACACCCAGGCACCCCAAAATATTTCCTTATGTAACTTTTATATACAACTAATCAGTGTTCTGAAAAGTAGACTAAAAGTTCATTTGTTTTTATTTTTAGATGATATTTTAAATTTTTTTCTACCTATCTCACTAGAAATATTTATACAATGTTGAATAGCTGGAATTACATGTTTTCTGACTTTGTTTCACTCCAATATTATGAGTAAGATAGGTTAAAACTGCTTTAAGGGGTGCCTGGGTGACTGAGTTGATTGAGCATGCGATTATTGGTTTCAGTTCAGGTCATGGTCTCCCAGGGGTGGAATCGAGCTCCAGTATTCAGTGCAGAGTCTGCTTCAGATCCTTTCTCCCTCTGCTTCTCCCTCCCCCTCTGTCCCTCCCACTTGCACTCTCCCTCTCTCTCCCTCTCTATTAAATAAGTAATCTTTTAAAAAATAAAATAAGTAAATAAATAAAACTGCTTTAATTGGTATACTTAATTTTTTATATAGATCTATAGCTAAGCATTAATAACTTCTCAGTTTACCTATCAAGTTGACTTTCAAAATAAAATTATCTTTATAACATAATTTCCATTTTTAAGTAACTTAGTAAAATGTAAAACAAATGTACTTATTTAAAATCCCTTTAAAAATATATCTTTCTCAATTTCTCAATAAAATATATGTTTCTCAATTAATGATAAAGTCATCACACTTCCAAATTCTTCCTTCTCTTGATAAATGGTTGATGCTCATTCATGGATAAATTACAGGGAAGGAAATGCCAACATCATTCTCTTTCAAGGACTGAAATCTTAATTCTTTGGGTTAACAGAATGGTAGTACTAGTGATGTTGAAAACATAATACCAATAAATTCCAGCTCCCAGATTATCATAATAATAAATCAGAAGTTATTTTTAAAATACTGGAAGCATGGGTACCTCACAAATTATTCAGATGTCATAGTCAGACCTGATAATGTATGTCTTAAACACATAAGTGCAAAAATTCTTGGACCAATGAACTACTATAACCTATTATATAGGCTACAGATTACTGAATGAATAAACAACAGAGGATTCCAAAAACTGATTGCACCCTTAGATCACAATACAGAAAGAGTTCAAAAGATCTCCTTGAAGTTTCCTAATAACTAAAGTAAGAAATGAATGTCCCATTAGTGACTAATTAAATTGTTATAACTATAACAAATCTGAGAATCTGGAAAAAATGCATGGCTGTCTTAGAGATAACAATTTTGTCTAAAATGTTTGGAAGTGTGTGACTCTGAATTGGTACACACAAGAATAGAATGGCTTTTGTTTTCTTTTTCATTTTTAAGTAGAATCCAAAAGTAGTCTGAGAGCAATCAAAGGTCTTGGTGAGAAACATGAATGTTGAAATGGAGGAAACGTGGATTTGATTGCCCAGTTCTACCTCTCACAAGCTCTGTGCTTTGGGGTAAATTAGTCATCCTTACTAGATTTTGTTCAATGGAAGTAACATGAAATCATTTTATAATTATTGAATATAGGTCTTTACAGAACACCATTCTAGAGCTAGAAATTCAGCAATGAACAAGACAAACAAGATCCATGATATCATGGGGCTTAAATTGTGTAAGTTGTCAGGGGAGGGAAAACAATAACAAGTAAGCAAATTAAAAAGATAATTTTATGTATTTATATTGTAGGTAGCAAGAAATAAAAGTAAATGATATTAGAGAGCCTGGGTCCTTCTTTAGATGAGATGTTATGAAAGGCCTCTCTGAGAAGGAGAAATCTGAGGTGAAACAGGAGGAAAACCCTCCTACACAAAGATCAGAAGACAGAATGGTCCAAATAGAGGATATATGCATTTCATTAGACATCTATCAGTAACTCTAACCAAAAGAAAAAATATTTATCAATGATTCCTATAACATAATTCCTACATGGGACACCTTTGAACATAAAAATCCATAGTATATAATTTGCATCTATTATTCTCATCATTTTGTGATAGATTATTAAGGACTATGGCATATAATATTGATGGCATTCTTGAAATTCTGGCTATTGATCCCAGAAAACAATGTACAGGTGAAAAATCCATATGATAAGAGCAAAGATTGAACAGGCCAAGAGGAATAGGAAGAAATGGTTCTGGATCAGAGGAGAGATAGGGAAGAGGATTTTAGGAATTGTGGTCCAAAGAAGACATATGAGATAGAATCCAGTCCATGTTTACCTACTAACTCACTCTATGTGAAAAGAAGGAAGAAAAGTAAGGGGGGTGGTGTAACCTAATAGAGCTAGATAGTTTTAGTATATTGTATAATTTATCCCTTACTACAATCTTATTTGAACTACTTGTATCTCCACTTAGCAATTAAGCTTGCACAATTATATGAGCTTAGAAAACTCATTTTCTTAAGAAGATTGATGAGGTGATCTCAAAGTTTCCCATATAATTCTAAAAGTCCATGATTCTGATAATAGGAAAAGAAAATTATCTGTGTAAGTACATATTATTGATATAAAGGTCTTAAAAAATAATTGGCCATATGACTTGTCAATCTTTATAAAGAGAGACTTCAAGAATATTTGGCAAGGAATTGCAGTCTTAAAAACATAAAACTCAAGTTTCTTGGGAGATGAATGAAGAATGGAATATTCAGACAGAGAAGACCTGGAAAGAGGCCCTAGGGATTTGGGGGGAAATCTGAATAGCCATCCAAACTAATCAAGTTTTATCCAAATCAAATATCCAGGGCTTTTGAAGTTTGCCAGTTACTAATCAAAACCCCAGTAAATGCTTAGTATCTCAGACAGTTTTAAATAACATCAAACCAACTATCATGTAATATAATGAGTAAAGCCAAATCTGGATTTTGTCTTAGAGCTACACAGACACACAAAAATTTGTATAAAGTAGCACTAGTCATATAAAAAATTTAAGATACTTTTAATTATTCATAAGTTATTTGACTCTTAAAAATCAGCCCAGTGATTTTTAAAAGGGGTTAAGAAAACCAGCTTTCCATAAAAAATGAATTACTAATAATAACTGGAAAATTAATAGTTAAGACTTTGCAAGTATTGTTTTAGACTCTATTGCAAACACTGAAAAAAATTAAAATTTACTAATGAGGAATTAATTGCCCAAGGTTCTTATATTATGTTGTTGCACTACATGGACAAATTTTGAACCTAAAATAAATTAATAGTACTACTTTTATCTTAATGCATTTCATTCTCCTTTAAAATCATAACAATATTTTGTCACATAGAAGCGGTGATATCAATCAGCTTTCTGCAGTTACAGTATAAACCAATTTGTTGGCCAATTTTCTTTAAAAATCTCAACAAAATGATGAGAGTATTACAATATAATCTTCACATATTTTATTGATTTAATTTGACATGAAATAAATATATTACCATAAAATGCTATTACTGTCATTTTTTTCTACTTTTAACGAACTCATTTCTTTTCCTTAAAACAAAATTAATGAAATGTCAGAATGGAAAAACATTCAGTTTTGCTAAAGAAAAAAAATTTACTCTTACTGAAACACATGTTCTCTTTTTCCCCAATGCAAGTTCCATATGTACATTATGTTAAAATGAGAAAAAAAGAAAAAGAGAGTCTATGCATTTGTGTGCATGTGTAAACTTATCTAGAAAGGCAAAGTAAAAAGCACTGAGAATTCAGAGAAGGTGGTGGTCATGTTGCTGTCTTCTTTATGAAGGGGCAAGCGCCAGGGCATAGAAGATGGCAGAACTCAGGTGACACCACTAACAGGACTCCCAGTCACTTGCTATTATATTTTTACATTTGAATTCTCTACACAGTATTCAGCCAATATTTTCTTGTTTATTTAATTATTACTGATTTGTTGGTTGCTCAATTTCTATCTGATTCCACAGAATATAAAATTCATGACAGCAAAAACCTTAACTCTCTTATTCATCATGTATCATCCTCAAGTGGTTGGAAAATAATTGGCCTTTAATCTGGCAATGAGTGAATGCATTACTGATCATCAACAAAGTTGGGAACCACAAACTTAAAATATGTAAGAAGCAAAAGAATAAACTAAACCTTGGTCACACCAAAAAAAAAATTAAATAAGGGAACAAAAAATAATGGCAAAAATAAAATGAGATAGAAAAAATATAAGAAAGTATTTTAGCTATTTCAATAAATATAAAAAGGTTGCTTTCTCCTACCAAAAGATAAAACTTTATTTTATCAGCTTTTTGGTATTTTCAAAAACTACATCCAAATCAGTGACAATGAAAGACTGAAAATAAAAGAATGAGTAAATATGAAAAATGAGATTAGATATTTAATATTAGATATTAATGATTAAATAATTAATATTAGTTAAAGTGAAATAACTGCTAATGACATTGAAATAGAAAAGGGGAGACATTGTACCATATTGGCAAATGATCCAAGCCATCAAGAAGACAGAACAAGGGGGCGCCTGGGTGGCTCAGTCAGATAAGCAGACAAGCTCAGGTCATGATCTCAGGGTCCTGGGATAGAGCCCCGCATCAAGCTCCATGCTCAGCAGAGAGCCCGCTTCTCTCTCTCCTTCTGCCTGCCGCTCTGCCTACTTGTGCTCTCTCTCTGTCAAATAAATAAATAAAATCTTAAAAAAAAAAAGAAGAAGAAGAAGAAGAAGACGGAGACAGAACGGGGATACCTGGGTGGCCTCAGTCAGTCAAGCGTCTGCCTTTGGCTCAGGTCATGATCCCAAGGTCCTGGGATAAAGTCTCATATCGGGCTCTTTCCTCAGCGGAGAGCCTGCTTCTCTCTCTGCCTGCCCCTCCCCCTGCTTGTGTTCTTTCTCTCTCTCTCTCTGACAAATAAATAAATAAAATCTTAAAAAAAAAAAAAGAACAGTATCAGACCTTTCAGCAACAAACATGAATTTTTTTTTAAATGAAGAACTCCCGGTATAAAAAGATTAACTTGGATAAAATATAATTATAGGAAAAGATTTTATTACATCTTTTTCAGATTTTTTCATTGTGAGTTGTCAAAATATAAAGGATACAGGTTAGTCAATTAATTAAATTAACTGAATATATATACATACATAAAGCAGTATATCAGAAATAGAGAACATATATTCTTATGTTCATAGAATTTAAAAGTATACATCAATTTTATAACGTCATATTTTTAGAATTCTAAAATTTAAAAAAGGATGTAGTTCATAGGTCTCCTTTAAATATAATCCAATAAAAATTTATATTAAAGAATAAAAAAGTCATAAATTGAAAAAAATTTCCATGACTCCAAGAGAAAAATGGAAATTACAAATTATTACAAAAATTAATTAGAAACATCACACTAACTCATATGGCATACAGCTAAAATAGGACTCAGATGATAAGTTATAGGTGAAATGTATTTATTATCAAATAAAAATAACTTAATAAATATACACTTTGAGAAAAAGGTATATAACAAACCAAAATAAAAAAGAAACAGCATTAATAAAAAGAGAGTTGAAATTATTGAAAGAGAAAAGAAGTAGAAAACATAAACAAAGGGAACTGACAAGAAAAACTAGAAAATCCCAGGAAACTAAAAATCATGGAAGATATTATAAATACAAAGGCCTATTATAATTTTTAACAGTTCAGATAGTTTTTATTGCTGTATTTTATCCCAGTTTTAAAAAACAAATACTTCTCTTGTATTAAGCTACTCTATAGAGAAAGAAAATTTCTTGAATCTATTTTAAGGTAGGAAACATTGATTCTAAGAGGAAGAGAGGAAGGGAGGGAGGGACTGAAAAATGGAGGAAGCAAGGGAGAGGAATGCTGGCATAAGAATAAACATATTCATTTTTTTAAAACTGTCAAACTGCTACCAAAGGAGATTCATCATTTCACATTGCCACCAACAACTCATGAAAATTCCAATTTCTCCACATCCCCATCAACACCTGTTATTGTCCATTTTTAAAAATTATAGCTGTCTATGAATGCCAAGTAATATCTTATTGTGGTTTTGATTTGCATTAATAAATGACTACTGACTTTGAGCACCTATTTATGTTCTTACTGAACATTTTGTATCTCCTTTAGAGAAAAACCCTTTTCATTTTTTTTAATTGAATTGTGTGTCTTTGTAGTGTTGTCATAAGAATTCTTTATATATTCTGAATACTTGTCACAAATGATAAAGCTCAGTTTATCTATTTTGTTATTGTTGCTCATGCTTTGGTATCATATCTAAAAAATTGTTGCCTAATCCAAGTCCACAGGTATTTATGCCTGTGTTTTCATCTAACAATTTTATTGTTGTAGCTCTTACATTTAGGTCTGTGAAGCATATTGAGTTAACTTTTGTATATGGTGTAACACAGGAATCCGAATTCATTCCTTTACAAGTGGATATCCAGTTGTCCCTATACAGTTTGTGAAAAAACACTATTCTTTCTCCATTATCTCAGCACCTTTGTCAAAAGCAATTGGCTATAAATGTAAGGTTTATTTCTGAACTCTTGATTCTATTCCATTAATCAATATGTCTATACTTATGCTGGCACCATACTCTTTTAATTATTATAGTTTACAGTAGGTTTTGAAATTGGAATTGTGAGTCCTCCAACTTCACTTTTCTTCTTCAAGATTGTTTTGGCTATTTTGGGTCTTGGATTTTCATATGGGTTTTAGGATCACTTTGTCAATTTCTGCAACAAGGGCAGCTGGAACTTTGATAGAGTATATTGAATCTTTGGATTATTTGGGTATTGCCATTTTAACAATATGAAGTCTTCTGATTCATAAACATGGGGTGTCTTTTCATTTATTTAAGTCTTATTTAATTCCTCTCAATGATGTTTTGTAGTTTCCAGTTTCTAAGTCTTTTACTTCTTTTATTAAATGTATTCTTAAAGACTTTATTCTTTTTTGATACTACTATAGATGTTGTTTTTAAAATTTTATTTTTAGATTTTTCACTGTTAGAATATAGAAATACAATTGATTTTTGTATATTGATTTTGTATCCTGAAACCTTGCCCTACTCATTTGTTACCTCTAGTAAGTGCGCTTGTGTTCGTGTGTATTCCTTAGAATGTTCTATACACACGATTATGTCATTTACAAATAGAGATGCTTTTATTTCCTCCTTTCCAATTCAGATGACTTTGATTTCTTTTTCTTGACTAATTAGCTAGAACTTCTAGTATAATGTTTAATAGAAGTGGTGAGAATTGAAATCCTCATCTCATTCCTGATCTTAATGTGAAAGCTTTCAGTCTTTAATGAAATCTGATATTAGCTTTGAATTTTCCACAGATGCACTTTATCAGTGAGAAACTTTTCTTCTATTTCTGGTTTGTTGAGTTTTTTTTAATCATAAAGGGTTGTTGGGTTTTGTTAAATTCTCCCTCTGCATATACTGAGATTATCATGTGTTTTTTTGTCCTGTGTTACATTAATATGATGTTATATAAATTAATATGATTCATTTTCTTAAGCCAATCTTGCATTCCTGGGCTAAATCCCACTTGGTCATCATGTATAATCCTTTTCTTATGTTACTAGATTCAGTTTGTGAGTATTTTCTTGAGGATTTTTGCATCTATATTCATAGGGGATATTTGTAGATTTTCCTTCCTTGTTTTGTCTTTGTCTTGTTTTGATGTGGGAGTAATACTGGTCTCATAGAATGAGTTGGGAAGTGTTACCTCCTCTTCTATTTTTTTTGAAATGTTTGTGAAGATTGGTGTTAATTTCTTTCTAAATGATTGATACAATTCACCAATGAAGCCATCTGTGCCTATGCCTTTCTTGTGAGAATTTTTAACTAAATTCAATCTCTTTACTTGCTACAGGTCTACTCAGATTTTCTATTTCTTCTTGAATTAGTTTCAGTAGTTTATGTCTTTCTAGGAATTTGTCCATTTCAATTAGATTATTTCATCTGTTGGTATACAAATGTTCATAATACTCCCTTAGACTCCTTTTTATTTCTGTAAGGTCAATAGCAGTTATTTCCTCTTTATTCCCTATTATACTAATTTGAGTCATCCCCCTATTCCTGGGTCACTCTAGCTAAAAGTTTGTCAGCTTCATTGACCTTTTCAAAGAACCAACTTTTGCTTTTGTTGACCTTTTCTCCTTTATTTTTTCTATTCTCTATTTCATTTATTTCTTCTTTGCTATTATTTTCCTCCTTCTGCTTCATTTGGTTTAGTTTGTTCTTCTTTTTCTGGTGTCTTAAAATGGAATGCTAGGTTAATGATTTTAGATCATTTTTTATAGGCAATCATAGCTATACATTTCCCTCTAAGCACTGTTTTGCTGCATCACGTAAGTTTGGTGTGTTGTAGAATTTATGGTTCTTTTTTTTTTTAAAGATTTTATTTATTTATTTGAGACAGAGAGAATGAGAGAGAGCACATGAGAGGGGGGAGGGTCAGAGAGAGAAGCAGGCTCCCCGCCGAGCAGGGAGCCCGATGCAGGACTCGATCCAGGGACTCCAGGATCATGACCTGAGCCGAAGGCAGTCGCTTAACCAACTGAGCCACCCAGGCGCCCCGAATTTATGGTTCTTATGAGCCATAAATTTGTGTCCTTCTCAGAGGTAGTTATCAAGTAATAAAGATTCAAAGGGGTCTATGTTTAAACTAACACCAATAATGACACTTAATAAACTTAATATTGTCACTTGAGAAATCTGCATTTAAAATTGGCCAATATTCAATTATCCAGATTAATATTCCATTCACATGAAAGTGACTATAGCAAAATAGGCTATACAGAGTCCTGAATACAGAGAAGAAGTTAGGGAAAAGAGTTTGACAGATATCTCCACTTCCAGAGTCAGCTAAAACTTTTTTTGATCCTTCATTCTGTTTTGGAATTTTAAGATGGATTAGATAATGTTAAGTACTCTGACAGAACAATGTGATAAAGGTAGACATTTTTTCTTATTTTATGTCTCTACTTTCCTCACAGATCCCTTTACTTCACTGCCTTCTGTCCTGGCTCATATCACCAGGGGAAATAATATAGTATGTAAAGCATAAAATATGTGACTTCTGTTCCAAAAGGTATTTGTATTTATCTTCTCAGAAAAAAGATGACTCTTGAAAGGTCCAGTTGTTTTTTCAAAATATCTAGGAAAACCCTGACAAGATATACTAAAAACAAAGCAATCAAATTTGAAGGTGCCAAGAATGCTTTATTTCAAAGTGTTTGTTTACTTTTACTACTGAAAACTGGGCCTTTCTCTAAATCACAATTTTATTAGCTGCAAGTCAAGGTGGCAGTTTTGAAACACTGGGAAATTTACTTATAAGAATATGCTAATGGCCACATGGGTCATTGTCTTTATCTTTAATTGAAAAAAGGAAAACCTCACCAGTCATTTTTTGATTCATCATTCCCACTACACTTCTGAGACTTTCTCTTGAATATCCTATTTATGGCTTGGAACCACTTTTATTTTCTATTGTGGCTTGACTTCTTTTGAGGTTTAACATTTTTAATGGGCTTTGTCTTTTTCTTTATTCTTGCTTGGCCAAGATTTATCTATTATTTTGTAGGAATTCACTTGGTTTTCATTTTCTCTAAATAGCCTCTTTTATATACTAAGAGATTTGATCAATTAGAGTATCAGTTTCAAAATTTATGAAACTTGGAATTTTTTCTTGTTTAGCTTTTTATTTCTAGCAACTGGCTATTCTTCTAAGTTTTAGTAATCTATAAATCAGGAGGAAAATGTATACTTTCATTTCTCTCATTGAGTCCAATTTGGCTCTCAGAACCAGTCCTCTTTCCCACAAGAGTCAAACTCAGACTTTTCATTTCCTTTACTTCATTCCTTGACCCAATTCAAAACAAAAATGTAGTCTTTCCAGTGTTATGAACATATTTTACCTAATACTTGACCTGAAGATAATATAAAGAAGCTTTTTTTTCCCCAAGCAAAAGGGGACACAAGGGCTATAATCTTGCACTGGAATTTAAGTTTCTATTCATTAGACCTTTACTCTCTTCAATTATTATGTCTAACCCTAAACCCATTGACAGTCTTTACCTAGATTCCCTTACAATATATGTCTGGAAATTACAATAGTAGAAGCCAAATAATCCTGTTTTTTTTTTTTTTTAAGAGTAAGGGACACCTGTATTTTAACTCCTAAATCATGCACTGTTCAATGTTCTTATTATCTGTCTCAAAGAAAGAAATCAAGTTAAATTAGTTTATAAATTAATCCTCTGCTTCTGTTAAGTCCAGTTAACAGAGCTAAAGACAGGCAAAGTAACAAAGCATTATTTTTTTAAAAGATTTTACTTACTCACTTTAGAAAGAGAGTGCACGAATGGGAGGAGGGGCAGAGGGAAAGGGAGAGGCAGAGAATCTCAAGCAGGCTCCACACTGAGTATGCAGCCTGATGTGGGGCTCTATCTCACAACCCTGAGATCATAACCTGAGCTGAAAATAAGAGTCTGATGCTCAACCCACTGAGCTGCCCAGGTGCCCCAAGTAATGAAGCATTATTAAAAACTATTTCTCTAATTTGCAAGATACACCAAATATTCAAAGGCTTTCTCTTATTACCTTCCAAATAACTAAAATTCTTTTTCTTGTGCCATATTCAGACCTGCATACTTATATTGAAATGTCAGCAATTCTAAATCATGAAAAACTGAAACAGAACTTTCAAAAAAAGAAACCTTAGAGATCCAATCAAACACTTTTAAATGAATAAACGGAGGTGCAGAAGGCCAAAGTCTTGTCAAGATCACACATAGTTAATAGCAGATATTTGATGCAAACATAAGTTGCTAAAATCCTACCAGTGTTCTTTCTCACCAAGCTTCCTATTGTACAACAAAGTGTCTCTTAATCTTAGAATATGTTTCACACATAAGAAAATAAGAAGACATAATGAGGAAAATAACTCTAAGTGAAACTCTTCGCTATTAGATCACAGGTTTTATGCATTTTGCTAGGATGAAAATACTCAACAAAAATAAGAAATATAACACTCTTGAAATTGCAGTTATTTCTAACTATAAGTAAAATATGTTTTAAAGACTCTTAAACCTTGTTTCTTAATATTTAACAGATTCTTTTCAAAACTGACTAAACTTAAAACTATGTAGGTCCACCTCCTACTTCTTTGCCTGTGTCTGTTCTTTTGAAATACAAGCTATAAAAATCTTTCCCATTAACCTGAAATAGAACAACTCAAATATGGTCTAGTGTTAACTATTCCTCCATCATTATGCACTATCTATAGTATTCATGCGTTATATAGTAAGTATGCATTTTTATTTTCAAGTCCACAATTCTCCATTGGCAGGCTTGTTTTCATTAAAAAGGAAAATATCTATTATTCTAGGGCTTATACTGAGGAAAAACACATTTTAGAAAAATTATTTTTCCCCACAACAGTCCCACAAGTTTACCGGGCTACTACTTTGGCTTAAACGTAGAACCACAGAATTAAAGTCTCATGTTTATAGTTCTTTCATTTTATTTCTCTGGGCTGCCCATAATCCTTTCTAATCATTTCAGCTATGGCAATATTACCAGCTGTGATAATGTCTGCTCCAACATTCAGGCTTTATGCATGCAGTTATGTTATTCCACTGGCTTGGCATATTTGTGTCATATCAAGTCTGAGTTTTCTCAGTGGGCCTTTTTTAGTCTTGTAGTCATTAACTTGAAGTACTACTTCTTGCTGAAATGTTGGTTCTGTCCAAACAGTCCACTATAAGCCTCCTGCTCTATGCTTTATCATTCTCCTTTGTCAGAGAGAAAATTTTAAATATCAAAAAAAACCCCTCCATTTGCCTTTGCCTTCCAACTTTATATCTCAGAGAAAGCATAAATATGATTCCATAATATTAACTAGTACTTATTATAAATATATACATTTTTAAATATCCTAAACAAAAACCTATAATTAAAACCATTTGTGTATTTCCAAATCAAAAACAAGGTAAAAGCTCTTCCAGAATAGTATTTGTCAAGCCAAGAGGCTCAAAGTATCTTGGATTCAACTTAGGAAATAAGTCAAAAATTAATTTACCAGCAGAAAAGTTATACGAGCATTTAAGCTTCATATTTCAATAAAGACCTTAAGACATTCAAAATACTAAGAGCAACTGCAGTTCAAGATTGGCTTATGAGTTCAAAAAAATATATTTCACAAGCTACCAGAGCCTACTACTTCATTTGCCAGAATTCATATGTCATGCTTGTTGCTGTAGACAAATTATAAAATGACAATGAGGAAGGAGACTGGAGGGTCTGAAAATGGGTGACTGAAGATTTCCCAGGTTGCTACTCCCTCACTCTTCTCATGAGATTCAAAGTGGAAAATTTCCCTGAGTGATAGTCGGGTGTCATTTTCAAATGCCACTGTGCTCCACTGCATCTGGTATCTTTCCTGGTAATAGAAATCTGGGGGCCTAGCCCAATGAACACTAGTAAGACGTGAGATTAGACTACAATGCTGAGTGCCTCAGAGACATACACTTGGCAGGAAGCTCAAAATCCAGGAGCTTTACAGAAAGGTCATTCTTGAATGTTACACAGATTCAAAATATTTCTGAGGCTCCTGGTCAAATTATGGGAAATTAAACACTGTCAAGATGATAATCACAATAATTCAAATCTGTAAAACATCCTTGAATGCAATCATTAACAAAACAACAGTGAAATAAAATGCTTCCAGTACTTTCTAGAAATCATCTATTACCAAATGAAGAAATATATTCATATCGCACTAAATGATCAATAATAACTAGGCAGTAGTTTCTCTTAATCTGCCTCAACTCTTCTGAATTTGTATAAGAAGAACATTTCAGAATCAAAATGATTTTTAATGATTGAGCAGCTAATCAAGCTTTAACAAAGTCCCTTCAGGACTAATTAGATGATATCAACCCTCCATCCTCCCTAATGAGGCATTTGTTAAGTCTTAGAACTATTTAACTTCCTAAACTTGAAAGCCACATAGATCTGTCATAGTTCATCCACTTAATTGAAATAAAATTTTATATTTTGCCTTTAAAGTGCTAAGAAAAATCCCCAGCATTAAAAATTCAGTGTCAGTGTAAGTTAACAGGGAGCTATATGAAAGAACCTAAAACAGATCTCCAAATCACAGAAGGTAAGAATAGCCCACAAAGATTTGAGGTAATGTTTAAATAATTCATACTTCTATTGTGTACCTTTTTAATTATTCAGCTCCAAAAATCCAAGTCCATTTCTAAACCACATTCATTTGACTATGTGTTCTTCAGTCTGTTTTTACAAAGTGATTCAAAGTCCATATAATTTTTTAAATGATTAGATAACACATGTGGAAAGATGTGGTCACTTGTAATCCATCCTGTGCCTGAATAATACTGACCACCTGGAAATGAATCAAAGTTTGGGTTACCAGTGCTCTATTCTCATAACTGATCAAATTGGTAGTGTGCTCATTATCACCCTGAAACAAGCAATATGAAATCAAAGAACCATGTTAAGAAATAAATATTTGTTTTTAATTCCTTATCAGAAAATGCTAAAATTTTATAATAGATATGAACATTTCATTTTAAGAGCTAAAGCAATAACTACATGTGAGATGTGTTATGAAAGATTTTCAATTTTTTCTCTGTAACATTTGTGTGGATAAGACAAAACAATTAGGTCATCTTTGAAGAAAAATAATTGAAAAGATCCTATGCTCAGGCCTCTACTCTGAAGGCTTAGATAAACCTTGAATGCTTTTTAAGATCATGTCATAATGCTATACATTAACTTGGTATCATTTAAATTTAAATTTTTGAGGAATTCATCTTTCATACACTTTTACTCTCCTTTCTCCCTCATCAAAATTATCATTAAGAATAAACCAACCTGTGCTTTCAAGAAAATAAGGAAATACTTACAGAAACTGTTCTCAGATACATAGGTTAGTCAGGAAAATCCCTTCTATAAACCAAATTTTCAAACTTTTAAAGGTCACAAAACTTTATCATGTGCCTTATTTTTACAATATCTCCATCTGAAAAGTAAAGATGTATATACCCATTGCATCAAAATCAATTAAAACTTAATTATTTAGCATTTAAAGTTGTGAAAGATTATGTGCAACATTTTTATCTCATATGGTTTGTGATCTTTAGTCTTGTGTGCAAAAATGTCCAATTGTTACCAGTTGTCTTTGCATACCAGAATTGAATAAAGTATTTCATTTAATTTAAATTGCAGAAAATGTTTTCAAAGTCTATGTTTTCTGTGCCTTAGACTACATATGCAGAATACTAAATTAAATAAAATACTATGTCCTTCTCCTGACAGGAGAATATTATTTGGTATCTAAATAAAGTTCAACATAGGAAATAAAAGTTGATTGTGTGTTAGCCATGTAAAAATTTAGAAATCAGTATTAGAAGTTTTTACTTTTGGGCGCCTGAGTGGCTCAGTCAGTTAAGCACCTGCCTTTGGCTCAGATCATGATCCCAGTGTCCTGAGATAGAGTCCCGCGTGGGGCTCACTGCTCAGCGGGGAGTCTGCTTCTCCCTCTCCCTTAGCCCCTCCCTTCTTCTCGTGTGCATGCTCTCTCTATCGTGTTCTCTCTCTCTCTCAAACAAATAAATAAAATCTTTTTTAAAAAGTTTTTACTTTTAGGGCACCTGGGTGGCTCAGTTGGTTAAGCGACTGCCTTCGGCTCAGGTCATGATCCCAGGGTCCTGGGATCGAGTCCCACATCGGGCTCCCGGCTCAGCAGGGAGCCTGCTTCTCCCTCTGACCCTCTCCTCTCTCATGCTGTTTCTCTCTCGCTCGCTCTCTAATAAATAAATAAATAAAATCTTTTTAAAAAAAAAGAAGTTTTTACTTTTGGAAACCTAAAAACAATAATGGCAGCAATGAAAGTATATGGTAGTGGTAGTTTATTTTGATATTTAGGTGCTAACTGGTAAAATGTGGAGATAATGTACCAGGAATGAGCAGCCAGGAATACTTCTTCGTGGTTCACCCTGCATGGAGCAAGACACCCATAAGTATGAGAAGAATGTAGATTGTACCATAAAACAGATAAAGGAAAATTTAAACACTGAGCGGTAATGGATAAATCTAGTAAATAATATCATCACTATTAATATGGTAGCACTTTTTAGCCCCAATTCATAGTCATTTCTACCCTATACTCATTATATAATAGTGAAAATAAAAAGAACTCATCTGAGTCTTCAGGATAAGGAGTGGGTTACAACTGTCTCAATAAGTTTGAAGCAGTATAAATTGGCAGGTCCCAAAAGACGTTCAGAAAATAAGAATTTGGTTTTGATTTTTTAAAAGAAAAAAGCACAAAATAAAGCACAGGCAAGACTCGGGGAGCAATTCAGATACAGAACTTTCTGATCACCCCTAAAACAATATGATGCCACAAGAGGGACCTTTTACAGTATACTCATGGCTGAGGCCTCTACGGTAAGATAGGTCAGGATGCTGACTCAGAAATTCCACTAATAGTTTTTCCATGTTAACATTTATCTACAAGAGTTCTACATAATTTTTCTCTTTAAAGAGTAATATGATAGGGGCTCCTGGGTGGTTCAGCTGGATAAACGTCCGATTCTTGATTTTGGCTCAGGTCATGATCTCAGGGTCTTGGGATCAGAGCCCCAGATCCTGCTCCAGCTAGGCAGGGAGTCTGCATGTCTCCCTGTCCCTATGCCCCTCCCCCTGCTTGCACTCTCTCTCTCTCTCTCAATAAATAAATAAATCTTAAAAAAAAAAGAGCAATATGATAGAAGTAACCCTAACTTAAATTAAAGCATACTATAAAGCTACTGTAATAAAAAGTTTCATGTTGATGCAAAGACAGAAATAATCAATAAAATGGAAAAGATACAATAAATACTTAATATTAATTTTAATAATACATTAAATAATACAAAGAGGTCAAAAAACAAGGAAAGAAAAGAACTTTCAATAAATGGCTCTAAGATAATTAATTATTTGGGAGAAAATTATTTTAAATCATGTTCTCATATCATAAACCAAAAAAATTTTTTCAAGTGATAAAAAATATGTTAAAATAAAATAGAAGAAAATAGTGACATTTTACTAACCCCTGAACAGGAAGGACACTCTTAAGTTTAAATCAGTAAGAGAAATGATAAAGGAACAATATACATGACTCTAAGAAAAGGTCAAATTTTAGTGCATAAGGTATAGCAAAAACAAAAGTAAAGTAAATTAAATCTTTGAAACGACTGAAATATTGTCTTCAAACACAGAGCAGATGAGGCATTCTTCCAGAAACTGATAGCTTTCACGTCCCCAAATTTATTCTCTGGTTCCTGGGAGGTAAAAGTTCTATTTCCCTATTTGTGACTTCCAACTCTTTCTGCTGATAGAGAATACAAATCAAAACAGTAATTTAGAGATATAATTCAGTTAAGTACTAGCATAATAAAATCTTTTTAGAAAAATACTTTATAAGCAACTCTTTTAGCTTATACAATTTTTATTCAAAACTATTAAAATACAAATTGTGCAAGTAGCAATAACTATTGTTAACGGTTCATATCTCCAAGTCAGGAGTCTTGGAACTCTCAGTAGGAATCATTTTAGTTTTCATTTCTCTTCCTTAGGGAAGAACACCTTTTGCATTCTATATTTTGTATATATATTTTGTGTTTATATATACATACATATGTGTTGTGTAAATAAAATATATATATGGGTGGTAGTGAACTTTTAGAGATGTTTTTTAAAAAACATACTTTTTCAACTAAAAAAAGGATTTTACACATTAGGAAAAAGTTGTTCTTTTTGTCTGAACCTTTGCCACATTAAGATCAAATTAAGAGTGTCCACCTGACATTGTTTTATAAAGGTACATTGATTTAAGCATACTAGACTAGAAGCAGTCAAAATAATCTTCATAATAAATGATGTTTTGCTTTACTTTTATCTGAGTTTCAAGTCCAGCACGTGGAATAGACTTCAGAATTATGATTAGCAATAGTTCTAGAAATTCATGGATCTAAAATAAGAACAATCACTAATCAAGCATACAACTATGTATGTGTCAGGTACTGTGCGTAAGAGTTAACTGCATTTTAATTTTTTTTTTTTTTAAAGATTTTATTTATTTTTTAGAGAGCGAGAGAGAAACAGCATGAGAGGGGCAAGGGTCAGAGGGAGAAGCAGGCTCCCCGCTGAGCCGGGAGCCCGATGTGGGACTCGATCCCAGGACCCTGGGATCATGACCTGAGCCGAAGGCAGACGCTTAACCATCTGAGCCACCCAGGCGCCCTGCATTTTAATTTAATCTTTACCATAATCTTATGCGTCATGGACTCTCATTGTTAGCATTTTAGAGATGAAGAAACTGAAGCTTAGCAGAGGTAAGTAATTTGCGCAAAGTCACATAGGTGATACTAAAAATGACACTAAAAATGGTGACACTAAATCTAATCCCAGAACCCAAGTACTTAATTACTATTTTATTCTAGACATTCTCACTCACTACTGATTGACCTAAAATAGCAGAAGGCCAGTTTTTTATGAAAATTAAATTTAAAACAGCTCCCCTGATGCCGAACAGTAAAATAGAAAGGACACATGCAGTCCATTTTCAATATGTTTTTAAAATTATATTCAATCAATTGATACATGTGCAAAATGTAAATAAGGACATAAATTTGTAGATTTAGTCTATGTTGAGGATCAAAATATGGAAGATATTTTGAACACCATTCAAATGCAGGGAAGTTACTGATCACTTGGGTTTTTGTGATTATTCCGTTATTCAATCACTAGGAAATTTTCTATGAATATATGATGCTTAAGTATTAAGAATTACTCTTTTTAACTTTTTTTTATGCATTCTTTTTTTTTTTTTTAAGATTTTACTCATTTATTTGGCAGAATGAGAGAGAGAGAGAGCACAAGCAGGCGGAGAAGCAGGCTTCCCACTGAACAAGGAGCCTGATGTGAGGCTCGGTCCTAGGACCCCAGGATCGTGACCTGAGCCGAAGGCAGACGTGTAACGGACTGAGCCACCCAGGCACCCCTACACAGAAATATTTTTTAATCCTAATAGAAGCTTAAGGTAAATTCTACTATTATACATATTTTACATATAGGAAAAATAAGTACTCTTTTTAACTTTGATTCACAGGACTTTGATCTTAAACTAAGAAATCCCATATGCAATTTCCAGCATAGCATACCATGGTATCTCATATGGTAACTTGATATAAGTAACAAAGAGCAGGATATGAGCCCTTTAGAAATAAAGATTTGTTTTTATTCATGAAAACAAAATTCTTATTTTAATAAACAGCAAAGAAAAGTGATCCCAAACACAAAGAATTTAAAAACCATTGTGTATCAGCAGAATTGTCCCTACACATTTATTATCTGATACCAACATGTTTTTTCAGCAGTTACAGCCCCTTTCTGTTAGAATTCTTATTTTTGGATGAACGATCAATTGTTTCATGTTGATTTTCCCCAGCAAGCTATAGATTCACCCCAGCTGCAAAAATTTTCTAAACTCTGAGCAAAGGCTCCATAGGAGTTAGCAGGATATGATCTTTCAAACACAAACAGTATAACTCTGTAGGAATCTACTCAGGAATTTGTGAAAGGAACTTTGTGAGAGAGGTAAGTTAGTAGCATTTATGACTCCTTGCAAATCTGACCCAAAAAAGTGGCTAAAGTCCACATATAATGACTGTACTTAACTCTCATAGAGAACTTCCAATATACTAAATTTATTTAATTTACAAAACTTCTCCTAGATTAAATACATATTACTAGCTATGCTACAAAAAAAAAAAAAAAAAAAAAAAAATTAAGCCAAAAACAGAACAAGTTATTCAGGGGGCCACCCTGTGTTAGTGCCAAGCTGGATATACACCTTCTATTCTTCTAACCTAAAGTCGATAATGCTTAGCATATCCTAGGCAAATACTGATAACACACAGATTTTCTCCAATAGATTGGATTTATTCCCTGTCATCTTTCTAAAAGGGATTGTTGTTGAATGTGTAGGAATTTGAACAGAGTGGAAAATGTAAGAAACAATTTCACATATGTTTGCATAATTATCATCCCCTCGGAGAAGTCTGGTGAAAATAAGACCAAAATGTATTTCCTTCAGCCTTGTCAAATTCCTCAAGGACTATAACCAGTTGCTCCCTAAACTACCAGAAAATTCAAGTTGAAGTAGATCTTGCATCCTGAACATGACTCAAAAGGGCTCTACACCAAGATGATATATCAGGACTCCATTGCTCTCCATTTATAACAATTATGCTATGAAGTAAGTAAACAGTCCTACTCCCCTCTCACAAACACCTCTTTCATTTTCCCTCAGCCAAAGCCCCTTCATTTATTCCTTTAATTTATCATAAAAGCATATCCTCTATTACAAAATGAAACTTCATTACATAAATAGGTTTACATGCTATGGCAGAGACTTTTAATTATCCCCTAATGTTCTTTCTCCCTTCCTTTTAGGAACAACTTGTCCTCAAGATGTGGTCACTTGGGGTGCCTGGGTGGCTCAGTCATTAAGCGTCTGCCTTCAGCTCAGGTCATGATCCCAGGGTCCTGGGATCGAGGCCCGCATCTGGCTCCCTGCTCTGCGGGAAGCCTGCTTCTCCCTCTCCCACTCCCCCTGCTTGTGTTCCCTCTCTCGCTGTATCTCTGTCAAATAAATAAATAAAATCTTTAAAAAAAAAAAAAGATATGGTCACTTAATTAGAGACTACATTTCTCAACATTCCTTGCAGCTATGTATAACCATGTGATTGGTTTCTTGCTAATAGCATCTGAACAGGAGTAATGTGTGCAACTTCAGCCTAAAGAGAAAACAACTCGAGGCATCTTGGTGGCTCAGTCGGTTAAGCATCTGACTACTGGTTAGAGCTCAGGTCATGATCTCAGCGTTGTGAGACTGAACCCCGTGTGGGGGGCTCCAAGCTCAGCGCAGAGTCTGCTTGAGATTCACTCCTTTTCCTTTTGCCCCTTTCCCTACTCCCACGTTCTCTCTCTCCCTCTCTCTCTAAAATAAATAAAATCTTTAAAAAGAGAGACAGAGAAAGAAAATAATTTGCCTTCTACTTCTCTATCCCATTTCTCACAGTCTAGAGATGAAACACTGGTGAGCCTGTGCCCACCAAGCAATCAAGGATAGCCTCAGGGAATAGCAGAACAATACAGAAAGAACCTGGGTTCCTAAATGAGTCAGCAACCTCCCTCTGGTCAGTTACATTAAATATCTATCTTGTTTGAGCCACTGTGTTTTGGGATTTGTCATTGCCTCTTGCCTATATGCCAAAATCACAGACAGTTATTCAAATTAGAATTTTCTCCTTTTTCCTACTACTTTCAATGCTGAAATATTGCTGCTGGTTACAGTTTTGCCCAGATATGTAGCAAATGACTATTATGGGGTCAGCGTGTTTCCTCTTTTTGGACAAAAAAAAGCTACTTTGTGGTATATACCTGAGCCACTAGTCTTAAAGAACCTTGGTGCATCCAGACTGCAACCCATTAGCTCTATGACTTTTTTTTTTTTTAATTTCAGTATACCATCAACATTATTTGAAGTTTTTCTTCACTATTCTTGTTACTGAAACCCAAGTTTGGCTGTCCAATGCTCAAAAGGTCAATACTCAAGAGATGAGTTTTGATTGGAAAGGAATTTGAGCTTTATTCAGGATGCCAGGCATCTGGGGAAAGGTAGACTCTTATCCAAAAGCCAACTCCAAGGTTTCTGCCTGGCCCAAAGATTTTTAAAGGGGTTTAGGGCAGTTAACCAATACAGAGTACAGTAGTCTGTAACATTTCTTGATTATGTGCAGACTTGAGGGTGCCAGCTACAGATGTTATCACAGTGCTTAAGGTTGTGCAAGGGGGTCTGGTTCCCTGGTGCAGAGGCAGGGGTAAGGTGCATTGTGCAAAAGGATTAGGGTTCCTTGATGCCCCAGGGGTGGTGCTGGAGAATCTGGTGACATGCAGAGGTGCTCTATTGCTCTGTTCTTTGTAGGAAAGAATGTATGATCTATAGATATACAAAGAAAGGTTTACTCAATCACGAGGGCTAAGGGTGCTTGCTAAAGCTTAAAGACCAAAGGTTGGCCAGGGGGGCAGAGGCAGCTTCATTCTTGCACTCAATCTTATTTCTGCCATTTTGATTATCATCATAAAACATTTGTATGTCTTCTTATGACCCATTCTCTGCATGCGTCTGTCTGACCAAGGGCAATCTGGCAGTAATATTATTTCACTGATAGTCACTAAATTTCCTGACATGTGATAGATCTCCCAAGCTCTCCCACTGAACTAATGCTGACTATATAAGACCTACAGTGGCAATGTTGCTACAGGTGTCAGTCCAAGTTACCGTAACCCCGGGACACACATATTTCTATCACTGATGTAAGCTTTGTTGATAAGGTTCTTCAGCCCGGATTTATTGCAAACAAAGAGATCACTCTTCTCTTTAGTTCTTTAATCCTTTAAAAAAAAAAAAAAAAGGCAAATGTTAAAGTCTCAGTGAGATAATGCACAATTGCATCAAAAAATTTTATGTAATATTATCTGTGCTTTCCAATCTTTTTTACAACCACGAAAGAAAAGTCTTTCCTTTCATCTTTAGCCTCACAAATCAGAGTATTTTCAAAAAGAAAAGAACCTTAAGGACTACCTTTTCCAGGAGTTTTTCAACTGTGTTCCCGGCACCCTACAACTCCAGAAAACTAGCTTACAGTATGCCTGAAGTGGGGAAGGGGGAAGAGTCTGAGTGGGAAGCACCAGGATCTCCACATATCCCCACACACACACACACACTGCCTTGAAATGAAGCAAGTTTTCTTTCACCTTTTAATATGTTAGGGTTCAGTTTTAGATTTCATTTTTAAAACGAGCCTCCTAAATTTGAAAAGCGTTGATCTAGTCCAAACCAGATGATGTAAGTAAGAGTGAGATTTACCTAGGAAAAGAGAGCTGATTGGTGGTGAAGCTAAGATGTGATCCAGTTGCCGGTGCACAGGGGTACAAGAACATCTGGCTCCAGGGGTCCCAAACAGACCAGGTTTGGGCACTTGCTGCTGACAAAATCCAAAGACAGAGAAACAAGTGGTGGTGAAACAAGAAAGGAATTTATTTCAGTGAGGCCAACACCAGGAAGATAGCAGACTAACATCTCAAAGACTGTCTCCAAAATGCCAAAACTATTTCCAGGTTTATGTAAGGAAAATGTGGGGCAAAGGTGAGTGGATGTGTGCAGATAAGCAGTGAAGATTAAACAGATCACTGTCTTGACTGGAGTGGGGTTCTGCTGGCCCAGGGCAGTCCTTGTTGCTTGAGAGGGGTAGTTTCAGTTCCCATCAGGGGAGATGTTGCCCTCAAGGTCTTCCACCTGACCACTGGGACAAGCTGGAAAGAAAAATCCAGCTAGAAAGTTTCAGGTCAAAATGGAGGAAGCCAAAGTCCTCTTTCAATCTTAGTCTTTGGACATCTGGTCCAGAGTTTTTATACCCAAGCTAGAGCTTATTTAAGAAAATGTGGCCACCCAACCACATACAGTTAAACCACACAGCTACTCTGGGGCTCATGTGACTATAGAAGCTTCAACATCAACTTCAAATTTCTCTATAATTTCCATTTGACTTATAGTTCAGAATAGTGCTAGATATTTTAATTTCTGTATCCAATAATTAAGATATTGGTATTAACATTTTTCTGTTTTAGAAAAAGCAACTTTTTAATTAAAAAGGAAATTATGACAAAAAATAAAAATAAACAATCTTTAAAGAAAGGAAATTTTGATGTTGCAGAATACACAGGACTGTAAATTAGGAAACATGATTTCAAATACTGTTCTGCCAACCAAATAAATAGCTTCGTGCCCTTTCTTTGCCAGACATATCATCTTGACATGCCTCAAGCTTCTTAGTTTTTAATGAGGTTAGTCTATATAACTTACAGACTTTCTTCCAGATCAAAAAATCTAGGATTCTCTTTTCCAGGTGAATCCTGTTCATCTCCAGATCAAAAAATAAAACAAGTAACTATTCATTGTATATCTCTGTGCACAATGTATGTATGTATACATTAACAATGTATGCCTACAAATCAAAGGAATCAAGCTTTTCATTTTATGGCTCTACTTTATGTTTTTCCCACTTTTTAAAATAAACTGGAATTTACATAGAATAAATTCACCTTTTTAAGTGTACAGTTCTGCGAGTTTTGACGAATATATAGTTACATAATCACCACCAAAATCAAGATATATAACAGTTCCATCATGACAAAAAATTCCCACACACCTTTATAGTCAACCCCACACCATCCCTATTTTGTAGCAACTATTGCTCTGTTTTCCTGTCACTGTAGTTTCACCTTTGCTTCTTTATGTATTTTTTTAATCTTCAGCCTGCTTACTTTCTTACTTTTATCTGTAGCTCTGGAAAGTTAAATACACACTGCACCTACCCTGATGGTTGCCTTATATCTTGTTTAATTTTAACATCTCCATGATGCAGGCAACACTGCAGCTATTTTATATATGAGAAAACAGCCTCACAAAGAGAAGTAACTTCCCAGAGTCAGAGTCACACAGCAAATCAACAATGGGGCCTAGCTCCGTAATGACTACAGCACCTCAATACAGCTCCAAGTTCAGCCTACCTCCAGACTTCCTTTATGTGAGAGCAAAATTAAATTTTATTTCTTTGAGCCTGTGTTATTTTGAGTTTCCTATTACATGAAGCCAAATCTAACCTCATTTCTTTTGGATCCTCTTTTTTGGAACACTTTCTTCTCAGGACACATGACACTTATCTCTACAGCAAGCTTACGAGCCCAGGGAAATATAGTTTAATTCATGCTGTTACATTTTTGGAGCCCGGATTGTTGTCATAGGTTCTGTCATGCATATTGTCCAGAGGGTTTCAACACACCAATATTTCAAGTCTTCGTCCTTGGGAAAGCCTCTGGGAGTAGGGAAAGCAAGTGGATTCCAAGGACATGCCCTTTCTAGTGACAGGGTAGGAGGTGATGAGCCTCCAACTGCCAAGATCTATCTCACGTCAACTGGCAGTCATGTCCTCTCCCACCAAGAATGCACTTTGACCTGTGATGTGTGGCAACAATCAGGGCTCCAAAAATATAACACCATGAATCATATTTTCGGTTTCAATTTGCCAGATGAATGCCAATTCTCCAATTCAACTTGTGTTACATATTTTTTAAACTGCTAAGTCTTGATTTTAGCATGCATATTAAAAGTACACTTTATGCCATACTCATATTCACAGAAGTAGGTTTGCCTTAGCAAAGGCAACCCTGATGTTCAAATAGGACAAATCTACTTCATACTCATAGATGGAAGACTTCCTCTTTTAATCCCTTCAGAATATCATGTATAGTGGAACACCACTCCCTGAACCAGTTTTCTTATTCTTCAGGCTCTTGACGTAAGAAAAATAATGTCTACCATAGGAAAGAAGCCTAGAATGGCCTATAAGTTAAAAAAAAAAAAAAAAAAAAAAAAGATATTATGTGGGGAAGAACTAAAGCCTGCATTTAAAAAATGTACTTTCACATGTGCATTTATGTTAAACAATCCAATGAAAATTTGTATTTACTTCACATTGCCATCTGCATACCTATTTTTTTTTTAAGATTTTATTTATTTATTTGAGACAGAGAGAATGAGAGAGAGAGAGCACATGAGAGGGGGGAGGGTCAGAGGGAGAAGCAGGCTCCCCACCGAGCAGGGAGCCCAATGCGGACTCGATCCAGGGACTCCAGGATCATGACCTGAGCCGAAAGCAGTCGCTTAACCAACTGAGCCACCCAGGCGCCCTGCATACCTATTTTTATATAAGATAGAGGAAGAATGGGATTAAAACATCAAACCATTACAAGAACACATACAAGCAAGTTACTTGAAGAGATTAAACATAAGGAAAATTGCTAGTTTTTAGTGTTGAATCACTAAAGGAAGGGAAAATAATGTTATCTGGTATTATTAGGTGATAACATAACTAATCTTGCAGAAATGTAAAGGAAGTCATAGTACATACATATGTCAGGGAAGAAAATTTTCTCTACCCTCTGTATAAGAATTGTGTTTTTTGTGACCAGTGGCTTTGTTTTTAGCTTACGGAATTCCTGACTATTGGATCTGATTACATTTTCCTCTTCTTTTTTTTTTTTTTTGGCTGGTAAAACTTAGGGACATATTTATGTACCCCTTCCAATAAGCAGATATAAATTCATGACCTATGTTTTATGTTCTAACATCATTCTAGAGGTCATCTTTTCTTCCTAATCTTATTTTCCTTTTGCTTATGTTAAATCATTCATTTTTTTAAAATGCAGGTATTCCTGTACTATTTCTTAAATTATTTGTGGAACAACACAAATTCTAAATTAATTAATTAGTAAATTATGCTAATATTGGTATTTTTAGTTTCCCACTTAAGACACCTAATACGAGTATTCAAATAGAATGTGAATAATTGTATTATCATCTTAACTCTATGAGATTAATAACCAATAATCAAATTTTGATAATAATCAAAAGGATGTTTATAGGGTCCTTGGCTGTCAGTGGTGTAAATTCAACTCGAGGGAAATAAAGACATGATAAAACAAATAAGTCTAATGGTTCAAAAATCAGAAACTTGATATTAATGCATGTTACTGACTCCAAGTTCAGACTAACATAGTTGGTCAACAGAATGAAAGTCAGCTTTATTATTTTAGAAGTGTAGATATATTTAAATATAACCATATAAACGCGTTTCAGTTAGTTCAATTTCTTTTTAACTTTTTCCCCCAGTTTTATTGAGAAACAACTGAAATAATTGCTTAAGTTTAAGACATACAGTGTGATGTTATGATTTCCATATATTATGAAATGATTACCACAACAGGTTCAGCTAACATCCGTCTTCTCGTATAGGTAAAATAAAAAGAAAGGGAGAAAAGTTTCTTCTTCTAATGATGACTCAGGATTCATTCTCTTAACTTTCCTATGTATCACACAGCAGTGTGAGCCAAAGTCGTCATACTGTATAATACAGCGTAGTACTTATTTATCTTATAACTGGTAGCTTGTACCTTTTGACCACCTTTCTCTAATCTTTCCTCCCCCCATCCTCTGCCTCTGGGAACCACAAGTCTGATCTCTTTTTCTATGAGTTTGGTAAGGTTTGCGGAGGGTTTGGGGAGGTTGTTTTGTTTTTAAAGTTTTACATATAGGTGAGATCATACAGTATTTGTCTTTCTCTGGCTTATTTTACTTAGCATAATGCCTTCAAGGTCCATCCATGTTGTCACAAATGGTAGGATTTTCTCATTTTTATGGCTGAATAATATTCCACTGTTTATACATACTACAACTCCTTTATCTGTTCATCTATTGATGGACACTTAGAATATTTCCATGTCTTAGCTGTTGTAAATGATGCTGCTATGAACATGGGGGTGCAGATATCTTTTAAAGTTAGTGTTTTTGCTTCCTTTGGATATATTCCCAGAAGTGGAATTGCTAGATCATATGGTAGTTCTATTTAAAAAATTTTAAGGATCCTCCATACTGTTTTCCATAGTGTTTGTACCAATTTACAATCCTACAAACAGTGCACAAGGGTTCCCTTTTCACCACACACATACCAGTATTTGTTATCATTTGTCTTTTTGATGATGGCCATTTAACAGGCATGAGGTGATATCTCATTGTAGTTTTACTTTGCATTTCCCTAATGACCAGTAATGTTGAACATCTTTTCCTGTACCCATTGTATATCTTCTTTGGAGAAATGTCTATTCAGGCCCTTTGCTCATTTTTAATTTGGGTGATTTGGTTTTTTGCTATTGAGTTGTACAAGTTCTCCATGTATCTTAGATATTAACCCCTATCAGATATGTGGTTTAGAATTATTTTTCCCATTCCATAGGTTTTCTTTTCACTTTGTTTATGATTTCTTTTGATGAAACCATCTTTTTAGTTTGATGTAGCCCCACTTATTTAATTTGTTGCCTGTGCTTTATGTGTCATATCCAACAAATCATTACTAAGACCCATGTCAAGGAGCTTTACTCTTATGCTTTCTTCTAGGAGTTTCATGGTTTCAGGCCTTACATTTAAGTCTTTAATCCATTCTGAGTTTTTGTGTGTCGTATAAGATATGGGTCCATTTTCATTCTTTTATATGTGAATATCCAATTATCCAGCATCATTTATTAAAAAGACTGTCTTTTCTCCATTGAGTATTCTTAGTTCCAGTTCAATTTGTTTTTACAGATGAACTCATATTGGCAGAAAAATACATCTGCTATAATATTTGTGTGGATATATGAATCATTATAACAATATTTTACATAGAACAAAATAAATCAAAATGCTTAATGCTGATACAGTTTTCACTGACAGTATAGAAGCAAAGAAGAGGGAAAATATTTTTTTTTTAGAATCCTCTGCTTTTGGGGCACCTAGCTGGCTCAGGAGGTAGAGCCTGCAACTCTTGATGTCAGGGTCATGAGTTCAAGCCCCATGTTGGGTGTGGAGCCTAGTTCATTAAAAAAAAAATTTTTTTTTTTTTAAAAGAACTACTTAGAATCCTTTGCCTTTGTGTCAGGCCCCTAGGCATTCTGGCTCTAAAGCTTTCTGTCTTATGTGCAAACATTCAACATCATTAAACAGAAACAGTTTAACTGGGGACGTTCCAAATATACCTCTTCTAGATCAATTATTACCTGTTAGTTGTTTTAAGTGCCTCCTCCCATTTTCACAGATGTCCTGATGTGAATGACAAATTATGTGGTCACCCAAAATATGATGGATTTCAGTAGTTCTCAAAAATGGTAGATAACATAAGACCTTTACTTCCAAATGATCATGATTCTGTCTCTGGGAGAAAATTAATGATGCAAAAAGAGAGAAGGATCACTCTGAATACTGTGATGAAAACTGCTGAATGTTTTTATAAACTGTCACTTTAATTATCTAGGCTTAGAGCATATTTAATAACTTCTGTAAAAGTACCTGAAAATAATTCCAGTAAAATTTAACATTTAACCCCCTACTTTTAAGTATGCCAAGCACTGTACTAAACACTTTACTTACATGATCTCATTTATTCCTCAACACAGCCTTGTATATATATTATTACTATAACCCTACTTTATAGATCAGAAAATTGAAGCTTACAGAGGATAAGCAATTTATCCAAGGTTACATAGGTAGTAGGCAGCAGAGCCAGAGTTCAGACCTAAAATTAACATTGGGCCAGAGGTCTCTACAAATAACTAACTAAACATATCTCACAAATACTTGTTATCCTCTTGAGTGGTTTTATAACATCAGGAAAGCCTTGTCTCACCTGTCTCCAACATCTCCCCCACAACACCTACAATTAATCCCAGAAATTTTATCTTGAGAGAGTCATTCCCTCTGGCTTTATTTACCTAGGTGGTGGTCATTTGGGGTTGCCATCCTTTGTTTATTTTTCTCTTCACCTATTTGAACAGTCCTTGATTTAAATTTATAGATTCATGTGGTTCTGATGAAACTGACTCCACCTTCCAGTCTAGTAATGAAGCATACAACCTAAGACACCTAATTTTGTTCATTCTTTCCTTTAACCATAAGGATTGGCCCAAAGATGGGCAACTGACAAAACCTGAAAGCCTCAATATTTATAGTAGAATACTGGGACACAGACTCATTTTCATTCTAGGCATGAACAAAAACATATATAGTCCTGGGAGCTGCCAGTATCCATTTAGGGGTCTTAAAGATAGAAGTAACACCAAAGAATGCAGAGCAGAGAAATGGAAAGAAACTAAGTGCTAGGCAGCATTTGATAATCCATTGGATCAACCTTCACCTGTCTTTGGCATTTTAGTTATATGAGTAATTCAATTGCTTAAGCCAATTTGAATTAGGCTATTACTTGCAACTGAGCTGACCTAAATTAATACATAAGGGATAACATTAGCAAAATGGTCCTTTGGGGTGGCCAGGTCTCTTAGAAGAGTAATGTTTGTAGAGGTGAGATACAACACATCCCAATTTTACCAAGGGCTGGCAAAATTACAATACTTTATAGGTCACTGTGACTTCCCCCCATATAGTCAGTTACCTACAAAATTATTTTTAAAAGCTAAATTTCTCTCTTTCCTTTTAGCTTATAAAGGCTAGTTCCATATCTTATGTCATTCTATTCTCATAACAATGATAAAAGATAGGTTTTCAATTCCTGTTTTATAGATTTAAAAAACTGAAGTGATTTTTCCAAGTTAATAAATCTATCAAGTGGCTAAAAACAAGGATTCAAAATCAACTCTCCTGAATCTAATTCTTTTATTTCTGCTACCTCAAGCAGAACTGAATTTCACCTACACATAAAATTGAATGATGGACCTTAAGTTCTCTAAGACAGCTGAGAACAGGGGTGCCTGGGTGGCTCAGTCATTAAGTGTCTGCCTTCGGCTCAGGTCATGATCTCATGGTCCTGGGATTGAGCCCTGCATCAGGTTCCTTGCTCATGGGAAGCCTGCTTTTCCCTCTTTCACTCCCCCTGCTTGTGTTCCCTCTCTCGTGTCTCTCCCCATCAAATAAATAAATAAAATCTTAAAAAAAAAAAAAAAGACAGCTGAGAACAATGGCAAGTGCTACCAGTGTACTATAGTTCTTGCAGTGTTTCCTGGGGATACAAAAATAAAGGATGCTTATGAAAGAAATATGTCCTCAACTATCTATATCCTACCTTTAATACCCATTAATAGCCTTAGATTCTGCTCTTGAATCATCTAAGTGGAATGTGTCTCATTTTCCCCTTGTTAATTCATCTCATAAATAGCTTCTTCACATCCAAAAAGACCTCTTTGATAGTCTGTGGTTTTTGCCACTCCCTGCCATTAAATGAAAACAGCCCAAATTTCTAAATAATCATACCAACATTTTAAAAATAATAGCATCTTATGCCTTTCAACAATGCTTTGATAAAGGTATCATTATTATGATTATTGTATAGATGAGGAGGTGCTTAGATAGGTTAAGTAAATTTCCCACAGCCACACATTTACTAAATGACAAAGCTGGGATGCTATCCCAGATCTGTTGGATTTCAAAGACAGTGCTCTTCAACAGCTATGCTACAATAACACCCCCTGCCTCAATCCATTTTTGCCCAACCCATATTTTGTTAGAATTCCATTCTCCAAGTGTTGGAAGACAGAATGTCCACTGTCCAGTTCAACACCTCCCATACCACACCCCCATCATGAAATCATGACAACTCTAGTTTCTAATATTTCTATTCTTCTCTGTCAAACCCAAAGTAACTTTTTTTCTCATGACCTACCCTGAGATCTGTAACAAGTGATAACAGGTAATCAGATAAATTAATCATTGCTAATGTGTTGATATTTACTGTGTAATGTCTTCGCAGTAAAAATAATATTCTATTTAAAGTAGATGTTACAATACAGTAACTGTAAAGGGACACTGTAAATACTATAAACATGTCAGTGGGGCTAGAGAGTCAGCAGAAGGGCAGTATTCTAGGTCAGCTTCATCCTGACATCTGTAAAAACTACTGCATAAGTCTCTCAGTCCATTGCTATGTAAGACAACTGTAGTTACTGTTCACCCATCATTAACTATATGTATGAGAATTGCTCAAGTAGAATAGGGACAAAAACCTTCAGCATATTCCCCCCAAAATATAAGAATAGCAATATGTTTGCATTGGCTGAAACAAAGAGCTCACCTGTCTGCCTTCACCTCACTGAACCACATACCTGCAGAAAATCAACTGTGGGATATTTTACACTATTTGTTGACTTTGTGAGAAAGTAAGCATGGCTAAGTAAAGAAAGTCTGTAAGATTAAACATTTGAATCAATGGTCAATAAAATTCAGATTCTATACTACAGAATAATGTTATAAATCATTTTTAGATTTCACCTGTTTGGCAAAAATTTCATTCAGACCATAATATGTTTAGTGTCCTATACTCATATTCCAAAAACATTTCTATTCCTCAGAGGCAATCTCCCCATTTCTGTCACTGCTTCTCAAATCACTAAGCCAAGAGACCATACCTTATAGCTGTAAGAACACAGATGCCCAAGCAAATGGAAGAAAAGCAAAGATTATTCCATTTATTTTAGTGCCATGACTAAGTCATTTTGGCCTGTAGCTTGATTTTCACTGGCTTTTTAATGAGATTTGCATCTCTGCCCATTTGTGCTAGAGCTTATTTTCATGAGAATGTCATTTCTCATATTCACTTGCCTGCAAGCATTTTCTCCAGAGATGGGTACAGCACTACCCAGAGGGAAGTTGTCAAATCACTCTAGTAGACAGGTGCCATCAATAAGAAGGCCAATGTCCAAATCAAATTTTTGGCACAAGGTGGCAAAAGAGTGCCAGAAAGTCTGATTTTACACATCAGAATAGGAATGATACTGCTGTTTAGAAACTCTTTCATTTTTCTATACAGTTTGACACTCTTCTAAGTCAAGATATCTTCTAAAAATCCTCAACCAAGTGCATACCTTCTATACACTCTAGTGGACTGGGACTCAGGATGCAGCTGAGGTATTACCTAGCCTTCAGGACTTATTTAATTCCTGTTATATCAGGGTAGACCAGTTAACATCTCCTCTCAAAAGTCAGAATATACAGTATTTAGAAAGACATCAAATAATATTGTTGGCATTTTACTTCATTCAAAATAATGTTCCAGTGTTAATTCGATAATGCCTCTAAGGTTGTTTAGCCCATTTAGAGCTACCCTACATACATACCATACAGGGCTTGTGGCAATAGCTGTTGAATGTTTTGCCTACTTGCCCTATGGTGTTCAGGTAACTGTTCCCTAAGAAACATCTTTCTTCTCTAATACCCAGCAATACTTTTGATTCTTATGCTATATCCCTGACCATGGCCAAAAAGAGATATCCTGAGTGTAAGGACATTTATTTATTTATTTTTAAGATTTTATTTATTCACTTGCCAGAGGGGGTGGAGAGTATAAGCAGGGCAAGCGGCAGGCAGAGGGAGAAGCAGGTTCCCCACCAAGCAAGGAGCCTGATGCAGGACTCGAACCCAGGACCCTGAGATCATGACCCAAGCCGAAGGCAGACGCTCAACCATCTGAGACACCCAGGCGCCCCTGTAATGGGTATTTAAACTATCACTGAATCTTGTCAGTTCTGCCTTTTGTTTCTCTTGACCCTCCATTTCTCTAAATCACCATTGCTACCATTTTCATCAAAGTTAAAGGATCTCTTACCCATATTTCTGCAATATCATCATAACTGATCCCCTTTCTCCTGATCACGTACAATTCCATCTACTTCTCACTCTGCAAATGATTTTTTATTATGTCATGTTTCCTCCCCATTGTTTAACTTCCCATTTTCTTAGGATAAAGTTAAACAATCTTAATGAGAACTACAAAGCACAAGAGGATCAGGGCTGTCTACCACCTCTGCATTATCAACCTTTTCTGCTTTTCTAATCTTTCTGCTCCTCATACTCATCATGGCCCCCCTTGCCTCCAGAACCTTGAAATACTGATCTCTACCTACTTTTAAGCCCAGCTACCCCATCATCCAGCACCCCTCCAGCACTGTATTGGTTCACTTCTACTCCTGCAGTCTCAGCTTTAACTCTACCTCCCAGGGAGTTTTTCTAAGACCACTGGTTCCATGTCACATCCCTGTGATGCATTCGGATTGTACTCTGTATTTCACCTTTCCTAATAGTCTTTAACAGTTGAAATGATTTATTATCTATATTTCCTACTAGGTGCTAAGTTCTGTGATATCAAGAATGCTGTCTGCATCATGCCTGACAAGGTATATACTCAGTACTGAGCAGATAAAGGGAATCCAATAAATATTTGTTGAATGAATTAATGAAAGTAATAAAACTCTGATTCCTGTTCTAACAAGAAAAGTCTTCAAGAAAAAATTGCCAAATACTAGGATAAGTGCCTACCCAGTTGTCACTGTTTCTAGAAAAAGACTCTGATTCCTATTAAATTTGCAGAACCCAGTGTGCTATTTTAAGTATAAATGGAATGAATGTAGAATCTAAAGAGCATCCTGAAGCCAGTTATGCATTCTGCATGGAAAAAATTCATCTGAATACACGTAAATATTTATGTATATAACAATATACCTTTACTCTTACAATGTGTGCTCCATGCTGATTGCTTAGAGAAAAAAAAGTTTAGAGAGGGAAAAGTAAAACTGTGAGTGTCTATGTGTGTGTATGTATGTACACATGCACATATGTGCTCATGTACACATATATGGTTAAAATACCTACATAGTAAGTATATATATGTTTCCATTTCTTTTTTTTTTCAAGACACAACTTTTATAAACATGTTTTATTTGTTTTGCTTATACTATCAGAACTGAAACTACTGTCTGTCATTTCCCTAATATAGGGAAATCAATCTAAAACACATACTGGTGCTTTGCAAAAGATAGCAATTTAAGAGGGTGGTAGCAGCAGCCATTTGATATTTTTCTTTTAAAAACCTTCAGGCTGCAGGAAAAACATGCGACCAAGAATGTTATGATTATCCATTAGATATTTTCATCAGTACCTGTACCAACTTAGGTAACAATACAGCAAGATCCGAGGATTAGTGACAGACAATGTACATTATAAGGAATGATATATAGTACCAATTATATGTTTCCATTTCTAACTTGCCTAATTTGTTTGGGATCATTCTCCTCTTTGCTTTTTTTATCATCTTTCATCCCTTCACTGTGGATTTTTCCATCAACTTTACTGAATATCTTAGCAAAATTCATTTGTTTATTTAGTGACAGGTACATTCAAATTTAAAATTTTCCAGAGCTGAGACCCAAACAATAAGTTCCTCAGAGATTTTACTTGATAAAACAACAGCAGGCTCAGTTTAAAGATAGTAGGCAGGGGGTGCCTGCGTGGCTCAGTCATTAAGCATCTGCTTTTGGCTCAGGTCATAATCCCAGGGTCCTAGGATTCAAGCCCGCATCGGGCTCCCTGCTCTGCGGGAAGCCTGCTTCTCCCTCTCCAACTCCCCCTGCTTGTGTTCCCTCTCTCGCTGTGTCTCTCTCTGACAAATAAATAAAATCTTTAAAAAAATAAAAAATAAAAGATACTAGGCAGAACATCAAAGAGATGGAGAAATAACAAGGCTGATGAACCAGGAGTTTCTAAAATATACCTGGATTTCTTTTTCTTTTCTTTTCTTTTTTTAATTTTTTCTTATTTTATTATGTTATGTTAATCACCATACATTACCTCATTAGTTTTTGATATAGTGTTCCATTGATTCATGGTTTGCGTATAACACCCAGTGCTCCATGCAGAATGTGCCCTCTTTAATACCCATCACCAGGCTAACCTATCCCCCCACCCTCCTCCCCTCCAGAACCCTTAGTTTGTTTATCAGAGTCCATAGTCTCTCATGGTTTGTCTCCCCTCCGATTCCCCCCCTTCATTTTCCCCTTCCTACTATCTTCTTCTTTTTTTTTAACATATAATGTATTATTTGTTTCAGAGGTACAGGTCTGTGATTCAGGAGTCTTACACAATTCACAGCGCTCACCATAACACATACCCTCCCCAATGTCTATCACCCAGCCACCCACCACATCCCTCCCACCCCCCACCACTCCAGCAACCCTCAGTTTGTTTCCTGAGATTAAGAATTCCTCATAGCAGTGAGGTCATATGATACATGTCTTTCTCTGACTGACTTATTTCGCTCAGCATAATACCCTTCAGTTCCATCCATGTCGTTGCAAATGGCAAGATTTCATTCTTTCCGATGGCTGCATAATATTCCATTGTATGTACGTGTATACACAGACACACACACACCATCTTCTTTATCCATTCATCTGTCGATGGACATCTTGGCTCTTTCCATAGTTTGGCTATTGTGGACATTGCTACTATAAACATTGGGGTGCACATACCCCTTCGGATCCCTACATTTGTATCTTTGGGGTAAATACCCAGTAGTGCAATTGCTGGGTCGTAGGGTAGCTCTATTTTCAACTTGAGGAACCTCCATACTGTTTTCCAGAGTGGCTGCACCAGTTTGCATTCCCACCAACAGTGTAGGAGGGTTCCCATTCCTCTGCATCCTCGCCAACATCTGTTGTTTCCTGACTTGTTAATTTTAGCCATTCTGACTGATGTGAGGTGGTAATCTCATTGAGGTTTTGATTTGGATTTCCCTGATGCAGACCGACGTTGAGCACTTTTTCATGTGTCTGTTGGCCATTTGGATGTCTTCTTTGGAAAAAGGTCTGTTCATGTCTTCTGCCCATTTCTTGATTGGATCATTTGTTCTCTGGGTGTTGAGTTTGATAAGTTCTTTATAGATTTTGGATACTAGCCCTTTATCTGATATGTCATCTGCAAATATTTTCTCCCATTCTGTCGGTTGCCTTTTGGTTTTGTTGACTGATTCTTTTGCTGTGCAAAAGCTTTTTATCTTGATGAAGTCCCAATAGTTCATTTTTGCCCTTGCTTCCCTTGCCTTTGGCGATGTTTCAGGATGAAGTTGCTGCGGCTGAGGTCGAAGAGATTGCTGGCTGTGTTCTCCTTTAGGATTTTGATGGACTCCTGTCTCACATTTAGGTCTTTCATCCATTTGGAGTCTATTTTTGTGTGTGGTGTAAGGAAATGGTCCAGTTTCATTCTTCTGCATGTGGCTGTCCACTTTTCCGACACCACTGGTTGAAGAGACTGTCTTTTTTCCATTGGACATTCTTTCCTGCTTTGTTGAAGATGAGTTGACCATAGAGTTAAGGGTCCATTTCTGGGCTGTCTATTCTGTTCCATTGATCTATGTGTCTGTTTTTGTGCCAGTACCATACTGTCTTGATGATTACAGCTTTGTAAAAGAGCTTGAAGTCCGGAATTGTGATGCCACCAGCTTTGCTTTTCTTTTTCAACATTCCTCTGGCTATCGGGGTCTTTTCTGGTTCCATACAAATTTTAGGATTATTCCTTCCATTTCTTTGAAAAAAGTGGATGGTCTTTGATAGGGATTGCATTAAATGTGTAGATGGCTCTAGGTAGCATAGACATCTTCACAATATTTGTTCTTCCAATCCATAAGCATGGAACGTTTTTCCATTTCTTTGTGTCTTCCTCAATTTCTTTCATGAGTATTTTATAGTTTTCTGAGTACAGATCCTTTGTCTCTTTGGTTAGATTTATTCCTAGGTATCTTATGCTTTTGGGTGAAATCGTAAATGGGATCGACTTCTTAATTTCTCTTTCTTCTGCCTTGTTGTTGGTGTATAGGAATGCCACTGATTTCTGTGCATTGATTTTATATCCTGACACTTTACTGAATTCCTGCATGAGTTCTAGCAGTTTTGGGGTGGATCTTTTGGGTTTTCCACATAAAGTATTATATCATCTGCAAAGAGTGGGAGTTTGATTTCTTCTTTGGTGATTCGAATGCCTTTTATATCTTTTTGTTGTCTGATTGCTGTGGCTAGGACTTCTAATACTATGTTGAATAGCAGTGATGATAGTGGACATCCCTGCCATGTTCCTGACCTTAGGGGGTGAGCTCTCAGTTTTTCCCCATTGAGAACGATATTCGCTGTGGGTTTTTCAGAGATGACTTTTATGATATTGAGGTATGTACCCTCTATCCCTATACTCTAAAGAGTTTTGATCAAGAAAGAATGCTGTACTTTGTCAAATGCTTTTTCTGCATCTATTGAGAGGATCATATGGTCCTTGTTCTTTCTTTTATTTGTGTATTGTATCACATTGATTGATTTGCGGATGTTGAACCCACCTTGCAGCCCAGGGATAAAGCCCACTTGGTCATGGTGAATAATCATTTTAATGTACTGTTGGATCCTATTGGCTAGTATTTTGGTGAGAATTTCTGCATCCATGTTCATCAAGGATATTGGTCTGTAACTCTTTTTGATGGGGTCTTTGTCTCGTTTGGGGATCAAGGTAATGGTGGCCTCATAAAATGAGTTTGGAAGTTTTCCTTCCATTTCTATTTTTTGGAACAGTTTCAGAAGAATAAGTATTAATTCTTCTTTAAATGTTTGGTAGAATTCGCCTGGGAAGCCATCTGGCCCTCGATTTTTGTTTGTTGGGAGAGTTTTGATTACTGCTTCAATTTCCTTAGTGGTTATAGGTCTGTTCAGGTTTTCTATTTCTCCCTGGTTCAGTTTTGGTAGTTGATACATCTCTAGCAATGCATCCATTTCTTCCAGATTATCTAATTTGCTGGCATATAGTTGCTCATAATATGTTCTTATAATTGTTTGTATTTCTTTGGTGTTGGTTGTGATCTTTCCTCTTTCATTCATTTTATTTAATTGGGTCCTTTCTCATTTCTTTTTGGTTAAGTCTGGCCAGGGGTTTATTATCTTATTATGTTATTATCTTATTCATGTTATTAATCTTATGTTATTAATCTCACTAATTCTTTCAAAGCACCAGCTCCTAGTTTTGTTGATCTGTTCTACTGTTCTTTGGTTTCTATTTCATTGATTTCTGCTCTGATCTTTATTATTTCTCTTCTCCTGCTGGGTTTAGGTTTTATTTGCTGTTCTTTCTCCAGCGCCTTTAGGTGTAGGGTTAGGTTGTGTATTTGAGACCTTTCTTGTTTCTTGAGAAAGACTTGTATTGCTATATACTTTCCTCTTAGGACTGCCTTTGCTGCATCCCAAAGATTTTGAACAGTTGTGTTTTCCTTTTCATTTGTTTCCATGAATTTTTTAAAGTCTTTAGTTTCCTGGTTGACCCATTCATTCTTTAGTAGGATGCTCTTTAGCCTCCATGTATTTGAGTTCTTTCCAGCTTTCCTCTTGTGATTGAGTTCTAGATTCAAAGCATTGTGGTCTGAAAATATGCAGGGAATGATCCCAATCTTTTGGTACCAGTTGAGACCTGATTTGTGACCTAGGATGTGATCTATTCTGGAGAATGTTCCATGGGCACTAGAGAAAAATGTGTATTCCGTTGCTTTGGGATGGAATGTTCTGAATATGTCTGTGAAGTCCATTTGGTCCAGTGTGTCATTTAAAGTCTTTATTTCCTTGTTGATCTTTTGCTTAGATGATCTGTCCATTTCAGTGAGGGGGGGTGTTAAAGTCCCCTACTATTATTGTATTGTTGTCGATGTGTTTCTTTCATTTTGTTATTAACTGGCTTATATAATTTGCTGCTCCCATGTTAGGGGCATAGATATTTACAACTGTTAGATCTTCTTGTTGGATAGACCCTTTAAGTCAGACATAGCGTCCTTCCTCATCTCTTATTATAGTCTTTGGTTTAAAATCTAATTTGTCTGGTATAAGGATTGCCACCCCAGCTTTCTTTTGGTGTCCATTAGCATGGTAAATGGTTTTCCACCCCCCCACTTTCAATCTGGGGGTGTCTCTGGGTCTAAAATGAGTCTCTTGCAGACAGCATATCGACAGGTCTTGTTTTTTTATCCAATCTGATAGCCTGTGTCTTTTGATTGGGGCATTTAGCCCATTTATATTCAGGGTAACTACTGAAAGATAGGAATTTAGTGCCATTGTATTGCCTGTAAGGTGACTGTTACTGTATATTGTCTGTGTTCCTTTCTGGTCTATGTTACTTTTAGGCTCTCTCTTTGCTTGGAGGACCCCTTTCAATATTTCTTGTAGGGCTGGTTTTGTGTTTGCAAATTCCTTTAGTTTTTGTTTGTCCTGGAAGCTTTGTATTTCTCCTTCTATTTTCAATGACAGCCTAGCTGGATACAGTATTCTTGGCTGCATGTTTTTCTCATTTAGTGCTCTGAATATATCATGCCAGTCCTTTCTGGCCTGCCAGGTCTCTGTGGATTGGTCTGTTGCCAATCTAATGGTTCTACCATTGTAAGTTACAGACCTCTTGTCCTGAGCTGCTTTCAGGATTTTCTCTTTGTCTCTGAGACTCATAAGTTTTACTATTAGATGTTGGGGTGTTGACCTATTTTTATTGATTTTGAGGGGGGTTCTCTGTGCCTCTTGGATTTTGATGCCTGTTTCCTTCCCCAAATTAGGGAAGTTCTCTGCTATAATTTGCTCCAATATACCTTCTGCCCCTCTCTCTGTTTCTTCTTCTTCTGGGATCCCAATTATTCTAATATTGTTTCATCTTATGGTATCACTTATCTCTCGAATTCTGCCCTCGTGATCCAGTAGTTGTTCATCTCTCTTGTTCTCAGCTTCTTTATTCTCCATCATTTGGTCTTCTATATCACTAATTCTCTCTTCTGCCTCATTTACCTAGTGGTCAGAGCCTCCATTTTTTTTTTTTAAGATTTTATTTATTTAACAGAGAGAGACACAGCGACAGAGGGAACACAGGCAGAGGGAGTGGGAGAGGGAGAAGCAGGCTTCCCGCCGAGCAGGGAGCCTGATGCAGGGCTCGATCCCAGGACCCTGGGATCATGACCCGAGCCGAAGGCAGACACTTAACAACTGAGCCACTCAGGCACCCCGAGCCTCCATTTTTTATTGCACCTCATTAATAGCCTTTTTGATTTTGACTTGGTTAGATTTTAGTTCTTTTATTTCTCCAGAAAGGGTTTCCCTAATATCTTCCATGCTTTTTTCAGCCCAGCTAGTATCTTTAAAATCGTCATTCTGAACTCTAGTTCTGACATCTTACTAATGTCCATATTGATTAGGTCCCTGGCAGTCAGTACTGCCTCTTGTTTTTTTTTGAGGTGATTTTTTCCATCTTGTCATTTTGTCCAGAGGAGAATAGATGAATGAGAGAACAAAAAGCTAACAGGGTAACAACAACCCCAGAAAAATATACACTAAACAAATCAGAAGAGACCTGAAACTGGGGGGAAAAAAGGGAAAGAAAGAAAAAATTAAAAAAGGAAAAAGATAAAAAAAAATATGATCAAATATCATCAGGCTGGTGCATAGATCAGTGCCACACACTAGATTTGGGGCGTATTTTGGTCTGTTAGAAAAAAGTGCTTCCCACAATTTTAAAGAAAGAAAAACTTCTATATGTATAAAAATAAGGGTAAATATGATGAAGGGATGGAATATGACTGTAAAGATAAAAATTATAAAAGATTTTATAAAAGGAATTGATAAGAAGTTGGTTGAAAAAAGAAAGAAGAGGAATTAAAAAAAAAAAAAGAGGGAGGAGAGAATGTGATCAGGAAGGAGACTAGAACAAAACCATACACTAGAGATTTAGGGCATATTTTGGCCTGTTTGAAGAAACTGTATCCCAAAATTTTAAAGAGAGAACAATTTATATATATATACCAAAAATAAGGTTAACTACTATGAAGGGCTAGAATATGACTCTTTCAGAAAGTGGTCGCTTTTCTGTTCAGAGAGTTGCTGCTATTCTTTTCTTCGATCTCCTGTTGAGTTCGTAGGTGTTCAGAATGGTTTGCTCCCTATCTAGCTGAATTCCTGGGACCAGACGATATTTAGGTCTCCTACTCCTCCACCATCTGGCTCCTCCCCTCCTAAAATATACCTGATTTCTTAAATATGTTTTTGCTCTACACCTTATTTAGAGAAATACATACAATGGCACATTTTCATTTTTGTCTTGGGCTCTAATTTTTATTATGAAAATATTGCCTCATAAAATCAAAGAGAATGATTCAATGAATCTTATATACCCATCAACCAGATTCAATAATTATCACAATTTTGCTACACTTGTTTCATTTTTGTTTTCCATGTATCATTTCTCAGACACTGTATCATTCTATTTTACACAATTCAGTATTCAACTCTAATATATATGTAATATATTTAATATATACTAATAATATATAAATATATAAATCTATGATCACACTACCATTCTCACAACAAACAAAAACAGCAATCATTCCTTGATATCATCTCTTTAAAGTTGATTTGTTTGAATCAGGATCCAAACAACACCCACATTACATTTGGTTATCATTTATCTCAAATCCGAGGTTCCCCCTCCATTTTTTATTCATATGTTTGACTTGTTACAGAAAACAGGTCTTTTTTCCCATGGAATGTTTGACATACTGGACTTGCCTGAACACTTAACTTGTTTTTCTATCCTTATAATTTGTTTTTAAAATGAAATATACCTTGGGGCACCTGGGTGGCTCAGATGGTTAAGCGTCTACCTTCGGCTCAGGTCATGATCCCAGGGTCCTGGGATCGAGCCCCGCATTGGGCTCCCTGTTCTGCAGGGAGTCAGCTTCTCCCCCTGCCCATGCTCTCTCTCTCTCTGTATCTCTGTGTCTCGAATGAATAAATTAAAAAAAAAAAAAATCTTTAAAAAAAAAATGAAATATACCTCAACAAAAAGACCTATTTGCCAAAGAGATGTCCAAAGATTCCAAAATAATATACTATACTTGTACTATACTTTGACTTTCCCAAGTTATTTATTTGTATGTACTCAAAGAGTATTATTGTTTGTATTTTGATTCTACTTATTTCAATATTGGTTCAGGAACTGAGGTGAGCCTGATCCTTCAGAATAAAGCTATCATGGTCAGACTACAAATCTTGGAGAGATGGGGACAAGAAAAAAATAGGTACTGACAGACTGCAATGTAACAGAAACAAAAAAACAATCAGGCTATGGAGTAATACAGTCTTGGCATCCTAATCCTATCTTCACAACTTACTGATTATGTGATCCCAAATGAACTGTCTAACCTATTTGTGTCTCAATTTCCTTAGCTGTAAAACAAAAGTGGGGGTAATCCTATTTACCTTATAGGATCATTGTGAGGGTTAAATGAAATAGCATGTGTAATGTGTTTGTATGTTGCCTAGTATATAAAGGGCAGTGTTTTCAAGATACTAGAAATTTAACTGAGACAAAAAAATAAAGCATATCATGGATTAGTCTACTTTATGTACAGTGCTTTTTTCCTCAATCTGTTAAGAACATCCCTAAGATGAAGCTATTTTTATTTCATTTTTCTAATATTACCATATGTAAAAGTTTATGCCTTCAAGAGAATGAGAAGACAAGCCACAGACTGGGAGAAAATATTCACAAAAGACATATCTAATGAAGGAATGTTATCCAAGAACTCTTAAAACTCAACAATAAGAAAATGAACCCAATAAAAAACAAGCAAAAGACTTCAACAGACACCTTGCTAAAGAAGGTATTAAGATAGCAAATAAGCATATTAAAAGATGTTCAACATGTCATTAGAAAATTGAAAACTGGGGAGCCTGGGTGGCTCAGTCATTAAGCATCTGCCTCCAGCTCAGGTCATGATCCCAGGGTCCAGCCCCGCATTGGGCTCCCTGCTCAGCAGGGGAGTCTGTTTCTCCCTTTCTCTTCCCCCACTCATGCTCTCTTGCTTGTTCTCTCTCTCTCAAATAAACAAATAAAATCTTAAAAAAAAATAAACATACTCTTACCATACAACAGCAATCATACTCTTTGACATTAACACAAATGAGTTGAAAATTTATGTTCACAAAAAAACCTGCACAGATATTTATAGCAGCTTTATTCATAACTGACAAAACTTGGAAGCAACCAAGATGTCCTTCAGTCGGTAAATGGACAAATAAACTATAGTGCATCCAGATAATGGAATATTACTCAGCCCTAAAAATAAATGACCTATCAAGCCATGAAAAAACCTGGAGGAAATTTAAATGCATATTGCTAACTGAAAAAAAAAAAGCCAATCTGAAAAGCCTACCTACTCTGTGATTTCAAATATATGACATTCTGGAAAAAACAAAACTATGAAGATAGTAAAGGACCAATGGGTTTCTACTACTAAGGGTTTCTCTTTAAAAATATGGATTCCACCTCACACCAAGGTTTTAAAGACTATATTTTTTCCACTTTGCAAGAAGGACCTAGGTAATAATAGAAAGTGACTGGAGTAAAATAAAAACTGTAACAAAGGTGGTAAGGAAGAATTTTTTAAAAGTCACCTACTCTTTTTTTAATTTTATTTATTTATTTGAGGAAGAGTGCATACAAATGGGGGTGGGAGGCCACAGAGGAAGAGGGAGAAGCAGACTCCCCGCTGAGTGGGGAGCCCATGTTCAGATAGTGAGGTTTATCTAAATGGGTACATGGAATGGACTTTTCACCTATATATTTGGGTATAATTCAGCTCTTTGTTCAGCTACCAGGAAAAATAATTTTATAAAGTTTTGTAGGAATTTGTGAATTTTTCCATACTCAATGAGTTTTAATATTTTTAAGTATCTTTGAGAATTAGGAACAGGATGCCTAAAGATTAACTTCTTTCAAACACTATTCAAGACAGATCTCTGATTTGATTTTCCCCTGTATCTTGAATGTTAAACATTTTTTTGATTCTGACTTTCAATACAAAAACAAAATTAGCAGCAAGTGTGCATGCTGAGGAAAATGAAATAAGATTGCTTCCAGCAGCACCTTCAGCTGAATGCTTTTTAATGTAATGAATTTTTATCCACCTGGAGAATTTTGGCAATGCAATAATATTCAAAATTTGCTTGAATCTGGGGATAGCATGATCACCAAATTACTTTTATATTGCTGTACCCAAATGAAATACTATTAATCTTAGATTATAATAGCAAAAATCTTAATGGTATTATTAAATTAAGTAACAAAAAACCCATACTCTCAGACTTTTTGCTGTTATGACAGAACTTTTAAATTATATCTCATGTATATGTAATTCACATAGAGTGGAACAATCGTGCACTTTGGAATGAAGAAACTTTTATTAACTTCTAGAGCCAACTCTTACTGGTATGGCCAAGTTACCCGACCTCTGTAAGTCTCAATTTCCTTATAAAATAAGGCTATTAACACCTATTTTATAAAATTATTTTATAAGCAGGATCAAGTATTAAAAATGCCTGAAAAGCTTCAAGCACATAATAAGTACTCAATAACTAGTAGTGGGAGAGAAATTAGCTATGGTCCAAGTCAAGGGCTGTATCCATTGGGCAAATCATTGTTATTTATTCTAAGGTTTGTGTAAACTGAACATAAAATGGGCTACTAGTCTGGATATGGCAAGGATGATGGTATGACATATTGAGTCACTATTTTAGGATCTTGTTCAATGCCTTCATGAGAATTTGGATTAACTCACTTTATCATGTCAGCATAAAATTGGCCTTTATCAGCTCTGCTCCCATTCATCCCAACTGATGGGACAGGAAAATGACAGCTTATTCCTACTCTGAATGTCATACTCCATCATGGGACAGTGACTCAAAAAAGGTCAGGAGATCCACAATTTTATTTATGCCTTTTTTTCCTAAGAAAGTCAAAGCATTACCTTATGCCTTTGGTTCTGCTGATTAGCAAATGAATAATTTTAAAATAGTATTACATCCCCTGCCCCTTGAAAGGAGCCTCGATTTAATGATTTGCTTCCAAAGCACAGAATATAAAAAGGAAGGGAAAATAATTTTACCATGGAGAAACCTGAAAAACACTACTTCTACCAGGTGATCAATGTCAATACCTATAGTGGTAAGTCCTGTTGATAGCATATACTCCTTATATGGGGTATGGGATATGTCAAGAATGGCACTCAACTCTGGTATTCTTCCCTAAAACTCATAACCCCAGTCTAATCATGAGAAAATATTAGACAAAACCAAATTGAGGGACATTCTACAAAATGACCAATATTCTTCAAAATTGTGAAGGTCATGAAAATTAAGGAAAGATCTCACAACCCAGAATAGACTATGGAGACATGTTGAATAAATGCAATTTCTATTCCAAGATACAATCCTAGAATAGCAAAAAGCATTAGTGAGAAAAACCAATTAAATCTGAATAAAATCTGTACCAATGTTGGTTTCTTAGTTGTGACAAATGTACCACAGTTATATAAAATAGTAACAATAGGGGAACACAGATAATGAAGATATGAGAACTCTCTGTACTATCTTTGCAACTTTTTTTACAAATTAAAGTTATTCCAAAATAAAAAGTTTAGTAAACAATTAATAAAAAAATAAGTCATAAAGCAGAATTAAAGACAAACAAGGTAAAATACATCTAAGCACCTACAGTCTTCATTTTCTCTTTTAATCAAAATAAAAGACTTGAAATGTATCAAGTATTAAATTATCTACCACCTATTTATAACACCTACATTACGAATCATTTGAATAATTTGAATGATTTGGGTCCAATTCAAAATATAGAGACATCTGCTCATTTTCTGTACTCAAAGCTCTCATTAGTTTTTCAAAAGGTTCTAGAACTCAAAGAAGCCTTTGGAAGAGGAGAAAGAGCAGAAGTAAGAAGAGGAAAAGGAGAAAGGACATTCGTGGAATGTAGCATATGGGATAGAACTGTGTTCGTGATTTTATCTGAGTTATCTCATCAGATCCTCATTATTATCCCCATATTCACAGTCAAGCAAAAAGAGGTTATGATCTTGTCCAAATTCACACTGCTAACAGTCAGGAGTATCTAATTATAGAGCCAAAACAAGGGTGCACAGTATTATATTGCCCTCTTGTAAACCAAAAAGGTTTAAAGGCCACTTGCCCCCATGGATGGGGATGACCGAGTTCTAGCAACTATTTTAAAAAGAAGGAAAAAGAAAAAAATTTAAACAAAGCCAAGAAGGCAATGACAAAACTTAATGAATTATTCACTCATTTTTTTAAAGGTGCTTAATTTACATTCGGTGAATTACCTAAGCCATGCAAATATCTGGCTTTATGCATACCTCTATGCTGCTTTTGATTGCTATCTTCTAAAACATATATATTTAGAATTTAAAACAATGTAAAAGCCACAAAGAAAGTCTGTTTCAATCTTGAAGCCTGGGTCAATTTAATCCTGGTGACTCAAATGGCAAGCCTCGATTAGAACTCAGATTTCTGGACTTCTTGTTAATTACTCCCACCCTTGGAAATTTCTAATATTCATGAAACTTAGGCTAGAAATCATGGAAACAGCAACAGTAGTGTAATAATAGCTAAAGAAAATGAGTGCATTTGGGAAGCCTTATCAAAAGTGGAAAATGTTCTTTCCTTTCATCAACTCGGGATTCTAGCAAACTGTGCCAACTTACATATTTTCACCATAATTATTTTTCAGTGGGGATTACTGCATCTCCCATTGACTAAACTGTTGGGCATGCTTACAAGATTGTGAAATCAAGACCTATTTCTGTTGCTCAAGTTTACAATCAAAGGAATAAAAGCAAAAATAAGTTTCATTACACAGGACTGGCAAATTCAGGGGATCTGAGACCTACCCATTATGAAAACCTAGAGGGAAGATTTTGCTGCAAAGAAGGAAGGGATGGCAATGAGATGGATATTGGTATTTGGGCTTCAAATGTCTAGAGCCATTCCTGTATTATGAATACTGACAGCCACTCCAGTCCATTCTTTTACAGAAATGCCTTCTGCCTTTTGAAAGGAAAACACAATGGTCTTCAGCTCACTGAATTAATCACGGCACACTCTTAACCCAGGAGCACTCATAATCATGTTATCATCAGAGACAACATGGAGCTTTGGAAATAATGAGTTCCCTGATACAGCTCCATGAAAGTGATAAGTTCTCTGTGCCATATAAACACAACCAAAGCGACCTGGCCAAATCATCCCTCATGCTGCATTCTGTCCCTCTCAAATAAGGGAATTACTGCTGTTTTTGAAGTGACTCTTCAATCTTTATAGTAAGTTTAAGAGACATAAAAGTCTGCTGCCAGGAATGAGTTCTTCGGTGTGTGTGCAGCCATCATCAACTTGAATGCTGAACACATATGGAATCCACATAGACTGAACTACCTTATTCATAACCATATTTGAATGGGAAAGTGGTTGCAAAGTTCTTCACACAGAGCTTACTACATAATAAAAAAAATCCAAAAATCTTGGCTATTATTTGATTATTGTTAGTTTTTCACAGCCCTCCCTCTGACATTAACCCTTGAAAGAAACAACACTTGTGAAATCATAAGTAGAGACAACTAAATCTTGAGAAGTCTATCAGCTTACAAGCCAAACTAGCAGAATAAAGGGCGGGAGGGATTTTTTTTAAATAATAAGGACAAAGGAATCTAGGATTTCACAACCTCTCTTCCTGATTCATTTTAGTGTTTAATAACCCTGTCAGGAAATTTCTCAATTACTCTAACCTAACTACCTCATACTGCAATTTAAGTTTATTTCCCCATGTTCTGGCTTCAATGGAGATAGAGAACAGATGGTCGCTATCCTTTGCATAATAATAACTTTTAAAATGTTTTATGGGTTCAAAGACTTAGTAAATCTTTCCTTGATTATTTTCTTCACCTCAACAAATAAGTCTAGTGCATTAAACACCATCAGTAGCACTATGTTTGAATACAGCAGACAGCTGGTAAATATCAAGGAAATCATTTCCACCATTATTAACGTGCACAAAACATCCTCAAATTTGTCTATTTTGAGCAGGAATCTGTATACACCACACATCAGCAGAAGAGCAAGTGCTTTCTTTGAAAATCTCTTTGAAGAGGAGATTTCTAGGAACTAAACACAAACCAAATCAAGAAAATTCTTAAGTAACCAGCAGAATAACTTCTGCAAAAAAATGAAAATGATCAGTTTTGCCATATTTTTTACTCATGTTCGATTTAAGAGGAATCTGAATAGCATTAGACTAATTTACCTGGGCTAATATTAACTTCAGAACAAATTATAGAGATTTATATTTTAAAGAAAACAAAATTCTGGATAAGAAATAACACACATCACCAAAGAAACTTTGATAAGACTGATGAGCAGACATCTGTTAACTTAGCTAACAAGATTTGAGAACACATCACAGGCTGAGTAGATAAAAACAAATTTTTACTAAAAAGTATCGTGTCTGAAACATGGACAGTTAGTGCATTTTTGCATATATTTTAAAAGTGAAAGAAAGATTTCTGGCATCAAAAGGACAGTTTACTTATCTGCATGTTCAGGAACTGAATTTTGTCATTTTGATTGTCATTTTATGTTTCTCTTTCCTGTGTGTTTCTTTTCCCCCATTGAATTTGTTTTTGACAGCCTCTCTTTCTCTCACTTTCAAACATTTCCAAAAACTTTTGAGCTTTAAAAAACTATTCCATTATTAAAATCATATTCTATCACTGTTAACCAATCCCTTATATTTTGGAAATTGTAAGAACTCAATCTAAAAAGTGTGAATAGCTTTTTGTTTTCTTCAGGCTCTGGGATAAAGTGTTGATGCTTTATGAGTCTGACCTCATTTTCACAAGAATTAGACAAACATGTACACAGAACTAAGCATCACATATTTTCCTAACTTGTTTTTCTACAGATTTATATTTACCCAAATCCAACATGCCGTTTCTTAGGAAATTTTCCATTAAATTTCAGCCTATTTTCAGGAAAACTTAATCCACTTGTATGATTCTGCTGTGGATCATCTTACAAAGTAACTTAAAAATCTAATTTAATTTATTTAAACGGGAGTTAAATTCTTTTCTAAAACATAAATATATCCTCTCTCATTTAAATAAATGTCCATCTCACATGTGTGAGAGATTTGTTATTAAGAACCCACAGCACCAACATATCCATGTTTTTGGTAACAGAGAATGTCAACTTCTTTTTCCTAATTCCTGCATATTTTGCTCTTTGAGTTGTCCTATAACCATACTACACAAAAGTAGAGTTTCCATTCATCAGTGGAAATAGGCAAACTATGCCAAAATCCTATTTTATTTTAGATAAAGAATTAAAAATTAACTCTAAAGGAGTCTTCTTTTAAACTCCACATTACAGTAGACCTTTCTTTTGACTATCTTCATGATACACTGGTAAAATTAGTTTTTTAATCTCTCCCCTGGAAAAACCCAGATTCCATAGGGGTGAGAAACATGTCTCTCTTATTCACTAGAATATTGCTGCATAAAGCAAATATTTACCATATGAATTCATGAATTTCAAGTTTCTGATATGCAGTTAAAATTGGGAATAATCTCCTACGGCTCTAACAAATAGCCTTTAAAATTTTTGATCTGTTACACTAAAACCAAATTCCTCTGGACCACTGACACTCACTATTTCAGCTTTGTTGTTGAGCACAGTGCCAGTAAGTATAGAGAAAGTAAGGATAGTTTTCTCTGGTTCATTAAACACTTCTATAAATGACAGAAACTGACTATCCTGATAGCCTCTTTTATTTTAAACAATTAAAAATAGCTGCATGACAGTTCTATTATAGAACAGAGTTAGTCCATTAAGGATTTTACTATAAAATGACTTTGTGGTGCTAATCATATCCCTGGAGATGGTTATATAAAGAAACTTCTTCAATAAACTAACAGAAAACAGATGCTTCTCTTGCCCTTACACGTCAGAATTGTAAAGGCATTCTATTATATAAATTGTGCATCGATTTATGTTCATTGTATCCATGACAGTGTAAAACTAAAGGCAAATCCCTGGAGTTCTTTAGCTTTCATCTTCCCTTTAGGACCAATTACATAAAGAAAATGAGCTCCCATAAATATTTTTGGCTCATCTCATCTTGCATTTGGTTTTAGTGAACATGAATATTTACTTTACTTGGACTTGTCAACTTCTGAACAAGGTGTCCTGCTTCCAAAAGTATTTATTAGGATTCTGGCCCACTGACCAAAAAAAAAGATGTCAGAAATCAGGCCGGGTAATGCAGTTATGCCAAAACTTACCTGACGGTCCGTCAGAGGACAACTCATGCAGGGTAATATCCACCAAATGTTTCTCTCAGTTTCTTTAAATTCAAACAGTACTGCAGAAGTTCCAAATATCTGGTGGGCCAGAGACCCAATGTTCTAATTCTACTGAAACATACTAATGGGCCATCGTTTCTCATCAATACCAGTCAATCAATCCAAAGAGAGATGCTGATCACATGGAGTTGCCATAATTATAGCAATCTTAATAGTTCTATGATATTTAACATAAAAATAAGGAGCATCCAAGATATTTAAGTAAATTTGTTTAAAGGGCAATAGGAGAATGGATGGCATTTTTCCTTGACAACTCTAATAAAGCCTTTGAAAGCAAGGCAATCCAAATCATCCGTGGCTTTGATTGTTTAATACACAGTAAAAGGCTTCACTAGCCTCTCCAGTGAATGATTTGACAAAATAAAACTCTCGATTTGAACAACATTACGTGGTATATTAGGCAGAAAATGCCAAGAGCAGAAGGCAATCACCAGATGTGGGATTCGTGAAGTAAATTCACTGGAACTGTTAGTAAAGTTACTGGATCATCGCTTTTGGAATTCCACATAAATCATGCTGGTCACTGTATTTAGAAAAATGGTGTAACCCTAAATGCAACATCAAAAAATGATAACAGAATGCTCCCGGATATTGCTTTTGCTGAGAATGCCCTGCTTTTGCTTCAGCTTTTCCTTTCAGATCCAGACAAATGTGATTCAATCCTTATTTAAATAAAAGGCGTGGCACAGCTTTTCAAAATCAGTCACAGAAAATTGCTTTTGGAAAGCCAAACAGAGAATATACCTCCACTTGCGTCCGTTTGTACATAGCCACCACAGATTGCAGTCCTACATCTAGTTTCAATCTGCTTTTCAGCCAAAAGTGCTTATGAATAGCAAATACCCAACAGTAGGAAGTTGCTGCCATCTACAGGCTTCCTAGAACTTTATCCTAACTATATGAACATTTTTTCTGAAATCAAAGGACCAAGAGCCTCTATGGTAAACAGATTTGATACATGAGCCTATAATTCCCTAAAAAAGAATAAATGAGAAAGCTCCCTGTCTGAATCCTTCTGGATGCTCTCTGAAATTTCTTCATATTAGTTGGACTCTTTTAAACCAGGATACATTTAATTTTTTTAAAGTATTTAAAACCTAAAATAATTTCAGTAAATTAACTTTCTTATACCAAGTAACATATAAACAGCAATAAATATTTCTGATTACCTTATCTATATTTTCACAGCAGTCTTAATCATCATCCAATTAATTGTTTTCCTCTTATAGCCACCTAATTAGTAACTTATAAATTAATATTAAATGTTGTGTGGCAAAATGATTAACAGAATCTGTACTCAGAGGGCTCATCTCCAAATTCTTACTATACAACTTATCACTAGAATGATACTGAACAAGTAACTTGGCAACCCTGTGCCTCAGTTTCTTCATCATTAAAGTAGAAAGAATACATAAGCCATAAGAGTATTGTAACGTATTTTTTAAAACTGCAGTAAGGACACCAATAACAGTCATGGGCATTTATCTCATTAAATGTTAGCCTTATCATAGTAAAAGTTACATATGCAAAAGTAAGGAACAGAATTTATTACTTTATTATCTCTCTGTGTATATGTAAATTTGTATATTTTATATATGCAGGTAGTATGTACATTCCCATATGTCAACATATTAGGTAAAGCCAAAGTTATTCCAATGATTCTCAAACCTGAATAAGCACTGGAATCTCCTTGGGAGCTGTTAAAAATTATAAACGTCCCAACTTCATTCCTAGAGATTATGGTGTTAATTTTTTCAAAGCTTCCCAAGTGATTTAATTGTGCGGCCAAAGTTGAGAACCAGTGTTATATATTCGGTTGTGTGTTTTTATTATATAACATAATGAAAATTAAAATATGGATGAATTCTTTCAACCATGCTCATGATCTGAAAATTTGTTATTCATCAACGGTATAGCAACTTTTATCATGCCATATATACTCCCTTTCAGTTATGTCTATGTTGAAAATATTTACTTACAAAATAAATCATTTTCGTAGTTGTTAGCAGACTTTGACAGCAGATTGAAAAAAATAAATCCTATTTGTTTTTACCTATGAGCAACACCACCACTGACAAATCTATAATTAAAGTATACCCAATCATTTGGTTGAGGCATTTAAATTTGTTAGTTTGTCATTTAAAAAACAGAGATTTCTATAAGCCTGATTCTTTAGTAAGTTAACCTGGGCAAAATTGGAGTAAAGACTAAAAAGTTCCATATTTGTAATCTGATAACATAGGACACATGAAAAATGAAAGTGAAGAAGTCATTATAGACCAAAGAGGTTAACAATTTACATTTCTATAAGTACATTTTGAATTTGAATTGATCATAAGATAACATTTACAGATACTGTGTCTTATCTTGATTAGGTAGCAACGAATCAACACAAATCTTTATTAATTTTTTAAAAAATAACTGCAGGTTTACGTTTCTTTATTCACTGCCTCATACCATAATAATTACTCAGAATATAAAGATTTTATTTATTATAACTGCATATCTTAGTTCTAACAACTTCAGCATGGATAAAGTGATACTCTTATTTACAGTATGAATATGCAAACATAGTACCAAATAAGTATCTTTCACTAGCAACCTTAAAGTGAAAATTTTTAGATGATTTCGTATTTGCAATGCAGTGCTCACCTAACAAATACTGGCATATTTTTAGAGTGTAAACAGATGCTTCCCTACTTCTTCCTAGAGTATCCATCCTCATATGGTCTATTTAGTCTAGTTGACACATAATTCAGACATAAAAATTATAAAAATAAAACTATTTCACTAAAGTAGCAAATAAAACAGCACAGGGAGAAAAGTAGGCTTCTCAACTGTGAGCAACCTATAAAGCATGGCATAATTACTTATACTTTGTGTGAATTTAATGCACTAAACACGTATACACATACAAATAAGCATAATAAGTACTACAGAACAGGTCTATAATCTAAACTAGATGGACAATAGAGGGAGAATTTGCCCTAATAATAAATAATAATAATAATAAACCTACCTCTGTACTTTACAGCTTAATGCTACAAACTGTAAAAATGCTAAAATCAGTAACAACTGACTCAAAATGAGTAAGTCTCAAAACTCATTATGCCTAATAATATTATAAATATTTACAAATAATAAAGATGAAATAGCTATAATTTTGACTATTTGTATATAAAGCCATATGATGACAGAAATTAGGCAGAGTTATTTTGGTGTGAAAATGATAGAATTATAGGGATCCAGTCATGATAAAGACCACCTAGTCCAGTACTTCCCAACCTTTTAAAGATATGACCATCTTCAAGAAATATTAAATAATGATAGCTAATAATTGTGGATATATGTACTGGAGACTTATCACATGCCACATACTTTTGTGTATGTTATAAGGTAGCTATTATTATTTCTCTAAAAAGAGGAAGAATATGAGGAACAGGGAGGTTGAGTAACTTGCTTGATTTCCTGGCCTAGTCAGAATCAAAACCCAAGAAGTCAGCTTCAAAGTCCAGACTGGCATTTGCTATAAGATATGGCAGTAATAACCAAAAATATGTCCTCTCCCAATATTTCAACTTTAAAAATAGGTTTTAATTTTTCCAAGTATTTTATAAGATTTAATATACCTTTTGAAACAATTACACATGTGCAAGATTCTGATACTCCTTCCTTACTCTCCAGGATGAAAATCACGGCTCTTGTCCTACCTTCCTATATTACAGATTCATGCCTTTAGGAATATTTCTTAAACACCTTTTTGGGTGACGAACCAAATACAATCTTCTACTCGATGATAGTTTCAAAAATAATTGTACAAATGAGTAAAAAGTGTTAAATTTAATAAAAGAAGGGTAAATATCTGATAATTCAAAAACTATCAGAAGCCTTCCTGATAGAACTAGAATATTAGCCTAAATTCTAAAAAATGGGTAGGGTTTAGATAAATTTAAATGGTTAAGTAAGATGTTTCAAGTATAAGAAAATTATGAGCAGGAGGGCAGAGATAAAAAAGTGCATGATGAACAGGAAACAAAAAGTCCAATTTGCCAGAAACAAAGAGTATATTAATGCATATAGGAATAATGTTGAAGGTAGAGGAAGGAGGTTCTGGAAAGTTAGACAATTCTGTAAACAAGGGTGTAATAAAACTAGAGCTTGGTTTTAGACAGGTAAATCTGGTGGCAATGTATAAAATAAATTGGCATGCTGATGAGAAACACCTGGCAAGAGAACTATAAGAATGGCAGTGGAAATGCAGCAAATGGGAGGAATGAGAATTACATATTATACAAATAGAATCCATACTTTTGAGGAACAAGTGAGCTAGATGAGTCTAAGAGAACACAAGTTCATGAGACAAATGACTGTGAAGATGAAGGGGCATCAACAAAATTAGTAAACACAGGGGAACATCAGATATGGGAAGGTAGACCATAATTTCAGTTTGAAAAGCTGAATCTGAAAGGTCAGAACAGTCAGGGAAAGATATCTAGCAGACATTTTTTAAGTGTTGCATTAAAATTCAAGAGCAAAACCAGGGTTGGGGACACAAATATAAGTGTTATATTGGTTATCTTATATTGTTATCTTATATATATTGCTGTAAAATTAGATGTAAGAGGATGCTGAGGCAGGGTAAACACAGAAGAATAAAGAATTAAAGCAGGTCCTTGGGACACATCTACATTGAAAAGGACAAAATAAGGAGTAAAAAAGACAAAAGTAGTCATCAAGGAGGGCAGAAATTCAGGTAAGTTGTAATTAGGAAATTAAGGGTGGGTATGAGAGTATATAGTAGACAATATCAAATGTTACAGGTAGGTCAAAGGTGGTAAAGCCTGAGGAAGTCCATTGGATTTGTTAATAGGCCAATGACATCCTTCAAAAACGCATTTGTGGTAAGCAGAATAATGGCTCCTAAAAGATGTCCATATCTAAATCCCTGGAACTTGTGAAAATGTTACCTCACATGGCAAAAGAGACTTTGCAGATGTGATTAATGATTCTGAGATGGGAAGATTATCCTGCATTAACCAGGCAGGCCTATATGGAATCACCAGGTCCTTACAAGTAAAAGAGGGAAGTAGGAAAGCAAGAAAGAGATGTGATGATGGAAGCAAAGTTTGGAGCAATGGGATCGCTCACTCTGGGAGTTGGAGGAGGGACACACAAGAAAGGAATGCAAGTGGCCTCTAGAAACTGGAAAGGCAAGGAAACTTCTACTCCCCTAAGAACCTCCAGAAGGAACTTGCCCTACGAACATCTTTATTTTAGCCCCATGAGACCTTTCATATTTCTGACCTCCAAAACTGTAAGATAATAAATGTGTGTGACTGTAAGCCCCCAAGTTTGTAGTAATTTGCTACGACAGAAATAAGAATCTAATACTTTGAGTTAAGGGGCTAAATTAGTTGCTACTCTTCAATCAACACTTGAGCTCTAGAGTTAAGAAGCCCCAAATTAAATCCCAACAGTACAAATTACTTGACTTTTCCATGCTTCAGCTTCCTTGTTTGTATTAAAGTAATAATAGTACCTACCTCACAGAGTTGTTGGGAATATATGAATACATAAAGCAGATGACACCTGTAAAATATTCAGATTAGTGTCCAGCACACAGCATAATAAATGTTATATAAATGTTAATTATTGTTACGTCATATAATGAAGGATTAAGGAATATCCTAGGCAGTGTAAAGCAGTAAGACAGTGAAACCTAGAAAAAGTGGAGACCTGTGGAAACTCGAGGTCATAAGACTGCTCTGAATTGATTCAAGTTATATTCCCAGTTGTGCTGGCCCCTGGTCCAATAGTTTTTTTGCACTATATCACATTATTTGTGGCAGAGACTACTAACTGACCCTTTCACTTTAGTAACAGAACCCCTGCATTTTTCCTGGAACAGGGTCACACAACTAGAGACTATCTCTCTCATCCTTCCTTATAGAGAAATGTCCCCAGGTGACTACATTCATTCAGTGGGATATAGATAGAACTGAAATATGCCAGCGGTGGGTCAATCCTCTAAAAGGAAGATGCTTGATCTCTACTTTCTCCTTCCCTTGTCTTAAGCTAGGACATGGACAAGGAGCTAGTAAAGCAGCTCTAGTCATGTTAGAATAGACATAATTCTAAAGGATAGTGGACAAAAAAATGAAAATCAGACTCCTAGATGACCTCATTGAACAGGGCTAACTACTGCCTTGGACCATCTACCTACTTCTGGACTAATTATATAAGAGAGAATCAACTTCCCTTTTGTTCTGAGCTACTTAATCCATCCTCTATACACTTTTACTGTTCCTATAAATAAATTAATGAAATAGAAGAGAAAAGGGGAATTTAGAGCAAAAGTAGAGGAACCTGAGGCTTCAGAATGATAAATCTAATCATTACTCTAGAAAAAGATTGGAAATCTCTTTTTTGAAGAGTTAATAAAAATAGTAATAACTTTAATTGCAAGCATATTATGTTCTAGGAACCAGGCTAACTTTTTTTCATACATTGTCCCATTTAAGCTCTAGTATATTTCTGTAAGGGTAGTCCTAATGGATCCCCATTTTCAGATAAGAAAGGTTAGTCGAAGATATTAACTAAATTGCCGAAGGTCACATAAGGAGAAAGTGATTTTAACCAAGGTTGGCCTCATTCTACAACCCTAGATCTTAATCATTATATATCCTGCCACTTATGTAGGAAGAGTAAACAATATTTTAGCATTTGGGGGTAACTTATGGTACTAAGATTTTCCATCATATACACTTTTATATTATATCCAAGCAGTCATGATTTTTTTTTATTTCTACTAGAAAACATATTTTACATAATGACTTCTTCTTTTACCTAAACATTATGGGTATCTGGACATATTTTTAATTGGAAATGTAAATTTGAGCTACACATTTTATGTGCACATACATAAATACATCAAAATTTCCAAGGAGTTAATAGTGGGGCTGGCTGGCTTGAATTGTAAACAGAATGTGAGGGAACATCTGTATAGGATTTAGAACCTAAGCTGGTAATCTGTTGCATGTTCAAAGGAGTCAATATTAAGCAAATTATAATTTCAAATTATTATATATTCTTCAAATAGACATTCTTCAATCAGTTACTAAAGATTATTTCTGGAAATTGAAGCCTATCTCCTAATTACATGGTTTTTGATCTTGAATGAGACTTCTCAAAAAAATAGATTGTAGTTTTGTTTAAAGACTACCCAGAAATTTCAGTCCTTTTTCTAAAGCTTATTATTTCCTCTGAGGATAATATATATATTTGGGCATGAGTACATACCACTAATTTGAAATCTGATTTCTAGACCAGCAGTTAGTTCAGAAAAGGACAGCAAAACCTGATCGTGAACATACTATTAACATTTAGGTCACTATTTAGGAATATAAAAATTCTCCCATTAAAACCATCTCATCAAAACCATATAATACATTACAAGTGGGCTGTATATTTAGTGCTTAGTACTAGATTTAATAGGACTCAAGTCTAGGCCCAGTGAAAGAGTTATTAGAATAGTGGATAATAATTTCAGGTTTATAATCAAAGCTTTGTTATTGCAATAGACTGAATATTTGTGTGTCTCCAAATTCGTATGATCAAACCCAACCTTCAATATGATGATATTAGGATGTGGAACCTTTGGGAAGTGATTAGATCATGAGGGCAGAGCATTCACGAATGGAATTAATGGCCTCATAAAAAAGAATCCAGAGAACTCCTTTGCCCCTCTACCATGTGAGGACACGATGAGAAGACAGCCATCTAAGAACTGGGAAGCAAAAGCACAGACACTATCATCATGAAACTCTCAATTTACTGGCAGAGAGGGTAATTTCTAATCAAAGTGCTATGAATAAATGTTAAATCAGAGCTATGATAGGTTTTATGATGGAAATATACATACCATTATGATAGTTTAAAACATGAAGACATGATATAGCCCATAATATTAGATCAAACTTCTCTAAGCAAGAAATGTATCAGCTGTATCTTGAAAAATTAAAGGAAGTGACCAGAGGGGAGAAGAGTGTGTACGTGGTAGGACTGTATGGGAGAAGAAGAGAACATTCAAGAAACTAAAAGAAAACCAGTGTGGAGCTTGGGACAAGATGAGGTTAGAGTGGGAGGCAGAGCCAGAATTGGCAGGGCTTTATACACCATGCTAATGATTTTAATCACTGTCTTAGGAACAACAGGAAGCCAGTGAAAGGTTTTAACCAAGGAATGACAGGGTAACAAAACAATTTTCTGGCTGCATCATGAAATTTGAAGGGGAACAAGAATGGATAATGGGAGAGCAGTCTGAAAGTATGTCAGTTCAGGTCCTCCAAGAAGCAGATGCCAAGATGGACTTAGAAACACAAGGAATTTATTGAGGGTAATGCATGTGGGGGAAAAAAAAAAACAGAAGGAGCTGGAATACCCAGAGAAAGATTTCAGACTGCACCATAAGTCTGAAACCTGTGAAAGAGAAATGTCAGCAAGAAGGATTGGGTAGGAAGAATCTTACACTGCTAAGCTGCTTTGACAAAGTCACTCAGCCCAACAAAGAGCTTCAGTGCAAAGACTGCTCAGAGAGGAGTTCCACACTGGTCATAACAGACCAAGTCCAACCACCCCTTCTATGATTAGTCATTGGCCAGGGCTGCTAGAGGTCAATCCTGGAGGCAACAGCAGTTAATTATACTTTTTATGGTTGGTTCTCTCTTAAAGTGAGATCTGAGGAGTGCCTCTGTCACAGTAAGGAGTTAACTTAAAAATCCTGGTAAGAGGGCGCCTGGGTGGCTCAGTTGGTTAAGCGACTGCCTTCGGCTCAGGTCATGATCCTGGAGTCCCGGGATCGAGTCCCGCATCGCGCTCCCTGATCGGCGGGGAGTCTGCTTCTCCCTCTGACCCTCCTCCCTCTCATGCTCTCTGTATCTCATTCTCTCTGTCTCAAATAAATAAATAAAATCTTTAAAAAAAAAAAAAAAAGGGCGCCTGGGTGGCTCAGTCATTAAGCGTCTGCCTTTGGCTCAGGTCATGATCCCAGGGTCCTGGGATCGAGTCCCGCATCGGGCTCCCTCCTCCAGGGGAAGCCTGCTTCTCCCTCTCCGACTCCCGCTGCTTGTGTTCCTGCTCTTGCTATTTCTGTCTCTGTCAAATAAATAAATAAAATTTTAAAAAGCAAAGAAAAAAAAAATCCTGGTAAGAGATGAGGTAGGTGGTGGTGAAAATAGAGGTGAGGCAAAAAATGATGTACTCAAGAAATATTTAAAAGGAATGGAAATGAGTGTGAAAGAAAGGGCAGCATTAAGAAAGCTCTTGTATTATCAGAGAAAGACAATTATCATATGATTTCACTCATATGTGGAATTTAAGAAACAAAACAGAGGATCATAGGGGAAGGGAGGGAAAAATAAAATAAGACAAAATCAGAGAGAGAGATAAACCATTAAGAGACTCTTAACTATAGAAAACAAACTGAGGGTTGCTGGAGGGGAGGGGTGTGGGGGGATGGGGTAACTAGGTGATGGACATTAAGGAGGGCACATGATGTAATGAGCACTGGGTGTTATATACAACTGATGAATCACTGAACTCTACCTCTGAAACTAAAAATACACTATATGTTAATTAGTTGAATTTAAATAAAATTAGATTAAATTTTTTTAAAAAGAAAGCTCTTGGATTTCTGGTTTGCACAACTTGGCAAGTGATACTTGATTCTTGGATACACAGAACCCTGAAAAATGGTCAAGGTGGGGCGCCTGGGTGGCTCAGTCGTTAAGCGTCAGCCTTCGGCTCAGGTCATGATCCCAGGTCCTGGGATCGAGCCCCGCATCGGGCTCCCTGCTCCGCGGAAAGCCTGCTTCTCCCTCTCCCACTCCTCTGCTTGTGTTCCTGCTCTTGCTCTCTCTCTCTCTCTCTGTTAAATAAATAAATAAAATCTTTAAAAAAAAAAAAAAAGGTCAGGGTGTCTGTGTTAGTTAGTTAGTTAGTTATGGTGGGGATGCTAAGGAAAGATCATGAATTTGATTTTGAATACTGGAATGAGATGCTTTGAGGCATTCGAGCAAAGATGGTTGGTATATTAAGTCATAGGCAGATATAAGACTGATGAGGATCAAAGTACAAGAGTAAAAACAAGAAAAGAACTAAAACGAAGCCTTGAAAAAGTTTATAAATTGATGGACAGAGGAGGAGAAACACAGGGGAAAAAAGCAAATAAAGTCAAATAAATGTGAATGACTATTAGGAGTTTTGCTTAAAATAAAGCATTTAAAAGAATATGTCATTGGGAATGTAAAGAGGGAGAAAGGTCAAAGAAATGGCACTTCAACTAAGTAAAGATAAACTGAAGTTTTGCCTCTCATTGTCTTTAAAATATTGTCAAAATTGAAGGAGAACCAATTTCAGCAGCAAAACTGCCAAAAATAAAAAACTGCCCATGCCTTTTCTGGAAAGTAAAGGGACAAAAAGCCTTCCTCAGTTTGTAGGAGGAATAGGAACTCAAGTTTCCAGTGGCAAAATGCTAACTAGCTGCTAACAAGTGAAGAGTTTTGCCAAGGAAATACAGATATGACTTTTCTTTCTTTTTTTAATTCTTTCAATGATTCAATATGAGAAAGTCTGGGTGAAGGCACTGAGACACCCAGATAGTCCCAAAGCCAAAGAGATAAATAAATGTGACCTAGAAAATGTGACGGCAAGTTAGGATTCAGCACACCTCCTAAAACCAAGGAAGCACCCCTTGAGATTTCCAGAACTTGAGGTAAATTATATTCTGAAGAGGGAAATATGTTAAACTTGATTTCAAGACCTGCCCCTCTGAAGAAATTCTGTTGGGTTAATAGCAGTATAGCATGAATACCACTAAAGCAGTCATGTCATACATGCTTTTACTTAGTTATGTTACGTGTGAAATGAAGCTGATAAAAGATTCTCATCCTTTATTTTAATGTGCAAGTATAAATGTGTCTGTTATATTTAAAACTGGGTTTCTAGCCTTAAATATTCCTTGCTGGTAAGCATGTTTGTTTGTTTGTTTGTTTCAAAAGTGTTTACCTCAAAGCTTGTAGACATGTTTTAGACCATGTCAACAGGTTCTGAAATGCATCAACTTGGAAAATATGACTCATAAAAGGTTATATAACTAGTCATTTAATGAGTTATTATATAACATTAATTGTAACCAATTTTAATATGGCTGATTTAACTGCTAACCAGTAGTCATGCTGTCCATAGTATAGTCATAGTATCCAAGACTTTAGTCAGCATGCAAACCTGGTCCACCAAACTGAAACTGAGAATCAACTCCCTACATCTCTCCAGAGTGTTGAGCTGGCTGCAGACCACCACACACTGACCATAAAGTGACACCAATACAATGTAAAGCATCATGAGCAGAGGTCACAAGACGCACTGGCTAGCAGTGAACAGAGGCCAAGGCAGAAAGAGAGACTGACCCATCCTTGGACCAGAAGGGCAAGCTGTCTACCCCATCTCCCTTTCTTGCTCACAGTTTCAGCTTAGCTTATCAAAGGGAATAAATAAATCAAAGTTGTGACTGCTAAGTGATGCTCATGGCCAATTTCTCTTCATGCTGCCTCCACACTGACATCTGGAGCCCAGGTCTTTTTGTTGACCTTAAAATGTTGTTTCTCAGAAAAATGCATTAGGCTGAAGAAAGGGAGTGGGATTGGTGGGGGGTGGGGAAAGGGAGAAGAGGGAGGGAGAGAGAGCCCCATATTGAACTTGTTCCCCCAACATAAATAAAGCCTTGTTCTTCATCATCTCAGGGAAAGGGAAGTCATGCAAAATGCAAAGAAAAACAAACAAAAACAATTGTCTTGATGACCTATTGGCTATCTGAGGATCTTTAAAAAAGTAACTGTGACTATATGTGATTTCATTTCAAGGGCTAACTTCAGTACTAACATTGTACCACCACCACTACTTCCTATTAATATGTCTGCCACTAAATGTATACTGTACATCTGATCAAGTTATAAGGGAAGGTTAGAAGTATTAAATTCTGGCATTAAATTCTATTTTGTCACCAGCAGTTGACTTAGTCCTTTTTCCACAGTTGTCATAGAATAACCTTCTTGCTTAAATTCCCACTCAGTATTTACCATGAATCCCTGAAATTCTAATTATAGTATTTGTGAAAATACAGCTACAATTCTTGTTAAAGAATAACCTTAAAGGTATGCTTTCCAATTTGTTTTAAATATCTCTGTGAGTTGCAATGAGGTTTTATTATAAAGTGTGGAAAGATAATATTACTTCACTAACATAAGAGAACACAAGTCAATTGCCTGAGAAAGTTCTAAATAAGTAAATAAATTCCTTTGTGAATAAAACAGAAGTCACAGAAATAATAATAATGTGACAAGCTGGAAGAGCCCAGGAATATATTTCTAACATTGTTTTAATGTTGTAAAACGATTCAGTGGGAAAAACTAAATGGATTTAAAAAATTATTTCAAATACTTTAAAAGTATTTTGTAGGACCTTAATTTTAAGTGTTTATGAAAAGAGAGAATAAACTCCTCTAGACTCAAAGGAATATAAGGAGAAGGGAAGGGAAGGGAAGGGAAGGAAAAGAAAGGAAAAGAAAGGAAAAGAAAGGAAAAGAAAGGAAGGAAAAAGAAAAGGAAAAGGAAAGGGATGCAGTAAAATCTAAATTATTATTATTATTCAGAGAAAAATATTAACTTCCTAAACTGAATTCTTGTAACTTATAAACTGATTAAAGGAACTACTAAGGCTTTCTATATTACAAAACATTGAGATCCTCTAAACTATCTTTCAGGCTTTGGGCAATAGCCATACCAGATAATATAATAAAATATGAGTTTTCATGTAAGACTTCTCTATATTAGATGTTGAACTTAACTGAGATAATAGAGGACATTTAAATCAATTTTTAATGACAAAAAAACTGCCTCTATCTGAATGACCTCCAGATCTTGAGAAAATCTTATTTTATGGAACAGACATGTCATCAAAACGTTATTCATAAATCTTTTATTTTTTCTAATAGAATCATATTTCTCCACTAGTTTATAATTTCTAACATGCTTTGTCTTTATCCCAAGTCATTCTTCAATTGGCAGAAATGCGTAACAATTTGGCTTCTAGTTTTTCTGTCAAGAACCTGTCCTATAGTAAATGATTTATAATTTTAGACAAAAGAATAGATACCACTTTTTTTTAAAGAAAAGAACTTTTGTGGTGAATATTTTTTTTTTTAAGATTTTATTTATTTATTTGCGAGAGAGAGAAGGAGAGACAGAGAGCATGAGAGGGAGGAGGGTCAGAAGGAGAAGCAGACTTCCCGCCGAGCAGGGAGCCCGATGCGGGACTTGATCCCGGGACTCCAGGATCATGACCTGAGCCGAAGGCAGTCGCTTAACCAACTGAGCCACCCAGGCGCCCTGTGGTAAATATTTTTATGACACAAAGATTCATGTACCAGAATGGCAGTTGCAAAGAATACTCATCTTACTTTCCAAACTATATTAGCTAGACTGGGGTAGCCAATGCTATTTTTTATTAGCAATGATTTTTTATCATCTCCTATTAGTTAGAGAACCCTTAAAATCATCTCTCTTTCATGTGGCAACTCAGGGATTCAGGCTCTTTCCATCTCAACTCATGGCTTCCAGGATTGCTGTGGCAGTAGAGAACATAGCTAGAAGTCCTAAAGAACTATTCCTGGTCAGGCCTATAATTTGCATGCATCATTTCTGCCCTTCATCAGAATTAGACATCTGGTCTCCATCTAACTGCAAGGAAGCACACCGATATTTGGTAAGGTATTACTCTTTCAGCCACCATTTTTCAGGTTTTATTATTTGCAGATGCACTTCAAAAAGAATCTGCAGCATGATGGAATTAATGCTCTAATAGGTTTCTATAAAGTTTCTATGCATGCATGTTTGAATAGACAGAATATTACTAAACCACACCCTGCCTGCCTGAACAGAAAAATCTCCATCTATAAGTTCTCATTTTCCCTCACAATTCCATTAATTAGAAACTTTCTCTCCTCTTCCATCTCTTTTTCTTTCCCTTCCATTAGTTGTTGCCCAGGAGCAGCTTCCCTTATCCATTCTCATTTAACCACAAGGCTAGTCCAAGGTGTGATCCAAGGTAGAAATTAAATGCAGTAGAAGTTAAAATGCAGGTGACACAGAAGAGGAAGATGGAAATCATTAGCCTACACTCAACACTCAATTGCCCATTGCTACCACTAAGACTTGCAACCTAATGCTGATTTGGGGGACAAGACAGCATCCCTCCCAACCTCTCAATCTCCCTGGTTGCAACAAAGGGAAAGAAAAGCAAGAAACAGAAGTTTTAGGTCCTGAGAGAAGAGAGAGTGTTTTCTGCTTTATAACAGTACCAGGGAAAAAGGAAACAAGACTCAAGAAATAAATGGCTTTATGGTTCACATAAGCAGAAACATAGTCTTTCAAACAATCCCTATGTTCCAAGTTTGGCAATGAAGTGACAGAAAGCTCCCAGAACTAAAAGAGACATACTCTGGGAACACGGGATGTCATTTCTGGAACAGATAAAGTCACTACTGACACACACACACACCACTGAGTAAGACTCCGGAACTCCTGGCGTAAACCACAGAGAGTTAGAGGAAACACCAGGAGGGATAGAGATGACCTAATTCTAGCCCCAACCCATTGCAACAGCAGAGATGAATGAAATGCAAAATGCAAAATTTTCATAGACAATAAACAGTTAAAATCTATGTTGTAAACTGGTCCATATCTACTACAGTTACATGTGATTCTTTTAAAATATTTGTATACACGGGGCACCTGGGTGGCTCAGTCATTAAGCGTCTGCCTTCGGCTCAGGTCATGATCTCAGGGTCCTGGGATCAAGCCCCACATCGGGCTCCCTGCTCCGCGGGAAGCCTGCTTCTCCCTCTCCCACTCCCCCTACTTGTGTTCCCTCTCTCGCTGTGTCTCTCTCTGTCAAATAAATAAATAAAATCTCTGTGTACATGTTAAAGATAAAACATGCTAACTTCTAGGGATTATGAATAAATTTTATTGTTAAAATGTCTTCTAACATGGTTTTAATATACTAACAGTGCACACTTACTCTAATTACAGATGACAGATAGTTGTAAAGCTCTCAAAGTAGTAATACAATTTAGAGAAATTCGATAAAATATATGAAAATGTATTGGCCAACACTTAATAGCTAAATTACAGATAAATACCTAATAGCAAATACAATTTTCTTATATAGATCTGTCCGTATCCATTCTAGCAAAATTTCCAATAAAACAATATAACCATTTGAAAATAGTTATAACAAACAATATAACTGTTAGGTTAAAGCTAGATATGAGCAGTGAAAGGAACATGCAAAGGCAGAGTCCCAAGTCCTTGAAGAGGAACGATAGAGAAATGAGCTGGAGGCAAGGATGGTGATAAATAAGCTACACATTAAAAGCCCAGAGACACAACATCCAGATCTTGCGGCTTCCAAGACCTTGGGGCTGACAAATCAAGAGCCACAGGTGCAGAGCATGCACTCTTCTTCCTCTTCCATCTCTGTCCCATAGTAACCTCTAACCTCATAATGCATTTGCATTGTGGTTATAGCCCCTCTGATACAGTAAGGCAGCCAGCCATTGACATTCTGGTACAAACCTGGCAGAGTCAAAAAGTCCCCCTCCCAACGTGTGGGAGGAGTTCCCCAAATGACTGGAAGCAGCCTCCATTCCAACTGTATGTCATAGCTCCTCCCAGCCCAGAGAGACTGAAATAAATATCCAACCCCTAAACAATCTAGGGCCAGTTCCACCTTGCAGGACCTGCCCACTCTCCCACCTTGTGACTACACTTTCCCTTTAATAAACTGTTTTGTGCTTGCTACTTTCCTGCCAGCCGCCTTTATTTGAGTCTGGATCCCCACATAAATCTTCTCCTGGGGAATCCAAAAACAAAAACCTCCATTCACACAATGCAGACTCTCCTACCAATAACATACCCTTCTGAGAGTTGACACCACTATTAAATTTTAAAAGCTAACTTCCTAATGCTATTTAAATTCATGCTGATTTTCCCTTTTCTTTACTATCTACCTGTCTTATGTCATAATTGATTCACGGCTGAATTACGAAAACAAAGATTTAAACATTTTGTTAACTGTCTAAAATTGCTGATTTTATTCTTAAGGCATGCTTATATTTTGATCAACTCTAAAGCATTTGACTATTAACTAAATATTATCTACTGGTGAAACAAGCAATAGTCAGTCTAGTGAGCAAACAACATCATGAGTACTGGGGCCGAGAGAAAATTAGCAATGAACTGAGAATGGGTCCTTGACAAATAGCAACAGTAATTTTTTTTTTAATCAGTAAGGAAAATTTACTTTATCCTTTGTTTTGGTGAACAAGGGAGAAAAAGTAAGGCAAATGTGTATAGCTAGTTGGAGTAGTAATTTAGGTTCATGATGGAAGAACACTGAGAAACCAACGACAAGCATGATTTTTTCATGAGCATCTTCTACAAGGGTCCTTTGGACTTCTCATTAAATGTTGCTTCCAGAAGATATACTGAAACCTCAACGTGCTTTTCTCTACTAAAAATGAAGGATTTTGCTGCCTGTCATAAATAATTTTGTTGCAACATTTCATTTAGTAAACAAGTAAAATGTGGCTCCTTGCTATCATTTAGTGAGGTAATGGTAGCTATTAAAGATGAAGACACCTTGTAATCTGAATTGCTTCCAGCTGAACAGTCATCATCTGGACATGCTATGCAAATGCTCCTCCTCTTCCTGAACCACTCTGCATTTAACACCATTAGTTTTACCTCTCAGATTTTGACACTGAAACCAAAACAAACAAAAAATAAAGCTTTCAAATAAAAATTATGCAATTAAACTACAAATAAGTTATTCTGCCTAACCAAATAAAATAATAGTTTTTCATTATGGTTCATATTTGCCTGTACTTCTGTAAATTCCAAGGCAAATGTAATCTTTTAAGGTAGAAAGAAATGTCTTTCATACTACAAGAAATTATAATAAATCATAAAAAATTATTCAATTTATCAAACGTACTGATTGGTTACAAGCATGGGCTTTGGAGTATTATGGTCTCAGACTTGTCTCCTCATCCTATTACATTTTCTATGACCCTAGACAAAGTACTGGATCTCATTAGCCTCAGTTCCTCCTATGTAAGATGGGAAGAACAGTAGCTAATTCATTAATTATGAAGTTTAAGGAAAATAATAGTCTTTTTTTTTTTTAAGATTTTGTTTATTTTTATTTATTTGACAGAGAGAGAGAAACAGCATGAGAGGGGATAGGGTCAGAGGGAGAAGCAGGCTCCCCGCTGAGCCGGGAGCCAGATGTGGGACTTGATCCCGGGACTCCGGGATCATGACCTGAGCCGAAGGCAGTCCCTTAACCAACTGAGCCACCCAGGCACCCAGGAAAATAATCATCTTAAAACACTCATCATAGTGCCTGGAACAGACTAAGCACAAAAAAAGTGATTACCTATTAGTATTATAATGTATACTATTCATGGTATCAAAAATCAAGTAAGGGAAGATCATTGTACACTTTGAAAGTTCAGGCTTAGCAAAACCCCCTATCCTAAGAAACTTTGAGGAAAAAGACACAAGAAATGGTTTGATAGCACATATAGCAGAAAAATTCCTTGTTCAGCATTGTGTTCTTATTTTACATATTTTAGGAAAGAAATAATTGTGCCTTGCAATTATATCAAAACTGCTCTATTTGTTCAAAACTGCTTTTAAAATGTCAAACCTACAAAAGCAAGCAGAAACTAGAAAGACAACGGCCCATTATAGAAGAGAAGCAAAATAAGAGAAATCCACATTCGACTGGATTCTTCTCTTAAGGACACTCCCTGTTTGTTCTGTGCATGGATGTTTGCACTCAAGGAGAAAGTAATAGTCTTACTTTGCTGAGGAGTGACAGGTCAAAGTTCAGGGTTAATTGAGCATATGGAAATTGAAAGAAAAATCCTAGACATGAGGAAACCACAGAGGGGTCAGCCTTACACTCTGCATAAAAATCCTTGTTAAATATTTGGATAAGTTCTAAATTTTAGAGTGTAACTTGAGATTTCAAGGACTCAAATGGGAAGACTAACATTGTTTAGCATGGATTTCAGGAGGTTGTCTACTTCTGGGAAGATGAGTTTGGAGTTCAAGTCCAACCACCTGAAAAGAGATTAGCTTTCCATCAAAACTCAAGAAGTATGTCAGCTTTACAAATAATGACTATATCCCAAAACTATGGGCTATATCCTTGGGTTAAAAATAAAATAAAATAAAATAAAAACCACCCTAACAAAGCCTAAACAAATCCTCCATAAGATATAAGTGATTTGCCAGTGATTTAAATGCCTTTTAAAATTCAACACTGTTCAAAGCAAAAGAACAGAATCAACTGTGCACAACATATTACCAATAATGTTTAGTATTAGGTATGCAAAGAAGCAGGCAACATTGACCCATAATCAAAACAAAGTATCAACAGAGGCACAGCCACAAACAACCCAAATGTCAGAATAAGTAAACAAGAGGGGAGCCTGGGTGGCTCAGTCAGTTCGGCATCCAACTCTTGGTTTCAGCTCAGGTCATGATCTCAGGGTCATGGGATAAAGCCCCCATGGGGCTCCATACTCCGTGTGGAGTCTGTTTCAAATTCTCTCGCTCTCCCTCCCCCTCTGTCCCTCTCCCCATTCTCTCGCTCTCAAAATAAAATCCTTAAAAAAAATTAGTAAATAAGAACTATATATTATAACTATGTTAAGGAAATTGTAGGACAAGATGGATGTAATGACCAAAGTTATGAGGAACTTCAAGAGAGAATTTTCAACTCTAACCAAAAAAAAACTGGAATTCTGGAACTGAAAAATACAATATATACAATCAAAAATTTATTGGTTTAATAGTGGATTGAACTTTGCAAAAGCAAGGAACTGTGAATGTAAAGACAAATCAGTAATACAGAGAAAAACAGTAAAAATAAACAATGAATCAATGAACTATAAGACTATTAAGCTGTATCACACAAGTGCCATTGGAGTCCCAGAGGGAAAAAAAGGCAGAATAGTATCTGACGAAATAATAACCAAGTTTTTCCAAGTTTAAAAGAAAGAACCCACAGACTCAATAAGCTCATAAATCCCAGGCAAAATAGTTTTTTTTTTAAATCTACTTCTTATGTGATAACAGAAAGAACAAGTACTTAAATGATCATCAAACTACTGAAAAATAAAGGTAAAAAAGAGTAATCTTAAAAGCCAAAGGAAAAAAATACATTATATAAACAGAAACATTGATAAGAATAGCAAGTAACTTCTAGTAAAATAATAATAATAACTGAAGCCAGAAAAGAATGGAACAACATTTTTAAAGGTCTGAAATGGAGAAGAAAAACATAGCTGTCAATATAGGATTCTGTATCTGGTGAAATGTCTTTCAAAAAATAAACACAAAATAAAGTCTTTTTATATACATAAAATTTGACAAAGTTTGTTGCCAGCAGATCTAAGAAATGCTAAAAGAAGTTCCTCAGGCTAAACAGAAATGATGCCTAGTGGAAATTCAAGCAGTGAGTAAAAATGGTAAATATGTGGGTAAACATAAAAGGCAACTTTTTCTCTTCTTAATTTCTTAAAAGACAATATACTATTTAAATATTAAATATTCTGGGGAGCCTGGGTGGCTCAGTCAGTTAAGCATCTGCCTTTGGCTCGGGTCATGATCCCAGGGTCCAGGGATGGAGCCCCACGTTGGGCTCCCTGCTCAGCGGGAAGCCTGCTTCTCCCTCTGTCTCTGCTGTTCCCCCTGCTTGTGCTCTCTCTCTGTCAAATAAATAAATAAAATCTTAAATGAATGAATGAATAAATAATAAATAATACTCTGCTTACAGTATAGAAAGCTGTGAGACAACATTACTCCCATATTAATAGAAGAAAAAAAAAAAAACATAATCTACAAAAATTTTCTTGAACCCATCAGAGACCTCAGTAACAAAGCAACCAACTGAACGGAATTTCAAAGTGTGACAAGTCTCTTCGAAAGAGATGAACTATTTCATCTTTGGCAGAGCACAAAAGGAAGACGCAGGTGCCAAAAAAGTAGGCAAGAATAAATCAGCTAACACTTTAACAAATTCCTACAGGCGAAATGTGGGCATGTAACAGTTTAGAATAATTTAGAGCCTTAGACAGAAGGTTGTTCATACTCACAAACTCTTTTTCATGGGCCTCTACTAGGTAGTCATAAGAGAGATTCTAGGCAGGGCAGGAGACCAGGGAGCATCACACGCATCAAAGGAGACATTCTGTGGGTGGTGGTCAGTCACCACTGAGGCACCAGCACAAAACACTGCTGCTTCCATCCTCCTACATGAGCCAAAACCTGAAGACACTGGGTAAGAGGTAGCAAAAACTCTTGTCACCACAGCCCAGGCACAGATCATTGCTTCTAAGCAGTTGAGGAATTCTTATCTCCCACCCCAAAGAATGAAGCAAAAATTGAATGCTTCTAGAAGAAGGATAGGAGCAAAAGCTATTTCTATGGAAGGGGCAGAATATCTCCTGAGTCTAGTATCCTGTGCTGATACAAGGGTTTGCTTCCACTGGGAAAGAGGAGGAAAACTCTATCCTGCCCAAGACCCCTCCCCACAAAGATATAATACATAGTTTGGCTGCCAATGTAAGGAGGCAAAGCAACGCTCAGAAGTCCCCATTCTTAAGATCCAGAGACTTTCTGTCTAAGACTGCCTAAGACTGAAGCTGTACAGGAAGACCAAGTACAAGGACTGTTCAAATCCCAGGGTTGAGGAAGAACACTGAGATAAACTATGTGCTACCTCAGCTTCCATAATAAGCACAAGATAATGACAGGCCACCACTGAAGAATCTTAAGCCTAAGATGTAATAAGGATAATGATAACAACAACAAAACTTAAAACCAGGGCAACTACTAATTATATTGACTAAACTCCCACAATAATAAACTGGCAGAAAAAAATATGCACATTCTAAAGCATCAATATTACTTCTCTCAGCCTCTACTGTTCTTCACACAATGGCTGCTATTCAGTGGAAAATTATGAGTTCATCAGTGTTCTCCAGAGAAATAGAAACAATAGGACATGTGTGTGTATTTATAGAAAGAGATTTGTTCTAAAGAATTAGTTCACATGATTATGGAGGTTGGTGTGTACAAAATCTGCAGGGCAGCCCGGCAGCCTGGAGACCATGAAAGAGCTGATGCTACAGTTCAAATCTGAAGGCCATCAGGCTGAAGACTCAAAGATGAGTCGATGTCACAGTTCAAGTCTGAAGGCTGTCTACTGGCAGAACTCCCTCTTGCTCAAGAAAGGTCAGTCTTTATTCTATTGAAGGCTTCAACTAACTGGACAAAGCCCACCACATTGTGGAGAGCAATCTGCTTACCCAAAGCCCACAGATTTAATTTCAAGTTAGTTAACCTACAGCGCAGCACTGGTTTCAGGAGCAGAATCCTGAATTCATCACCCACATACAATACCCTGTGCTCATCCCAACAACTGCCTTCCTTAATGCTCGTCACCCATTTGGCCCATTCCCCCACCCACCTCCCCTCCAGCAACCCTCAGTTTGTTCTCTATATTTAACAGTTTCTTATGGTTTGTCTCCCTCTCTGTTTTTATCTTATTTTATTTTTCTTTCCCCTCCCCTATGTTCATCTATTTTGATTCTTAAATTCCACATGAGTGAAATCATATGATATTTGTCTTTCTCTGACTGACTTAGTTTAGCATAATATATTCTAGTTCCATCCACATTGCTGCAAATGGCAAGATTTCATTCTTTTTGATTGTCAAGTAATATTCCACATATATATGAGTACTATGATGTTAAGAATCAGAATTTGCTTTTTAGTAAAAGAAAAAAATAATAATAAGCACTAACAAGAGATAAAACAATCAACAGAACCAGAGGACAAAAAGCAAATTATTAACATCATAAATTTAAAAAATGACATCACTACAGATTCTGAAGACATCAAGATGATAAGGAAATAGTATGAACTTTATGTGTATAATTTTGATAATAACATAGGGAGGTACTAAGTCACATAGCAATTATGAAGATGCATACTTCCCTTATGGTAATGGGGAGGAGGATGTTGTGTAATTGTTAACAATAGAATCTGGATATCCAGGAATCCCACTTCTTTTAAAAACACCATGACAAATGAATATGTATATATGAAGGTTACAACATTATTTTTAATTGTAAAAACATTAGAAACCACCTGAATATTCATAATAGAGGAATGGGTGAATATATTTTAGCACAACCTTACGATGCAATATTTTGCAAATTAAAAAAAAAATAGTTCTACAGCTATTTACCTGATATATTAAGTTAGAAAAATGTAAAAAAGAATAAACTGTTTTGTGTATGTACATGTTTTTATGAGCATGAAGAAAGATGTTAAAAAATACACTCTATTAATACCAATTACCTCAAGGGGTAATAATGATAGGAGTGTTTTGGTAGAAGATGATAATGAGTATGTTCCTTCTATGTGTTTAGATGTTTTATTTTTTAAAAGCACACATTACTTTTGTAATTAATTTTAAGATGAATTTTTAAAATAACACTGTGTAAGTCTTCCAAGAAAAAAAAGTAAAATATATGAGCTTTTCAGAAAAATTAATTCTAAAAAAAAAGGATACTATGTATCCTTTTAATAAATTCTCCTTTTTGCTTAAGCTATTTCCAGTGGTTTCCTATTTCTTGCAAACTGTATTGTTTTGCATACTTTTTTCTCCTGACACTTGAGATTTTGCCTATCCATATTATAATCATCTTCTTAACCTACTGATATCTCAAGTTTGCACAACAAACCTCTTAAGACATTTCCATCATCCTAGTCATGAATTCGTCACATACTCAAACATAGCATTGAAAAAAGGTCCTTTAAATATGAAATAACAATAAGGAACAGAACAGTTGATATCATGACAATGTTAATGTCAACTTTTAAACTTTATTTTCATATAAATCTTATCTCAGCTATTTTGAATTAGAAAGGCTTAATCTTCTGAAAAGTATAACAATCTTAAATCTTTCAATTTCCAGTCCAACAACTGTTAATTATCAGTGTGACGGTCAAACAGCAAGGTGATTTAAAATAATATTTTCTTCTACAATACTATATACATAGTATGGTTGGCTATGTTTGGGAGCACTGTGACTACACATTTTCCAAAATAATTAACTCAACAAAAAATACTTGGACACTTATTATGTGCCTAGTTTTGTACTAGATTAGGAATAATAAAATTTAAAAGATAGATACCTGCCTTTGAAGAACTTATATAACATTTAGTGAAATACAGAAAAACAGAAATATATACATTAGCTAATTCATTATTCCTTACTTAAAGGCAAATGAGCTTTGAAATGGTATATTAATTTCTCCCACTTTGTTCTCAGTTGGTGGCACTAAGGTCTCCTCTTCTATATATCTGTCAATCCATTATATTTTATAACACTATATTAAAATAATCCATGTGAAACTTTTCCTCATAAACTATAAACACTTCTACACCAATATATCTTCATCTTGCTTACATTATGAGTATGCAATAGACCCTGAGTAAATGCTCGCTGAGGTGGAATAAAATTGATGCTGCTTATACTAACCCAAATTACGAAAAGAGGACTCCAGGAAGAGTAGTGAACAGTTGACATGTTTCTCTATTGCCCCTGCATGCTCGGAATACCCTTCCTATGTCTGAGGAATTTCCCACCATTTAAGCCCTGCCTTGCCATGGTAGAAAATCTCCCACATGGCTTTGGGCATTGTTCCTGGACACTTAGCCTTGAATCTGGTTCTTCAGATCTCCCATGGTCCTATGAGCTCCCATTACCCTATCAAACACCTTTTATATTTAATTCACTCAGACTCCCTTTCAGTTGCTTGCAGTTAAGAACATTAATTGATGTGGTTAGTTTAAACAAAAGAAAGCAATTCTACGTGTCACTGATAGATTAAAAATTGATACTTTTCTGCATATGTGAGAAACGGGTAATCCTAGTTAACAGAAGGACAACACTGAGAAGAAACTCACTTCGTAGGGAATGGACCAGGATAAGTTAGAACCAACACTCAAAGCTCCATTCCCTGAAATTCTGAGTCCTGGGAAGATCAGACAAATCAATGTGAAGAAATCAGCCTTCCAATCACTCCAGGCTCATGCAGGGAAAAACTTTATGGCTTATTTTTCTTATTTCAACCACTATTCCCAAAATGTGCTTATACACAGGAACTCAATAGCAAAATTATGCAAGGACAGAAACAATAACATTTCTGAGGATCTATGAAGCCAAACATATCCTATGTGTGTTGGGTTTTTATTTAAATAATGTGGTGCATGTTTTGTTTTCTCAGCTGCAGTCTATTGTAATGGAGTAATTTGACTTTGTTTATAAGTGATTCTAAAGACCACTGGAGTGAATCCACCAGCCCTTGCCAATGATGAGGGACTATAATCTTCTGACCAGTGGTTTCTCAAGTCTAGTTGCACAGTGGTATATGCTGGGGGAGATTTTAAAAACACTCAAGCCTAAGTCTCAGTACCAAAGATTCCAACTTCACTGTTCAGGGGTGTGACCTGTGTATCAGGATTGTTCTATTTTCCCAGGTGTTTCTAATGTGAGCCAATGTTCAGAACCACAGTTCTAGACCCTGGCTACTCCACAGACCAACAGCCTGTGGCCCTATTTTTTAATTTGCTGCTTATAGTAAAATGTAAGAAGAGAGAGACAAATTGATGGAACAGTTAAACTGTAAGGAACCAGGACTTGATGATTTGGGGAAGTCTCAGCCTGTCCTGATGATGAAATCTACTAAAATAAAGACCTTGTTTCTGAAAGTGTAGCACAGAAAAAGAGCTAAGTGTATGGCTGAGTATGTGGCCTTTGCTCAAATCTTAGAAAGATCAAAAGGTCAAGATATTAAGTGACATTACTTCATACACCTTCTCAATCAAATCAGAGAGCTTCTAGGAAGCTTAAAGGGTGCTATGACCCTCAGCCATTTCAAAAGAAGCCAAACATAGAGAAGGGATTATCTCAAAATAATTTGTGGACTTGAGATCTGTCTAATGGGATGAATTACTAACACCACAGGAGACCCACAAGATTCTTGAGAAATACTGCCAGCATAGACTGAAAGGGAAAAGAGATTACAAAATGAAAGAAGACTGTTAGAGCCCTGAAATTCTACTGGCAGAAAGTGGGTCAAGGGCCCAGAGAATGGAACTGAGAGCTCAGGGGAAGAGCCGAAAGCCACAGAGAATTATTCCCACACTTTGAAACCTAAAGGAGTCTGCCTAATGAATTTCAAAACTTCTTTGAACAAGTGACTCCCTTTTGTTTTCTTTTTCTCCCCATTTTGAGCCATAATGTCTGTAACTCTTACCTTCTTGATGCCTCACCATTTTATGTAGATTAAATGTTTATTTAGTATTGCAGATCCACAGATGATAAGAATTATGCCCAGGAGCCTCATCTGTACTAATTTAGATGCTTTAAATGATATGACTTTGAATTTTGAGATGATGTTGTATTGGAATGAGACTTATGAGGAGCTTGAATTTGATTAATGTATTTTACACATGGAACAGTTATAAATCTTCATAGGGCCAGAGGGGGGACTGGGATAGATAGAACTATATGGTCTTCCAGAGACATCCTGCCCTAATCCCCAGAATGTGAGTAATGACGATATATCATTCCCATGATTACACAATCCTGTATAGAACAGTTGACTTTAAGATAGGAGATCACACAAGCCTGAAATGTAATCTAATCTAATCACAAAAGAACTTTTCTAGCCAGTGGCAGAAGGGCAAGTCAAGAGAAGGATTCGGGCGCCTGGGTGGCTCAGTCGTTAAGCGTCTGCCTTCGGCTCAGGTCATGATCCCAGGGTCCTGGGATCGAGTCCCATATCGGGCTCCCTGCTCAGCAGGAAGCCTGCTTCTCCCTCTTCCACTCCCCCTGCTTGTGTTCCTGCTCTCGCTCTCTCTCTCTCTGTCAAATAAATAAATAAAATCTTTAAAAAAAAAAAAAAAAGAGAAGGATTCGACATGTCACTGTTGACTTTAAAGATGAAATGTTCATGAGCCAAGAAATGCAAATAACTTCTGGAAGCTGAGAACCACCTCCAGCCAGCAGCCAGCAAGGTAACAGGGACCTCAGTCCTACTACCACAAGGAACAGAATGTTAACACATTCTGTTAACAGCTTGACTGATCCTGGAAGCAGACTGCTTCCCCTTCAGAGCCACCAGATGAAAGCCTCGGCTAATTTGCCCCCTTAATTTCAGTCTTGTGAGAGTAGAGTACCCAGCTGAGCTCACATTTTTGCCTTCAATAACTGTGAAATAATAAATGTTTTAAAGCTCTACGTTTGTGGTAAATTGCTACACAGCAATAGAAAATGAGTATGTTGGAAAAAACAAAAACCTTTGCAAAGACTTTGTCCTCTTTTAAAGTACCGTCAAAAACCATCTTGCTATAGGAATGCTATTATTTTAATGAAGTAACAGATGTATTTTCTGTGATTACAGGAATAATTTGTATTGGAATTGGAAATAATTTGTATGTGGATTTAGAAATGAAGTGAGAAATGAATCTTAATGAATTCCTCTTCACATTGAAACTTTACATATAAAAACACAAACTGAAAAGGAATGAACAAGGTTAATGAAAAAGAGATTTTGATTCTTAAAGCTTTCTTAATTAATTTAACAAATGTTTTCTGAGCATCTACCATGGACCTGACTCTTTATGTGCCTTAGCAATGTAAAATAGACCAAACATAACTGCTATCCTCAAGAAGCCCTTGAACAATAATCCTAATAATAATGACCAGCACTTACTGAATACAGGTTAGGTGCCAGGTGTACTAAGATTTCATCTGTATTCCCCTGTCAACAAACAAGTAAGTCCACGATAAAGGTCAAGTTAGAAGAACATACTAGGCAACACTTATAATACAAAAGAAATTAACAAACATTGCTCATGAAGAAGACTGAGAAGTTTAAGGTGTTAAAGACTAAAGACTCACAAGACAAGGCAAAGATGAGCATTCAAAGCAGAGAAAATAGTGTATATTAAGTCTTGAGGGATTGAAACAGTGAGGTTTATTTGGGAAAGTTATAGGCACACTAGTTGAGCATGAGAAAAGAAGGCAACATTGGAGACAGGCAGAAGTCAGTTAATGGAAGAACCTGTATGTTTAGCTAAGAACGATAGACTTGTGCTAACTGTCCCAAAAATACTGTCACTTTGGTTGTAAGAATAGACTCTTTTCTCTTTGCCACCTACTTCCTCGTTCTTATATTCAAAAAGGCTGACCTTGAAGAAAATACATAACAAAAAAATAGGTTATTTTTTAAACCCTAGTGAAAAACTACTCTGTGACTTTCACCTGGTCTCACCCACTTATTTTAACCACTGGTAATAGTGAGAACCAGAGATGTTACACTATCTGCTTAAGTCCCATGACTAGAAAGATGCTTATTAAGGGTCTGTGCTCGACTATTCTGACTCACACTCCAGGAATCTTTCCACTACGCCTTAACTTATTTTTGTAATTTTCACTTAACAATGTTTGAAAACTGAAGAAGTTTTTGTCTTTCAAAGATCTGGAATATTAGTTTAAAAATAAGTAAATCATGAGAGACTCTGGACTCCAGGAAATAAACTGAGGGTTAGAGAGGAGAGGAGGGTGGGGAGGATGCGGTAGCCGGGTGATGGGTATTGAGGAGGGCACGTGTTGTGATGAGCACTGGATGTTATACAAAACTAATGAATCATTGAACGCTATATCAAAAACTAATGATGTACTATATGTTGGCTAACTGAACATAATAAAAAAAGTAAATCTTTTGAGGCAAATGCTCAGAATGAGTTGTACAGTTTTATAAGTCTAATATAATGCATATAACTAAAGTAGTTGGTTCTCAATTACTCAAAAGATGGAAGAAATAAAACAGATGAGAAAGGAGAGTATGAAAAACACTAATCTCAGTCTTTGAAATGCAAGCCTTTTGGCTGGCAATAACCTAGCCATCCCAGAGTCCTCTAGACAGCCAGAGTACCTTAAGGTCCTGGACTGTGCAAAGATGACTGGCATTAATCTTCCTCACAAAAATCTTAGAAAATTTTATTCTCCTCATATAAGAACATCATGCTCAGGAACACCATGGAAGCAGATTGGACTCTTCTTAAGCCTGACATAGCAGAAAACTGGCATTCAGATTTTCATAGATGAGTGACCACAATTATAATCTCTTCTGTAACTCTTTTTCATCTACACACACACACCCTTTCCCATTATTATATTAATTCACATTCATAGTTATAATCTATATTCTTTGACAAATGGGTCTTCCAGTGCTTCCTTTTTGGTTTTCCTATCTTTTTAAAAAATATATCATTTACTAAAACAAATCAGTCATAGTCTTGAACCATTCCAGATTCTGTAGTACCCTCCCCAATAATAACGTCAACCTTAGAAGATAAAAATCCAATACCCAGTATCCTCACATCAAAATTCTCAGGGGCTCAGGTTTTGTATCAAGAAAAAAAGTATGCGTTTTTTTCACTTTCCTGTATCTATCACAATAGTTATAACCAGACAGAAGACAGAGAAGGCCAACAAGTTATCTTCATAAGAGAAGTTTTTCTCACCCCCAAAGCTATCTAAGTGAAGAAAGATATTGATTATTTAAATAAGACTTTTTTAAGACCAGGGAAGTTTACTTCTTTATTCAGGTAATTCTTGGGTTTAGAAAAAGAGAAAGAGGGTGAAAAAAATAACTCCATGGCAATAAATTCAAAATTGTGAAGAAAATGCTTTATAAAACTTAAACAGATATAGCTATCAAAGAAGTTGAATATATCCAATGTGGGCAATTATATTAGTGTTCAAAGTATTTGCAGCCTCTCTTTATGATACTCTATCCCTAAAGGAGGATTGTATATTCCCAGTCTGTTTAAATCAGGTATGGCCATTAGACTTCCTGTGGTCAAAGAAATGGAAGCAGATGTGTCTCCTCCTCCAGAAAGAAACTTTAGGAGCCATGACACTGTTCACCATGAACTCTTTCCTTCAGCCATGTAAATGGTAGTGTCATAGAGGCAGAGGTTAGGTAAACAGAGCCATGACTAACCCATAAGGGAAAAGAAGTATGAAGGTATGAGCCACATATAAACCTTTCTGTGAAAGCCACTGAAGTGTTAAGGTCATTTATTATTACAGCCTAACCTGGCCTATCTGAAAATAAGAGTAAATTTCCCATTTGCCCAAAGCAAAAATATCACTAAATAATCAACATTAGAAGTATGTTCCCTAGGATAAAGCTAAGAATGCCCACTCTCAACAAGACGATATAATATTGTATCTGAGGTCCTAGCTAGCTCTGTAAGACAAGAGTAAAAAGATGAGAGACAGAGAGAGAGATAAGTAGATACAGACAGACAGATATGAAAGAATAAAAGTGCCATTTTCCCAAGAGAACTGACAGCCAAATAAGTAATCAGAGGCTTCAGCAATGTTGCTAGATGAATGGTTAGTGTAACAACCAATGCAGAAAAATCAATTGCGTTTCCATATACAAACAGCCAAAAAAGTGAAATTTTTTTAAAGTTTCCATTTATAACAGCAATAAGATACCAATTAGATAAATCTAACAAAAGATGTCACAAAGAAATGATAAAATCTTACTGGAAAACATTGAAGAAGACCTAAGTAAATGAAAATCTACACCCCAAATTAATCTATTAAATCATTCAGTTACATTCAAACTCACAGAAGTTCACTTCATTGAAGTTAAGAAAACTTATGTATAAGAGTGAGCAAAGACCCAAGAATACTAAATATAATATTGGAGAAAAACAGTAAGAGTCAAGATAAATAAATAGAATACTGATGAAAAATAATAAGGTATGGAGAATCACCCTACTGATATCTTGGCTAACTATAAAGTAAAAGCAATTGAGACAATGTGTAATTGGCAGAGGAATTTAAGAAAAACAGGTCAGAAAGACATCCTAGAAACAGGGCCATGCACATATGTGGACTGGACATGATGAAAATGAGATTATTATGTATAAGAAAATATGTTTAGGTATTCACGATCAGAAGAATAAACTGCTGGGGGAAAAACTGATAAATTGACTATATTAAAATTTTAAACTAATGTACATCAAAAGACACTATGAAAGAAAGTGAGAGGGAGGGAGAGAAGAAGAGGAGGAAGCCATGGAAAGGATATTTGCACTGCAAATAACCAGCAGAAAATTAGTAGACAAAGTACATAATCATGTATAATCAATAAAAAAGTACAACTCACTAAAAATGAGCAAAGAATTTTTAAAAAGTAAGTTCCTAGAAAAGAAAAACAGAATGGCCAATAAACATATTAAATTATGATAAAGCATTAGTAATTAGAATTAAATAAGATACAATTTCATACCCCACAAATTGGTGAAAGTTTAAAAACCTGACGGTATTAAGTAATGGGAGATCTCAGGTATGGCTCAGAGGGTAAAATGGTACAATCACTCTGGAGAACAATTTGATCTCATCTAATGAGGTGAAGATGTGCATTCCCTGTGACCTGGAAATTCCACTCCTAAGTATGTACCTCAGAAAAACTTTCCCACAGACAACTGTGAGACATGCATAAGAGAGGTCACTGCACTAATGCTAATGTTGATGAATTATCTATAACATGGGGATAAAATGTAATACTTACCTCATGGGGTGCTTGTAAGAAATAAATGAGTTAGGACTTGTAAATTCTTAGACCAGTACCTGCAATAACATAAGTGCTTAGTAAGTGTTATCTGTTGTTAATCCATTTCTGGGGCTCCCCTTACATTATTTTAATTCTCAGCACCTACTACACTATACTCAAAACTTGAGATATTTTCCTTGCAAGCTTTCTTCTCTCACAAAGCTGACCTCATTTAATGGGTTGTTCCCTAGGTCCCAGACAAGTTGGCTTGCCATTTAATAAGTCTGCAGCCAGGCCTGCTGTGATCTGGGTGGGACTTGCTCATCCTCTCAGGTCATGTTTATGCTAAACCTCTTCTCCGGAGGTGAGCTGGGCAACTATCCCATCTTACATTTTCTAGGGTGAGGTCTGCCAAAGTTCTTAAAAACAATTTTGATGTTTCAGATCAACAAATGATAAACTATGCCAGTGGACATTCAATTTTACCACTTAACAGGACTGTTAATTGTAAGGTTCTATTCTAAATAAATGTAAAAGGAAAAAGTAAGGGAAGGAAGGAAGGGAGGGAATAAGGGAGGAAAGGCAGGAGGGAAGGGAAATTGAAAGAGATTCCAAATATTTTTTAAAGAAGGAAAAACTATATATAATTAACAACACTGAGAAATGCTTTTGTCAACCGTATCCAAAATTTCAACCTGAGTAAATTTTGCATTCCACCCTTAACACTTTTATAATCTTTTCCCTCTTTGAGCAATTACTCCTACTCCCTCAGAATCATGTCTTTTGAAACTCTTAATCCTATAAACAAATCAATATTAAGGATTAATGGGTACTAACATGAAATGTGTCAGTCTTTCCAGATAGCATATTCATATTTCTTTTTTTTTTTTAACATTTTATTTATTTATTTGAGAGAGACCGCAATAGTGAGAGAGAGCACTAGGGGGAAGAAGGGGGAGAAGCAGACTCCCCACTGAGCAGGGAGCCCGACGCAGGACTGGATCCCAGGACCCTGGGATTATGACCTGAGCCAAAGACGGACACTTAATCAACTGAGCCATCCAGGCACCCCATGCATATTCACATTTCTAAATACATACAATCCATTCACCAGAATTCTCTAAAAGCCAATTCCTCCAGTGTTACAAGTTTTAGTCATGATGGCCACTGAGTATGGGAGAAATGACTCATTTATAAGTAAGATTAGTTTGGCAAGACTCCTCTATCCCACCCCAGACCTGTTCCATGTTATAATCACCAGGGAAAGGGGGCATGAGCTAAATTTGAACATAACCAACATACATTCTTCTTAATGACCAATTTATTTATTTTAAAATATTTACAAAGCATTATAGTGTTTCACACAAGTATTAACCCACTTAGTTACAAATCGTTACTTGATTTTTATTTTACCTCTTATTTAACTATACCTTTTTTCAATTCTCACAGCCAAGACCTATTTCTGTTCCTTAGTCTTTCCCCCTTCCTCAAAACAGATGAAAAATAAAGGTCTGAGGGCAGGGTCCATGTCCTGAGGGGAAGAAGCTGGCAAGAGGTAGGCTAATAGCAGTAAATTAGGAAACAATCTAAGATTCAGTGAGGTTATAACACAGATGTCCAAAATGAACCAAACCTCCCAACACACAAAGATGCTTTCTCTGGAGTTCTTTTGCTAAAACATTGAAAGATTGTATACCTTCCTTCTCTTAGAAGAAGCTGCTTGCTAAAAGAATCTGTGTGCATATTTTGTGATGGGTCTATACATGTATGGGGACAATCATTTGATACCAGTTCTATGATCTCAAGTGATATACTATCACAGTATGGCCATGAATGAGGAAGACTAAAAATCAACCCTTATTTAAGTTGTCAAACAGATGAAAGACCACATACAGAATTAATCAAATGTTATTTATTCAGAGTTTGGACTCATAAAAAAAAAAGTCAGCTACTGTCAGTTTAGTCTGGTAGACTGAAAGAGCTTTGAAAGTAGAGTGGATTTTAGAGAGTGAAAGGAGAAAATCTTAAAGTCTTTGATTGGTCATTGTTCTTTTATGCAAGGATTTTCTATTACAGTGTGATCTGGGGAAGTGGGATGAGAAGACTTTCTGATTGGCTTTTGGCAGCCTTAGATTGGTATGCTATCTACCGGTACACAAAGATTTCCAGGCTGGTTAGGGTCAAAATGAGTTTTCTTGTTTCAATAAAAAATTATCTGGTCCTCCACTTTAGGCTTCAAGTTTTGAATAAGCAATTCATAAATGTAAGCTATTTTTCCAGTAAATTCACTTTTAATGATTTTTCATCTACCTTTATTGTCTCATACACACCAATTACATAAGCATTTACAAAAATAGCGGTTCTTTCCATTGTTCAGAAACTCCTTATTCAGCACTTTATAGAAAGTTTGTGTGTAAAGTGTCATTAAAAATAAATGCACAATAAAACAACAGGGCAATAAAATAACTTGATTTAATTATATTATGAAGTAATAAGACAACTGAAATGTTATGAAAAGCAGATACAGTTTTTTTTTTTTCAGTCCAAATGCATGGCATTTGAAAAATAATAGTAAATTCAGAATCTGGATCTCTAATCTGAAGAGCTCTATTCTTTATCAAGTCCTTAATTTTTTTGTTTCTTTGCTCTTGGAAACAAAGTTCCCTAAGAGGGTTTTTTTTTCTTTTTTATTTATCAACAAAGGACAAGTAAACAGCTTCTTTTTCTCCTGGTGAAATGGTATATTTGTAATTTTTTAAATTAGTTTTTCTTCCAACATGCCAGGATGGCCAGTAATCCTCCCTGCTAAGTATTATAAAGACTGTTGCAATTCCCCTTTCCTTTCTCTAGTTGAATCAAATACTCTAATCACTTCATTCTGCATTTGAGTCTTTATGCCCTTCAACTGTGTCTCTTCCCAGGACCACTTTAAATCTTTTAAATTTATAGTTGTAAATGCTGACTCATTCCTGCCTTTCATCGTTAAGTCAACTCCTCCTAGACTCCTCAATTATCCACAGACTCTTACTTTCAACATTTCCCAACTGGATTGCACAAAAGTTAAGTTGGTCCAGATTTGCTTGTTAATACTAACAAAGACATCCACTTAGTGAGTTTGTACCCCAGATGAGGCACTTTGCTAAGGACTCTCCATACACCTTTCCATCCAACCTTCCCAGTAATTCTATAAAGTAGAAATTACTACGGAAACTAAGACTTGGTGATTTCAGGAACTAAGAGCTTTCATTTAATCACATAGATAGTAACTGGGGAACCAGTATGTGGTCAATTTGATCCCAAAGTCTGTGTCCTGCCTTAAACATTCATCAAGTCATGCCTGAGAAAATCATTGTCGGCACCACAATTACCTGGAATACATAGTAAAAATACAGGCTCCGGGCCCAGCCCAGCCCTTTTGAATTAGTATCTCTGAGGAAAAGAACCAGAGATTTACATTTTCAACAAGCCCCCACATGAGCCTTAGGCACACTGAAGTTTGAGAATCATTGAACTGCAAAGCTCACATCTTATGTTTCGCTTTGTCTCCCTCACCAAGCACAGTATTTGGCTAATAAATGATACATGCTTGATGAACTAAAATCAGCTAAGCCTATCATAATGAAATGATACTGATATAGTGCCTTTGGCTCTTTAGAAAAAGGTTCTATAAAAACACTAGGTGAGATTAGTATTTTTACATCAAAATGGAGTACTCCCAGCACTGGCATTGTGTCAGCTTAATGAGAGTCACTTTCATTTAGCACACACCATAGTAAGGCCTCATACCATAGGTTCTGTTATGGGGAAAGTTGGTGGAAGGCTGACAGAGTATCTCAAGACTATCCATGATTTAAAATGATGTAAGCCTCAAATTTTAAAAATTCTCTTGCTCGAGATATTCTGCTCTAGTTAATGATAATGGTTGCTTAAAACTAACTTCCATCATCCTATGGTAGTACTGACCACCCCTTCTGTAGTCTAATAACATGATTGTTAAGAACATTTACTACGAATCATTATCTCAAGCAACCATCTGCTAGTGACATAATTAGTTATGTGAATAAATAAATTCACAGCTAGTCAGCAAGAGCCTTTGGCTTAATGGGAAAACTGATGGCTGTAAAAGGTAAAATTTAAATATACATCTTTCTTATTGTGGGAAGGACATGAGAGTGTTGACTGTGGTATCAGGAGTCCGTGCCTCTGTTTCTCTTTAACCTTCTGCCTTATGGGAAACAGTACTAAGTCAATTGTTAAGATAATGGTAAAATCTTTTCTAGGTAATTAAGAAGGCTAAAAAAAATCAAACTAAATGAACTCTCAAAATTCCAGCTCTCTTTATTCACTCAGTATCCTGCTGGCTAGGTTTTGTAAGGGATGGGAAATTGGTAGATATACATATAGATAGAGGTAGAGATACACAGATACACACACACACTTCTCCACTGACCCTCTTTAGGATAGACAGGAAATGATAAAGAGAGCTACAGAAACCTTTGTATTAAGGATAGTGACCTCTGCGTAAAAAGCAGCCTGGGTATAAACAGGAATTACTCAATGACAACATGGAGTTCCCTTAGCCCCTCCTTTGGAGAAATCACAGTCTTAGTCCTCAAGTTAAGGCTCCTCCATTAGGCAGCCAAAAATTATCAGTATTACCCCTTCAAAGGAGTTTTTGCCTTTAGATGTTTTTCTGTGCCAATTAAGCTTCCAGTTCTGCTTGCTTGCACATGTAGGGATGGCAACACATTAAGCCCTCTTTCTCCTTACTTCCTTTTCACAAGCGTAATGTGTGAGAGAATGCCCTGTGATGATCATTTCTCATTCCAAACTATTATCCAAAATGCAATTGTATCTGGAACTGAAACTATCTCACTTTTCATCTCACATCTAATTGAGCACAATAATCATATAACTTAGTAAACTACTCTTGGGTAGTTAATACTGAATTAAAGGTTGAGTACCCCAGCGCACCTGAAGCCCTCTTAATAAGTGAAGACAATTATATTTATTTTGTTTAATTTTCACAACAGCTTCATACTCACAGAACTCCCTTAAGGTTACTGTGGATGCTTCCCTATTGTCCCTTTCCTTCCTACTTGAGTCATAGACCAGATGTGGTTCTAAGAGTTCTTTTCCCCCATAACTTCCTCACAGAGGGCTCAGAGGCTGCAGGTAATTCTTGCCTACTCCTCTGGGCCTGACCATGATTTCCTCTTCTTGTGCTATAATCACTAGCAGCTGCTTTGTGGATTCCTTTCCTTGTTTTAATAGCCAAGAGTCCTCTAGCTCCTAAGGTTTAACCAGAGTATTACTAGTCTATTGTCCTTCGATGAAACACAATGAAGGTGCATCCATGTACTGAGAAAGAAGCAGTGAAGAAGTGTCTTGGGGCCAAACATTCCCAAAAATTGAGGGCAAACCACTGGACAAAGTTTCTTAAAATCCAAGATTTCAGGGCAAGTCCCATCAGATACATGCAACATAGTAGATACATAACAAAACATGTAATTAAGCAGTATAGTAAGAATAGAGAGATCAAAGGAATAGAAAAACCCCAAAACAAATCTCAGATACAACAGAAGAGACACCATAAATCATAGATTAAGGAGATAAGGCTGAGACACTTGAGTTTTGGAAAATATTCAATTTAGATACTCAATAAGTATAAATTATACATGGATTAGAGTTATATTTAGTCAAATATACATACATAATCTAGAAGAGTTTTCTAAAATAAAAGCAATAAAAGTAGTAAAAAGAAAAGTTTGAAAATGTTGAATAACCCAAAAAATGCAAAAACTGAACAAAATCTGAACAAAATTTTTTTAAATATTTTGCAAATACAACAAAGGCTCATACTTATAAATAAGAAAAACACTAACACTCATTGATAAGTGAACAAAGATAATGGGTGGACAATGTGTAAAATTGCAAATGTATAGCAAACATTTGAAAAAACTGTTCAATTGCATTAATAAAGAATAATGCAAAGTAAGTAAAATGGGATGCTACTTTAACCCACCAAATAAGAAAAAGAAAAGATGATATTTAATATTTATAAGAGCTTAATAATATGAGCATCCTCATACACTCCTGGTAAGACAACTGATAGAACTTATCTGAAGATATCTTGGCAATATATTTACATGTCTAATAATTTATCACAGGGGCGCCTGGGTAGTTCAGTCGTTAAGCATCTGCCTTCAGCTCAGGTCATGGTCTCAGGGTCCTGGGATCGAGCCCCGCATCGGGCTCCCGGCTCAGGGGGAAGCCTGCTTCTCCCTCTCCCACTCCCCCTGCTTTTGTTCCCTCTCTCGCTGTGTCTCTGTCAAATAAATAAATAAATCTTTTAAAAAAATAATTTATCATAAAAAAGTAAATAAAATATAAGACCAATATTTATGTACAAAAATGTTCAATACAATATTATTTATAAAAATTTTAAACAATGAAAGTCTAACATTTGAAAATAAGTTATGATACATCTATAAGTGAAATAGTATATAACCAGTAAAATTATGCTTAAAAGACTTAAATGCTTACGTTATAATGAACATGAAGGAAAAAAATCACAAAATTCCTTGTGAAAAAAATTCTTAACTCTAATTTTAAAAAACCATTTTAACATTTTTAAAAGTTAAAAAGAAGTAAGCCAAAATGTTAACCAGCCACCCCTAGGCAGTGGGATCATGTGTGATTTATTTTTCCATTCTTTGTCCTGATTAGTACTTTCCACATTTTTCTTTAAAAAAAATCAATACAGTATAAAAAGAAAAAAAAAAAAAGAACAGCCACACACCAAATAAGGAAAAAGTTTGCTGTGATTTTTTTTCAGAAGGTCAAAAATAATATAACTGAGAAAAAGTAAGGTACAATTTTTAGTATAGTTCGGTTCTAGAAATCCACCTTAATAGTGAAAGTTGTATAAAATATTTCAAACATATATACTTTCATATATAAAATGTAAAGATACACATCAAAAACCCTAGAGTTATTGACTATGTGGGGATGGGAGAAGATTAAATAGAGATAAAAGGGAATAAATACAAAAATAAACTATTCTCATAAAAGCATAAAACAGCTTCCTTCAATCATTAGCAAATATGTCCCAGGCTCGATTAAGTCAAACTAAATTGTAATTTTAAGAGTCTATGTATGTTTAGCTTTCATTGTTTATTTTTGAAAGGTTAATATCTACTTTTTAAAGTTAAGTTTATAAACATTACATAATGAAACAACAGCAATGCCATACTCCATTTACAGCATGAAAGCCTCCAGACTAGTTTTCTGCCACAAAATGTTCTTCTCCCTTTATTCCTATTGTTAATTATGAACCACAGTGGATCTGCTTATAAAACTCAGGATAATGGAGAGGCCCCTCAAAAAAATAACCAAAAACTCGTCTAAAATACCATCATTATTTTTATGTATATTAATAAGAGAACTTTAAAGTTCTACCAACCCTAAATGTGTATCTAATTGCCATTCCAGGTAAACCTGAAGGATATATGTACCTTAAGGATATGGCAGTGATTTCAGAATATTGCAGGTTAATTTGGTCTATATAGAGAGAATAGAAACAAAAATGAAGAAAAGTAAGCATCATTTCATTTTAAGAGAAGCAGTTGTTTTTTATTCCTTTCTTCTTAGGTATAAGTACCTCACAAATGACCTCTACTCACAGAAGAATTAATAATGTCCATCTTGCAAGTTACAAAAGGTTCTTTCTAACAGTTTTGTTTGGCAATCAAATTTAATGTTACTCATTTGATGATAGGATAAATACATGATTACTAAAACATCCTCAAAATGGTTTAAAATTCATCAGACCTAAAAAAAATTATGTGTCCTAGAATTTATAATTCTATCTTTATTAATAATGCTTTTCACTCCCTAAGCCATCAAAACTCAAAAAGATTTTCATGAGAAAACAGTCTCATAAAAATTATGCTATAAAGGGGCGCCTGGGTGGCTCAGTCGTTAAGCATCTGCCTTCGGCTCAGGTCATGATCTCAGGGTCCTGGGATCAGGCCCCACATTGGGCTCCCTGCTCTGCGGGAAGTCTGCTTCTCCCTCTCCCCCTCCCCCTCCTTGTGTTCCCTCTCTCGGTGTGTCTCTCTCTGTCAAATAAATAAATAAAATCTTTAAAAAAAAATTATGCTATAAAGAAGTACTAAGAGAAATTGGACATTCTGAAAGCCATTCAGCCCACTGCCTGATTCTCATTCATTCCACACTTCATTTGGACTCTGGATTTTCGTGCTAAACTTCCTAGTCTTTCCAAAAACATGTTTGACTATGTAAACTAAGAGTCTAAATCAGTGAACACTGAGCTACAGAGTTCATAGGAATTTGTGTTATATACAAATTAGAAGAGTAGCTAATCATGTTTGACATTAGAACAATACAAAACAAAAGTTTAAAAATAAAGCAACTATTTAGAAAGAGAATACCACTTATGGTAAGCATTAAACTTATCCAGAATAATTTATGCCAGGTAAGAAGTAAAGAATGTTGATTTTTTTCCCACAGGATAATGTGGTCTGGTTAATTTGCCGTACTTATGGAAAATACTAGCTTAGAGACTGTCTTAGATACTGGGTTTTGGTATCACATGATATTTTACTCTTATTTCCTCCATGAAAAAGACATATTCCTGGAATTTACATATATGTCCTTTTTTTCTTTATACATTTAGCTTCAGCAAATCTCTTCTAAATGTAATCCCTTCTGAGTAAATCAGAAACTGAGAAAATATAATTTTTTAATCCTTTAGTTGCTCCCTGTCTATAGGATAAAATCCAAATTATTTTATTCTACCACCTAAGATCCTATACTCTACTTTCTTCTACTTTCCTACATATCTTTTCATTCATGTAAAAAGTTTCATTCATTAAACTGTCCATTCTGCTGAAGAGATTGTAGCAGCAGTCCAAGTGTAAAGCTGGTGGAATGAATGGCCAGAATAAAACAGAACAGACACTCGAAGGTTACTTTTAAGGCAGGGAACACTGAAATTTCTTCCTTGAGAAGTCCTAAGTTATAGAGACAAAGAATATGAAGGGAGAGGAGAAAGAAAACTAAAAAAATGATAATGCTATCTTGTACTAGTATTTGAATGCTTCAGTTTTATATATACTGTAATCCCCTTAGAGTGAGAACACTTTTTATAGCTTTTCTTTAAATGCTCACGTTTTTCATAGTGATAGCTACCCAGTAGGCATTCAATTAGTACTTGCTGAATGAATGAACATCAATTGTCCTGATTGCCATTTTATTACTATCTCCTTTTGTTTAAAAAATTATCTATGAATGTTCATATTTATAAGACAATATTTTATTTGTGAAAACTTGAATGGAAAAAATTGAGAAGTCTGACATTTTCAAGTGTTAGAAAGCATAAGGGTCAACTATAACACATAAAATATGAAGAGATGGTAAATTGGAAAAACACCTGGGGAAAGTCTGGTATTACCGTGTAAAGCAGAACATGCGGATATCCCATACCTTAGAATTTCCAGTCCTAGAGAAATTCTTATGTATATACTAGGGAAATGCTTGTACATGTACTCCAAAGGGCTCACAGTAGCAATGTCTATAATAATAAAATAGGATTAGAAATAAACAAATGGTCATCTAAAAGAAAAGAGATTGTGACGTGTCACACGTGAAATAAAACAGTACAGATGAGCAAACTGTGACTGGCAACAACATAGGTGCCTCTTACACATATAATTAAGTGAACAAAGCAAGCATCAGAAGGCTACATACAGTATGACACAAATTTTATAGCTCAAGACAAGCAAAAATGTTGTATTGTTTAGGCATACATACAATTTTTTTTTTTTAATTTAAGGCAAGAGAATGATATATCTCTGTGTTGACTCTCAGGATAGAGGGGAGAATCAAGAGGATAGGAGAAAAAGCAAGCACCCAGTTTAAATGTAAAACATGGGTAACATTTTTTAATTCAATGACAGATTCCTTGGTGTGCATTATATCATTATACCTTAGAACTCATATACATATGTTACATATATTCTTCTAACATATCAGGTAACATATTTTTAACTGATAATAAAGAGAAAATGTTCAAAAAATGGCAACCTGAAAAAAACTTTGTTTTTAGAAAAAAAATTGGGTATAGTTATACATGAACATGACATGTAAGTCCTACCATAGAGAAAGGGCAATGGAAGAACTAATAGCAACATATGACAATGGGAGATTCAGAATTATAATGAATTTACTGGATTCATTACTTGTTTTTACTTCATTAACTTTTTGCCCCATCAAAGTATTCTAAACAATAAACTTAGTTTGTTCAACATATGGGAAGAATTAGACAGAAAATCTTTTATTTCACATTGTCATGCCCAGAACAATCTCTTTGTTTAACCAGAACACTGGCTTTGTCCTCAAATTTACCAGGGACAAGTAGGAGGAGAAAAGTTATGACAAACATAAATTCAACTGTTTCTGTTTAGTTTTTCTAAGTATTTTTGCAGCAATTTTTTCACCAAGAACTCTTCCAAAACTTTATGTTGTCTGATTGTGGTACGAAACTTTTACTCTTTGATTTAATATGAAGGTGATTAGAGATTGCAATGTACCTAGAAAACCTTGACTCCATTACTTCTCATCTCCTTTCAAGAGATTTTTGCCACTATTGCATACTTAGCATACTACCCTAGCATACTACCAGCGTACTTGCCAGTCTCTCTGAATCCACATGGCTCCTTCAGGAAGTCATTCTGTTGCAGAGGTAATGTTTTAATTATCAAGTCACATCAAAAGTAAAGCATGTCCCTGAATAACAACAGAACACTTCTAATGACAGTGATCCTTATATCTATGAATTTAAAATATTTACTTTTCTATTACAAGGTTAAGTGTTCGGTCCCCATGTTTTAGGGGATATCTCTTAAATGTCTTTTATTCCTCAAAGTAAGAGATATGAGTGAATGACTGAACAACATTTTTTCCAATCATACAAATCTATTGTGATTGCTAAAAATTAAAAGAAACCCAGAGAAATTCTGCTTAATTAGCATCTCTAAATTTTTCATTTATTTACTGTAGGAGAGAAATTAATAAGAAGACAGCATAGAAATTTAGCAACTAGGAATTAACTAGAAATTCCTGGATCTCCTTAATGACTTGAAGAGTCCTGTTCCTTCCAATTCTTTATGCTCTGATCCCTTTATCTTCTCTTACTTTGGTTCATTCAAATTTACAGAAGCAAACTAAGAGATATTAACTCCTTAAAACTAATAAATGCCAAGTCAATAAATATTTCCTGAATAGGTTAGTAGATTAAAAACAAAAATCTGCAGCCCATGCCCTAAAGAGCTTGAGAATCAGAAATCTTTTTAAGGAATCCTTCCATGCCATGAAGACTCCTTTATCCAGTCTACCTGACCAATGGTCATTTAGCCTCCAGTGATAGGAAATGCCTCACTGTCAAAGGAGGCCCATTCCATCAGTTGACAGCCTAGTTGGTTAGAAAATTCTTATATTAAACTACAATTTACAACTTTGTAGCTTGGCTACATTTGCTCTTTACCAGCCTATTATAATAACAAGCCTGTCCTCATGTTTACATAAGGATGTTAAAATAATGCCTATTTAAAATCTTCCCTTTTTCTTCTTTGTTCCACTAATAACATTCCCCACAGGACACAGTTTTCATTTTTTCTTCAAGTTTCCAGTTTTTTCTCCTGCATAGTATTTTGTCACTCTGAGTCTAAAAACGTGGTACTCAGAAGCATATGTAATATGTTAGGAATGAATCACCTTATACTTTATAAACTTCTATTACTGTAACCGGACAAAATGCTAGCTTTTCTATAATTCAATAATTATGCATTCAGCAAACATTTACCAAGTACCTACTAAGTGCTTGGTTTAGGCTAGGCCTTGGGGATTCAAAATCAAGCAGTCCCTGCCCTCATTTGGCTGCATTAAACTATTAGCTCATGGGAAACATATAATCAGTTAAAATCCCAGCTCTCCTGCATTTGTGTTTCTCCAAGCAGATCACTAACTCTTGTCTACTGATGTGTAGAGAAACTGACCTTCAACACTGATGAAGTTCACTGTAACTTTAATCACAGCATTCCCTTTAGGAATGATAGTTTTAATTCTGGTTATCAAAACTGTATACTCTATCTGCTATTCCTTTAAAGGAGAGATTAGGGGGGGAAAAAAAAAAAACTTGGATCTCTCATCTTCCTAGGTGGCTTTTATAAAAATGAGTAACACAGTAAAGGATAGATACCTATGGTGAGCCTTCTACCTCTCTGCTCTCTGTAAATCATCATGCAACACACCTTAGATACAATGTTTTTAACCAGATAAGATTTTATCACTTCTTTTTTTTTTAAGATTTCATTTATTTATGAGAGAGAGAAAGCGCAGGGGGAGGAGCAGAAGGAGAAGGACAAGCAGACTCTGCGCTGAGCATGGAGCCCAACTCAAGGCTCAATCTCATGACCTTGAGATCATGACCTGAGCTGAAACCAAGAGACATATGCTTAACCGACTGAGCCACCCAGGCACCCCAGAATTTATCAATTCTATCATTCACCTTACATTTGACCAATTGATTCACAAACAAAAATTAAGATATGTTGTGCACATATTCTCCTGATTTGCCATATTAGCAACTCTACTACAAAAGGACATAAAATTTTTTATGCCATGTTCTTGGTGAACTCATTTTGAATCCTTATGATGTCACAATTCTCCAAAATTCTCCAAAGTACTCACATTTGTTTTACTACTCCATTCTATACTTTTGCTAGAGACTGAGATTATCGTTTGACGTCTATTCTTCTCAATATCCTTCTTTTCATCTTCTAAAAATTAAACAATCTACATTTTCTGTCACTTTTCATCTCCCACTCTTCCCCCTCCAAAGAAAATTCTGATTCTTATGGAAGCAGGAAGTTAATAACGGACTTAAGAGTGAGAGCAGCAATGACTGAGAGGAGGATCCTTTGCCTCCCAAACAGCAGTGACTTTCAAACTCCTTTCAGTTCCCTTTCAAATTCTTCAAGTGAAAACTTAGCAGTAGTCCATAACTGAAGCAGATACAACTGAAGCTTTTCGAGTTGAAGGAAGGAAATAGAGTCCCTCTCCTAGAACCTTGCTTCTCACACATTAATATGCATATGAATCTCACCTGAGGATCTTGCTAAACTCTAAGTCTGGGATCAGTAGGTCTGTGGTAGGGCCCAAGAGTCTGCTCTCTACCAAGCTCCAGGTGATGCCCGTGCGCTGCCCCATGGAGCAGACTTTGTAGAGCAGGACCCTGGGCCATCTTCACTGTATTTCTAGGGTTCCCCCAAAGAATTATACTTTGTGGCTCTAGCATTTCCACCTGTTTTCTCATAGCTACATATCATCATCTCCCATTATGGTAAGAACAATTATGTATGCCCCCTCCCCAAAGATGTCTGTGTCCTAATCCCTGGAGCCTGTGAAATGTTACATTATATGGCAAAGACGAATTAAGTTTGCAGATGGATTAAGTTTGCTCATCAGTTGACCTTAAAATAGGGAGATTATCTAGGTGGATCTAATGTAATCACAAGATTTCTTAAAAATAGAAGCATAACTCAGAGTCAAAGATGTGACTCTTAAAGACTTGTTATGGAGATACCGTGTTGCTGGCTCTGAAGATGGAAGATGGAAGCCAGGATCTAAGGAATGTGAACAGTCTCTAGAAACTAAAAAAAGACAAGGAAACAGATTTTGCCCTAGAGCCTCCAGAAAGGAACGTAACCCAGCTAACAACTTGATTTTAGCCCCATGACTTGTGCCAGACTTCTACCCTATAGAACTGCAAGATAATAATTTGTGTTGTTTAAGCCCCCAAATTTGTGGTAATTTGTTACAGCAGCAATAGAAAATATACCCTCCTCACCATGTTTTTCACTGGATAACTAAAGAGCCACTCTAATGGCCTATATAATGACTTTCTCTTAAAAAAAAAAAAAAAATATTTGAGTGAAGCTTTCTCCCTGAGTTGCTGCTTCATTTTCACGCTATGAGTTGTACAACTGCTCCAATGGGTCTCTTTATGTAGAAGTCCATGATTTCTGCATATGACAATATAGTATACATTACTAACTCTGCATCTGGATTTAAAAAGAAAACAAATTGTTAAAAAAATATATAACTAAATAAATAAAAAGAAAGCAATTGTTTTTGCTGGTGTTAGAACAAGATTTACTACTCAAACTGACTGCCTAGGGTCTAACTTTGAAGGTGACATTCTGTTTTTCAGTGTTCAAAATGTGTCACCATTACTGCTTTAGAAAAAAATAACTGAAAACCCATAAAATGATTTTTGTTACTACTTTTCTTCCTCATGGTATTTAAAGAGAGCTTCACCACATTTACCACCAAATGAGTTTAAATGTCAGCATAATAACTTTTCCATAATTCCAAATTAGTTAGAATTCTGGTTGGAACAAACCAGGACATGTACTGAAATTGAAAGCATCAGGAGTTAGGCCTCTTACATTAACAATCTTTAATTTCCCAGAAATTTTCAGGCAAGGGTGGGGGGGGGAATGTCAATAAAATTAAAGCATTCTAGGACTGCATGTCTCTGAACAACTGAAGCTGAACCATGAAACAGTTCAACAAAGGAAATGACCTAAAAATAGATGCACGGCATTTGCATGGCAAAATCTCCCCATAGCAAGTAATGAAATTGTCACAGAATGTAAATGAAACATCATCACAAAACCTGTGGATAAGCTTTATTCAGATATAGTGGCTTCTGCTTCACACATCATTCAATGACCTAGATGCAAGAAACAGTCACATCCAGGTGAGAGCAGGGCTAGTTCTCAAGGTAAAATGTGTGACAGCAAGGCTTATCACACTGTTTGCTCCCATCTCCCACTAGGAGGGGAGATCAGAGAAGAGGACAAAGGAAAGTCAGGATAAGAGGGGCATCAAAGGAGGCCTTAAAGGAAAAGAAAATTAGGGAAGGGCTCCAGCATAAGAACAAAGTAGAATAAACAGAGGGGTATGGGACACTCTTCAATCAGGGTTTATAATTTCAAACAACATAAACTGACGATTATTTTAGAAAAAAGAGAATTTCTTGGAAAGTGGAAAGGTTACTCACAGTTCTGTGAGTTAAAGAACAGGTGCAAATGAGGGCAAAGAACCATGGCCAAGCCATTCCACAAAACCAATCCAGAGAAGTTACTGCTGCTTCCTACTACTTATGCTGAATGTCAAGAGCCGCTCTGCCACTGCTTCTCGCACTGGCCCTAAAAACTTGGTATTACTGCCGCTACTGCTGCCACCGGCCATCACCAAAATGGATTTTCTCCAGTGTCTGCTCTTTGGAATCAATACCTTCCGGGATGCCTGGGTGGCTCAGTCGGTTAAGCATCTGCCCTCAGCTCGGGTCATGATTCCAGGGTCCTGGGATCGAGCCCCGCATCAGACTCCCTGCTCGGTGGGGAGTCTGTTTCTCCCTCTCCCTCTGCCCCTCCACCTGCTTGTGCTCTCTCTCTCTCTCAAATAAATAAGATCTTAAAAAAAAATAACTTTTATTCAAAGCTGGAGGAGGACACATTTGTCTGATTGGTGGAATATAGGTTATGTGCTCAGATCCTAGATGAAAGGAACCCTGGGAAAGCAAACATCAAGCTTTCTCAGCCTCTATCTTATGCAAGATGGGCTCTGCCTCTCTCCCAGACTAATTATAGGGGAACTCCAAGAATATAAGAGACATCAGATGTTGGTCAGCCCTGCAGCCCCTCAAAAAAATGAGGCAAATATCCATTACAAGGAGCCTGAATTGAATGAGAGAGTGGAATTCATGTAGTGTTGATTTCATTCAAATAAGCCTAAAATATTTTAGAAGAGCAGCAGACAGAAAACCTCTTTCTACTTTCCCACTATCTCTGAATCACTGAATTATCCCTCATGCTGCCTGTAGATACTGGCTTCCAATGATTCCAAAGGTTGCTAATCATCTTCTCAAACTGTAAGTGCACAAGACAACCACAAATACAGTCTTATCCCGAGTATGTGGGAAATGTAAACAACAATTAATATACTGGTCATGTTAAATTTAGTAGTCAGAATGTTATAGTATGAATGTAGAACAACACATCTTAAAATAATGCAATAATGTTGACCACACTCCTGCCTTCTGCACACTGCCCTAGGATAGGTATAGGATCCATGGGCAAAGTAAGAATGATTCCACTTACACAAGGAATGTGCATCCCTTAACTTGCATGGCTCCTTGAGAACGGCCTGACACATGAGAAGAAAACTGCAAAGGAGTTAAGGTGGGCACCCTGGGTACCAGGAGCAGGGATGGGGAGGCGCCAGAGGATAGGATGCATGCAATCCCACTCTACACAAGCTTTGGGGTGTACTATATGCAACATGTTTGGTTTTGTAAACGTTTTGGTTTTTGTTGCCTCTTTATTTCATTATCTCTGGCTTAAAATAAATTATCTAAAGAGAATTACAAGTGTAAGAAGTTTTTGAAGTCAAAAATTCTCTATAAATAATCTACCCCAATCCTAGTGAATTTGAGGACATCACGTTACCATTTTTCACCAGTTCTCTTGATTCCCAGTTTAAATATCCTGCTCTTCCTGTTACATTATATATAAAATTAGTAATTGGTTAATATTTTGCAATGGTTCATATTTTGACAAAGCCTGTATGATGCTGCCTCAAGAGCAAATTATTAAACAAACAAATGGATCAAATACAAAAAAATCAAGAAATACAATCTACTAAATATTTGCTGAGTAATCTTGCCTTTGGCTGAACAAATATATATGCTAGCTGACATCTGTTTGAATCTATCCTCCCTAGATATAAATTCATAGTTTTGATCTTGTATTTTTGTTTTACTAATAACTGTGATCAAAGCACTCTTTGACAAAGCACCCTATGTACAAGGATTACTGAGAAAAATGACATCTGCTGGAGACAAGTTAGATCAAATCATGGGGGGATAAGTATAAAGTATACTTAGTATACAATTAGTATAAAAGTATAAAATTAGCAATGTTGAAAGGTTTTTGTGTTTCTGAGCTTGTATCTATGGTGAAAATAATGTGTTTAGCACAATATACAGAATTTTGTTATTTTCTGTTTTTTTATGTTGCCTTTTTTCTACAGAACAATATAGTTAGTGTTTTATCAGAAGTTTATCATTAATCTTTTTCAATATGTGATTTTATTTTTTTCTTAAACAGAATTCTAACTAGCCAGGTGTCATCTCTAATTCAATAATGAAAATAACAAAAAATATATATATAACAGAATTCTCTTAACAAAGATTTAGATAGCAAAGTTTTCTGTTCCATTAAAGGAAGGGTGGGCAAGGGGCTATGTGTAGCTCATACTGTGAGATACCTTCTCTAGTTCAAATAAATGCTTATTTTTGACACCATCTACAGAAAACTGAAACATATGAAGAAAGAATCAGAAGTACTCCCAACAGAAATTCCTTTAATTTTTGATACAGGCCAAGCTCTTCATCCTTGAGAAATAGTTTGTATAGAGAAGTGTCCTAAATTCTTCCAACAGTGCACTTCTCAGCTGCTCCAAGTAATACATTTTGTCCTTGTACGTGAGAAAGTGTTTAGTAAAACCAGATGGCCAACTGTTTTCCTGTCCTGAAGCACTTAAAACTGGCAAGAAGATATTTGAGGTCAAAAACCTTACAGATCCTAATGACATGAACAGACACTTGAAAACTCTGGTTCTTCTATAATTAGATTATTTCGATTATTCTCCTCCACCCAATTCTTACTAAGTCACAGTTTCTTATCTGAGAAATATTATTCTAATACACACAGAGCTCAAATCTCCTTCATTCCCACCTTTGTGAAAGTCTGTACAGACTACACTGTCATCTGAAGCCCTAAGAAACCAATAGGAAAATAAATTAGATTTCAAACCAGCACTTACTCTACCCATCTTTATTACTGGATATCCTGAGTATTACCCCTCAATATTCAACTCAGGGAGATCCACTCATGCACAGCCACACAATAAAATCTGTGTGCAAAGACAAGTGGATGTTGCAGGCCAGTGCTTCTCAAAGGAATCTCCTAGGGAGCTCATTAATATGAAGTTTCTGACTCAGCCTGCTGTCCAGAGTGGTCCTATGGATCTACATTTCTAATAAGCTCCTGGACTGCAGGCCATTTTGAACACCAAATTTCCAAGTCTAGACAATATTCAGAATTCTACTGCTGCCATGCCTCCCAACTTCTCCCATGATGTTCCCAACCTCTACTCTCTCTCTTTTCCATGACCCACCTTTCATGACGCCCCACTCCAATCCCTTCTATTAGCTACTGGTGCATGCATGACGTTTGTAGTTTTGTCTACCTCTCCAGCCTCCATATTTCTCATCTCACGTAAAGATTCTTTCTTCAGTCTCTGGCCTTTAGAATCCTTTCCTTCATTTTGACATCACCTCCAGAGCTCCTTGGAGGGTAACCAGTGTCTAGTTAATAACAGTGGGAAGAAAGGGTAAAAGAAGACCCTGAAGTACCAAAAGGAAGTATAAGATAGGAAAGGTGCCTTTGGGGAATCTGAAATCCATTTGAAAGATATCAGATAATTAAACCTAAAAATCTCTTATCAGTGCAAGACTGCATGAATGGGCCAAGTGACCGACCAGTACTTAAGAGTTGAGAGAGAAGAGTAGTTAATCACAATAACTAAAGTTGGGGAGCTTCATGGGAAACTGGAGAGATAAACTGTACTTTAAAAGCTGTGTAGGGATTAAACAGATGAAGTGGTGAGGGAATGACATTCCAGGAAGAGGGTAACAAGGGTGAAAAGTTTAAGCAAAGAACGTGACAGGATCAGTGAATTCACCCATCAGAAAGACATAAGGAGTTAATATGAAGTTCCTCAATGCCAAGTTAAAAAAGATTTAGTTCTATTCATAGGTGGAGGAAGACACTGAGGTTATAGAAGGGAGCAACATGACTAGAATGATCTTACTTCCCATTTTGCCTGGGACGGTCCTAGTTTACACCACTGTCTAAGCTTAATTATAAGTACTGATACCCCTGCTTTTCACTGTCCAAAATGCTCCAGTTTGAACAATATATTATGTGGTGTCCCTAGACATAATGGAGTTTTAGTATTTCACTCAAAAGGATTAGGACAGGGGTATGCAGCCTGAAGCCCCAAGATGCCTGGTTCACAAATGGAGGACTGTACAGGATGCTAAAAGAGCATATTTGCTTGGTGTGGTTATGCTGATTATCACATGTGGACAAAACTTTTATTGTAGTTACATATTATGTATCTTAGACTTATAAAACATAAATTAACTAAGTACCCTGCCCACTTACAAATGCAGTTTATCATTAGAACTTTTCAAAACATAAAATTCAGAATGAGAAAATAAAGGGATGTATGGAAGTTGCAAGTGAATTAGAATACAGTAAGAATAAGTTAAGAAGGCAGTGGCAGGGGTACCTGAGTGAGTGGCTCATTCAGGTAAGTGTCTGAGGTTAAGTGTCTGACTTCAGCTCAGATCATGATCTCAGGGTCCTGGGATCAAGCCCCATGTCAGTCTCCCTGCTCAGTGGTGGTGGTGGGGGGTGTCTGCTTTTCCCTCTCCCTCTGCCCCTCCCTCTGCTTATCTCTCTGTCTCTCTCTCTCTGTCTCTCTCTCTCTCTGTCTCATATAAATAAATAAATAAATCAAAAAAAAAAAAAAGAAGAAGGCAATGGCAGCTTGGGGAGTGTGGGTAGGGAGCTGATTAGGAAGGCAACAGGAGTGGGAAAAAAATTAGATGTTAGATACATTTTAGACCGCGAATCAACAGGGCTTAGAACCTGCCTGGTTACAAAAGACCAGAGAGAGAAAAAGAGAAAGGATGATTTTTTTGTTTGTTTGTTTGTTTTGTTTAGTTTTAAGGTTGATGCCTGAAATACATAAGAAATAAAAAAGAGGCTACAGAGTAGGAGAGAGGGGAGTTCAGAAGATGGGATGATGGCATGATCTTTAAGTGGATGTATCTAATAAGTATTTCAATATCTTTTTGCTTAGGAACTGGATCCTTTGCTTTCACTTTTTATTTATAAAATCATATCTATATTTCCTGTTATGTCTTGCATACCTATAGATCCTGAGAAAAGAAAACTCAGTGGGAATGAATCCTTCCATTTTTGTGGAGATGTCAAATTTCTAGTTTATGTTCCTAGTTTCAGAGATGTGGAGGCTCAAAACATTTATGTCATTCAATCAACAGTGCTTTTTAAAAATTAAGTGATCCTCACAGGAAAATTAATGAAGTTAAGTATGGTTCACACTATGTGACCTTAGATATCAAGTCATGCTTAAATTCAATGACATATAAGAAAGTGTCTCATATGTCAGGGAAAACTGATTTGATTTACATATGTAAGGATTATTCTGCCTTCTTCTTTACCTAGATTCAGTTTACATCATCAATATATTCCTGCTGTCCTTTCTCTTTCTTCAGTTTCTAAACCAGACATAATTGGATTTGAATATTGCCCCAACAGGGAGTATAGAAGGGATTGGGAGGCAAACCCTGAAGTTTTCTTGTAGCTACTGCCTTAAATCTAGTCTTCTATTCACTTGCCCTACACTTACGGCTCTTGTGAGTCCCATAGGTTCAAACTTCTCAGACTTTGAAACCTCTGGCTTACCTTGTCCTTGGTCATATGTTCCCTCCTGAGTCCTATCAGGGTATCTGACTTCCACATGCAAGTATACCTTGACTCTTGTTTTCTATCCTAGTTTCTAGTAGCATTTCAAACTAAATCTTTTGTAGCCAGGGATGTTTCTGGGCTTATTTCCACCAGGTAGTTTGATGGTACTGGTATCAAACCCAGATCATAACGTTAAAGTGGGGGAAAAAGTCTTGTGGAACACACAGTAATTTTACAGATAAGGAAAACTGAACCCAGAGAGGTAAGTACTCAGAATCATATAGCAAATTGGTGGCAGATTTAAGACGAGAAGCCAAATGTTACATCTTCTAGCTCAAGGTTTCATTTACCACAAGTTTCTTTATTCCTTAGCTGTGGTCCCAGTGCTGAGATCAAATTTAATTTTGTATTTGTATTGTATACAATAATTTGTGTTTTGATCTTTAACATACATATATATATCATCCTATCATCCGTGCCTCCTTCCTACCCTCTTACTAAGCTTCATTTACAAGATACAGATGATTCATTTTCACCTGAAAAATGGAGATACTCCTAGGGTGAAATATAATAGCCACTGAAGCAATTCACTAAAAAAAATTAAATTCAAACAAGAGAGAAATAACATTACCAGTTTGAAGGACATAAGGAATCTAAATGATGCTGAGTAACTATCAAAATGAAAAAATAGATACAGCTCAAATACACTGTCACCTTAGTAATGTTCTTGGGGAACTCTTATCATCAAGGAGAAGTTTCATGCTGTTCTTGTAAGAAGTTAGAACTTTAAGATTTCCCAGGAGCACAGAACTAATTAGATTGTAAAGCACTGATTTATTACTATTTCAAAAGAATAATTCTATATTCTAGGTCGCCAACATTGATGCTCTAACAAGCTACAAACTCATTTTGTGTACAAATTTCAATTCCTTTTAAAGATAAACAGCACAAATGAAATATCCCAACTCTGATAGTTGTTACAAAAAAAAAAAAAAAAAAGATAAAAATCACTGTGGAATTCCCGAGTCTCAAATGCACAACTTGTTCCAGCAACAACCCACATGAATTTTATTCTTCCCCACTAAAAACCAAAACACTAATTTAAGCACTTCAAAGCTAGCATGGTTTTTGTGCAAAGCACTTATTGGATGCTTGACATGGAAATAAATCAAGAGATGGTGAAAAAAATGTTTTGCAGGAGAGAATGAGGATTCAGAATCCAGGTCAATGTATTCCTGTCCTCTCTCTTTGCTACTTTCTATAGCAATCCCAAAGAAGACGAGGCATAATGAGACAGGAAGAAGAAAAATTTGAATATCTGAACTCCCAAGCCCTTAACAGAAATATATCAATAAAGATAAAGCTGGGGCTTGCTTGGGTTTCTCAGCTACACTGAGTGGGTACTCTTTTTTGTTTAAAATCCTTTTGTGTATGCATCTTTAAATAAAATAAAGAGATAAAAATAACAAGGTTTTTAATAAAATTAACAAAATGAAGAGTTGTTCCCTTTGCTTTGCTTTGAGGAAAATGGATATAGACTTCTGAGCTAATGAAAGTAAGAAGATATTTCACATTTATATCCAACATTAGAAATTACTGTCTCTGTTAGATGTTTTCTCCATCTGTAAGTTACAGAAGCATAGATGATTTTATTTCTTACAGCTTTAATCTCATAAATATTCATGGTAATAGCAAAAAGTCCAGGCATAGGTCAATCCCCCTTGCTACCCTTCTGAAAATCTCAGGAGGAAAAGTAACCTAATTTATTGAACAACTACTATGTTCCCATTTTGATGCTGAGGGCATTAAATACAATATTTACAGCAATCTTAGGAAGTATATATTATTGACTTTCTATTAGTAAAAGACTATCATGGCTCAGACAGTGGGCAAACGGGGAAATGAGATTTCAAACCCAAATTTTTCTAACTCCAAAACCCATTCTCTCTCCATAGCACTGCACTACTGCTAGTAACTGCCCACGATCAACCGAATATGTGAATTAGACAGTGATGTACTGCATTACTAAAAAGATTTTGTAAGCTCATTTAGTTGCATTTACTGATAGCTAGAGAGAAAATACTTATATAATTATTTTAACGGGCTATCTTGTGAAAACATTGTGATTTTTTTTATTAAAATATTACTGATGCACATACAACAAACTCTTCTAAGTAATGTAGAAAACTCCCCAAACTATTCAGTGCTTCAATGAATAGGTACTTACTTGCGCTCTTATTTTCTACCACATTTCCCTACTAGAAGGGATAGTTTAGTGATAAGATGATTTCACAGATGAAATTCCAAAGAACTATCATAAGAAGCAAATTCAAGTTGATTTCCATTAATAAATGTATTTACTCCAATCTTCAATTTTTGACAAGTATATAAGGAACAGCTAACCAGAGACCTGAATAAAGCCTGTGGCGAAGGAACAGTATGTGTTTCTGTGTGAAGCTAACTAGCACATGGAGAGAGGTAATATTGACCTTATTGAAATCAATTTGTCATCAAGTGAACTATCTAGCTTGAATAATCTTCGTGGTCCCTCCAAAAACCCAAAAGTTAGCTATATGCATTAGTTCCAAATATATAGTCATATATTTGGTTACCAAAAACCTCAGTCACACATGACAATTTTAGAAAAAGTCTTCTACTTTCAATCTAAAAATCACTTTCTGATTATAGTAAGAATAAAAGTGTTGGTTGCTCCTTTATCATACAGAGACAGCAATAATCCACATAACATTCAATAATCAGAAGCCTCTTAAAGTGAGATGTCTACTCCTTTAAGACTCTGAACTTTGCTTTAGTTTAGAAAAGAGTGTTTGGCACTGGATTAATATCCCTCAAAGCCACATTACTGCTGAGTAAAATAACAAAACTAGATTATTTAAGCATGGCAGCCTGCTAGGCAGCACATTTCTGAGTGGTTATCATAGACCATACCTCAGGTAGCTGTTGTAGGGCTCCAGACCAAAAGCAAAGTGATTCATAAGAACTGCATAAATCAACAGAAATTATTTTGTTTGGCATTCATATTGCTATTATGCAGTGAAATTAATATAGACGAATAAAGAAAAATCTGCAACATGCTAACCTCTTCCTGTGCCTTCTCCTCATGTTCACAACACCCTTTGGTTTGAATGTACCACAGGATAGAAACCACATATAAAATTCTCTGGCTTAAAACAGAAATTTTGCAGCTTGTACCCAGTGGCTACTCTACCAAGTACATTACCTACAGAAACCAGACACATTGTCAAAGGTGACAAATGAGGCAAAAAGACCAAGCATACATTGAGGTAAAGAGAGGGAAATGTGTTTTTCATACATTCAGAAGAAAAATGTCATCCTCAAAGAACTTCTTAGAAAAGGCTAATCAATTTTCAACAGGTGATTTTGAGTCTCCTGCTTGGGAAGCTCAAGAAAGTAACTAATGAGGGACGCCTGGGTGGCTCAGACGGTTAAGCATCTGCCTTCAGCTCAGGTTATGATCTCCAGGTCCTGGGAAAGGCCTGTGTCGGGCTCCCTGCTCAGAGGGGGAGTCTGTTTTTCCCTCTCCCTTTGCTTCTCCCCTCCACTTGTACTCTCTTTCTCTCTTTCAAATGAATAATGAATAAATAAAATATTTATAAAAAAATAAGCAACTAATGAGCAGCATACAACTGTATATGTTACCAAGGAACTTCAGACTGCTGGCCACTCTACCTGGAATTTAGCAAATTTCAAAAAAAAAAAAAAAAAACGCAAAAGCTTACAGACCAAAAAGAATATAATGATAATAATAATAATAGGTAACATTTCATGAGTACATATTATGTGCCAGGAACTTAACATTCATTACCTCATTAAGTAACAATACCCTGATTTTAGGAAAGTTCCATTTTAGAAATGAGGAAACCTGAGTTCAGAGATCAAATAATATCTTCATTCACTTGAATATTATCTCAATCAGGGCAGACCATATAATTCACTAATGTACCCTCAGCTCCAAAACAGTGCCAAGCACACAGTAGGTGTTCAATAAATAATTGTTGATGGGAAGTCAGAACAATTCCAAAGTTGAAGGCACTTTTCCCTATGCCCCCCTATGCATAGGGAGATGTGGGAAGACAAGAAAGAAGAGCAAAAGAGAGAAAAAAAGGAAAGAAGAAAGGGAAAAGAAAAAGAGTATTATTAGTGGGAAGAGAAATCTTTTATATTTTCATCGGTTTAAAACCAATGTACAATGATTTTTATACACACATCTGTCTGGCTAATGAACAACTTTATGCTCATAAATTCAACAAATTAGATGAAATGGATAAATTCCTTAAAAAATAGAAACTACCAAAGCTCACTTAAGAAGAAATTGACAACCTGAACAGCCTATTAAAGAAATAAAAATTAACTTTTCCACAAAGAAAACTGTTTCCACTGTCACTATCTTTCTCCCCTTGTATATAATCAATAATCCATGCTTATCAATTTTTCTTTAAAATTTCAGTCCCTGTCTTCTACCACCACCTGGACAAAGCCTTTTTCAACTTTTGCATGAATTAGTATAACAGTTTCCAAGCTGTTACTCTGCTTTAATTCTTTCCTGGTAAAAATTTCTGTATTTTTTAAAGCACTTCCTTTATTTACCTGCTTAAAACAATTTTAGGATTCCCCTTTGTCTACAGAAACAGTCTCAACTCTTTTGGGAGTCAATTTCCCATAGGCCTATCACATTTTGCTCATGGTGTGAAACAAAGCACTGACTCCCTTTGTTTTAGATTATTATTTTCAAGGATGTTTACATAGAAGATAGATACAGTGTCTCTCCCTCTGGAGCAAAAGGGAGGCATGCTACTTTCCAGTATAGAATATTCTGGTCCCCTAAATTCATTAATCCTCTCCCATAATGAAACCTGCTATGTGTACAGATGTCATTTGTATCACCTTATGGGAATGAGAACTCAAGGAATCAGCAAAAAAAAATGCTGATACTCTGGCTTCTGATATTCTCTGAGTCATAAACTGTCCTCTCTCTCTGACAAAGGAATCTCAGGTTTTATACCAGCATCCTTGAAACTAACTTTTTAGCTATCAGAGTAAAATTTCAAACCCTTCACAGTTCTTGAGAATTAGAATTTAAAAACACCCATGTCCAGTCTCCATCATATCAATTAAGTCAGAATCTCTGACAGGGTGCCCTAAACGTTGTTGTGTTGTTTTGTTTTGTTCTGTTTTACTGGCTGCTTGGAGTTTATTTTCCACTTGGTATGACACATGGTTACAGGGTGTCAAGAAGGCTTGCATGTGGCTTGGATAGTAAAGAGTGGAGTTCTCTCAACTTCCTTGTTGGTGTTTTGCTGTTTTGATATAAAAGAGCCCCACTGCTTCTGCTTGCTGCAGCCTGCCTGGTCTACAGGGAGGGCGGGGGTGGCAGAGGGGAGGAGCTCAGGCAAGCCTAGCACTTACTGAAGCCAGGTAGTGGCCACTTAGGATTGGGGCCTGGTGCTGGCTTTGCCAGGCAGGTCACCAGGCTGCTTCCTCATAGCTTCCAGAGCCAAGTCACAGGTGACCGACCGTGCCTCTGGTGGCCTGGGAAGATTCCAAGAGTTCTGCGGACTCCCAACACTGTAGCCATGATGGGACAGTAGACTTCCCCAAAAAGAAGCGTGCCCACCCATGACCCCAGAGGGCCTTGGGGAGACAGGGTGGTGAGGGATGGCTTCCCCAGGGTACTCTGCACTTCCGCAGGAACTGTTACTGGGAGTGGAACCCAGGCAGTGCTAGAGTGAACCTCTGGAGGGGATGGCTGCTGTGGTGTCACTTGTGACCTGGTGGCAACCTCACCGGTGACACCCCCCACCTCCCACAGGCCTCGGGGCGTGATCACAGGTGGCAGGAACAGGGACACTGGGTCACAGAGCCCATTGGCAGAGGAGACCGCCAAAGGCTGCTCCATGACTGAGGTGCCCACAGGGTCTGAATATTGGATTTTTTAAAGTTCCCCAGGTAGGGGCGCCTGGGTGGCTCAGTCGTTAAGCGTCTGCCTTCAGCTCAGGTCATGGTCCCGGGGTCCTGGGATCGAGCCCCACGTCGGGCTCCCTGCTCAGTGGGAAGCCTGCTTCTCCCTCTCCCACTCCCCCTGCTTGTGTTCCCTCTCTCATTGTGTCTCTCTCTGTCAAATAAATAAATAAAATCTTTAAAAAAAATTAAAAAATAAAAATAAGGTTCCCCAGGTAATTCTAATATGCAGCCACATTAATCTATAGAATAGGATTTATATTCAAGGCCTTCTAAAATCTGACTCAAATTTGCCTCTTCAAACTCATTTTTCTGGTAGAAAATTGGACACAGGGGCACCTGGGTGGCTCAGTCGTTAAGCGTCTGCCTTCGGCTCAGGTCATGATCCCAGGGTCCTGGGATGGAGCCCCGCATCGGGCTCCCTGCTCGGCGGGAAGCCTGCTTCTCCCTCTCCCACTCCCCCTGCTTGTGTTCCCTCTCTCGCTGTGTCTCTCTCTGTCAAATAAATAAAATCTTTAAAAAAAAAAAAAAAGAAAATTGGACACAAATAAAAGAAGAGACAATCTAAGCTAGAGGAAGAGAGACATCTTCACCAGCGAAAACTGAAATACAGAAAAAAAGGATAGACAAATATAATGGAGAAAACGAGATTCTGAAGGCCACAATAGAAACATAAAAAGGGAAAAAAAAAAAAACACGCATCCAGGATCCAGGATTGTTTGTTGTTAAAGAATGCATTAGGAAAAAATAAAAGAGGAGAAATAGAGAGAGAGATCTAATGGCTACTAGGGCCTAACAACATCTGAGAGAGGAAGACAGAGGTAAAATCTCAAAAACCAAAAGAAATGATTCCCCTACGGAGACCAGGATCCTGGAAACTATCAACAGGCGGCTTCTCAAACTGCAAATATATAGTCCACTGTCAAAGTAGTTGGGAAACAACCCTAAACAACTTCCTAAGCTTAGGAAAGCAATACTAAGTTGTTAAAATAAAAATCTGCATAGATTTGAGGGGAGAAAGTCAGGATCATCATAAAAGTACAACAAGAATTATTAAGTGAGTTTCAGAGTGATACTTGCTCTGAAAGTAGAGTATCTCCCAGATGGGATTATCCAATTCAAAATGTATAAATTGGGGGGCGCCTGGGTGGCTCAGTCATTAAGCGTCTGCCTTCAGCTCAGGTCATGATCCCAGGGTCCTGGGATCGAGCCCCTCATTGGGCTCCCTGCTCAGTGGGAAGCCTGCTTCTCCCTCTCCCACTCCCCCTGCTTGTGTTCCCTCTCTTGCTGTGTCTCTATCTGTCAAATAAATAAATAAAATCTTTTTTTAAAAAATGTATAAATTGGACAAGATATATTTGACAAGCAACGGTTTTAATAGTCCCAGAATCCCATTATCCCACTATCAGCATCTACACATAATCTGGAGGAATGGGTAGAAATACAAAGAATAAATTAAAGGGGGAAAAAGCATTTATAGCAAGCAAACGGTGCTAAAAGAAGGAAAGGAAACAATTTAAAAAGCTGATTAAAAATTCAGTTGAGCTTCTCTAAAGATTTAACAGGACAGTAGAGAAAAGTGAAGGTAGAGACAAATATCCTACAGCTACAGAAAATGATGTGGGAGAAAATAATGCTACTCAAGACCTGGAACATTTAAAAACCAAGAACAATGCCTTAAAGAGCAGGCCCCTAGGGACACAGTTTTCAGAATTACCAAAGGGAACTTTGGTTCAGAAATCTATTAGAGCGACTCTCAGGTAGGTGCTAAGGAGTAACTTCCTTACAGCAAGTTCCTGGTATTAGGCACTTCATATTAAAAGAAAAGAACAGGGCGCCTGGGTGGCTCAGTTGGTTAAGCGACTGCCTTCAGCTCAGGTCATGATCTCAGGGTCCTGGGATCGAGTCCCGCATCGGGCTCCCTGCTCTGCGGGGAGCCTCCTTCTCCCTCTCCCACTCCCGGGCTTGTGTTCCCTCTCTCACTGTGTCTCTCTCTGTCAAATAAATAAATAAAATCTTAAAAAAGAAAAAAAAAAGAAAAAGAAAAGAACAGGTACAGGGTTAAAAATGCCTGCTCACAAGATACTGGATGGCTATGTCTATAGACAGAGTCCACACTCATTAAGCTCTTGAGTGCCAGAAGCAAAAGATTCAAAGAGAAAAATTAAATTGGAAATTGAAAGGGTATAAATATGTAAAAGGAAAAGGAAAACACCTCAGATGAGACCCATGGGCCACCACCCATTTCTAAGCATACAGGAAATAAATACAGAGTACACGGATAGCTTCCCCTCCCCGATTCTGGTCATCGGATAATGCCAAAATTAACTCTTGCTAGGAGAGCTCTCAGGCTCTCAAATTCCCTGATCATAGATCTGAAACTGTAATCATGGATGGGAATCACAGCAAGTCTGAACTGAGAAAAATACCTCCACCTAACTTCTTTCTCTCAAATACTACTGGAACTTTAGCAACACTAAATACAGGGTCCTGAGAACACACTTTCATTGGGATTTCTGCTCTGCGAGATTGGAATTGACCTATTTTCTAAATTAGGTGGGTGTGGGGTTGGTGTTCAGATCATCTCTTGTTCTATTAAATCTTTGGACACTTTTTTTAAAAGCAATGGTAAGTAACACAACTGAAGGAACTACCTGCATTTTAGTGAAAAACTGACCACAGAAGCTAAAAGAACCTGACTCTAACCAGGCACCAGAGAGAGAATCTGAAATTTGGGAAGACTTAAAGTCCTTTGATTTTAATTAAATTTTAGCAATATAATTTGATTTGAGATTTCAAGTCGTTGGAATCTCCCTGAAATATTGTAATTGGAAGACATTTATATTCAAGTTTGGGACATCTTTGTGCTGATGGCAGTTTATTACCAAAGTGTCTTAATGTTTGCATTCAATCTTATCGCAAAACTGACAAGTGATTTTGGACATTATGGTCAGCCTTGGTTACAAAATGTTACTTTAATTATTGCACTGGTCCAATTTATTTCAGGTGCTAAATCTACACCGATAACTAGTATGGTAGAGGAGGCACAGCAATTGGTAGGAAGGGAGTGGCCTCATAAAAAGGGAAGCTGTCTCAAAAGCTTATCTGGTCCCCTAGAAAGGAGGGCCACAATCCTGACTGACCATAGAAGGCTTAATGGTTAAACCCAAGGGTTAAAAGCAACAAAAACAATGACTCCATGGAATTTGGCAAATAGAGGTAACAGGAAACTCCATGTATTCATTGATGAATTTGGGAACAGGAACCAGAAAAGCAGAGCTGAAATCAAGCAGAGCTGAGATCCTTCCCTGCCCCTCCTCCTTTATGGGAACAATTTGCCTGCAGAGAGTACACATTATCCTCTATCCTTAACACAACTGAAATGTTACAACTCTGCCCCAGCGGAAGAGGCCTGCCAGAATCCAGACAGGCCTGTGGGTGGGAAAGTCTGTGTATTTATGGGATTCGGTATTGATGGAGTTCAGTAACTCTGCCACATTACCCAAGTGTCCTAACAATTCTGGCAATAATAAAACTAACATTTAGATCCTCCTCAGCTAGACTTCTTTGTCTATCTCAATTGAATCGGAATTCAAAGGAAAGATTCAGATTGATGTTACATACTGCTCTTCTCCAAACCCCAAACTCTGGCTCTAAAAGCCCAACCAACACCCTGTTGCCTCACACCAGACAGCTCTGTTACCCTCCTAACCCAAGCAGATATTTGAGTGTGACCCCTGGAAAAGCATTAACATAGGTGGATTAAAGAAGAGTTTACCGAATAAGTGTGGATAGGATTGGGTGATGATTGGTACCAGGTTGGTAAAAGGAAGAAAACTTCACAGATGACACCAAACATTTTATTTTGGGGGGCAGGAGAGGAATCTGAAAAATGATGGTGTTGCTGTTAAAAAAAAAAAAACACAAAAACAGTGTGAAAGCAGAGCTCAGCCTGATGTCACTACTTTTTCAGCTTTACAAGCACTTACTTGGTACATCCTATGTGCCAGGAGCTATGTTCTGAGTTAACATACACAAAGAAAGGGCATGGAGGAAGGTCTCTGCCAATTACCCTACTGTCTCCTGCCTGGCAGCACTAATAGTAACATCAGTGGGACACAGTGTACAACAGAATGTAAGTTTCTGACTTAAATATTTTACTTTAATCCATCAAAGAACATGAAAAGAAGATCCAAATGCATATATACAATAATAAAGTAGAATCCCTTTCTTCTTCTCAATTTCACTGCTCCCACCAGATTTCCAGAAACTCTCAGTCCCCAAACCCCCAGTTTCTTAACCCAAGATTTTTTTTTTTTCCTGCCTCCTCTCATTCTTGGTTCTCTTTTTATTTGCCTTTGCACCTGATGTTCCAAACCTTCCCCCACAGACTGCGACTTCCTGAGGGATGTCATCTGGAACATCCATGACTTTTTTCCCTATGGATCAGCCCACTGGCTTTTTCCTTTCCATATCTGTACCTACTGTCCTCACTTGACATTACGAAAATGTAATATCCTTTCTGGAAATGTCCAAATTCCTCTGAAAGGTGGTAAAGGCAAGGAAGCTAAGTGAACACAACCAAAATCCTCTTCAGGGGATATTGGAGGGGTAGGACTGAAAACACTTACACAATTTTGTCCAATCATAATTATAATAATAAACATAATAATTAAGATATTGAGTGTTTACTACATGCAAGGACCGATGCTGAGCACTCTTACACAGGCTATTTCATTTGATGTACCAGTTCTTTGAGATAATTACTATCACTGTTATTACAGTTGACCCTTGAACAACACAGGGGTTAGGGGCACCCACCACATGCAGACAAAAATCCATGCATAACTTTTGATTCCCCAAAAATTTGCTAATAGGCTACTGTTGATGGGAAGCCTTACCAATAACCTAAAGAATCGATTAACACGTTTTATATGTTATATGTATTATACAGTGTTATTCTTAAGCTAGAAAAAGAAAATGTTACTAAGAAAATCATAAGGAAAATTCATTTACAGTACTGTATTGTAAAAAATCCACATAAAGGCAGTGCAACCCGTGGGCCCACAGATCTGTCTCTTGCTTTAACAGTGTTTGGACGGAACAAACCCGAGGCCACCCCTTCTTCCAGCCTCGGACCACCCTCCAACCTTTCCAGGCCCAACCTCCAAAGCCATCCTCGCAGCCATCCCCCGCCTCTAGGACCAGCCAACACTGGTTTTTGGTTTTGGGTTTTGTTCTGTTTTTGTGCGCTTAGCTCCTCATTGCCATCGACCATGCGCCCCAGATTCATGGGAATTATTCCAGCGACAACACGCACCTGCGGGGCTCCTACCCCTACCTCTCTCTGGGCCTCGGTTTGCAGCGTGATCATGTGGCTCTGGAGGTCGCCGGCCGCTTCCTCCGGAGTTGACTGAGGAGAAACGGGAGGCCTCTCGGCTCTCCCGAAATGCAAAACCAGCTGGGAAACCGCGCCCTCTTCCCGGGCGTGCAGAAGCCGCCCCAAGACGAGTGGGTAAAACCCAGGACGCCCGGCAGCCGCCACGGTCCTGGACAAGAACCCGTCCCGGGCGCTTGGGATCTGCACGCCCGGGGTTCTGCCGAGGCAGCCAGACCCCACGCCGGACTTCCGGAAGAGCCACTTCCGGATGAGAGGTGGAAAGCGTCAGGAAGATGGCGGCCGCCCCAGTCTGCCCTGAGGCTGGCCTGGGCCGGTCTCTCTCCGACGGCTCACGGTCGTCGAGCAGGAATTAGGAGCCGCCAGAGCCCAGCGGGCCTTGAGGGGCGCCTCTGGCATTCCCCTGGTGGTAGGGCTTCTGCCTGAGCCTCTCCCTTCAGCCACTGAGCAGCTTTTTAATGACCCTGGAGCCTTCTTTCAGGCCCTGGACCAAATGGAAATAAAGCTTTTTACAGCAAAACAACAACAGCAACAAAAGAAACGTATTTCAAAAGCCACGTGTAAATGGACATGTGCAGTTCAAAGGGTCGACTGTAGGTCTGTTTTAGAGAGAAGACCTCTAAAGCTTAGGAGTTAAACATTGCTTGAGATCACAAAACTGAAAAGATGTCAAGTCGGAACTGAAACCTAGGCCTGCCTGACTTGGGAACCCTTAACTTTCTCGTATCTTATTTAATCCATGACAACCGTATCTTACCCTTTTCTCCCATCACCCTCTCCAAAATTCCAATTACTTTAGACATAGTACAAAATACCAGTAATCTTAAAGTACTTAGAGCATCACCATATATAAACTCATGTCTGTGGTGCTAGCACGTGGTGAGCGCTACAAGTAATATTTGCTATTTCACTTATAATGTCTAACATAAAATACCTCCACCCAGTCCTTAGCATCTACATTTTCTTTCTTCTATAAAGTGTATCATTTTACACGTACACACTAGATCACAACATCAATCTGGGAGTTCACTCTCTTGCAGAATCTGTTCAGTGAGTATCTCCTGTTTTTTCTTCCTTGAAAATGTCCCTCTCCTTAATCTTTTCAGGACTACTATCATGCCTAGCATAGGCCCTCAACATTTTAGACTTTGAAGTACCACAGTAATACCTTAAGTGAATTCCCATTTTTAGTTACCCAATTTTGACACACTACATACTGACTTTTCACAAACTCCTCAATGATTCATCAGTCTTTAGACTAAATTCCACATTTTTATGTCACAATCTGACCCCTACATCTCTAATCCCCAAAGACTCAGCTCCAGACAAACTGCTTGCTCATCACTCCCTGAATATACGTTCACATTTTTTTCTTGTATGTGAAATACAAACAACCAATAGTATTTTAAAAATGGGCTTATCTTTACTCACAATTAAAGGTATATTAATTTAAACAGTGAAATACAATTTTTAATCCAGCAGATAAGCAAAGACAAAATTTTAAGGTGTTAATAAAAACATGGGAAAATAGGTGCTCTAATTCCTTAACAACAAAAAGTACTTCAGTGTTTGGAGGGCTATTTCTATCAAAAAATGTAAAAGGCAGGGTGCCTGGGTGGTGCAGTTGGCTGAACGCCACTCCTGATTTTGGCTCAGGTCATGATCTCAGGGTCATGAGATCGAGCCCATTGAGCCCCGGGGTCGGGCTCCACACTCAGCACAGAGTCTGCTTAAGACTGTCGTTCCCTCTCTCTCTCTGCCTCTCCTGCCCCTAAAATAAATAAATAAATCTTTAAAAAAATATATAAAAATCATCCCTTGTAACTCTAAGCACTTGTGTTATAGATACTCTAACACAAGTAAGCAAATATATATATACATACAAATTTATTTATTAAACATTGTTGTGCTATTAAAAATAATACCTAAGAAACAACCCAAATGTCAAACAAGAAATAAGTAACCAGCTAAATAAAGTATGATGCATCTATACAATGGCATACTGTGCTTTTGTAAATATATGTATTGTGTACATATGTGTGTAAATATATATGATTCATCTGTATGTATTAACAGATGTTTCTGATATAATGTTAAGTGCAAAAATCAATTGTTGCACTAACTTCAATGAATCTCAAGGGAATTATGCTGAGTTTTTAAAAAGACAATCTTAAAAGGTTACATACTATTTAATTCCATTTATATAACATTATGAAAAAATAAAATTATAGAGTTGAAGAGCAGATTAGTGATTGCCAGGAGTTAGGGATTGGGGTTGTAGCTGTAAAGAGAGTAGCATGAGGGAGTCTTGTGGTAATGGAACAGTTCTAATCTTATTGTGGTAGGAACTACAGGCAGATACACATGGTCAAATTGCACGAAGTACACACGCATACTCACACATCTCAGTGCATATGTAACTGTTAAAATCGGAATTAGTTCTGTGGATTGTACCAATGCAATCTCCTGGTTTGATACTGTACTATAGATGTTAACTTTGGGGAATGGTGGGTGAAGGATGCAGGGAACATCCCTGTACATATCTTTACCATTTCTCATGAATATATAATTATTTCAAAATAAAAAGATTTTTTAAAACATAAGTATTCTCTCTTCATTCACAGAAAAAGCAATATCGAATATAAAGATTATGCAGCTCTTACTAGAAGATTGAATGATGTTAGAAGTTTAAGAAGGCTACAGATGTTGTATAAAGAAGAGTAGAATTGTTATAACATGCTAACGTAACCCTGTAGTCTCATTTTTTTTCCTTACTTAGGAGATGGGTTATTGCAGATATAATTAAGGATCTCAAGAGATCCTCCTGGATTGTCCAGGTGGGCCCTAAATCCAGTAACAGGTCTCCTTATAGGAAACAGAAGCACAGAAGACACAGGGGGAAGAGGAGAAGACCACAGGAAGACACAGCCAGAGATTGGCATGAAGTAGCCCCAAGAAACTCCAGGAGACACCAGAATCTGGATGAGGCAAGGAAGGATCCTCTCCCAGAACCCCTAGAGCCTTAATAAATCTTTTTGTAAATAGCAAAAATAAAAAAGGACAATTTGCAGAATAGACATGTGGTTAAATCTCATTGATGCAAAATATATAAATATTTATGGATTAAAATATCCCTATGTCCACACCTAACTGTTAATAATGACTGCCTCTAGAGAATGTGTTAGAGAGATCTGGGGACAAGGAGGGGGAATTTTCTTTTTTACACTACACATTTTTTAATTTTTGACTTTCTTTTGTATTAGTATGCATTTCTTTTTGTAATTTAAAATTGATTCAGAAGATAATAAAGAGGAAGAAACTGAAGGGGAAAAGAGGAATTTCTTCCTCTGAGCCTTTGTTCATCCTGTTTTTCAAGGCCCAGGTTAAGACCTTCCTTCTTACATGAGGTCTCAACAAAACTCTGAACTCCAGAGGTATTTTACTTACTGTCTACACTACATATTTGGGCTTTAGAAAAGCCTTTCTTGAAATACTAGATCCTGAAATCGCAGGGTTCCCAAGAAATGTTTATCATGCTAATACTGATACCTTATATTTGCTAAAAATGCACTGCATTATCTACCATTATGAAGAGAAGAAGAAAGAAGATAATAGTTTGAGAAACATGGGCTTTAATTATAGTCTTAAACTTCTAAGTCAATTAGCGATTTAGAAGAAAAAAATACAACCTTAAATAATTACTCAGATGTAATAAAGGAAGACTTCAGGGTTATTTGAACATGACTACTTATTTTAGAAAAGCAATCTAAGTTTTAAAGACTATTAAAACTCAAATGAACCCCTAGAAAATGATACTGTCCAGCTATACCAGACCAGTGCTTATCAATCCACTGCCATACTATTTCCTACAAAAAGCCTGCCCTGCACTCTTGTGGTGACTTCTGTCCTATGCCACAAACAAGGGGAAAGATAATCCAAAATGTATTATGCCACTGCATTCAGATTTCCTGTTCCTTTCATTGATGTTAGGGAAGAAATGGGAATTGTTTGATGTATATGAAGGCATGGCAGCAGTACATAACCTCCAATAGCTAATCTGAAGTACTTGGATGTAGACCTATTTTTCATTCTACGTTGCTAGTTGTATGGTTGATGATGGTTTTAATATTTGGATATTTATCCTTCACTTGAAATAACTAAAAGAAATAGATATGATATATCAAAATTTTCTTCATTAAAGGCTAAAAAATAATTTTATTCCAATATCAAGAAAAAAATCACACCTGAGTTTTATTGTACTTCAAGCAATTATTGTATACATGTCAATATCTCAAAAATATGAAACAATATCATCTCAATTATTAAATTATAGTAGGTAAACAAAAGAGATTTGATTTTATTCAAATGCAGGATAAAATAGAAAGGCTTTAGGTAGTTCCTATTGATTTTTCAACATAACTGTGCCTTGTGCACCACCTAGAGGAAATATGTAAAATTTATCCTGAACATAAACACTCCCATTGAACAGTCTCACCATGAATTATAAAATAGAAACTATTTTCACCTGCCTGAGATGATTTTCAGTAGTCGTGACTTCCAATGATGAAGTCAGATGCCAGTTGGAATCTAGCATGGATATTTATACTTGCAATTACTTAAAATTTTTTCTTGAATATAATTTAAACTCCAATTTCTCTTAGTAAATTAGAGAGCCTAAAGCTAGATCTTCTTTAACATTAAACCAAGCCTATTTATTTAAAATTAAATGTAACACAATAAATAAATAAAATCTTTTTAAAAAGGGAGGGGGACCTGGGTGGCTCAGTTGGTTAAGCATCTGCCTTCTGCTCAGGTCATGATCCCAGTGTCCTGGGATCGAGTCCCACATCAGGCTCCTTGCTCAGCAGGAAGCCTGCTTCTCCTTCTCCCACTCCCCCTGCTTGTGTTCCCTCTCTCGCTGTCTCTCTCTCTGTCAAATAAGTAAATAAAATCTTTAAAAAATAAAAAATTTTAAAAAATTAAATTAAATTAAATGTTAACACTGTGTTACCAAAGAGTAGCTTAAACAACAAGGAAAAACCTCTCTCTTTAGTTCTCAATTAAAAAAAAAAAAAAATCTGTATTCCTAAAAGGGCAACTGAAAGGTAGATTATAAAAACTTTCAAACCTAAATGTTTTATTCCCAAAAGAGAAGGGGAAAGAATTGAACCTCATCACCAAAATGTTTACCAAATATCTTTCTGGGTCTCATAGCATTATTGTAGCTGAGTAAGCTGAATTAATAGTTACACTACCTTCTATGAATAAGTATTTTTAATATACAACTCTATATAGCAGATATTCTACTTATTTTCTAAAAATAATTGTTTCTATGACTTACAAATACATTTTTTTTTAAATGGGAAGAGGCTCCTTACTCTTAAAATCCTATATTGAAAGCACTTAATCAGAACTAAAACTCTATGCCTTCGTTTCTTCTCCCTATATGATCTTTCTTCCTAATTAGTCTCATTCAATAATAAAGTCTTAGTTAATAGTTAAATGCCATTGACTCCAAGGTAATACCTGTAATACAGCTCTCACATCTATATATTCAAAAGCCAAATCAGAATTTCTATTTTTCCGTCTCAAGGACATTTCAACTCAGCATGTTCAGAGCCATTATATTCTTTACCGCCAAACTTGCTTCTCCTGCAGTTCTCCTTGGTTTGGGCTAAGGCACCATGAAATTTGAAAGTTATCTTTGAAAACTGCCTCTCCCTCTCTTTCCAAATCTAATCCATTGTCCAGACCATTGATTTAGCCTCTAAATGACTCTCCAATCTGTTTACTCCTGTCCATCTCCACTCCTGCAATTCTATCTTCAAACAGCCAACATTTCTGGCTTGGGCAATTATCATAATTTCCAAGCTCATCTCCCTTCATCACTAATGCCTATACTCGGTTCAACACACAACAGCCAGACCATTTTTTTTCACATTGTTCCCACCCCCTCCCCCAAACCCTCTTAAAACCTTCATTGCCTTCCCAGTGCTCCTAGGGATGGAGGCTCCAGCTCTGAGGCTACCTAAGAAGGCCCCGATTCTTCCATCTCATATGGCCAGTACCTGCTTACCCCTCTCATAACCTGGCTCTTCCGTGCTCTTTGTCCTCCATGCTGTAGCCACCCGAATTCTCTCAGTTCTTCTAAGCACCATTCTCTTTTCCAACCCTGGAACTTTGTATAAAAGATGCTTTCTTCCAAGAACATTATTCCTCCCACTCTATTGTAATATATCTCATTCTCAGTTACCCCTTACATCTCAATTCAAACTCACTTTCTCAAGGAAACTGCCCCCTGAGATTAGGCCAGGCCCCCTCTTATCCGCCCCCTTTGGCATCCCCATGAGCACAGAAAAACTCTGGTCTTGCTTATCATTCTATTTTCAGTGCATGGCATAGAATTAATAAGGACTTAATAAATATTTATTGGATGAGCAAATGAAGTCATGAATGACAATGGCCCTTTCTATCTTCATTACAAGAAAAAAAAATCAGATGAAAGACAATGTTTATCTCCTCTCTTGCTCAAGACTCAGTGAAAATAATAGTAGAGGTATATACAGAAATGGTATAAAGAAACAATGAAAAAGAGAATGAAAGCAGGACAATCCACAAATGATTTCAACAAATTTGGGGAAGACTGAAAGCAGATAATGAACCAGTGACTGATAAAGTAAAGAAAGATGCTATAAAGTATACACACTGAAAGGGCTACATAGGAAGTTAATCTGCCCAGTGGAATCCAGAGGACTGAGAACTAACTCTGAAGTGCCAACTACAAGGAAGAGTAGAAGTGAGGCACAGGTTAAAAATGGAGAGATTCATTGAAAGAGTTCAGACAAAACATGTTTTCTCCATCCATACCTTTCTCTGTCACCCAACATCTTTCTCAGAAGGTCCCACACCTAGCATTTTCCTTCATCACAGCTCTGGGTGAAAGAAAGGAAAAAAGAAAGAAAGAATGGGGAGGGAAGGAGAGAGGGAGGAAGGAAAGGAGGAAAGAAAGAAGGAAGGAAGGAAGGGAGGGAGGGAAGGAGGGAGGGAGGAAGGAAGGAAGGGAGGAGTAAAAGCAGCCATTCCTCTCTATAATAATTGAAAACATTGCTTGGGAAGAAGTAAGGCAGCTTGTGTGGGAGTTGGAACTCTGACATTTAAGAGTCCCAAATTACAATGTTCAGTTCCCCACCCACACACCTTAAAACAAAGCTTGCCCATGCAGTCACTGCCTCTGGCAGTCACTCACTCAGCTTTTCTATTACCTCAGAAAAGTAAATGGACAGGCAAGGAAAAACCTTTTCTGAGGAAAAACCTGCAATACGAATAAGAAAGATCAAAATAAGCAAAAATGACTCCAGGAAAAATATAGGTAACTCATCAACAGAGGGATCTTTAAACAATACTACTTAGTGTATCTTCAGATATTCAAGAAGATATTCAGAGACATTCAAGAAGATACTATATAATATAAGGGGCGCCCAGGTGGCTCAATGGGTTGACTGTCCGGACTCTTGATTTTGGCTCAGGTCGTCATCTCAGGGTCATGATCTTAGGGTCGTAGGATTGAACCCTGCATCATGGGGCTCCTCACTCAGCAGGGAGTCTGCTTGAGATTCTTTCCCTCTGCCAGGCCTCCCACCCCCACCAAAATAAGTAAATAAATCTTTAAAAAAACAAACAAACAAGAACAGGATGGCATTAAAAATTAAAAACCAGAAATCAAATGTGTTAAATTAAAATATGTGCCAAATTAAAATATGAACACTAAAAATTTTATGGAATAACAACTACAAGATAAGAAGTGGAAAATATCAGAGATGATTACTCTAAGATGTCTGACCTTAGAGGGAACAGAGATTATGGAAGGGAGGGAATAATAGTAATAAATAATAATCATCATCATAGAAAAAATCTTCTACAGCTGAAATATTTCAGTGAAAGTCAAATTGAAAGAGTGCATGATGTGTCTGGCTCAATAAATAAAAGAAAGATATACGCTGAGCCATATCATTGTATAACAAAACAATAAATAAAAACAATATATTTAAATTTTCCAGTGTGAAAATAAAAGCAAGTTCCTTAAAAAGGAACAAAATACAAACTACCATCAAAATTATCACAGTACTAGATGATAGAAAACAATAGAAGAATGCTTTCAAAATTCTGACGGAAAATGATTTTCCACCTAAAAATCTGTGTAGAGTAAAACCAGTCATCAAATGTGAGGGCAGAAAAAAGAAATATTTTCAGACATATAAGCCACCAGAAAGTTTAGCTACCATGGAGCTTTCTGATGAAATTCCTTTAGGATATACTCCCAACAAAAGAAAGGAAGGAAAAGCCAAGAAAGAAGAAAATGCTAGGAAACAGTGAATCCTACTCAGAAGAGCAGTGAAGGTGAGTTCCAGGATGACCAGAACAGCAAGTCATACAGGAAGAAGAGCTCCAAGCAAAAGAACTCGGTGGTAAAAAGGTCCACAATATCATAGGCTGTATGATAGGAAGTTTGAACAAAATTTAATACGTAATAATGACAAATGATTCAAGGAAAAAAAGACACCAATTAGAAATTCCACAAGAAAGAAACTACTTGGGGGTGCCTGGGTGGCTCAGTCGTTAAGCGTTTGCCTTCGGCTCAGGTCATGATCCCAGAGTCCTGGGATAGAGCCCTGCATTGGGCTACCTGCTCAGCAGGAAGCCTGCTTCTCTCTCTCCCACTCCCCTTGCTTGTGTTCCCTCTCTCGCTGTCTCTCTCTCACTGTCAAATAAATAAAATCTTTAGGAAGGAAGGAAGGAAGGAAGGAAGGAAGGAAGGAAGGAAGGAAGGAAGGAAGGAAGGAAGGAAGGAAGGAAGGAAAGAAGGAAGGAAGGAAGGAAAGAAGGAAGGAAGGAAGGAAGGAAGGAAGGAAGGAAGGAAGGAAGGAAGGAGGAAACCACTTAAAAGAAATATAAATGTAATGCTTAATTTGACTTTCCAGGGATCAGTATTTACACAATCACAATAGCATTTTCAGTGTCTATTGAATTTCATATTGTAGAATCAACTTACGGATAATGTATGAAAGTATTATGGTTTTAGGGTAGAATGTAAGAGGTGTGAACTTCAATAAAAGCAAAAGTACAGTGACAAAGGGTGAAGATGGAAGGGAAAATAGAATTGAAGGAATGAAGAGGGCTACTGCCTATGTTTTACAGAATGGAGACAAAAGATACTCTCTATAGTTGGAGAAACAACAAATAAAGGTAGTAAAAAAAAGTTATACTACCTCAACTAAACTAAAGCTATGGCATAGAAGATCAAATTCTTGATAAAAATACATTTGGAGACAGGCAGATGTTGGAAAGTTTGGTAAAAATAAGCTAAATTCTCAGCTATCATTGCAAGAAGTCAATAAAGAATATCTAAAACTGACACATTTAGGAATAAAGCACACTTTGGAGATATCTTAGAGATTTACTAGCTGTGAGAGAGCTAAGTTCCTTAACCCCACAGTGCCTATTTCCTCATCTGTAAAATGAGAATGATAATGGTATTTCATGGTGTTTGTGGTGAGGATTATGTGAGCTAATATATGTAAATCCCTTATAATACCTTGTGAGTGCCACATACAAGTGAATAAATACATATTTGATGCTTTTGATGACTAATACCATCCGTTGGAGATGGGGACAGGAACCATAGGGCTCTTAATTTTCATATTTATCCTTTATTTTACTTCTTTTAACAAGGATATTTACTGCTTCGATAACAAAAAATTACTTGTTCAAATAACTTTAAAAATCATGTTTTACCATTAAATAAATCCAATTCCAAAGCTTCGAGATGCCAAATTTAAACTTACACAATGAATTTTTAAGCTTTGCTATAAACTAGTAAAAACCTAGATAAGGTCAAATTGAATTAAAGGATTAATGTGAGTGCTATCAAGCCAAATTCTCATCCTTCTGTGATTTTTTGGGCAACAGTGTTTGGGTGCTCTACTCCTCTTTGCTCTGGTACATGATTGTTCCTTTCTTTTTCTCCTTCACTTTCTTTCATTCCCGCCCCTCCCCCATCTCTTTTTCTCTTTTATTTTCTTCTCTCCCTTTGTACTAGTTGCCCTGCCTAAGCTTTAGTATGCTATGGCCCTACAGTGCTTGCTTATCCCTGTTGGAGGTATTTCATACTCAGTGGCTTGGTGACCATGAACATAGATATTTCAGAAATCAAAATTTGTTGATCTCTATAACGTAGTCATTATTGTAATACATGTCATAAATACAATGTATTCATTATTATAAATATAATGCTGAAATGGTTTCCTAAGAACTCAGAAATGACCACACTTTTTAAATTTAAGAAAATAACTTTTTAGAAATATTTAAATAAATATGAACCATACTATAAAAGTGTTCCAAAATTCTATTGTTCCCAATGAGTCATTGAAATAACTCAGAGAAATCATATGCCTTTAACATCATCTAGACACTTCAAAAAAAAATCATATCGCCAATAAAATCATTTACTGTGCATTCATTTCTTATCATTAATTTAAAGAAAACTGACATAATATGTTAACTATCCTTCATTTTTATTTAAAAAAGAAAGAAAAGAAAAGAAAACTTATATTAACCAAGGGGAAAAAAATCTGATCCTCGGGAATACAACTCTGAAGTATATTCAGTGATATAGTTTTGCTAAGAATAAGAAATTCTAGTGCTGGGAGAGTGGAACTTAAGAAATTAATCATATTAAACACCAGTTGGGGGCTTCTTAAGATGAGATTCAAATTTCTCTAGTAGATATATTTTTTTATAAGTGCGGTCTCTTTCTGTGGTCTTTGTTTTTAGCTCAGCGTCCAAAAATAGTGCATGCATCTACAGGTCCAGCAGTAACGCAGCGTGAACAGCAGAGGGAGCTGAAGGGGCAGGCCAGAAGGTTAGCGTCAGAGAGTCTAGCTAATTTCACCACAGCCTAACCCCGCTTGAACTTCTCAGAAGCATGCATATGCAAAAACTCTGCACCATGAGGGTGTGCAAAGCATATTCATTCGAAATAATTGGGAGATTTCTTAAAAGTAGTATAAAAAGGTCAACTGTCTTTAATGGTGCCTATTGTTGCCAAATATTATTTCTGGGACAAATGTAATGAAGGAAAGATCTTATTGTCAATTTATTTTTTAAATACTCTGGAAACACCATTTTCAAATATTTCAGCACCTCTATAATTCCTGGTATGAGTACCATCAATTAGTGCAAAGATTCAGGGCTCTTTACCTGAAGATTTTCTGTCTGGGGTAGGGAATTAAGCCAAAACAAATCTGACTTCTACAAAGAGTTTTTAGGGTGGCCCAGTTACAGACTTACTCCCACAAATGAAGCCATGTTTAAATTCCTTTTCACTATCTCTTTCCTACTGTCTCATGTTTTTCTCGCTTATTTTTTTCATATATTTTCTTTTCTTTGAATTTTACTTCCATTTTTCTTTCATTTCTACAACTTCTCTCCAAATGTCTCCCAATTATTCTTGCCTAGTTTTACTCTATCTCTTGCTCCAATCACATTTTATTTCAACTTCTGTTTTTATTGCTTTTTCATTTCTTTTTAATAATTTTTTCTCACTCATCTGGTTTTTTTCCATCCATAAAATTCCCTTATTCTATAATCTTAGCCATCTTCTCAAGAAATTTTTTTTCTCTCTCTTTTTTCACATTTATTACAAAGCTACCTCTTTTCCACTTCTGTGTTGCAGGAAGAACAGTATCTGTGACTTTTTTCACTAGTTTACTTATTTTATAAATGCTTGACAGATGCCTACACTATATAAGACACTTACAAGGCACCTGGGGGGGGGTGGCAAGGAGGAATGAATAAGGAAGATGAAAATGAAAAAAAAAAAAAAAAACATGATTCCTCTCTTCTGTTGCCCATGACATAATAATAGACACAAATAAATATGAAAGCAGGGGGGAAATCGGAGGGGGAGATGAACCATGAGAGACGATGGACCCTGAAAAACAAACTGAGGGTTCTAGAGGGGAGGGGGTGGGGGACAGGTTAACCCGGTAATGGGTATTAAGGAGGGCACGTATTGAATGGAGCACTGGGTGTTATACGCAAACAATGAATCATGGAAAACTCCATCAAAAACTAATGATGTAATGTATGGTGATTAACATAACATAATAAAAAAAAAAGAAAGCAGTGTAATATCAGTACCATCAGAAAAATATAATATTTTTCTCTGGGGATACAGGATTAATGTGAAACTCTTTATAAGGAGACAGCCTCTGTGAGGAGTCTTGAGGAATGGAAGGGTATCAATGAGTGTCACTGAGGAGTGTAACAATTCATATTGTTATGAACAATAACATGAGGTGAAAGAGGGAATGATTTAATCGTGGGGGGGTATGTAAAAGAATAGCTGGGAATTTTGTACGTTATTTGTCAGACAATAAAGTGGTCCCTCTGCAATATTCATAATAGGCTCCGCCTTTTGGTAAACCTCTCCCACCTTTCTGTATTCTCGATGGGAAAGACTGAATATCGCAATTACCAATTCTCATCCTTTTTTATCTTTTTTCTGTTGTAAAATAGGTAAAAAGAGTACTCAATTCATTGGGTTGTGAGAATTAAATGAGTTAATAAATGTAAAGTACTTATAACTGTTCCTGAAACATATTAAGTGCTGTAAAAGTGTTTCTTCTTGTTGGTGTTTTTGTTATATTAAGGGTTAATTGAGGACAACTCAAATGCCCTGTACTCTTTCCATGAAGTTTTTTCTAATCTCTCCAACCCTCTCTGATCTTTTACTTCACTGTACTCCTTGTTCGTGTTACCTAGTTAATATTTAATTACTCTGTAATTACTTTGTGTATTTTCATTTTGTGTGATCACAAAGCTTTGTATACTTGCTTGCTTTACGGAACTAATATGATTGAGGACACCTAATAAGACTCAAAGAAACATTAGCTAAACTAATCAATGCATTCCGTATCTTACAAGTGAATAAGTAACTAGTATGAAATATAAGCCTGCTCATTTGTTAGTGGAAATTGAAAATTATAAATAAGCTTGGGAGATATCTAAGAACTGCTCAAAAAAACAAACTGTATTTTACTCTTTGGGAGTTATTTGACAGTATCAGGGGACATTTCTTGGACATTTACTATTACATACCAATTTAACCACAATGAATTCATTATTTAACTAAATTCTCACAACAACCTTATGAGATCTTTTAAATGATTGAGGCTCAAAGAGATCCATGTCAATAATAATGACAGAGCTAGGGTCCAGATCCGTGTCTACAAAATTCCAAGTACAATTGACCCTTAACGTGGATTTGAACTACACGGCCCCACTTACAAGCAAATTTTTTTCAGTACAGTACAGTACTGTACATATATTTTCTCTCCCTTTGATTTTCTTTTTTTTTTTTTTTAAGATTTTTTATTTATTTATTTGACAGAGACAGCGAGAGAGGGAACACAAGCCGGGGGAGTGGGAGAGGGAGAAGCAGGTTCCCCGCTGAGCAGGGACCTGGAGGACAGAGGATGCAGGACTCAATCCCCCACTTGCTGGGATCATGACCTGAGCCAAAGGCAGACGCTTAACGACTGAGCCACCCAGGTGCCCATCCTTTTGATTTTCTTAATAACATTTTCTTTTCTCTAGCTTACTTTACTGTAAGAATACAGTATATAATACATATAACATACAAAATATGTATTAATCAACTGTTTCCATTATTGGTAAGGCTTTTAGTCAACAGTAGGCTAGTAGTAGTTAAGCTTTGTGGAGTCAAAGTTATACATGGATTTTCGACTACACAGGGGGTCAGTCCCCCAACCCCCACATTGTTCAAGAATCTTTCTTCTATAACATCTTTAGTTATAGAAGTAAGATAAATGGAGAAAAAATGTTATTTTTCGACTAAACAATTATGGAGATACAAATAAAGTAAGAATAAAAAATCAAAAGGCATATTTCTAGAGTCATCCAAGGAAAGCTAGCAAGAACTATATAATGTCGAAATTTAATTGATTTGGGACGCCTGGGTGGTTCAGTCGTTAAGCATCTGCCTTTGGCTCAGGTCATGATCCCGGGATCCTGGGATCCAGCCCCGCATCGGGCTCCCTGCTCGGCGGGAAGCCTGCTTCTCCCTCTCCCACTCCCCCTGCTTGTGTTCCCTCTCTCGCTGTGTCTCTCTTTGTCAAATAAATAAATAATAATAAAAAATTTAATTGATATAAAAGTTTTGATTCCTGCAAGTTTATTGCAAAGTCTCAAAACATATTAATATTCTAAGTCTTCAATAATGAGACAAATACTTTTATTTTACAGATGGTATGGAAAATGTTGGACACATATTTATTGAGGGAACAAAGTTCATGAGAACAATAAGGTACTTTGATTTTTATTTCCTGTTTTTAAGGATCAGCCTATATTTTTTCTTGACCCCATGAGTGAGCCATTTCTTTAATAACTTGGAGTAGGGTTAAGGCATCATTAAACAGAGTTTGCCTTTATGTCAAGTCCTTTAGCCAGCTCTGGTTATTAACTTAGTTGATAGAGTGTTATCTAAAAATTTGTTCCTCTAATGCATTCATTTATTCATTTTTCATAAATTTTTACTGAGTACCTATAATGTGCCAGGCATTCCTCTAGGATCTTGGGATATATCAGTGAGAAAGCAAAGATCCTTGCCCTTGCAAATAAGGAAAGAATAGGAAAAAAAAAATCCTTGCCCTAATAAAAGGGATTAAGGATGCATGAAAGGGTGGTGGTAAGAAATTGTTGCAATTTTAAATAGGCTGGTCAGGATGGTCCTCATAGAAAAGACGGCCTTTGAGCAAATACTTGAGAGTAGGGAGTTAGCTCTGAGATACTGAGGAAAATGCATTCCAGGCAAAGAAGCTGTTTGTGCAAAGACCCTGAGGCAAAGTGTTCCTGATGTGTTTGAAGAGCAGTAAGGAGTCCAGTACATCTGGAAAGAAATGAGAGTAGTAAGAGATGAGCTTGTTGGCTTTTTTTTTTTTTTAGATTTGTTTATTTGAGAGTGAGAGAGAGAGAGAGAGAGAGGGAGAGAAAGAGAGAGCAGGGGGAAGGGCAGAGGGAGAGAGAGACAAGCAGGCTCCCTGCTGGATCCCAGGACCCTAAGATCATGACCTAAGCCAAAATCAAGTGTCAGATGCTTAGCCAACTAAGCCACCCAGGTGCCCTGAGCTTGTTGGCTTTTACTTAAAGGGAGAGAGGAAGCCTTTGCAGAATTTTGAGCAGAGTAGTAACATGTTTCGATGTATATTTGCAGTTAAAAATAAATAGCATAAAGCCATATAAAAACTATTTAAAAATAATTTAAAAGTAAGGAGGCTAGCAAAGGGTAAAAATGATTTGACTACTTTTAAAATACTGATGATTAATTTTTTTCTTCTTAGATATTAAAAATGGCATATTCCTTAAAACTTTTCTAGTTAATGATAAATATCATGGACTAAACTATAATTCTAATAGAGAGAAATAATTATCTATTCACCTAGGCTTAGAGTAATACCTTATTATATCATCACAGAGTTTTGATATTAAGATAAAAATATTAATAGCCTTTAAAATGTATGTATCAGTGTATCCAGTAATAAATCAACTAGGTTAGTAAATATTTTGATTAACATTGCTTTAATATGCAGAATGGTTGGATTTTTTGGATGACCTGAGTTTTCGGTGCAGCTAAAGTTTACAAATCTCAGGCAGAGAGCACATTAGCATCTCAGTTGCAAGACTTCCAACAATGCCAGTGTGCAAGGGAGGAGGGGTGGATAGGTAGAATCATGGCAGGACAGGGAGCCTGGCTGAGGCCCAGATGGGAGTGGCTAGTCAACAGATCTTATCACAGTATTCAATGGGTACGGTGAATTTCTTCCCTACATAGGCTGGCACTGATGCCCAAAAAAGGAAGCCAAGGAATAGCTGGTCTGCTGCAATGCTCACCTAGATATTAGTTTGTTAAGGCTGCCATAAGAAAATGTCACAGACTAAAGATCTTAAGCAACAGAAATTAATTTTCTCACAGTTCTGGAGGCAAGAAATGCAAGAGCAATGCTGTGGGGTTGGTTTCTTCTGAGACCTCTCTCCTAGAGTTGCAGATGGCCACCTTCTCACTATGTCCTCAAATGCTTGCTCCTCTCCCTATGTGTTGTCTGTGTCCTAATCCCTTGTTATAAGGACACCAGTCATACTGGATTAGGAACCATCCACATGACTTCATTAGTTACCTCTTTAAGGGCCCAATCTCCAAACAGTCACATTCTGAAGTACTGGGAGTTAAAATTTCAACATACAAATTGTGTGGCCTGAGGTAGGGGAGGGAGGGAGGACACAATCCAGACCATAACACCTAGCATCAAGATCTAAACGATCTATCTGGTTGAAGCAAGGCTTGGGACCAGAGCACCCAATGATGCAACTAAGCACTAGGCAAAGTAGGAGAACCAAACATGTTTTTGCTTGTGCTTGTTTTATTTATTGCAGATTTTTGTATTTTCAAAAAGAATCAAAGCAGTCATCATGGGAAATGCAGACCTTGATTGCACTTTCTTTACTTATTATCATTGAGTCTTACTTTGAGGACTAAGGGAGCAGCCCAGCCTACATGGTGGGCATTCAAGCCAGGGCCCTGGACCTAGCATCAGAACTGGAGTGCAAATCAGGAAACTATGGCTGAATCCCAGTTATAGGGTCTAGAGGAGTACAGAGAGTCAAAAGGGAAGACTGTCACTATTGATTGGAAAAGCCAAGCACTCACTCCAGGCACACCAGGTAGGAGACTTGGGATACCGCATTTGGTTTGAATTCCTTTAGGGTCCTCAAAGGGTAAATCCTAAACAAGGTGGTGGAAAGACATATGCTGTAAAGTAAACAAAGTTCCAAATCAAACAGCTGAATATGTATCATACGGATTGTGAACGTATGAAAATGTGATCAAACCTCTCTAGGTCTCCATTTCAGTAAATACCTTCATGACACTAGTTCCTTTCCTTTACTCTTTCTGCATAGCTGACAAGGACTAGAGGAGATCATTACTGACAATGATGAGTTTAATCCAGTGCAAAGTAAACTAGAACTAAACAAGCCCAGAAGCAGCATATCTTCAGCCACCAGTGCCTGTAAAATCATGTGTAATAAAATGTATAGTTTTCTGGCTTTGCATTAATTTATTGTGAAAATACCAAAGAATAAAGGTACTCCTTTAACTTCTATCTAATAGTCAAAACTCCCGGTAGCACCAAATATTAGATCCTTCTCTATAAAGCTTAAACGTTTTCTATTGCCATAGAAGCATGATGTTTACATTTCTGGTTGCTAGGAAGCGTCATAGTGTTGGATACATACACAATAGCATTCTGTTAGCTCAAACGCGGGGCTTTTTAATCAGCAGGACTTTCTTTTTATATACCAGTACAATAATAGGAAGTGTAGATTTACCATGCAAATTATATAGGAAAATCTGTATTCACTAATCTGGAAAATAAAAGCATGAGTATTTAAAGACATGTTTAAGGATTTTTTTTTTTTTTTTGCAGCATCTTTCAGAATGAAATAAATAAATAAATGAAGGGCTTGAAACAAAGCGGATGCCCACCAGTAAGTAGCAGAATGGCTGAATATATTGTGCTTCACACACACCATGGAATACTATGGAGTCACTAAAAGAAGTAAATTATAGCTACCTCAGTAGACTTGAAAGAATTTCCAACGTGCATTGTCAAGCCAGAAAAGCAAAATGCATAAAATTATGTATGTGCAGCAATGTTCACAGCAGTGTTACAATAGCCAAAAGGGGGAACCATTTAAAATTTAAAATGTATTAATTTTAGCTTATATTTAATTTTAAATTTTATTATATAATTCTTAGTATTTTATAACCTAAATATATTAATATAAGTTTAATTTTTCAATTTTTACACTTATTTTAAATAATATTTTATGAAATATATTCAAATTTGGATTTTAGCTATAATTGTTCTTTGAAAATGATTATATTTTTAATACTTTGATCATTACCATCAATAGAACACTGATCATGTGCAAGTCTTGATAGCAACCTAACCAATGATTCTGGTGAAATAAAGGCAAGAAAACACAATTTTATAGTATAAGCATATGATAATTTTGAATTATCTATGTATTTATTTTATTGGTCATCTAAGACACCACTTCCCAACCAACAGAATGCCAGACAATAATAATTAAATTTGGTCTTTTTGGATATTTTGTCAACTTAGTGTCTTATAAAACTATAGCTTTATACATATCTTTCAAATTTGTTATTATGAAGATGTTCATCAGGGTAGGAAGAGAGAACATATTTAACAGTTTGTTAACTTGATGTGTGATCTTTAAGTGTTCTAAAATATGTGTGTGGTCCTCCATTTTTACTTTGACCCAGGCTACCCAAATCTCCAGGACTGACCAGGAAAGCCCTCTGAATACAGGACCTATGAGAATCCTAAGATTAGGGTACCTAGAGAAGGGCATAGGCTCTGGCTCAAGATATCCCCAAGCCTAGGTTAGTCAAGAGTGGAGAAAGCCAATACACTGTATCTAGCCAGTACACATATCCTGAACTTCATTTTACCAAGGAAAAATCACTTCCACATCCGTTAGCCTAATTAACAAAATGTGTGGTGTAGAAGAAAAAAATAAAATTAAGACAAAGTCTTCAGGGAGTAGGCTTTTGATTGGTCTTTCAAGTGCTAACTAACCACCCTTGGAGTATGCATTCCTAATTAGGGTATTTTAAATGCTAACTAACTGCCCCTAGGGTTAGATTACAATGAATCATCACACTATAGACCCCTTTTTAAACAGCAGTATTTTAAAGTAAATTATAGCAAATGTGATAATCCTCATATATAAGATCTTTATAAGTAAGAGTCCTGCCATTAATTAGCAGTTCTTCAATGTGTTCTTGCAAGTCCTTGATTCAAACAACGCCAGATTTTTCTCTTGAAGGTCTGAAGTCATTCCAATTCTATCTATTCTAACCACACTGTGAGCACATACACTAGAAAAGAATTCTCCCTTTTCAGCTGGTCCCTGGATGCTGCTCATAGTACTCGGCTAAACGTTAAAGAGGTTAGAAGTGTTCCAGTCATTGCCACCTCTCCCTACACACCTCTCAGATCATGGTACATATCCATGACAGTGGTCACCTCCTAACTGAAGCCTAGGTATGAGTAGATTTCCATACTCAAGCCATATAACCCAGCTCATCGAATTGTTGAAGGGGCTCGATCTCTACCATCAAATGATCTGAATGCAATGATCATTTAAACCCCGTTGTCTAGAAAGATGAAGTCCAAACACCCATCTGAGCCACTACTTCTACTTGGAGCAAGACCAGTCCCAGGGGAATGGGAATGGAGCCCTGGCATGACGCTATTAGAAATAATGGAAGGCTTCTTCTATCACAGACCATGTTGCTAATCTACTACATTTTTCTATTGCTTCTGGTCTTTTTAAGTTTTCTGGCCCTAAGTTTTCTTTCCTATCAATGTCTCTCTTCAGGGTGTGGGCCTCCATTGGGATATTGATTTGCGGAATACCTGAGTCCTTCTATTTACCACCTAGCTGTTGGGATACCTGTGAAATAGTACTGTCACCCTGCTTCCAGAAAGGCTAAGTAAGAACTGCATTCAAATTTGAGATCATTCATCTGCACTGGCTGCTATCTAAGTTATTTGGCTTAGCTTGATGAGTCCATCCCTGCTTCCCGTCCAACGTCAATAACTGGAAGAGGCTAGAGTTAGTGTGACCAACAATCCTGGTTTGCCTGGGCCTGAGGGAGTACCTGTGGCTTAGGACTTTCAGTACTAAAGTGGAAAGTCCTGTGCAAACCTGGACTTACCACCTTTGTGGGGTGATGGGTCAGATTTTAGCAAATATGGCATACAGTGGAAGTTTCATGTAGAGCAGTCCTAGCCCCAGTCTGCTACAAGTGGTACTAACACACATCCTACTTAAAAGGCTTATTCAGTCAGGGTCTGGGCACCTAAGCTGTAGCCTTCAAAAAAAGAAGTTTCTTCTTTGATCTACTTAAAAATTTTAAGAAATTAACTTTCACAAATTTTTTTTTAGCTCTCTACTTATTCAAAAGCCTACTATATGGTCTTTAAGCATTTTGCCATTGTTACCAAAGTGTTGTTTGTTTCAAAGACAAATGACCTCAAGCCTGGGACTATAACATTCCATTAATGTCTGGCATTTTCAGGATTCTGATATTTGCTCCACTAATCGCTCCTCAATCACATGCCTCTCAGTTGAGCTATCCTTAAGTTGTCCTTCTCTTCATTCTCTTCTCTTAACAACTAAGTTCACACGGACTGAGACCTAATAAGTTTTAAGGAGTCTCCTTACTATTAGGTAGAGTACATTCTATCCAAAGGGTTTCAAAAGCTAAAATTACTCACTGAGCAAATATTTATTGAACAGTTCCTATATTATTAGGACTATGTTTGCTGCTAAGGATACAACAGTGAACATTGTAAGCACAATCTTCCAGGCCAGTGAGAGCTGCTCAGAAGTAAATGAGCAACAGCAGTGTGGTCTAACCATGAGGGCCAAGTTCCATATGCTATGGAAGCATATGAGAGGAGCAACTAACCCCAAATTTGGGAACCATGGAAAACTAAATGGTCTTAACACTCATCTGTTCATGTATTCATTGATTAACTCAACAAATATTTATTGAGAGTTGAACATGTACAAGACACTGTGATAGCCATTGCAGATGAAAATAAATATAAAGAGGACATAGTCTTTATGTTGAAGTTTCATTGTCTAGTGTGAAAAAATACATGTAAATAATTACAATATGATGTAATAAGTGCTATAATAAAGGTCTCCAGGAAGTTTCATAAAAGAGATGACTTCTGTATGGAATTGTACTTGACCTTGAAGGTTAAGGAGAAATGTGAGGTATAATGGGGTAGAAGAATTTGCTTCCACACAGAAGCGACAGCTTGTGGAAATATGTAGAAGTGTGAAAGAACATGACCAGTAGGGTATCAAGCAGTTGGGTGTGGCGAAGGGTAGGAGTAAGGTGAAGAGTGGTAGCCAATGACTGGAATGATAGGTGGCATCAGAGCATAAAAGGTCTTTTATGCCATCTTAAGGAGTTTGAATTTATTTTGAAATTTATGGGAAGCTACTGACTGTTTTTAAGTCAGGAAGTAACCTTTTCAGATTTTTGCTTCAGAAATATATCTCAAGATTATGAGGCGGGCTGGAGGAAGAAGTAATTTATCTGATCCTCAAAACCACTCTGTGAAGGTGTATAACAGGTATTTTCACTCACATTTTATGTATAAGCCTCTAGGACTTGGAGGTGTCTAGTAATTTTGCCTAAGGACGCCTGGGTCATTCCAAAATTGAAGAAACTCAACACTTTGTCCAGATAGGACGTAGATGAAAACCTCTGTGCAGTTCACCTTTGGTTTCTATCAGGCTATTCTGAAAATAATCTTTAAAAGTTAGTGTTCTGGGCGCCTGGGTGGCTCAGTTGGTTAAGCGACTGCCTTTGGCTCAGGTCATGATCCTGGAGTCCTGGGATCGAGTCCCGCATCGGGCTCCCTGCTCGGCGGGGAGTCTGCTTCTCCCTCTGACCCTCCTCCCTCTCATGCTCTCTGTCTCTCATTCTCTCTGTCTCAAATAAATAAATAAAATCTTTAAAAAAAAAATAAAATAAAAATAGTGTTCTGCTTGTACTGCTGATTCCAACTAGTTTTGCATAATTGATCAGATAGAATTTGTACAATCTGAATCAGAGGCTTTGAAGCATCAAAGTGTTCCACAATATGCTTTTCTGTTTCCTAAGTAAAAGCCTAGGTCACTCATATTTTCTAATGTTATTCTAGATCTTCTAAATCTTACACTCAGACTGGATATGAGCCATGGAAATGTTTTAACTTTTAAAATTTGGAGTCAACAGGAGGCAATTCACTTTAAGAAAGTGACATTTTTATCCTCTAATATTGTAAACATTTCAAAATTGTGGGCATCGGGTCAAATCTGTTTCTTCCTATATTTATGGGATTTGTAGGTGGCAAATAACTGTGAATTAGTTTGATTTGGTTTTCCTCCCTTCTCAGTTTTATAACTGAGTGCCATACAAGTGCAAATGGGTCAATAATAATTTTCTCTTCCCCCCAAAATGTCTCTAGTCAGTACTTAAAGTTTTCAAAAAGTTTAATAATTACAATAAATATTAAGAATTAAGTTCACGCAAAAGAAAACACAGTAGTTTAAATTATTCTGGAACATCTGGATTGTGTTAAGAGGTGAAGGGTGAGTAACAAGTCTGTACACGTTAGCAAAGGAAGGTCAGTTTACTAATTTTTTCTCTAGAACGGTGGTTCTCAGGGTCAGCAGTATCTGCATCATCTGGGAACTTGTGAGAAATACATATTCTTAGCCTGAACCCCAGACCTACTGAGTGCAGTGGGAAGAAAAGCAGAAATCTGTTTTTTCAGAAGCCCTCCCGGCAATTCTGACATAGGCTAAAGTTTGAGGCACACTGGTATAAGGGGAAAAATGTCTGTTTCCGAGTACAAAAAACATGGTTTCAATTCCAAAGCCATGTGATTTTAGACACACCATCTATTTCCTCGTCACATCACCGGGTTTCCTGGTTAATAACTTATCCCCTTAGCTGGCTTCATGAGTGGATAAATACTATCTACATGATACCTGTTTATCTTTTATACTGACAGTGTCCCCCCTCCAAGTGACTTGGATGCATGTTTAAGTTTGAGAACCATTGGTCTATGAGATGCAATATACTGAAAGCAGACCAGCTACAGAACTTGCAGTGCTCAATGCAGAATTAAAATGCAGTGTGCCTTGTTGAAAAATGAAGAATTTCAAGACAGTGACAGAAGAGCAGTTAAACCAAGCGTTTGAGGTACAGAGCCCTACTAACTCAAGAGCCTATAACTGCACAGGTCCAATGCCCAAAGAGTAGTTTCTCCTTGTATCTAAACACATCTTTTTTTTTTTTTTAGATGGAAATAATACAATGCCATGAAAGTAGGCCATATTTTCCCCTCAGACACTACCAATCTTACCTTCTGAGCTGTTACCCTCCATAGACAGATCATGCTCATTAGCCTCCCATTTCTGCTCACTGTTGTCTTCCTTTCAGCTATCCCAATGCAACTGTACTTCAAGACCCAACTTAAGGTCACCATCCTCCAAGACGTCTTCTCTTACTACCTTAATTTACTTAACCCTTTCTAAACTTTCCTAGTATTTTTAATGCGTCAATTTAGCTTTTTCTAAAAAAATTAATAATTGCTGGTCATTGTGTTTATCTTGTTTCTCGAGTTAGAATATAAACATCTTAAACATTGAGGTGGTGTCATCATCACGCAATGGAAAGAGCACAGGCTTTTGAGCTTAATAAACCCTGGGTGTAAATTCCCTCTCTCATTTACTAGCTGCATTACAGGTAAATTAATTCACTTTTGGGCCTCAGAATCTTCACTGGAAAAATGGGATGATAAGATCAGCTTTGTTGGGTTGTTGTGAGAATTAGGAGAGATAATATATATAAAACCCTAGACATATATAAGTGCTCTCAAATATTAGTTCTTCAATGCAGATATATTGGATGTGTCCTGCCATATATCTGATTTTGCTTCAGCAAGCAGACGAGGGCTGAACACGATGTCACTATTCAATAAATATTTGCTCACTGGAAATTGCCTGTATTTAATTTTTTTATTTATTATTTTACATGCACCCAGGAAATAAACCAATCCTGTGGTGAATTTTGTATAAAATGTTATCTCTGACTTCTTTGTAAATTCTTGCATTCACATGCTGACTTTTGCAAAAAAAAAAAAGTTTAATTTTGTACAATATTTTATATTGCTACACCTATTAATATTATCTTACATGGGTAAAAAGAGGGGTAGTCTTATTCCCAATGAGGAAATAGGGAAGGGATTACACAGACAGAATAAGGGATTACTCTAAATTACACAGAACCAGTGTAATTTAATATCCACTGAAGTGTCCTTGAAGCTGGGTTTAAATTCAGATATGCTGACTCCTTGTCCAATTTTTTCCCCCCACTATATCAGACAATCTCTGGGAAACAAGAATATACTTGTTAAGTATATGCACAAATAATTTTTTTAATTTATTAAAAGAGTGCAAGTGAAACTATGTCTTTTTATGCTAGGCATACAGTTGGCATTCACTGTTGAATTAAAAACAGCGTGTAAGGTGCCTATTGCCGTTCCTGGTTCACTGTAGTACATACTTAATTAAGAGTGAGTTAATATTTAAATTCCTCTTTTTGATAAACGTATTGTAATGGAACCATTTTCTCCTAATGAAAATTTAAGGGCAGGGTTTACTATTTTTAAGACAGTTTCAAATTGGGGCCTAGCATCATGTTTGAAAGCTGCTTCCCTACCCTCCTCCCACCCTCCATGTGAATTATTATACTTCCTCCTGACTGGCCCAAACCACACTTTGCCGGCCAAACTGATGGCTGAAATACCCCTGAGGACTTTCTGTAGCCCCCCAGCCACAGCTCAGAAACCCAAAGCGGTTTCCACGTGAAACAACCAAACACAGTCCACTAAGCCTAAGGTCCGCTACAGTGACGGCTCCTGTATAAAAGGCGAATGAGAAGGCAGCGCCCCCTTTGCTCCCACCCCCACCTCGTCGCAGCATCCTATCGCTTCTCTTTGTCGTGCGGTCCGCGCCTGGGATTGGTCGGAAACGGAACCAGCGCGGGACGAGCGCGCACGGGCCGAACGCCGAGACTTGTCCATCATGTGCGGCCGCCGGTCCACCCCGCCTCGCTGCGCGCTCGGCGAGCCTGGGGGGGCGGGGCCCGATTGCTCCTGCGCCTGCGTTGTGGGCGTTCTCCCGGAGCAGCAGCCGCCGCCGCCGCCGCCGCCGCCGCCGCCGCCAGCGCCGCCGCTACCGCCGCCGCCGTGTTCGGGTGTAGAATTTGGAATCCCTGCGTCTCGTTAACAATGAAGCAGAGTTCGAACGTGCCGGCTTTCCTCAGCAAGCTGTGGACGCTTGTGGAGGAAACCCACACTAACGAGTTCATCACCTGGAGTCAGGTACGGGTGAGGGCACGGCGGCCTCCGAACCCCCTGACTAACCGCCTTCTCTCTCGCTCCCGTGGGGTTGTCTCTCGCGGCCTGCGACTTGATGCCTTCTGCGAGGCCCGCGGCGCGGGGTGGCGGGGTGGCGCGGGCCCCGGCGTTCAGGCTCGCTAGGGACTCCTTGTATTGTTCGCGCGGGGAGCCGCGGGGGTCCCGGCCAGCGGCGCTGGCTCAGGCCGCGGTGGGGGAGGGGCGGTCCGCACCGGGCCCCGCGGCCCGGGAGGGCCCGTAACGGTCCGGCCCCGTCGGCGTTCGGAACCGGCCCGGCAGGACGAAGGCGGCCGACGAGCCGAGGGCACGGGGAGCCACGTTACTGCACACTCATTCTTCGTCCTCCCTCCGGGCTCGCGGCTTACGAATCGCTGAGTGCATAGGCAGCCCTGGGCGCGGGGGTTTGTCTGGGAAACCTTTACCTCAGCGACCTGATTCTCTAAAAAACACACTCCGCTTTGCACCTGAATCTTTATGAGGAGAGCAGTCAGGAATATAGGCAAATGTTCAAACGCAGGAAACGCAGGTTACTGGTTACCAATAGGTCTCGGAATTTTATGTAGAATATGGTACATCATTCTTTGGAAATGCTGAGCCATTTGTAGAAACGGATTTTTATGATTATTTTAATAAAAGTGCTCTAATAGGTGTTCAGTAACTTAGAAGCCAAAATGAATCACTAAATTTCACTGAACAGGTGCTGGGAGAGTGGTATATGATGCCTTGATTATTGGTTTGATCCCAACTCTGCCACTAAACAGGGATGACTTCGGTCAAGCTCCTTATCTTGTCTCCCCTGAGTTTCATCGTCCTTAAGATGAATGGGTTGCCTGGGTGATCCAAGACTCCTCTAGTTCCAAATACTAAGATTCTAAGCAGAATAGTTATTACATAAACAGTGCATTTGCATTCAAATGCACTCTCAGGCTGTTGGAATCATTTTGTGAAGTGGGGTGGATTTTTCTTACTGTAGATGATCATCTGTTTGGGATATTTCCTTGTTTAGAGGGCTGGAGAAGAGTAAGTGAAAACTACCCTCACAGTGCCTGGCACCTGTTAAGTGCTGAGTAAATGTTACCTCCTCTCTTTCTCCCTTTCTTTTCGTTTCCTTTCCTATTGTAGGAGCTCTCAGTTTTACTTACTTTTAATCTTAAGAGGGAGCACTGTATTGAGTACATGAAGTTTTCGGCAACTGTAACACCATATTCTTTCTCATATTACTGTCATTTGTTCATTTTTTTATACCCCCCCTAGGACTTAATTTTCTTGAAGGTCAGTATCATCAGCTGGATGGTGTGTATTAAGCGTTTGATGAATTCTGTACAGTTGTACAAAGAAAAGTGAAAATAAGCCAGCCGCCAGCATACACTTAAAAATAAACAGATGTCTCATGCTTTTCATCAGTCAGAAGGATTAAAAGTTGACAGGGATGGATCAGCACAGTCTGCTGTTACTCAGCCTTGTATTCATGTTAGAGATTGGACTGAGAGTCTCTCCCCCACCCAAGCTGATTTTATCATACCTTTTTGGCTTGTATGGCCATTTAAAAATAATTCTTTTTTATCCTATTATTCAGTCTAAGCTTATGTTTTACTCATTTTCTACTACATAATGGGACAGTTGAAATATAACTTCATTGAGGGCGGATACCATGCCTGTGCCAAGGACACAGTAGGTATTTAATAAATGTCTGATGAATCAATGAAATCCTTAGAATATGTAATGGAAATGGTGGGAATGATAAAGAATTATGCCTGAAAAGAATCTTAGAGATAATCCACTTTAGCCTCATCATTGTATAGATGAGGATTTGAGGCTTAGGTTAGATTTCTTATCCATAATTACAAAGCTAGCCATTATTGGAGGTGGGACGCATGTTAACGTAAATTTCAGACCTCCCAGATCAGTCTTCCGTCATCAGCACTTCACTTAATATAGGATGGTACAATATTTAGTGTTATATCAAAATGTTACCCTTTTGCAAGTCTGTGAACAATTCTGGATTAATGTTGTCTAGGGCTTAGCTTGGTTGCTTAGGAAGTCTGTCTCTATTACTTTCCCACAGATTTTTCCAGAAGCAGTGTTAACAATGAAATGAAAGGTAAAATTCTAAATATTAAACAATGATGTTAAATGGAAAAAACAAAGCAAGTTACTGTCATCTTTTAGAAGTTGCTATTTATGGTTGTTTCTGGTTTCCTTCAAATAGATTTTGCTGAATTTCTGTTGAGGTAATTTAGCATTTATACTATCTGAGTGAAAATCATATTAAGACCTTTTAGAAGCAGCAGATGTTTTGGAAACCAGGCAATTTTTTATGCAATTTTTTTTTCACTTGTGGAAAATAATTTACTCCTCTAGCTTGAGTGTAGGGTAAGGGGAAAAAACCAACTGCAGTTTGAAAATCTTGGCTTAATATTCCTGAAGACTTACTTATATGACTAGTTTTTCTTGAAACCTGTAGTATGACAAAAATGAAGAAAAATGAAATAACACCCCCATTCTCATGATTATAGAAATGTAATATTCTGAGCAATCAAAATTATACTAAATATGTTATTGATTCAAACAACAGAAATGTCTTTAGATCCAGAGTGTCTTTAAAACATTTGTACATATTTTATTTTTTTCCCATATTCTCCCCTGAAAAGTTTCTTTTTCTTTCTTTTTTGTTTTTACATTTCCTATAGCTACTTTGGCTCTGGTAGGCAGTCAATTGCCAGAATCAGGGACAGAGAGAATACTGTTGGACTACCTAAAGCTGTTTTAAGTGTAACCGAGTCCTAAACAGAAGGTACCAGTTTAACTTGGAAGCAACTGCAGAAACCTGATATTCAGGAACAAGAGGTTGTGGAAGTTGCAAGTTCTTGCCATTGATAGTGAGGAACAGCCTTTACTGTTAACTGAAATTTGATAGTGTATGTTGAAGTTAAGTAGTTACAAAAGCAGGAAAGAACTGGAGGTCATTGTTTTGTTAGTGTTATTACCTTTGTCTCTGTTCTTCAGATTGTTTGAGAAGACCAAGAAATGATTTCCACTAAAGACCTCATACTGGCTGCCTGGGTGGCTCCGTCGGTTAAGCATCCAACTCTTGATCTCAGTTCAGGTCTTCATCTTAGGGTTGTGAGTTCAAGCTGCACACTGAACTCCATCCTGGGCGTGGGGCCTACTTAAAAAAAAAGGGGGGATGCCTGGGTGGTTCAGTCGGTTAAGCAGCTGCCTTTGGCTCAGGTCATGATCCCAGGGTCCTGGGATTGAGTCCCACATCAGGCTCCTTGCTCAGCGGGGAGCCTGCTTCTCCCTCTGCTGGCCACTCCCCTGCCCATGTTCTCTCTCGGACAAATAAATATATAAAATCTTAAAAAAAAAAAAAGACCTCATACCTATCTGGTCCACCTTTTTATGCCCTTTGACATTTTCTATTTCTCTATCCCTCTGAAATCAGCAGAGACAAATCAGGAAATAAGGAAATGGAGCAAAACCAGTATTGGTCTAGTGCTTTCTAGCTATTCTGGATGAATTTGAGCATCCAGAACTTGGTATTTGGGTATCATTTTGAACTTCCCAGCAACCATTGCATTATTACACTATTCTCAAGTAAAAACAAGCCACAACTGTGGCAGAATAGGAGTAAAATCCACCTTAGATGAGCCTACAGAAATGTTGAAAGATTCATTGACGACTAGTATTTTTTATTTGTATACATAAGAGAGAATGAGAGACTCAGAAGGAATGATTGGTGAACATTAAGAAGTTATGGACTGTTTTAAAAAAAGTAACAGATTTCTATTATGAAAAATGTTTTAAAGTAATGGGACTGAAAAAATTATTAGTAAGATTATTTTGGATGTTTTTAACTTACTACCAGTTCAAGCAGTAACAACTGTTACTATTTGGAAGCTTGCCAACCTTTATGGGTAAAACCTAAAAAGAAGCTACCCATCTCTCCCACCTCACTCAGTAGTGGCTTTCTGCTCCTTGTGGAATGTGTTGGGAGAGTTCTGTATTGTATTGCTTGAGCCTCACAGGTTTAAATGGCAGTAAGGTGGAATTTTTGCACTCAGAGGTTATCTACTAATTTTAGAGTGGAGACTGAAGGAAACTATAAGCAGAGACACAGAATATGAGTGAATGGGGGTTGTATAAGAGGGAGAGCATGTGCAGATATAAGCAAGGGGCATTCATCATTTCATTTGATATAATTCAAGAGTTGAACTTCTAAAAAGATATTTTGGTCCACTGTGGCCAACAGTTCATTTATTTGATCACTCACAGGTATTTATCATGAATATGTTGTGTCCGAGGTACTAGGAATTCATTCAGTAGTGAACAGAGTGGCTTCATAGAGCTTATATTCTAGAGGAGGACACTGGTAATTAAAAAGTAAGCAAACACAGGGGCGCCTGGGTGGCTCAGTTGGTTAAGCGACTGCTTTCGGCTCAGGTCATGATCCTGGAGTCCCGGGATCGAGTCCCACATCGGGCTCCCTGCTCGGCAGGGAGTCTGCTTCTCCCTCTGACCCTCCTCCCTCTCATGCTCTCTGTCTCTCATTCTCTCTCTCTCAAATAAATAAATAAAAAATAAAATCTTAAAAAAAAAAAAAAGTAAGCAAACACAGATAATATAATTTCAGTTAGTGGTTAGTACCATAAAGAAAATAAAGCAGGGTAAAGAGCGAGATCAGGGTCCAATTAGGAGACAGATGTCACATAGTGTAAAAGAAGGAAAGAACTGTTTTTAAACATTTAAACAAGGAAAGTTTAGTAGAATTACTATATCAGGGGGATTGGAGTAAAAACTCTAAAGAATATAGATACGACTGGGGCGCCTGGGTGGCTCAGTTGGTTAAGCGACTGCCTTCGGCTCAGGTCATGATCCTGGAGTCCCGAGATCGAGTACCACATTGGGCTCCCTGCTCAGTGGGGGGTCTGCTTCCCCCTCTGCCCTCTTCCCTCTCATGCTCTCTGTCTCTCATTCTCTCTCTCTCAAATAAATAAATAAAATCTTAAAAAAAAAAAAAGAATATAGATAAGACTGGCAGTTATAAAAAGTATGATCACATCTCACTTAATGGCAAAGAAGGCACTGGTGCCACACTGGTGGAACTTATGGAAGTTCATCCTTCAGAGCTTGTGGAGAAATATACCTTCTAAGGCAGGGATTGGCAAACCATGGCCCAGGGGCCAGTCATCTGTTCTGTAAATAAAGTTTAAAATAAATAAGTGAATAAATGCACAATCTATTTATATATTGTTTATAACTGCTTTCTTGCTACAATGGCAGTATTATGACCTTATGATCTGCAAGCCCAAAGTATTTACTGTCTAATGCCTTAAGAAAAGGTTTATCAGCCCTTGTTCTAGAGCACCCTTGATAGTTGTTCATGGGGACATGTCTTGTCAGATATACTCTGATTTGAAACTTCCAAAGGGAGAGAGAATGTTGGCCTTGCGCTGCTGACCTTCCGTACTGCAAGAGCTAGGTGCTGGAGAACCTGCCTGCACTGGAGGAACCTGGCCATTGTTAAAGAACCAGGAAATAGGAAGGAGAACCCCCTTCTCTTGTAATATCTCTCTAGTGTCTTCTGTTGACAAAGCTTATCACCATGCCATCTAGAAAAAGATATTTAAGGGACCCAGCTCTATATTTGCAAAGCAGACAATGAGGAATGAATTTGGAGCAATAAATTGATGAACTAGCACATAAAATGACTGGGATTTGTGGGTATTTTAGGTGGAGTGATAAGGAAAGCCTCTCTGAGGAGATGTTTGAGCAGAGATCTGAACAATTTGAAAGGATGGGCCAGGCAAGGGGGAATGGCAAATGTAAAGGCCTTGAACATGGCTTGTTCATGTGATTGGGGAAGGCCCATGTGGTTAGAGTATCTGTAGAATGTAAGATTGAGGTCAGAGTGGGCAGGAGCAGATGGTGTAGGGCCTTAGGGCTGTGGTAAGGAGACTGGAAATCTAGGGAACTAGTTTGTAGATTATCACAGTTTTCCACTATGTTATTGAAAATAGTGTGGCTGAGACTAGTGTATTTGCAATGGGGATGATGAAAAGTTGTTGGATTTGATATTTACTTTAAAGGTAAAGCAGTAGAACTTACTAATAAATTGTCTGGAGTTGCAGGAAAGACAGAAGAATTAAGAATGACTCAGATTTGGCCTGAACAACAAAATAAATGATGACACCAGTTGCTCAGATGGGGGAGTATTCAGAGAAATTCAGGTGGAGATTGTTTGGCCTATATTAACTTTGAGATTACAGTGGACAGTAGTGTTACTTGAAAATTGTTTTGTTTAGCTTACGTTTCATTGACCACACTTGGTCAAATGACTATGCCTAATTTCAGAGGAAGTGGGGAAGTTCAGTGCTAGGAAGGAGAACAGGAATATTTTTGAACAGCCTGAATGACTTCTACACTCCCAAGACATCCAAGTGGAAATGTTGAACAGGATGTTTGCATATAAGACACTGGCATTCAGGGTGGAGTTTGGAGCTTATGAGTGGTAAAGCCATGGGACTGGATGAGATCATCTAGGGAGACAAATGAAGATAGAAGAAGCTGAAAGGCCAGTCTGATTTTTAGAGGGCATATGAGAATAAGAAAAAGCTAGCAAAGGAGACTGAGAAGAAACAATGCAACAGGAGGAAAAAGAGGGGAGTGAGGTCATAGAAGTTAATGGAAAAAAATGGTTCAAAAAATAGAAGATGATAAACTGTGTCAACTGCTGTTACGAATATTCTTATATACTTCTCCTGGTGTATATAAGCAGGAATTTAAGGTCTATATACTTACATTGAAGATTGGACTTGCTGGAAAATAGGGTATGAACTGTTCAGCCTGAAGATAGTTCAAATTGTTTTCCAAAGAGATTAAATGATTTTATACTCCTGTTAGCCAAGCATGAGATTTTCCATTAATCCACATCTTCAAAACTTGATATTACCATTCTTCTTAATTTTTTACCAATCTAGTAGATGTAAAGTATTATCTCAGTGAGGTGTTAATTTATATTTCCCTGATTAGTAATGTGCTCAAACATCTTTTCGTATTTATTCGCCATATGTGTTTCCTATTCTGTGAAATATTTGGCCATTTTTCTATTGGGTGGCTTTGTCTTTTAATATTTGTAGGAATTCCTTTTATATTCTGTATATCCGTTCTTTGGGTCTGTGTATTGCTTATGTCTTCTCCCAGTTTGAGACTTACCTTTTCCTTTTGATTAATACAAGTTTTTAATTTTAGTATAATATATTCATCTTTTTTGTTCATGCTTTTTGTTTCTTCAGGATGTTTTACCTCTTCCCCAGGGAGAGAAAAATACTTTTCTATTTCTCTTCTTTTTTTCTGAAAGTTTTAAAAGTTTGCATTTTATGTGTAAGTCTTTAATTCATCTGGAATTGATTTTTGTGTGTGGTGTGAGGAATCCAGTTTCATTGTTTTCCATATAAATATTCAGTTGTCCTAGCTCCTTCATTGAATGCTTCCTTCTTTACATGGTGATGTGTATTGCTCCCTCTGTCTTACAGCAAAATTACAGGTAGATGTTTCGATTTTTGTTTCTAGGTTCTCTATTGCATTCCACTGAACAGTTTTGTTTTTGTTTTTTTTGCCCTTATCATATGTCCTAATTACTGCAGCTTTATAATGTCTTGCTTTTGGGAGGACAGCTTATCCTTCAGGAATACCTTGACTATTGTTGGTCTTTGCTCTTCTGTATATGTTTTAAAATCAAATTCCATTAAAAAAACTTACTGGGATTTTAATTGGAATTGCATTGAAATTATAAATCAGATTAGGGAAAATGGATGTCTTTATGATGTTGAATATTCCCATAAATGAGGCATGTTTTTAAATTCAATTTGTTTAACAAAGTTTTATATTTTTTTGGTAATTAGGTCTTGCACGTTTGTTAGATTTTCTTCCTAGGTATCTTAAGATGTTGTAAGTGGTATCCGTTAGTTAAAATCACATTTCTGGCTGTAGCTGGTAGTTAGAAATACAAATAACATTTGTATGTTGATGATAAAGCAGTGAACCAATCATTTTACTGATTTGGGGTGTCTAAGTGTACATCCGTGCATTTGTGAATGATAGTTCTGTTCTTTCAGAACTTTATACCTTTTTTTTTTTTTTCTGCAGTGGCTAAGCCCTCAGGGTGTCAAATTGAAGTAGTGATCATGGGATCCCTTTTTCTTATTTTTAAAAGGAATTTTTTCATATTTCCCCCTTAAGTTATCAGCTGTTAAAATTGAGAGTTTTTTAAATTTATCTTTTTCTTGTTGGTGTCATAGTTAGAGGGGAGACGGCATGCCAGGAGAGAGGATACAGGAAAAAAGTTGACTTTGGTGAGTAGGAAGGTGGATTTGAAATAGACAATAGTTGAGAACATAGTGAATTAAATAACATTATGTAAAAATGTTAACAATTGAAAAATTTAAATGTGAAATTTGCGATGGTCAGGGCAGGGATGTAGATGTGATCATAGATAATAAATCATCATACGTAATACAGTCAGTAGTTAGATACACTGGTGTGGATGAGATTGCCTAAGGAAAGAGTGTATAAGGTGTCATGATCAAGGATAGAAATCTAAAAAACACTACCTCTTAATAGATGAATACAACTGGAAGAAAATATGAGAAAGAGACCCAATAGTATATAGTTTCAGAGCCAAAACAGTATTTAGGGAGGGGATTGTCAGTAGTGCCAAATGAAATGCCACAGAGAGGTGTGGGAAGATCAGGACTGAAAAGAAGGCATTGAATTTAGCATTTGACATTTTAGAGAAAAACGGTTTGAGTAGACTGAGGGAGAACGAAACCCAATTTTTAGCAAGAATATGTAGATGGTACTAAATTAGAGAAGGGGGCTTTGAAATATTTGTTAAATTTTGCAGCGAAGGAAAAGACAAATGGGGTGGGTAGATTGAGAGGGAAGTAAGATAAAGGGACGGTTTTTTTTAAGATAGGAAAAACATACATTTTAAATTTTAATAGTTATTACCTACTAACCAACTCTGATTATCATCAGACTTTTAAAATTTTTCCAGCCTAAATAAGTGAAAATCGTTATTTGTTTTTGTTTTTTTCTGAACATTCAATTATAATGAGATTGGGCCTCTTCTAAATTTTACATTGGGTTTTTCATCTTACTGATTTGTTAAAAATTTTTAATTACTGCAGTTGTCATAAATATTTAAAATATTTTTATGTTAATTGCCTTAATTGAATTTTTGTAATAACTCTGAGTTAGGTTTAGTTTCAGACACAAATAATAGAATTCCAAACAATAGGGGCACCTGCGTGGCTCAGTTGGTTAATCATCTGCCTTTGGCTCAGGTCATGATCTGGGGACCCTGGGATCAGGCCATGTATTGCATCGGGCTCCCTGCTCAGCGGGGAGTCTGCTTCTCCTTCTGCCTGCTGCTCCCCCTGCTTGTTCTCTCTCTTTCTCTCTGTGAAATAATAAAATCTTAAAAAAAAAAAAGAAATCCAAACAATGGTTTAAATAGAATAGAGATGTATTTTCTTTTTAAGTCTGAAGATATGTTTTGGTCTTTGCAGCCATACTTAGTTTCTCCACATCAGTGGTGGTTGAAGTTCTACTCATTAGCTTCAAGTTCCAAGTAGGGATATGGGATATAGGGGTTTGAAATTTGGATCTTTACCCTTTTAGAAGCTTTTCTGGAAGCCCTACTCGGTCCATTCTATTTATATCTTAATTGCCAGGTGTGTTTTCGGCTGCCTCTGTTAGGGGGACTGAGAAATGTAGTTGCAGCATCAAACAGAATTGTGGTTGTTCTGTTAGTAAGAAAGTTTTTGCAAATGGATCTCTTTGTTTTTAAGGCTAAATGATGTTCCATTGTGTGTTTGTGTATCACAGTTTCTTTATTCTTCCATTGAGGGACGCTTAGGTTGTTTTCATATCTTGGCTATTGTGAATCATGCTGCAATGAACATGGGAGCATAGATACCTCTGTGAAATACTGATTTAATTTCCTTTGGATGTATACCCAAGAAAGGGGTAGCTGGATCATGTGGTAGTTCTATTTTTTATTTTTTTGAGGAACCTTCATGCTGTTTTCCGTAAGGGCTATACTGATTTACATTACCACAAACAGTATATGAAAGTTCCCTTTTCCCTACATCCTCGCCAACACTTGTTATTTTTTATTTTTTTAATAATTGCCATCCTAACAGATATGAAGTGAGTACCTCATTGTGGTTTTGATTTCCATTTCCCTGATGATTAGTGATGTTGAGCACCTTTTCATACACCTGTTGGCCATTTCTGTATCTTTGGAAAAATGTCTATTTGGGTTCTTTTTTTTTTTTTTTTTTAAAGATTTTATTTATTTATTTGACAGAGAGAGAGAGACAGTGAGAGGGAACACAAGCAGGGGGAGTGGGAAAGAGAGAAGCAGGCTTCCTGCCGAGCAGGGAGCCCGATGCGGGGCTCGATCCCAGAACTCTGGGACCATGACCTGAGCTGAAGGCAGTCGCTTAACCAACTGAGCCACCCAGGCGCCCCATATTTGGGTTCTTTTTTAATCGGTGTCTTTTTTTTTTTTTTTTTCTGGCTGTTGAGTTGTATGTGTTCCTTACATATTTGGATTATTAATCCCTTATTCGATATATTGCTTGCAAATAGTCTTATTCTGTTAGGTTTTCTTTTTATTTTGTTGTTTTCTTTGCTCTACAGAAGCTTTTTAGCTTGATGGAGATGGAATGTTAATTAGCTTGACTGTAGTAGTCCTTTATGTAAATATATTAAATCATGCTGTACACCTTTAAAATACGCTATTTTAGGGCGCCTGGGTGGCTCAGATGGTTAAGCGTCTGCCTTCGGCTCAGGTCGTGATCCCGGGGTCCTGGGATCGAGTCCCACATCCGGCTCCCGGCTCAGCGGGGGGTCTGCTTCTCCCTCTGACCCTCTCCCCTCTCATGCTGTTTCTCTCTCGCTCGCTCTCTAAAAAATAAATAAAATCTTTAAAAAAATAAAATAAAATACGCTATTTTAGTTTTAAAATTACAAAAATAAAAAAGGTAAGTAGAGGAATTTGGAAATAGGGTAGGCAGCTAGCAGCTTCCATGAATAAATATAAATTCTTACCACTTACCAGTATGACTTCTAGGTTTATGTCATACTTCCAAAGGTCGGTTGTAAAGAGTGATTGAGCAGTGAGTTAGCATTGAGCTTTTGCTTTTTGCTTTCCAAATGGAGAGTTCATGAACTAATAATCTTTTTTCTCCTCATTTTCCCCCCTGATTTGAATGTTACATGTACTTATTACCTGTTAAAAATTCTCAGATAGATTTGCTGCTGCTTCTGCCTCTCTAATCTATTTATTTTTTACTATCCCTTCTTTAGTACGAAACTTTGTAAACACTATAATTTTACCACTTTTATAGGATAGGGTTAACACCTCTTTTTTCATTGTTTTTAGTATTTTCTTGCCTATTGTTACATAATTATTTTACAAGTGAGCTTTAAACTGATAAGAACAGATACTACACTTGATCCCTAATATTTGGTTGTGTTAGCATCTCTTCACCTCCTGTCCAGAAATTTTTTTGAGAATTTATTGTGAATATATTGGTTAATTAGAATTGACAGCTTTACAGTACTATATTTGTCCCTCTATAGTTTAATATTCTCTTAAATGTCCTGTATATTTTTAAGATTTATCTTTAGATATGTGATATTTTTTCTATTATTGGAATCTTTTATTCTACTTTAGTTTTAAATTGTTATGGTAAAATATGCCTAACATAAAATTAACCATTTTACCCAGTTTTAAGTATACAGTTCAGTGGCATTAGGTACATTTACATTATTATGCAGCCATCGCTACCATCTCTCTCCAAAATGTTTTGCACCTTTCCATACTGAAATCTCATACTCATTAGACAATAGCTTCCAAGTCCTCCTTCCTCCTAGCCCCTAATAACCATTCTGTTTCTGTCTCTGTGAATTAGACTATTCTAAATACCTCATATAAGTAGAATAGTGCAGTATTTGTCCTTTTGTGGCTAGTGTATTTCACCTAGCATAATGTCTTTAAAGTTCATCCATGTTGTAGCACCTGACAGAATTTCCTTTCTTTTTAAGGTTGAGTACTCATTGTGTGTATATTCCAAATTTTGTTTATCTGTTCATCTGTCAGTGGACATTTGTGTTGCTTCCACTTTTTGACTATTGCAGATAATGCTACTATGAACATAGGTATACAAATATTTTTTTGAGTACCTGCCCAGTTCTCTGGGATTATACATAGAAATAGAATTGCAGGATTATATAGTAATTCCGTGTTTAGTTTTTTGAGGAACCACCATACTGTTTTCCATAGCAGCTGCACTATTTTTTACATTTCCACCAGCAATGTTCTAATTTCTCCAATTCCTCCAACACTTATTTTCAATTTATTTGGTGTTTTTTAAAAATAATTCCCATCCGGGCGCCTGGGTGGCTCAGTTGGTTAAGCGACTGCCTTCGGCTCAGGTCATGATCCTGGAGTCCCGGGATCGAGTCCCACATCAGGCTCCCTGCTCGGCGGGGAGCCTGCTTCTCCCTCTGACCCTCCCCCCTCTCATGTGCTCTCTGTCTCTCTCATTCTCTCTGTCTCAAATAAATAAATAAAATCTTTAAAAAAAAAAATAATAATTCCCATCCTAAGGGGTATGAAGTGGTGATTGTGGTTTTGGTTTTCATTTCCCTAATGGTTAGTGATATGTTAGGCATTTTTAATGCGTTTATTAGCCATTTGTATATGTTCTTTGGAAAAATGTTTAAGTCCTTTGCCCATTTCTTATTGGGTTGTTTCTTTTTTGTTGTTGAGTTGTAGAAGTTCTTTATTATGGATATTAACCCCTTATCAGTTAAACAGTTTGCAAATATTTTCTCTTATTCTGTGGGTTGCCTTTTCACTCTATTGATAGTGTTCTTTGCACAAGTTTTTAAGTTTGAGGTAGCATCAGTGGTCTGTTTTTGCTTTTGTTGCCTGTGCCTTTGATGTTAACGAAGAAATCATTGCCAAATCCAGTGTCATGAAGCTTTTCCTCCTTATGTTTTCTTCTACTATTTTTATAATTTTAGCATTTACGTTTAGGTCTTTGATCCATTTTGAATTAATTTTTATATATGGTGTAAGGTAAATTTTGTTCCTTTGCATGTGAGAATCCATTTTTCCCAGCATTGTTTGTTGAAAACTCTCCTTTCCCCTTTGAATGGTCTTGGTACTCTTGTCAAAAATCTTTGGACCTTCTATGTAAGGGTGTATTTGGCGGTTCTTTATTCTGTTCCATTGGTCTGTCTCTCTGTGTTTATGCCAGTACCATGCTGTTTTGATACTGTATTATAGTAAGTTTCAAATTTTTTTTTATAGGAAAAACACTAGTGACTTTAAATATTAATTATTAACCTGATATTTTATTGAAACTTTTTTTTAGTTTTTCAGTTGATTGTGCAAAGATATGTCTGTTGCAAATAATGATAAATATAACTTCCTCTTAAATTTTGTCTATTTTTGTCTAATTGCATTGGTTTTAAAACAGTGTTAAATAATTATGTTGCTTACTTACAGTATTTCTTTTCTTGTTTCTGATTTAATGGAAATTCTAATATTTCACCATAGTGTATGATGCAGCTTTTGGTTTTAGACATACTTCTGAACTTCTGAGGTTGACATCAAAAAGCTTAATTACAGTTTGGCAATTAATTATAGTTTGTTTCTTGTTGCTGTTAATAGGAATAAAATGTGGATCTAAAAGTATCATGGAAAGACTGCCCAGTTTTGGGGTTCATATTGTATCACCTAAGAGGACTTCAGTTGACTTTTTCTCTCTTTTTCAGAATGGCCAGAGTTTTCTGGTTTTGGATGAACAAAGATTTGCAAAAGAAATTCTTCCCAAATATTTCAAGCACAATAATATGGCAAGCTTTGTGAGGCAACTGAATATGTGTGAGTACGGGCAATAGTTTATTTGGAGTACGGTTATCAGCCACTGATTAAACCATGTTTCCCATTAGGTTGATAAAGAAAAGGGAAACTTTTGCTTTTTGTCTGTTTTAGTCATCTAAATTTTTAATCTTTTTCAGATGGTTTCCGTAAGGTTGTGCATATTGACTCCGGAATTGTAAAGCAGGAACGAGATGGTCCTGTTGAATTTCAGCATCCTTACTTCAAACAAGGCCAGGATGACTTGTTGGAGAACATTAAAAGGAAGGTGAGCTATTATTAATGTGATTTATTTAAGGCATTACCATATAGCATACTTGGCCAACACAATATTTCACCTGTTGAAATTAAGAATGTACAGAAATACACAGGTATTCCCTGTTGGGATGACTTAGACTAATAAAGCTTTAATTATGTCCTTCTATTTTATATTTTTTCTTTCCTAGAGGGAAGGAAAATGTTTACATTCTGACTGAGGGTGAGGAATCATCCATATTGGGATGGCTCACTCCTTCCAATTTAGCTTAAAAAATATTAGCTCCTGTTAGAATGTTGACTCCCTTGGAGGGCTTTTTCTGTAGTTCACTGCTGAATATCCGATACTGAGAATAAGTCCCTTGCATATAGTAAGCATTTAATAATACATTTTTTAATGAATGGTATCTTTTGCTGAAATAAAGTATTTTTACTAAATCCACAAAAAGGGGATAAAAGAGTAATGGGCCATGAAAGAAAACGGCCTAGTGTGCAGCTGTTACTGCATAAATTTAATTAAACGTGGAATGTGATAATAAAGAAGCTTGGGGAAATTACAGTGAGTTTGGTGAAAGAGAATGAAAAAAAGTCCCTAAGTTGTTCCTGCTTGTGTAAACTTCTCCACATTAAAAAAAAAAAAAAAAAAAAAAGATTATTTCTTATTCTGTCTTGAAGTTTATTCTTTTTATAGAATCCTGTCCTAGGCTTTTTGGAACTAAATCTGAGTTCCTGAATGGGCTACAAAACACAATAGGGAAATTTTGAATTAAAAACTTGGTGTTTAGTATTTGATTTCCTAAATTTGCTTTCAAAAGGTTTCATCTTCAAAACCAGAAGAAAATAAGATTCGTCAGGAAGATTTAACAAAAATTATAAGTAGTGCTCAGAAGGTTCAAATAAAACAAGAAACTATTGAGTCCAGGCTTTCTGAATTAAAAAGGTAAAATATTATTTCCAAATATAATCTTAATATAGGGGTTGGTATGTGTGTGTTGGGGGTTGAAGGTTAGTGCTTTAAGTACTTAGATTACATTGTTGAAGCCAAGGTAAAAGGTCATTTTTCTCTAAGTATTGGTTCCCTTTAGTTTTGATTTGTAGCCCTTGACTTTAGCTCAGTATTATATTTTCTTGACAGTATTCAAAAGAATTTATAAATCTGGGCAGTTAAAACAGTTTGATGCACAAGTCCCACTGATGAAACAATAGATCTTTAAATCAATGTAGAAAATACGATTCTACTTAGGTTAGCTTTCATACAATGTTCACACACATGAGGGCATACAAGCCATTAAAAAACACTACATATGTTACTCATATATTCTTTATGGTGGTTTTATAAAACTTTTCTATGTGACCTATCTCTTAGGAAAAAATAGGACATAAAAAATAGGGAAAAAGGATGCAAGAGACTTGCCTTACTTGGTATTTATCTTACCTAGATGTGGTAAAGTGTTATTCAAAACTTTTATTATAGAAACATGCTTTTGCTTTATTGCAGTTCTCGGCACCATTAGTTGAGACAGTAACAACTTGTATACAGAGTAGATGTGTACTTTTCTTAGTAAGTAGTTGGGATTTTCTCTTATCCTAATAGGGGCTGAGGTCTTGAGAGTAGTTATTTTATGGATTCTCTCTCCCATTTCAAATGTGGGACATTAGTTTAGCTGTCTTAAGTGTCTTCATTAAAAGAGTAACCTTGAACTTTGATTCCCTTTTTGAATAAGGCTTAATTTTAAGCTGTCCCATTTTGCATATTTTATGTAATCACTTATGCCAGTTTACTGTATGTATCTTGTGTCTCCTGAGGTGCCCTTTGACCCAATTCCTTGAATCTCAGGTTTAGCCCTTAAGGAATGGGATCCCAGATTCATCCTGTAAGTTTTAGAGGTAACCATTCTACTTAATGTTTAGTAGGCAGATGATAGTATTATCTTTCAATATCTGAGTCAGAGAAAATACCCTAGTTATTCAGTAAGTATTAAAGTTTTATTTTCAAGATCTTCTATATGTAAGATACAGAAGTCCCTTTTGTAAGAGTTTGGCTTGAGGAAGATGGATATTATGGAAATTAACAAGAGCAAAAATTAAAGTATTTGATAGGTGAATTATCTTTCATGCCTTCTCAGTGTTATCGTTGCTGCTAACATTTAATAACAGTGCAATTTCAATTAAAGTTAATGAAGGAAAAGAAACTGTTATTACTAGGCAAGTTATTGGTTTGTCATATATTTAGACATGCTTTAAAAAACTTTTTTTAGTGTTTTTGTATGTTTGAAACAGATTTTAAGATAGACAGTTTTAGGACCTGATCGACTTTTAGATCGACTTCAACACTTACTACAAATAATCCGTGTGATCTTAGGCAAGTCCTCTCAATTCTTGGGTCTCATTGTCCTCCTCTATAAAATAAATAATTCCTTTCTTGACTGATTTTATAGAAGTTTAAATAAGAAGTACACATAAAATGCTTAGCATAATCCCTGGAGCATAGGTAGTGCTGGGTAAATGTCACTTCCTTTAAGAATTCTTTTCTAAGCGCAAGTCCTAAATTTACTTGGTAGCCATAGTTGAAAGGTGTTTATTTTTTAAACAAGAAGTAATGAACCACATTGTCAGAGAAGTAAATTGCTTGCTACTATATGGATATAGGCATGAGTTTTACATTTTTGTGTTTATATTGCCATGAGTAGAAAGTACTGTAGTTATGAAGGGATGATTCTGGAGTTGTATCAAGATAGTTGTCATTTTATGTAATTGAACCAGAGTTTTTCCAATTTCATGAAAATATATAGCAAAGTTCTCTGGTATTCTTAATTAAAGTTATTGAGGTCTGGCTTTCTGACTAAATTTTATTTTGTTTTTTAAAAAATGATAACATAGTGAGAATGAGTCTCTATGGAAGGAGGTGTCAGAATTACGAGCAAAACACGCACAACAGCAACAAGTTATTCGAAAGGTAAGCTTTTTTCCCTCATGACCATAATCTGCCTTTGTTTAATTTGTGTACCATTTGTGACCCAAAAAAGCCTCTGTTGAATAGTGATTGAGCTATTATATATTAGATATTAGGTTTACATATAGTAGTGAAACTATGAAATCAAACAAATTAGGTCAACCGTTGTATTTTCTTTTTAATAAGAAACATTTCTCATTAGCTAAATATTGTTATTCCGTACCCTCAGCTTGAGTCTCATTAGCTTTTAGTAAGTGACCTTTAGCCTGATACAACAACTTTAAAGATGCTTTATTTTTAGGAACATAATAGAAAGAAAGCTACCAGTTTCTTTACATTTTTTACTATGAATGACAGCCTTACTGTGTGGGTTTGTTGTTATTGTTTTTACTATTTTTTTTTTTTTACTTGAAAAGGCATAGATATGGTCTTGGAAGACAAATGACTAAAATTTTCAAATCAGTTGACCAAATTATGAGTTCAAAAAGATTAGTTATCAGTGTATGCCATTATTAGTCTCTACGGAAAAGCAGTTAAAGTAGTGTGTTGTAAAATAAATTGTAGATTTTAGTATCTGAGCTGAAAATTACTGGGGAACTGAAAATCTCTCAGTTGCCTTGTGTCCTTGTGATTTGGTCTTTTCATATCAGCTTTCATATGTTAATAAGACTTGAAACATAAAAGTAATTAAGGCAGCTATTTTTTGCTCATGAGTAAACTAGACTCTTAAGTTTAAGCAACAGGTTTTTGTGGGGGGAGGAAGGGTGGGAGTACTTCACTTGGTTTGTGCTGAGATGCCTTTAGCTAAAAATAGGGTTATGACAGGATCTGGGTCTAGTGGAGCAGGCTTAGAACAGAGATGAATGGTTGCAGTCTTTGGCCTGTAGTCAAAATAGATACACTGTTTTTTTTTTTTTTTTTTTCTTTTCAAATCAGTATGCAAGTGAAGGTTGAATGTAGAATTCAGTTCTAAGTGTTTAGTCCAAGTGCATGTATTTTCACAACTTCCAGAGCTGATTCTAGCATGCAGCCCTGTTAAGAATACCTGATTTAAAACGATAGGTGTACTTTATTAAACCTGTACTTTATTTTAAAAAAGTCTTCTCAACTTTTCCAGAAAACAATGTTTTATAGTTAAATATTGACTTATAATACTATATAATTTTTTTCCTAAAAGCAAAAAAAGTTGGTAAAATACTTATATAACATTTCAGTTTTTCATGAAAGCTAACATTCTGTCTGTTCAAATTTGAGTTTGAATATATGTGGTTTGGTGGAGCTCTAGGGATTTTTATAATGCATAGTGATAGCTGATGATCTTTTCTCTATTCCTGGAATTGCTTCATACGTCTGTCATTTTACTCCTTGGCCTTGGATTAGTTGGAATAGTGTATGTGAGTTACCTAGTATAGGTACTTGTTACAGGATAGGATAATAGTACCTGTTAATAGAACTTGTCAGGTCCAGAAGTTAGATGCCGTAAATGTTAGAGGTCTTATCTTTTCCTTCAGGAAGGAAGCTTTGTATAGCGTGATGCAGAATTGTCATAAGAGAACTAATATGTAGAACAAATTTCAGGAGAAATTTAGCCAGTGCTTCATGTTCTTATAAATTCAACCACTAATGTTTTTAGAATTTTTCTGTAACATTTATAAATTAACAAAAGTAACTGAAGCCAAATTATTTCATAGATACCTTTAAGCTTAAATTTGTCTTTTCATCAGCCGTCAGTCAACGTTTTCTTTTGAATAAACAGTTTAGTGGCTAATTTCCTTTTCATGACTCTAATGCTGTTTGACTTTTCTGCAAAGAGCCTAAATAGTCCTCCAGTCCCTTTTGGTCTTTATTTATAGCCTCTCAGTGATATACTGCTTTTCATAGTTCACCATATGATCCTCACCTTTTTAGCTTCTTCAGAAAGATGACAATAAATTTCAAGGCATACCCTAAGCCAGTGATTCTCACATTCACATCAATATCACCTGGAGGACTTGCTAAACATACATTGCTGGATCCTGTCCTCAGAATTTCAGATTCAGCAATTCCAGAGTGGGGTTGAGAATTTGTGTGTCTAATATGTTCCTGGGCTAATACTGCTGGTCCATGGACCACACTTTAAGAAACACTTAATATGAAATACATAAAATATGAAAGATTGTTTGCATGTCTTGATCAGCTTAGTAGTTCTTTCCTTTTAAATTTAATCCAGCTCTGAAGATTAAACCAGCTTCTCTTGATTGGCCGCATGGGTATCTTGGATGTTTAAGAGCAAAACCATCCAAAACAAAATCTGTTCATTGTTTATTTGAAAAAAGTATATGTATTCTAACTTTAAAATTGTGAATTTATTTTTGGATAACCTCTAGTTACTATATTTTGGGGTTTATTTCTGTTGCTGTATAATTAAATATTTCATGACAATATTCTTTTTTAAAACTTTTATTTATTTGTCAGAGAGACAGGGAGAGAGAGTGAGCCAGGGGGAGGGGCAGAGGTAGACTCTCCGCTGAGCAAGGAGCCCAATGTGGACTCGATCCTAGGATCCTGGGATCATGACCTGAGCTGAAGGCAGGTGTTTAACCAACTGAGCCACCCATGACAGTATTTTTATTAAGCAATAATTTTTCTAGAATAAGCCAAGAAGCTTTTCCTAGCTTGAAAATTTTATGCTCTCTTCTGAAAGAGCTGGCAGTCTCTTTTGCCTCAAATTGTATTACCTGGGTTAAGAAAAATGTTGCCTGTCACTTTTTTTTTTTTTTTTTTTCTTTTTGGTACATACTTGGGATCTGTATCCGGGCATGCTTGATTCTTAGCATCAAAACAAGTAACTGAGCTGAGTATTGGGTAGATATATGGATGGGTGGGTGGATGGATAGATGAATGTCTTAGGCATCTTGGTATCCTAGGTAGCTGCAACTTTTATTTTATGACAGGTTATTCTTCTGCCTGGAAACTGATTATTTCTTTATATAACAATTGTAAGATGCACCGAGATTGCAAATTTGTTAACGTGTGAGAAATTATGTGACTTAGAATAGAAAATATGTAGTATTTGAATTAATTTTTTAAGACTTGTAATATGGACTAAAGAATTAGAGGAGTCTATGATGGAAAATTTTTTGTTTATATTTTCCTTTTAGATTGTCCAATTTATTGTTACATTGGTTCAGAATAACCAACTTGTGAGTTTAAAACGTAAAAGGTAAGTTTTTGTTGTAAAACACTTCGTTTGACCTATTCATGGACAACTAAACATTTTAGTGTTTAACCATGCATGGCCTACATTTGCTTAGTATGTCTGTTGTCCCAGATGAACAGTCCTTCCTTGTTAAATTATACTCTCAGCATTTCAAAAGTAGTGTTATTTCTTCCTGCTGTCATCTTGCTAATGTTTTTCAGAGACAAGGATAGCCTAAATGGTCACTTTACAGACACATACGTAGTTAATAAGGAATCCATTTTTATTCACAATAGCAGTTTAATGTAACATTAGAAGGCTTGTGTGAGGGAAACTCTTAAAAGAAGGTCATATATTGAAAAAAATCAAAAACTTTTTACTTGATCTCTCATGTTTAATCCACTAATAAGGAATTTAAAAACCTATCTATTGACTATGGCTTGTGATACCGGCAAGTGTTAGTAACTGCCATTGTCACAACTAAAGCTTAAGAAGGATAGTGGACAAAGGAATAGTTGGAGGGAGAAAAAACTTATCTTGTAAGACTAAAGTTGTAGCAAAGCTTGGTTATGGTTACACCTTATGCTATGGCCTTAAGTCAGCTTCCACAAACTAGTTCTTATATCATCTACTTTTTACTATGTAAGTACAGTTCATAAAGAGTGATACAGTTCAGTCAGCAATGAAGTATATCCAGAGAGAGTAGTTTATTGTATTTATTTTAACAAAAATAGTACAAAAGAATGGTGAAATCAAAGCCCTAGACACAGTCATCTCCTAGTTTCTGTTCCTAAGATGTGACCATTTTTAAGAGTTCATTGTGTATCACTAACTGAAATCTTTTATTATTAAAGTGTGTATGTTCGTGGGAGGGTAAAATATTAGAAGCAGTTGAAATTTCTTATGTTTGCTTCACTGAATTTCATGAATATATTCTGATTTTCAGGCCTCTACTTCTAAACACTAATGGAGCCCAAAAGAAGAATCTGTTTCAGCATATAGTCAAAGAACCAGCTGATAATCACCATCATAAAGTAATTTTTTGTTTAAATTCTATTTTATATTTGTTATCTCAGACCAGTTTTTATTACAATATGCAGTATTTCATGCATTCAAAATTTGCATTCAAAGTTCAGTGAATAATAATCTAAGTGCTCATGCTCCAGTTTTATCTAATCATGACATTTTATTATTTGCTTTAGATTATTTTAAGAAATAAACTATTACAAATATAATTGTTTTAGTTGCCTGTTCCCAAGTTTGTTTTTTGCCTCTTCAGTCTCTCCTAGATAATCATTATCTTGAATTAGTATTTATCATCCCCATGGTCATTTTATATGTGTGAATTCATGAACAGTATTTGTATTGTTTTCTGTGTATCTCATACTTCATATAAGTGATACCATTTTGCATTGTGACTTTTTCATTTGGTTTTGCTTTTGAGATTTAAACAGATTTAGATCATCTGAACTACTACCTGATATCAATTGAATATTATGATAATGTAACTACGCATTTTTCCATTGGTTATTTTAAGTTGTTTCCAACTTTTATTATAAACTGCGTAGACTTAGACTTTTTAGCAGTTGCAAAACATTTTTGTTTACCTTTATTTTTGTCGTGGACTCTCTGGATCATTTGTCAAACTTAAACAGTTGGCAAATCAGTTCAGTCCAGAGTCTACACTTCTTTTAATAGATGATTGTCATTGCTACATTCCAAATACTGCTTCAGATTTGTTATTAAAGTACCAAGATTTTTTTTCTTGAGCAAATCAGAGTTAATATCAGGTTTTTCTTCCCACTACTGTTTCTAAGTAAGTTTACCTAACTATTGTGTTTTTAGGATTGAAGACTCAATGTAAATGGGTGAAGATTTCTTAATTTAACTGGATTTATATATTTTTAAGTCCTTTACATATTTTACCTCAGATTTATCTACTGTTGAGATTTATGGATTTTTGCATTATAATAGTTTAATTTGCTTTAGCGAATTGAATATTTTTTTATTTAGGTACCTATGATCTGAATATATCTGTGGCAGAATAAAAAAAAATTATTGCTAAAAATTCAGGCTGACTTTTAACTGTGGAATACTTGTAATAGTTTTTTTTTCTATTAATGAAAGCATTTCCTATTAATGAAAGCATTTAATAAGAAAGAATAAACCATATGTCAAATAGAGTAGCTTCACTATTTGACATACGGTTTATTCTCATCAGCACAGTGGCCATCTGGTTATGCTTGAAATTCCTGGTGAAGTTTTAAGACTTTTTTTTTTTAACCCTTTGGATATAAAAAGTACTTTAAAATGTGAAGATCTTTCCATGGAATCATTCTGAGGCATGCCACCTTCAAGATTCCTTACAGTAAAAGAAATAGTTAAGTAGAATAAAGCAACACACCTCATACCTTTGTGAATTCATACGAATACCAATTACTGTGAGTCCTCTTAGGGCAGAGGACATAGCTAAATTGTTTCCTTAACATTTAGTAAACTATGGGTCTCCAATTAGCACTTTTTAAATGGTATATTGTTTGGTAGTCAATATAATTTCAATTTTTGATATATTTTTTCTCTGATTTTTTTTAGGTTCCACACAGTAGGACTGAAGGTTTAAAGGCAAGGGAGCGGATTTCAGATGACATCATTATTTATGATGTAACTGATGATAACGCAGATGAAGAAAATATCCCAGTTATTCCAGAAACTAATGAGGATGTTATATCTGATCCCTCCAAGTAAGGAAATTATGAAGTAAAATTTGTGAAAATATTGGTTACTTTTGTTATCAAAGAGCTAAGTTCAAAACCACTTCACTGTATGATAAACTACTCTGTAACTCATATTTGGATTATTAAACTGAAAAAGCCAAATTATTTAACCAGATGTTCTCCCCTCAGCAAAAAGACTTCCAACAAAAAGTAATGAGAATTCTGATTTTTTAGTTTTGGAGTTAAACATCTTTAATTCATCCTTTGTGGTCTCGTATCACAGGATGAATCAATATTTGTGGTTAAGCTACTCACCCAAGGAAATTTAAGCTTTTTAATATGCGTTTTGGGGAGAAAGCTTCCATGGAGAATGAATGGACAGAATGAATTTATTGAATGCATTTGAAAATGTAATTGGTTCTTTCTCATATTGCTGATTTAGCTGTAGCCAGTACCCTGATATTGTCATTGTTGAAGATGACAATGAAGATGAGTATGCACCTGTCATTCAGAGTGGAGATCAGAATGAACCAGCCAGAGAATCCCTAAGTTCAGGCAGTGATGGCACCAGTCCTCTTATGTCTAGTGCTGTCCAGCTAAATGGCTCATCTAGTCTGACCACAGAAGATCCTGTGACCATGATGGATTCCATTTTAAATGATAACATCAATCTTTTGGGAAAGTGAGTGCTCATGTAGATGTTATCTGAGTTTATTTGCTTTCTTTGTTTACTTCACATGTTCTGTTCTCTTTGAATGATCTTCCTTTCAGGTTATGAACCCATGTAATCTATCTTTCTTTCTTTTGGTCAGGGCTGAGCTCTGCAAATGTTTTTTTGAGAAGGATTTAATCATCCCAGGAGCAGTCTTGAGATTTTCTTGGCAATTCCTTAGATTTCTTTAATGAGATACTTGTTTTAAATGTCCATAAAGCGTGTGTGTATGTGTATTTTGTGTTTTTATCAGGACTGTGGAATAACATAATCTCCACTAAGGGACTTACTTTATAGGATAAGGAAACCAGAAATTAGTAGCATTAATCAGTAATAAGTTAAACATTTTATAATTTATAGTGTAGAGGAGAAAAGATAAATCAGACCGTGTTGCACAATCTATTTTCTATAAATACTAAAGTTTTGTATAAAGGCTGTGAGTTCTCAGTTAACCACATTTTCAGGAATCTCAAATACTGAATAGGATCTCTTAAGGTTAAGAATTTTGTAATGTGATTTTAAATGTAAAAACAAGGAAACCTAATATTTGATATATTTTTTTAATCTTATTTTCCTCAGGGTTGAGCTGTTGGATTATCTTGACAGTATTGATTGCAGCTTAGAGGACTTCCAAGCCATGCTGTCAGGAAGACAGTTTAGCATAGACCCAGATCTCCTGGTTGATGTAGGTACTTTGAATAATCTTTGCTGTACTGGCAGTTTGTGTATTTACGTATATTGTTTATAAATCAGTACATCATTTTTTGTATTCTCATGTTTTTGCATTTTCTTTTTTTAAATGATTTTGTTTATCAGAAACAATGAGCAGATGGGTTCAGGACAGTGATCACTACCCATTTCTGAATAGCAATTCAGTTAATCCTCCTATAGCAACGTATCAATTCTGTTCAACAGTACTACTAAATCCAGGTCTTCTCTGGACTTGTTGCCGTATTTGTTTTGCTCTAGAATAAATTGTCACTGAATAGAAATTGGTGGAAATTAAGTAATAGAGTTACTTGGGCAGGAAACAGCATGGAGACACTTTTTGATACTTTGGGAATTAATGTTTTCCACTCAAATGAATTATATTTTATTATATTTGCTATATTTTTAAAAGTTTTATGTCCTGAGTCCTAAGGTTATTCTGTTCCAGTCCCCACCACCACCTACATGAACATGACTCCAGTGTTAATCTGCACTGTGAATCCTTATCTGCCATTTCTGGCACTATCTTTCTTGCTCTCTTCCCTCTTGCTCCTACCACTCCTCTCTCCCTTATGTGGCTTAGTCCCATCCAGATGAATGGTCCCATCCAGATGAATATTGTTCTCTCCATGATTTCCATTTTCTGTTGTAAATATGTTTCTCTATCCTGAAAAGTTTTGTTGCTCCTTTTTTTTTTTTTTTTTTTGCATTTTCTGCCTTAAAATGCAGCTCTCTCACATCAAAATATTCTGTAGTCTTGTCCTTTTAAGAGCTTCTCAGTGAGGCTAAAAGGAATTAGTCCTTTCCTACTCTTCAGTCTTATTAATTTACCACCTTACCCATCTGCCTCTCAGTCTTTGTCAATATCCATGATTTGATTATCCTTTCCAAATCATCAGTATATTACAGGATGTATTTCACTTTCTTTGAAGATTTCCTTTCCATACTGGCCTATGTTATCATCCTAAGTGAATTCAACATCCATGTTAATGACCTACTTTAATTTGTTAATAGTAATTCGTCAGCCCTTCTTGATTCTGTCAGTCTTTGTCCCCACCTTGAATTGAGGGACCTTTTAGAATAGCTGTCCCTTAGGTCATAAGAAGGAAATAAAATTCTGTAATTCTGATCCTCTACAAATCCTTTCAGTCTTCAATTAGATTATTTTAATTTAACCTTGGAACATTTATACTTGTCTGTCCTCAAGACCTGATCTAGCCCACTCTTCCCTATTCACAGAGGATAATCACCATGCCCTGGTTTTCTCATAAGCTGTGGAATCTCATCTTCTTTTTTCTTAGAGGAAGTGCTTACTTTCTCTTTTAAGCTTATTTGTACACCTGCCCTCTGCCTCTCTGTTTTTCTGTCTCTGTCCTTGATCTTTCCCATCTCGCTTCAGTGAATACAGATCTCCATCTTAAACATTTGATGTGTTGCTCTGATCATTTACCATTTTGCTTCTCTAATTCTTGTACTACAAAACTTTAGGAATGAGTGGCTTTGTTAGTTTATTTTTACTCTATATTTCTTTTGAAACCCTGCATTGTCTTGCTTATTTACTGTAAGCCTGTGCTGCCTTGGTTTATCCATAGTGAGTAGGCTACAGTTTTTTTAAAAATCAAGCCGTTGGGCTAGTAGGTTTGTTTTGAATTGACAGATTTGGGTTTCGTTTGGCTCATGTCACTTACTAGCTATTTAACTTTGGGAAAGTTCACTTCTCTTGCCTAGTTTCCCCATTTGTTAAATGTGGCTAATACCTAATATGAAGGGCTCTTGTGGGGATTATAAATAATTAGTGCTATTATTTTTAATACTGGTTATTTTTGACAGTGGAACTTCTGTTGATTTTAGAGGCACTGAACTTCTTTGTTTTTTTTCCTGTCTTCCTAACTATTCTCTGTTTACTCTAAGAGCTTTTCTTTTTCCTGTTTCCTATCTGTGAGTACCCCCCCAAGGTACCCATTCTTTTATCTTTTTATTCTATGTCTCTTCTTTTTCTATCCTTCCTCTGTGAAGGGATTTTGGCTTATAGGATTGCTCTCAAATTTATATCTCCAGCTCTTAATAGTTTTTTAAAGTAAACTTTGCTTGAATTCTAATTCCATGCCTTTGGGATCATCAGTTAAGATCTTGCCTTAGATTATTTGTGTTTAACCCCAAACTTCTCTTTGTTCTCTAAATGAGCTACACTTCTCAGCTTTCTTATTTTCTGTAGTGGTATCAGACTTCCAGGAGGGTAATCACTGAGTCATTTTGGTTTCCTTATCTTTAGCTCACTGTTCATCAAGTCCTGTGTATTTTCAAAAATAGCACTCACAGATCATCCCTTTCTGTTGCCTCCCTCATCTAAGACCTTCATTATTTCATCCTTGAATTATGCTGATTGTAAAAATCACCCATAGGTTGCCTTGTTCTCTGAGATGGCAAAGATGGTAAGAACATGAATAGGTATGCTGAGTTCATGGGTTCTCTGCAGAGTTCAGTTCTAAGTGACTGTAGAGTCAGCAGGAGAGGCCTGGCTTTAGGATTCAACCAACTGTGTCAACTCCTCATGTATGGTCTACTTTTTTCTGCTTCACACTGTGCATCTTCTGTGAAGGTATCCCTGATTTATTATTACTGTTTTTTAAAGATTTTATTTATTTATTTGACAGAGAGAGACCCAGCGAGAGAGGGAACACAAGCAGGGGGAGTGGGAGAAGGAGAAGCAGGCCTCCCGCCGAGCAGGGAGCCCGATGGAAGGCTCGATCCCAGAACTCTGGGATCATGACCCGAGCCAAAGGCAGATGCTTAACGACTGAGCCACCCAGGCGCCCCATTATCCCTGATTTAGTGGGTGACATTGGATGGGGCAAAGAAGGAGTGAGGAGCTTATACTCTACAGATACCACTTTCAGTAGGGACAAAATCTGGTCAGGTCTCAGAGGCAGTGACAAGCTGAACTTGGCAGAGATTAGATTGGCGGTCATGTAAGCTATCTACTCTAAAGGATCTGAGTCTCTTCCTTTTCATGGATTAGTAGATAGTATGAAAGGGGGGAAATTAACAAAAGAAAAGAGCTGGGGATATTTTTAGGGCTATCATGAAAGTGGAACTTTTTTTTTTGAAAATGGAACTTTAAGGAGAGGAATCAAATGTCTAGAGACTGTGGAGGAGTGATCTATCTGCATTTCGTTCTAGCCTGGTAACCATTTGGTGTGTTCATTCTCCTAAAATGCTTTCATCACTGTATTTCCTTGCTCAGGCCTTTTCCAAGGCTCTTACTGCTGACAGAATGTGGCCTTATGCTCTGACCGGCCTTGGCTTTACTTCTTGAACTTTACACATATAACTTACTATTCCACTCAGAACTTTTATGTTATTTGGACTGATCATCTTGTCTACTGCTAGAACTTACCTCCCCTCCCCCCAATCATTCCTTCTCTATTATTGCTAATGTTATAACTTATTCTTCCCTCCATTCTCTCCTTTCCAAGTCCTAACCATTCTTCAGTGACTGATATGTGTTGGATAGCTTCATCAAGACTTTTTGTTTCATCTTTGTGTGTGTGCGTGTGCGTGCGCGTGCATCCATGCACACACACGATTTTCTCCTTTTTCTTCTTAGTACTTTTGACGCCCACCATCCATTAGTATTATAATAATGGATTGTATCTGATATACTGCTATTTGGTATTGTTCTTTTCTTTTAGATTGTAAGCTCCTAGAGAGCAGGAATAGTGTCTTCATCTTGTATTCTTCATGATATCAGTTATTTCTTAGATGCTCAATAAATCCTTACGGAATGAATGAAGCTTATGACTTAAAAGTTATGTCTGTAAACTGGCTGGACTGAGGCATGCAGTAAGCAGTGGTCTTAGCATTTACGTCTTCTGTTGCTAGGTGAGGTGAAAACCAACAAGGAGGTATGCCGTTTGGTCAGAGGGCTCTGTTTGAGGTGTAATTTAGGAGCCACCGTCATAGAGCAGATTCTATAAATTTCTCACATAATTAGCAGTGAAGGCTTACTGTCAGGGCTAGGAACTTGGTCCTGGGTGCCACTTAAAGCCAAAGGCATTTAGAGAGAAAATAATAAGGAAATGAAGGAGAGGAGAAGTTGGGCAAACCACTCTTTGTCTTAAGTGATTTGCCTCAGTGTTTTATAGAGAAATTCTTTCAGCAGCTGATGCATGGGCTAGCTTGCTCCGCTTTTGTATGTTTTTCTTTCTGCTTTCCTGCTTTTCTCTTTCAAACTGTTTTACTGTATGAAAACTTCCTAGTGCAGGAGCTACATCTCTTCACCCAACATGGCTGTATAAAAATTTTGAACACACAGTTAATTCTTTTTTAATATTTTTTAAACTTATCATCTTTCTTGTTTGGTCTTTCAGCTTTTCACTAGTTCTGTGCAGATGAATCCCACAGATTACATCAATAATACAAAAGTAAGTTTTAATTCATGTTGCTCAGGACCCATAGCTGTAAGAATCTGAAAAAAAAGTCCTAGTAAGTAGAGAGCAGTATCACTCCCAGTTACAAAAAGCATTTTGTATTCTTACCTTATATGTGTGATCAAGATAGTAAAATTCTAGATGAAAAAATAGCTTTTGGTTATGGGGTGAGTCATTGCCCAGTTCTTCAGGCAACTGTTTGATTAACTATCAGTACGAAATGAGCCCTCAAAGTGCTGGGAGATCAGCTGACTTAAACTTGGCATGTTCAGGTGTATCACTGAAATAAATTATTAAAATATTATTTCTTCATGTTTTATGTGCTTCAGTTTACATTCTTACTCCTTCTATAAGCAGCTCAGCATTTTTTATTGGAAATTCACTGGTACCCATATTCTTAAATAAGTTCCTTCATTTTATTAGCATGCCATAAAAGCTCAGGGATTTGAACTAATTTGTACTAATTGTAGGTACGGCAAGTTGAAATGATGAAGTATGGATTTTGGACTTTTTTTTTTTAAAGTAATGGTTTTGTTATTTTCCTAGTTCCAGTTGGGATTAGCAAATGTTGACAGGAAATTCTTTAGAACTGGTTTTTAATGAGTAATAAGGACAATCTGACATTGTTAAGAGCAAGTGATTAGAATCATTCTATTACTTTGTATATAGCTTATACGATAGGTGTTTTTACAATAGGTGTATACTCTGTTTATCTTGCATTTATACCAAACTGTTCAATCCTATTTTTTTATTGAATACAAAGGTGTAAATCAAGTCCTCTGAAATTTGTACAGGTTCTAGATTAGTGAATTTAAAATTTTATTTTGGTTTTTGTTCTTTGTCGTCTAAAAATGAACACTTAGATATAAGTGATTAGAGTGAGGGGGTAGAATTTTTCTAATGTCATGTGTGAGGATAGCCTGACCAGATTTTCTACATACTCAAATTTCCAGCCTGGGTAACTTAGAGTTGAAAGAATTTGTGAGTTTTTGAATTAACAAGTTGATTATACATTGAATATTTGGATTTTTTTTTTAAGTAAATAACACCTGAAATTTTTTTTTTTAAGATTTTATTTATTTATTTGACAGAGAGAGACACAGCGAGAGAGGGAACACAAGCGGGGGAGTGGGAGAGGGAGAAGCAGGCCTCCTGCAGAGCGGGGAGCCCGATGCGGGGCTCGATCCCAGGACCCTGGGATCATGACCTGAGCCGAAAGCAGACGCTTAACGACTGAGCCACCCAGGCGACCCGAATATTTGGATAATTTTTATCGGGTTAGCATACTTTTTATAAAAAGGCCAGTTGGTAAACACTTTGAGTTTTGCAGGCCATATGTTCTCTGTCACAGCTACTTAACACTGTAATTGTAGTGCAACAGCAGCCGTAGACAATACGTAAAAGAACGAGTGTGGCTGTGCTTCAGTAAAACTTTATTTACAAAAACAGGCAGCATGCTGAATTTGGCGTGTGGACCACAGTTTGCCTGGATTTATATTGTAAGTTTCTATGGATCACCTCAACACACTGGGTTTCAGTAAATATGGTATTATTAAATGTTAGGTCTTAAGGTAAATGAACCCATATCATGCATTCATTTAGTGAATGTGCTACACTGTTTATTGCTACACATTGAATCATTCTTTATTCTTGGATTATCCTCTCTATTCCAAAACCAATAGCTTAATTATTACAGTTTTCAGGAATACAGTTAAACAGCAAATTGCATATTGTTCTATAGTGCTATAAAAAGAAAATGACTTTTCATTATAGTTCTAAAATCTAGATTAATGTTTTCAAATAATTGGCACATCAGCTGTCATTCCCTTGCTCATGACAAGTATTGTATTAACATAGATTACAACACTTTTTTTCTAATAAATCAGGATATACTTGTACTCTTTAGTAGTAGAGCCATCTAAGTGGTCACTACTAATGAATAAGAATTTGTACGGGAGATGAATCCCCTTTGTCATCCTGGTTCTCATATGTTTTAGAATAACAGTGGCATCCTTGAAAACTGCCTATTTTAAAAAGTAAAAAATAATGATGGTATTATTGCATTAATGTTTGTTTATTGCGATTGCTAAATCAGAAATGTTTTTATGTACATTTTTGGAAAGGTTTAGTTTATTATATCTTGGGGCCATTATTTCTGAATCTGGAAACTTGCACTGCTTCATTTTATGATGAATATCAGGGGAATCATAGGAATTAGTATGTTTTTTACACCGTATATACTTAACGAGCATGCAAGTGTCTGGGACTTAAAGCTATTTAGGGAAAATTGTGAACCTCAGCACCTCAGTTTGAACATCTTTGAAAAGAGCACTGAAGAACTAAACAGCATTAAAGGTTTAATCCCCTTTACAATCAGATGTGAGGAGAGAAGACTGGTTCAAAGAAGCAATTTAAATGACAGAAAAGAACTTGAAAGGGTCTCAAAAAGGAATTGAAGAAACTTCACCTCCACTTTGAGGCTTCCAAATACAGAAATAATAGTTTTAAGGATATCACCATGTCATCCTGAGCTACTCTAAATATGTTCACTTATGCTAAGTATTCTGTTTGTGAGTGAAGAGAAATGAATAATACACACTTTTAATCAAAACTGTTTGCGTTTAATTGATTAAAGATTGAAACCAGCCATCTTTGATTCATTCCCATCTTTTACCTGTAACAAATTCTGTCTGTTCTTTTGAAATGCCCCCTCTTTTCATATTTAACTGTCATCCTAGTTTAGGTTCTTTGTTTCAGCCACTGATGATAGCAATAGTTTTCTTAACCGGTCTTAACCAGTCTTACCTATTCAAATCTCTTTCTCTCTCTAGTTCATCTTTCCTGGTGCTCCCCTTTCCCCTTTATTTCAGATAATATACCAATATTCACATACTGTACCAGTTTTTTTTTTTAATTTTTTGCTATTTTTAGGAATATATAAAATGTGAAACAAGTATTTTTTATATTATTTTTTCTCTTTTAGTCTGAGAATAAAGGATTAGAAACTACCAAGAACAATGTAGTTCAGCCAGTTTCAGAAGAGGGAAGAAAATCTAAACCCAAAACAGGTAGGTATAAATGTAGTATTAGCTTTTACAGATTTTTAAAATTAAGAGTACTACATAGAAACTAATGTGAGCCAAGAAAAGTCTTTGCCATACTTAACAATTGAACACAGAATGTACTGTTCTCAGTTCTATGCATAATGTATCAAGGTTTCAGCTTATAGAAAAAATTAAATTGGTGAGGTACTAGTTCTTTAAGTTTTTTTTTTTTTTTTTAATTTAACTTTAGGAGAACTGAAAGAACTCTCTTAGTTGTTGAATAAAAGACTTAACTCTTCTGACTAGTACATTTTAAAATTTACTGACACAAAGTATCATATCTCTTGTTTGGGTGTATAAGGGTCGTGATTGCATATATGCACAGCTGTTTCCATTTTTTCCACCTTCAGCTTGAACTCTGTAAAAGCTGGTGATAAAAGAGCATTTTTCTAATCTTTATTATAGATAAGCAGCTTATCCAGTACACTGCCTTTCCACTTCTTGCATTCCTCGATGGGAACCCTGCTTCTACTGTTGAACAGGGGAGTACAGCATCATCAGAAGTTATGTCCTCTGTAGATAAACCCATAGAAGTTGATGAGCTTCTGGATAGCAGCCTAGATCCAGAGCCAACCCAGAGTAAGCTTGTTCGCCTGGAGCCATTGACTGAAGCCGAAGCTAGTGAAGCCACACTGTTTTATTTATGTGAACTTGCTCCTGCACCTCTGGATAGTGATATGCCACTTTTAGATAGCTAAATCCCCAAGAAGTGGACTCTACATGTATATATTCATCAAAATGATGAACTATTTATTTTAAAGTATCATTTGGTACTTTTTTTTGTAAATTGCTTTGTTTTGTTTAATCAGATACTGTGGAATCAAAAGCACCTTTTGCTTTTCTCACTTACACACTCTTGCAAAGCTTTCAGATGTTACTCGGCTACGTAGGTACACAGAATTTAATGCACATTGTTGGCATTATCTTTAAGTTGGCTTCAAATGGCCATTTTTCTCCAGTTGTAGTAACTTGGATTTCTTTTTTACATATATGCCCATTAACCCCAGTTAAACTTTTGTTTGTTTTACTTGTTTGATGCTGTCTGTTTGCATTGAGTGTAAGTCACTAGAACTAATGGTAAAACTCTTAAACCTTTGTCTGTTCCAGTTACTTTTATCAAATATTTTTCACTTGGCTTATTTTTAAAACTGGGAACATAAAGTGCCTGTATCTTGTAAAACTTCATTTGTCTCTCTTGTTTAGAGAAGTTCATTCATGTTCAAAGGAAAGGCAAAGTATACATGAGTGCTTGCTGTCAGATAGGGCTCCAGCTCCATACACATAAAAAGAAGGGGGATGGGATGGTGTCAGCCCCATCCATCTCGTTGGACTAGTTTTAAGTAAAAGTTTTCTGATTTGTTTGTGTTTTTTTTGAACCATACTATTTAGTAAAATAAATATAATGAATGTTGCGTACTAGTGTCTGTTATGTGTCTTCTTTAGAGGTGACACCACATGTAAAAATTTTTCCTTTTTATAGGAAGTAGACTTTAATTGTAAACTGTTGTCCATTATTGAGTCACATCAAGATCTTTGTGCCTCATCTCAAGATAGACTGTGTATTACAAGAAGGAAGGAACATAGAGGTCTCTAAACTTAATGTGTTTTAAAGTTCTTCTGTGTTAAAAATTATATTGGCTTGCTTTCTATATTTCTAATAAAGGACTAAGAGAAGTATGCCTCTCATTGTCCCAAATGAGATAACATTATCATTGGATGCCGCCCAGAGACCTGTAATTTTTGCCCCTAGAGAAGATGAAACAGTAACACTTCCTCCCTTTGGAATAGTTGCTCAGTAGGCTTATAGAGGCATAATGCAAGGCAGGCCCCTCTTTTATCAAGTTGAATTTTACCTTCAGGCAGAAGGCTGGAAGCAGAGCAGTTTATATCTGAATATTTTATAGGGCCATTTAATGAGTAATTACAAATTTTGCCTTCCTCTTGGCCATATTCTGTCTCTCTATATCCTGGAATTTCTCTTACTATGATGTAAATATTCAAAGTAAAGCCTAGCAGAGAGAGAGAGAGAGAGAGAGAGAGGAAACCCTTCCTTCGCAGATCTTAAAACATTTGGCTCTGACAGTGGCATCTTGGTGAACTAATTCAAGTCCCCAGAAGTTAGTTTCTACATAAGCTATAGAGGTCACTTTCCTAGAGGTTGTTAAAGTGAGAACAAGAATTTAGAGGCTGAGAGAGAGAACTTTAGAGATTATTCCCTTCTCTTCTTCAGTGTGGTGGAATATGATTAAGTTTCTTCTCCTGGGGGACATTTTGGGGCTTTAGAAGTCTTGTAAAAATCTTGAAAAATTTAATACCTTCTAGTACTTTTTTAAGTTGAATTTAAAAATTTTCATCTTTAGTTGGAAGGAATTTAGGGTATTGTTAATACTACCACTTAAAAATAAAATTGTTAGTTTAAAAATAGTTATATGCTTTTTAAAATGTATCTAAAGGAATCTAAATACCATATTGATTTGATATCCGTCATCATCCATTCCACTTCTCCCAAGAATTTTATCCTACTTTTATTATGTGTGAAAGTTATACATCAAAGATACTGTCACACTTCTCTGCAACTAAATTTGAAATTGTTTCCTATAACCTTAAGATTCTAAGCATTAAAGAAGTTTGTGGCCAATTACACACAGTTCATCAAAACAGTATAATTATCCAAACCATTTTCTCTGTCATGCAGTTAGATTATTTCTACTCGTAAACAGGGTGGCTGTGTAACTGAATTCTGATAAATAAATTGGAAGTGATGTACAGAACTTCCAGGTCTGGTCTGTGAAAACCTCCCCTCTGCAATCCTCCTTGCTCTTTTACCCCTCCACTAGCCTGATGCAGAGGAGTATGTGGCTTCTGAGTATACACACAAGAAGGAAGAAATTTGGCTTCCCGAATCACTGCTTAGAAGAGAGCCACCATCAATCTTGGACACCTATTGTAGACTTCAGGTGAGTGGAGAATAAACTATGTTCTGCCTTTGGATTTTTTTTGGGGGGGGGGGGTTGATCTTACTGTTCGCTAATACTCAAATTCTAGCAGACATTAAACAGTAAAATTTTATCAGAAATAACATTTTTAGTGAACAGGTCTCGGTGCAGGGGGAAGAGTACTTCTCCAATTTTTTTGTATCTGAGGGTGAAGGTTATCACTGTAAGAGCATCAGTTTCATTCCTTTTTGTTTTCATAAGTGTACAACTCTTAAAAACTTTATAATTAAAAAAAAATGGAATTTTGTTACAGCACTATCACTCAGTCCTTTGAACTCCTTCAGAATTATATACTAGAACTATTTTATTTTTTAATGACTTACCAGCTGGTGACTTAATTAGATCATCTTTTGATTCCTTGAAAGTGAAAAAACAGAAACTACCTAAATTGCAACAGGATTTTTTTCCCCCTAGTGTCATTCTTTCTCACCAGTATTTAAAATTTTGTCTTTATTGGGTGTTGGAGATTTTATCCGAAGTGCCTTGATAAGATTTAGAATGTGTAAGAGGTACATCTTTGTTAAATGTGGGAAGTAATTGCTAAGAGGGACGATGCCTTGATGTCCTTAAGGCATCTTTTCAGGCAGATCCAAGTTCAGGAAGGAGTAATAAGGAAATTGAAGATCTGGAAACTGATTTCTCTAAAAACTCTTGTTTACCAGAGGAAGTCTCTGTACTGTCTGGAAAACAAGTACCACAGTATGAAGACCATTAATTTTGAGACTGCTCCCCCATCTTCATCCGCTTTATAACTTACTTTCACTTAAGGGGGGGCCGGTTATAAGTATTGCCACCAGAAATCACGTAGGACAGCTGTATGTTCCCTTAGGGTGTGTCACCTTGTTTTTCATAGGGATGGTATACTCAAGTGATAAAAGGCTTAAATGTGAAAAGTCTTCAGACTGGGAAGATGACAAAATGATATTCATTGTGATGAACATACATAGAATGTTACGTTTAAGAATTAGAGCCTAGGGTGCCTGGGTGGCTCAGTCAGTTAAGTGACTGCCTTCAGCTCAGGTCATGATTCTGGAGTTCCAGGATCGAGTCCCACGTCGAGCTCCCTGCTCAGCAGGGAGTCTGCTTCTCCCTCTGACCCTCCCCCATCTCATGCTCTCTCTCTCAAATAAAAATCTTCAAATTAAAAAAAAAAAATTAAGAGCCTATTCATTTCAAGCACATATGAAATATTTTTTGAGAATTGGTTGTATATTAGGCCATAAAATGAACAAATTTCATGAAATTGGTATCAAACAGACTAACTACAATACAAATAAACCAGACCTTTACAGTCCTGAGTACTGGCATCATATTTTGTAGAGTGACCTTCATTTGGATTTCATGTTTTCCCATGATTAGACAGGAGTTAATGGGTTTGGGGTAAGAAAGACCACAGGGGTGAAGTGCCATTTTCACCATTTATTTATCCTACTGGTTTTTTCTCTGGAGAATCCTAGTAAGGAACAAAAATTTCTCTTTATTTTACATCTTAGAACACAGAAAATCAAGGGTGTAAGAATGGAGCATCTGCCCAGTAAATGGGGATGCTTTCAGAGCTGTTACAGGGCAGTACTAAAAAGTGTGTTGAGCTGGCCAAGTAGTGACAAGTTTAATATAAAGGAACTACAACAGAGAAAAAACGTTAGGTCTTTTAAAAATTGATAAATTGAAGCTCATCAAAATTAAGCACTTTTGCTCTGCAAAAGACCCTGTTCAGATGGAAAGACAAAGATAGACTAGGAGAAAATATTTGCAAACCATTTATCTGATAAAAGATGTGTATCTAGAATATATTAAATCAAAACTCAACAAATTACAATAAAAAACCATCCAGTTACAAAATTGCCAAAAGGCACGAATATTTTACTGAGGACCTATAGATGGCAAAAAAGCAAATGAAGAGATACTCAACATCATTAGCCATTTGGGAAAGGCAAATTAAAACCACAATGAGGGGGGTCTGCCTTCAGCTCAGGTCATGATCTCGGGGTCCTGGGATCGATCCCTGCATCGGGCTCCTTCCTCAGTAGGAAGCCTGCTTCTCCCTCTCCCCGCTGCTGTGCCTACTTGTGTTCTGTCAAATAGATAAAATCTTAAAAAAAAAAAAAACAACAAACCACAATGAGGGGCGCCTAGGTGGCTCAGTCGTTAAGCGTCTGCCTTCAGCTCAGGTCATGATCCCAGGGTTCTGGGATCGAGCCCCACGTCGGGCTCCCTGCTCAGTGGGAAGCCTGCTTCTCCCTCTCCCACTCCCCTACTTGTATTCCTGCTCTGCTTAAAAAAAAAATAAAACCAGAATGAGGTAACACAGTATTCCTATCAGAATTGCTAAAATTAGTGACCCCAAATGCTGGCAAGGATGCAAAGAAACCGAATGGTTCATACATTGATAGTGTGAAAACACTGGAAGATGGCAGTTTCTTACAGAACTAATCATTTAACCCACCCACAAGGATTCTTCTAATCCCTGGTTCCAAAGAACCACTGATTCTTTATTTTCATCACTGAAAGCATATTATAATAAATGTAATGATACTCTATGTGACCTTTTGGGATTGGCTTTTTAATACAGTTGCATACTTCCTTGGAGATCCAGTCAAGTTGTTTGTGTACCAAAAGTTCATTCTTTTATTGTTTAGTAGTCCATGGTATAGATGTACCACTGTGTGTTTAAACATTCACCAGTTGAAGGACTTTTGGGATGTTTCCAGCTTGGGCTATTGCAAATAAAGCAATGAACATTCTTGTACAGATTGTGTGAACATAAGACTTTTCTGAGTAAATGCCCATAGCCATTGTCTTGCCTGTAATATTGGAGAAATCATACCATTTTAAATTATTGAATAAAGTACACTAACCCTTGCTAACTCATATGGAATAGAGTACTTCATTACTACTTTTTGTTGTTAAGGGACTTTTTTATGTCATCTTGTGTCAGAAAGCATCCATTTGCAACTTAGGAAAAATGCCTACAGGACACAGATATAGAATATTTATCAAATGAATTAAAAATATTCTCCAAACTAAACTGGCCCATCTACTAAAGGCTCTTTAGGACAACGTCACTTTAATTACCTGAGATCCAATTTCAGGGGTTACTTACAGAGGACCAAAAGGGTGTAACTGCCACCTTTAAAACAATTCAGGTTTTCAGCACACAAATGGACAGTTAACCCTGTTTCAGCAGGTTCTTTCATACACAGAGAAAAAAAGTAGGTCTGAGTATTACAGCCACCTAAATTTGAGTTGCTAAAGAATTAATACACCACACACTTTCTCTCAATTCATTTATTTGGAGATAGAACACAGCCATTCAAAATGATGGAACACAGTATCAACACACAGAATAAAGTTGGGGAATTAAGTTTAAGTTGAATTGTTCTCTCTCATTTACATTAATAAATACCTTAAAAGAAGCAAATGTAGATTTTTAAGATTAAGACACTAATAACATGTACAAGTAACTAAGTTTCTAAGTTAACTGTCATACTGCTTGATTTTCAGGTTGAACAATTGTAATTATAATAAACTATATTTCAATTAGATGGCAGCAAATACAAAAGCATTTTAAACCTCTTCTGAACTGTAGAGTGTACTATAAGCAGTTTATATTCTATAGCATTCCATCATTCTCCTGGCCTCAGTTTATGGGTAGAAGGCAAGCTGGACACCAGCAAATCACATAACAAATTATCCACCACTAATGAGGTGTATAACCTATTATGCATGGATTTTGAATATAAGTTAGAATGCCAAAAGAATGCCAGCTATTTTGGGGAAACTTGGGATTTCCCAGGTTGGTCACTGATTAGCTACAGTTTTCTTCATTTTTAAAATGAAGGATTGGACTAGATTTTACCTAAGTATCTCCTGAGGCTTAGTATATTACAGTTTCGTCCTGTCAAGTTTACCACCTTTGATTTTCAAAATGAACTTTCAAAGTGCCCCTTCTAACCCATGATTACCTGAATTTTTCAAAAGCTTTGTCTAAATCCTTCAGAGTTCCTAACATCTCCATTGAACCTATACTTTTGCAAGTGTTTGTAACGGCTAAAACAAAGTTGGTATGTTGGTATGAAAGGCCATCCCTACCCAGGGAAGATTACAGCCTAACTGGGTATTCAAATTAGTAACCCACCACCACCAATCTTTCTATGAAGCCTCTGTCTCTTAATCTCCATCATAATTTACACTGTTGTCCATCAAACACTCCCTACCTGTATACATTCCTTATCTTCACATCAAGGGAAAAACCTGAAAAGATTTTTCAGACAACTTGTTTATACAATTTTACAACAGCCATGTTCTTTGCAGTCTCTTGTAGGGCAAGGCATCAAATATTTCAAAAGGCAGCCATACATTTCCTTTTATACTTTCTAAAACAGCTTAGGGACTAGCACAATTTAAAAATCAAACTGTCAGTTTTGTTTTTACTCTTAATTTCACAGGCACAGAGCTAAGGATAAACCTAACAATGTCCACTTTTCCTAACTCACCACCAGACTCCTAAATCTCTCCCTTTGTAATTCATTCTAACACACGTATCAATGTGCATGGCAAGAATACAATGAATAAAATGGCAAGCGATAAAATCTAATTCATGCCAGAACACTGGAGAAGTTACATGGGAAGCACACACATACACAACTTTACAAAAGTTGGGAATACTGTTAATCTCAAGCAATGATCAAAGTGGGACTTTCATGCCAGAAGTCCCGTTCAATCAAAATCACGATTTGTAAGAACAAGTGGTGCCACTAGTGTCCAAACATACAGCACAATGCCAATCCAGCTAGAAGAGATTTTCACCCACACCGCTGTCCACTGACTCTTCATCTCACGAGAAGGCTCGTACCTAAAATTTAAGAAAAAAATGAAAGGGAAAGGGTTGGATTATCAGCTATCATGCTACTTATTTAGCTTTACTTCAAAGGTGTTCTTTGTATACAGTTTGTGATTACAGATACACAATTGCTGAGCTAATAATCTGTTGCCCTACTTGCCATACTACTTTAATAGCTAATGTGAAGGTAAAAATCAGTTTCCTTTAAAAGAGTAAAGGACATTGGCCTCTGAAGTAGCCCTTTTACTAATACTCAGAGGCTCTTTATGTACAGGTCCTCACTTTCTGAAAGTTTGTTAGGCCACTCTGCTTTTACAAAATACCTACGTGAGTAAGGTAAATGGCTTTTTTCTTAAAAGCAAAATTTCTCTTTGGGTTTCTTCAGTTAACAAAAGCAGGTACTAATATAAGTCAGAAAAATGAAGTAGCGTAATACAAACTATAACAAAGTAGGGGGGAACCTGTATTTTTGGCTTAGTAGTCAGAGATAGCAGAGAAATGGAGTGTGATGCCTGGATAAGTAAGATACTGTTATAAAAAGACTTATCAATCCTAGGGACGCCTGGGTGGCTCAGTCGGTTAAACGTCTGCCTTCGGCTCAGGTCATGATCCCAGGGTCCTGGGATCGAGTCCCGCATCGGGCTCCTTCCTCAGCAGGGAGCCTGCTTCTCCCCCCCGGGGAAAAGGGATTGAAAAAGACTTCTCAATCCTATCCTCTCTAGAAAGTATAATCTGTTCAAAGTGTATATATATGGGAACTGCTCTCCCACCTTCAGCCTTTTCAGATTTAAGAGATTCAGAATACATCCCAAATTTACCTACTTTTTGTGCAAATGAAACATACCAAAAATATTTTTCATCTAAAGTTTTGGGTTTTTTTTTTTAAGGTTTTTAAGTAATCTTTATACCCACCATGGGGCTCAAACTCACAACCCTGAGATCAAGAGTCACATGCTCCTCTGAGCCAGCCAGGTGCCCCAATCTGAAGTCTTAACGTTTAATATTATCTGACAGCCAAAGCTGTGAATTACTGAACACTACATGGATTCTTATCACTTAATATGCTGCAGTGTAGGAATTTTAAAAAATACTTATTTTTCAATAGTAAATGCCAGTAAAGTCTGCTCTTAAAATGAAGAATAATCTTTTTTCTACATCTTTTTCTGATATTCAAAGTCCTCTTACAAGTTGTGAAGGGTATTCTGCTTAAAAATTATTAAAAACAGAACTTTCCAAACCATATAGTTCAACTTGAATCTTAAATTGGATCTCTCAGTAACCATTTTGACAAAATTAGAAATTTTTTGAAAACAAAATAACTACTTTCCTATTACCAGAAAAAGATTTATAAATTGTAAAGTGATAAAAAAGCATAAATTACAGCTACAGAGAGTTCTAAGGATCCAATTTTAGAGTAGCCATATTCTTTATATTAATCTACATTAATGTATTTCTCAATTCTGAAAACTTAAGTGCTTTTAACAATAGTTTGAACAAAACAGAGAAAAAGATAATTTATCTTACACCATGTCAGGGATTGGTTACAGTGTCAAAAAAATAAAGCATTGTGTTGAATCAACTATTAACATGGTATTTCTGTAAAAAATGTGTTAATTTCATGAAGCTTCCGATTTTAATTTCTTCAAGATTTGGAAGTATTTCAATATTAATGCCAAAGCAAGGAAGGAAAGTCTGCATTTCTCATACTGATCTCATTATTCATTTAGATGTAAATTTTGGAATACACTGGAGGATAAAAAGTACTTCATACCACATGCTTTGCAATGCAATCATGAAAAGCATCAAAATTTCCACATGCACATGAAATATAATTACCTGTACCAGTTGGTAAGGGTCATCATGATATAGAGTGAAGCCAAGAAAAGCATGAAGTGAAAGAAGGAATAACTATAAGTAACACCATCCCTTTCATTATCTACAGCTCGATGAGCATCATCTCCATCCTCCAGTGATCCATCACTTCTGGCTCCACCATCTTCTATTAATGTTGATTCATCACTTGTTAGAGTCAATTTATTAACCTGACTGTTGTTCGAAGTACGGATGCTGCATAAAAGACAGTTAAGGAAGAAAGAAAAAGGGTATTTAAAAAAAATGATTTTTAAATGAATGGCTAGATTTCTTGTTAAAAAAAAAATCCACAATTTTTCTTACCTTGAATAAAACACACACAATAAAAAGAGGATCAGTCCTATAATTCCTTGAGCATGCCACCACTGGACAGACTGCCCCTCCTTTGGAACAGTGCTTGTTGTATTGTACCCAATTATGCTTAGTAGACTTGGGTTGCAGTTTGTTTCTGTAATGTAAATTAAGGTCAAATTAAAATGTGAGAACTAGTATAAAAAATAATTTATTTTGGGGGGCCTAGTTACAGTTTTTTTTTTTTTTTTTTTTAACTCTTTATGGCCTTGCATATTCAAAAAATTTTCCAGGAAAAAGGTACAAATATAAGAAAAAAATACTTTGAAACAACCTGTATTTATTGATAATGAGACCTTTTAAACATCATACTGCTAATTTTATAGAAGTGCCCAGAAAAAACAAGTAATGTCATTTTAAACCTCGAGAACTGAGATATTATTAAGCTTTCTACTGATCAAGAAATAGGTGAAATTTAGATGAGCTCTCCTAAGTATAATAAAACTCTAGTGCACTTAGGAATAAAATTCAGGTGTTCTAAACGAAAATACAGTGGCTTTTCCTAATATACGTTGTAAGAGAACAACAGTGACTTTACGAAATTTATAAACTTGTCAAAGTATGTTGCTATGTAAGCAAGGTAGCTTATACATAAAATTACCAGTTACTAGAATTTTAACAAATGCTTTGTGGAAATGTCCAAATAACTCTTAATGACCTAATCCGTATTTAACTTTCGTAAGAAAAAGTAAGGTTTGTATTCACTGAAGTACCCAAATGTTTTTCTCTCCCACAAAGCCAGATATATCAACTACCATCTTATTAATGAAACGATCCTTAATTAGGGGAAAAAACAAACAAGAAAAAAAAAATGATTCTTATCTTAGAGCTATTCAGATTAAGAGTAAGCTCTAAAGCAAATTAATAAAATTTTTTTTTTCTAACCACTTAACACCTGAACAAAAATAATCTTTATTTAATACTAAAAACAGCTTTCCTGGGGCGCCTGGGTGGCTCAGTTGGTTAAGCGACTGCCTTTGGCTCGGGTCATGATCCTGGAGTCCCGGGATCGAGTCCTGCGTCGGGCTCCCTGCTTGCAGGGAGTCTGCTTCTCCCTCTGACCCTCCTCCCTCTCATGCTCTCTGTCTCTCATTCTCTCTCTCTCAAATAAATAAAATCTTTAAAAAAAATAAATAAAAATAAAAAAAAATAAAAACAGCTTTCCTCCAACTATTCATAAAGTACCTATTGAGTTTATAAACTTGAAATCAGATTCAGATGACATTTCATAATTTTCTTAAGTGAAAGGGAACATTTTCTTTTCAAAATCAGTAATTTCTCGCTAATTTGTTTCACCCCAAATGATATATATTGGCTTCTAATCTCATGGAATGCAGTGTAACTGGCCTACAGATTCATTAGAAAGCCCAATTACGTTCACTTGCAAGGTACTCACAGACAAAAATATCTTAATTAGTAAAAAAACAAAAACAAAAACAAACTATACTGCTTAACAATGAATCAAGGAGCATTTTAATAGCTTTTCTTTCTATATATACTATCATAAATACGACTGTACAAATTAGGTGTATTTGTTATAACTTTCACATTAATTTCTTATAATTTATTAGTGAAAGAAACAAAGTGAAAAAATACATAGCAGTACATCAAACATGAAAATGGTATTATTTCCATACTGTTTATTCCTCTAGAGGCTTATTTTTCTTTTTTAAAGATTTACTTTAGAAAAGAAAGCAAGAGCAAGAGAGCATTGGGTGGGAGGTGGGGGTGGGGGGGGGGAGAGGATCCGAGGGAGAGAAAGGATCTTAAGCAGACTCTCTGCTGAGTGACCCAGGGATGATCTCAGGATCCATGAGATCAATGACCTGAGCCATAATCAAGAGCCAGATGCTTAACCCACTAAGCCACCCAGGCACCCCTAGAGGCTTATTTTTTAAATAGCTTAATTTCTCAAAATGACCATCTTTGAAAAAAAAAAAAAGTTGTAGAATTCATTAAAAAGAACCCAAGCAAACAAAACATACCTGGTTCATTGGTCATGGCAGACCATGTCAAATACATTGTGTAGACTGTGATTACTGAAGACTGTAACAAACCAGATCTTGGTTGTGATTCCTACAAAGAAAAATTAAGACGAATAAATATTCTGACATCATTCAAGATTTAGGGAAAACTTAGAAAAATGGAAGTTTCATAAAAACTAATGCTATAAAGATCATACTTGGATTTTTGGCAGTATAGACATTACAGAGGCACCAAGGCAGAGGAGCATGTTGACACTGATGAATGCTTTATTTTCTGAACAACTGGCTGGATGAGTATAATAAACAAAGAACAGGACGATAGCAACTAAAGACAGCAGATAATTCAGAGCTGTAGCTGATAACAATGCTGTGAAAGAAATATAATTGGACAATTAGAATTTATCACGAATATTAGGAATTAGGCATAGGGCCCATTTTAAAAACAATCATTTTATTCAAAATGTATTTTAAGCAACTACCATTGTCAGCATTATGCAGGCTATAAAAGCAGAGAAGAATATTTCTGAACTTTATCACAGTGATTTTATAGTCTTCACACATAGCTCACTATAGTATTTTCAAGGACAGTAAGTTAGGTGACATATTAAATATTTTATTAATAGTAACAGCTCCATTACAAACACATTCACATACATTAGCCATAATTTTCAAAATACAGAAAAATAAAAGGAAACTTACTTCATGCTAAGCCCACTAAACAATGCTTTTCTGCATTAACTAATTATCTTTATTTTTTATTTAAAAATATTTTTTTTAAGTAGTCTCCATGCCTAGTGTGGAGCCCAACACAGGGCTTGAACTCACAACCACGAGATCAAGACCTGAGATGAGATCAAGAGTCCCAACGCATAGCTGAATGAGCCACCCAGGCACCCCTTAACTAATTATCTTTTAAAAATATCTTATTATGTAACAGTAAATCATTATTATTTAATAAGACAACCCAAGTTTCTTCTAGGTAAATTAAAACACATACAATGTGTTTGTTTTTGTGCTAATATGTGCTCAGTATACAGGTGTTTATGCAGATGTGCCTGACGGGATCCACCCAACAAATATTTATTAAATGCCTACAAAGTTCTAAGCACTGGTGATACAGCAGGGAACAAAACAGAAACTCTTGCATTAGATGTGCATTAAAGAACGAGGTGTTCTATAAAAGTGAATTTCCCAAATGACTAAAGCTTATTTCTTTGAATACTAAACTCTATTTTTTTTTTTTAGTGTTATTTTTCTTTTCTTTTTTTTTTTTTTTAAAGATTTTATTTATTTATTCATGAGAGACAGAGAGAAACAGAGGGAGAAGCAGGCTCCCAAGGAGCGGGAAGCCCGATGCGGGACTCGATCCCAGGACCCTGGGATCATGACCTGAGCCGAAGGCAGACGCTCAACCATCTGAGCCACCCAGGCGCCCTGAATACTAAACTCTATTTTAACCACCGAGATCAAATACCACAAACTAGCTGTGAGAGAAATACCAGACTAGCAGATAACAATGGATATACCTTTCAATCTGATTGAAAATATTTAGCTGAAACTCAGATCATTTCACATAAAAATTTAGATTTATGGCTTCTTTTGAAAGAAATCAGAAAAAAATTTAAGCAATACTGAGCCCACATTTCCACAAGGCAACTACTATATGAAACTGAGCAGCAGCTATGCACACCTTAATTAGGGTCTTCATTACAGTTCTGTTTGCACAAGGACTGACTATGCACTTAACCCAAGTCTCTTCCCTCCTTTTCATCATCTGGGGCAAGCCAATGAATTCTGATCCCTGTTCTGCAGTATAACCACTGGACTCAAGCTCATCATACAAATCAAACAGTCACACTACTACAAGAATCCCCTTATGTGTTACTGACACAAAAAGGCATCTTTCTACTTATATAAAATGAAATGTTCTAGAGTTGCTTTTCATATTTTTTCTGCATGCTGATGTTTATGAATGCCACTGTTTATTTCTAGCAGTCCTAGTCCCTTTAATATTTTTAACCTGCTCTAGAATAGGAAATTAGGCTGTAAAAAGTACATACTGTCAGCAGTAGCCTTTGCAACATCTGTTTTAGCCATTCAAGGTATTTTGGATTATTTCCTGGCTCTTGGGTATGTTCTAATTGATTCCCTAAAAGCTATCTCAACAAGTAAAGTTGTTGACACAATGTGATAAGATGCCACTCACAAACTTTTCAAGTAAACACCTCTTCACAAAAACTTACATCATAAAAATCTTGATTTCCCTATAGTCTACATATATGTTCTCACCTTCAGAGTTCATCTATCTTGAAGATGCTTTGTAAGACAAAAGCTTACCTGCATACCAACATCTTGAGTTCCCTTCTTCCATTTTTTCAACCCATGATTCATTCCATGAATGGGCAAAATCAATAAGTAAGACTAGCTGTATGAGGATGAAGCAAAAGGCACCTGCCATGCCTACATAAAACCACACTGAAAGAAAGAAAAAAACACATACAATTGAGTGGCTGGTTCACTTTTTATTACTTCATCTTCATACAATACATGAAAGGGAGAGTAGTTTTACACAAATGCCTTGATTTTGCCAACTGCGGTTAAAAAAAATAATAATAATAAAACAAGTAGTGTTATAGTCCCAGGTAACAATTATGTCGGTTTCTTTATAAAACATCAACATCACACAATTAAGAAAAGATTTATTACCAGTTGTAAAAGTTCCTTCTGGAATGAAGAAAGCCCCAATAATAATAGCAATCGCTGCAGCAAATTTAAAGAACCAAAATCTAAAAGAAATAGAAATATAGTTTACTAATAAATATTCACTCAACAAATAGTTTCATATATGAAATCATTTAAGAGCATCTGAAAAAACACAGTTTATGTGACTGTTTAGGACAGTTTTAGGAAAAGACAGATTTATAACTAATTCACTATGAGAAAATGAGAATATCAGTTCTCTATTCACAGGTTGATTTTAAATAATGAATGGGTATAATGCTAAGTGAAATAAGTCAGAGAAACACAAATACCATATGATTTCACTCATATGTGGAATTTAAGGAAGAAAACAAATGAACAAAGAAAAGACAAACAAAAAAAACCCCCAGACTTTAAATACAGAGAACAAACTAGTGGATGCCAGAGGGGAGGTGGGTGAAATAGATAAAAGGGATTAAGAGTACACGTCTCTTGATGAATGCTGAGAAATATAAAGAATTGTTGTATCATTATATTGTACACCTGAAACTAATGTTAACACACTGTATGTCAATTTTACATGAATAAGAAGAAATTAAAAATAAGAATGGGGTAATATGTGACAATATAAGGTGCACTGTACAAATGAATAGTTTTACAAACACATGATAAATGCTCCATCCAAAACTGTGATGATAACCCTCCCCCTCTCATGTACTCTCTCTCATTCTCGCTCTCTCAAATAAATAAATAAAATCTAAAAAAAAAAAAAAAAAAAAAACTGTGATGATAACAAAAAACCCAGCTTTTAGGACATCAGCAGCTTGATGGCGAAAGTCCCTATTTTTTGGTTCCCCTGTTTTTAACAACTAATTAGGCATCCATCAACAGAAGTGCCTCTGTGGAAGATGTGAGATCCAGAAACATTTGCCAAGAGACCCAGGAAAAGTCTTCCACACCTGTGTATTTGGTGATAGGCAGACAGACTTTGGTATGGGCTGCAGAACCAATAAACTTCCCTAACCCCTCCCAGACTCTCCCAGTTGGGGAAAACCTACAGTGCCGACGTGGGCAAATACCCATGAACTGGAGACACTTTATAGAAGTCTAGCCCTTCTGAGGTAAGATTCCTGCATGGCGTGTGTGTGTATCAGGGGTTGGGGTGGGGAGATGAGTTTCAGTCAGCAGAGAGAAGAGGAACTCTGTCAGCACTGCCCCTACACCACGGCAATACAGTATGGACACAATCTGGCAGCAACCTCTCCCATGGGGCAAAATGAGAGCTGTGAGTGACAGCTACCCCAACTCTGTGGGACAATTCTGGAGAAACCCATTTCTTTCCAGAAGTACCCAGATTACTGAGGCAGGACCTCCATGACTAAGGGGAGATAGGAGATGCAGAAAGCAGCAGCTAAGAATGTCAAAAAGCATTAAAGGAACACAGTTTCTGCCAACTACATTCAGGACTTAAGCAGGAAGTATGTTCACAAGTCTCTGGGAGATCCTCAGCGAAGGATATCTCCGCTGGCTATGTGGGACCCCAAACACCTGGAGTACTAAACCCACACCTCCCACTGGGCCGCCAGTTCTTTGTGCTCCCAAGTGTGGCAGAAAGAGCCAATCCAGTAATAAGAGTGCTCCATGATCTGTAGATAAGGGAGAAACCACAAACTTGAGCCGTACTGCCGCCACCTGGAAACAAAAAGAGTTCCGGTAGCCAGTAAGGTGAGTTTTAAGAAGCAGAGAAGTCATAAAATCTTAAGATTTCTTCCACAAAAGGAAGCAAGAAGTGTGCAGCAAGTGTATAAATACAAGATCACAGAGAACCCCAGACATATATTAATAGGATCAAGAAGAGTATACCCCATCTGAGGGCAACCAGTAGAGACCTGAGGTATCTGCTACCTCAAGCAACAACACAAAACTACAGGGAACATGAAAACAAGAAAACATTCCAACACCAAAAGATGATAATCCAACAACTGAGCTCAAAAGCACGGAATCTTGCAATCTAGTGAATAAAGAAAACAGCTGCTTTAAGGAAACTCAATGAGCTACCAGAAAACACAAAAAGACAAAATCGGGAAAAAAAAATACATGAACAAAACAAGAAATTTAGCAAAGCCAGAAACCATAAAAAATGAACCAACATCTGGAGCCGAAGAATTTGATGAAAGAAATGAAAAATGCAAACGAGCACTTGCAGCAGGGTAGATCAAATGTAGGACAGAATCAGCAACCTAGAGAACACAAATTTTGAAATAACCCGATAGCAGTGAACAGAGGAAAAAAGAATGAAAAAGAGTGAAGAAAGCCCATTTGATCTATGGTATCTGAACATTAGAATAATTAGCGTTCCAGAGGAGAGAGAAAGAAAGAAGGGGGCAAAGTTTATTTAAAGAAATAACGGAGAATTTCCCAAGCTTGGGAAGTATTATACACCTGAGTTCACAACTCTAAATAGATTATGCTATTATCTCCATGCAAAAGACCTTCTCTAAAACACAAACTGTGAAAGATGGAAGAAAAAGAGAGAATCTTAAAAGCAGCCAGAGAAAAAAGGATCTTAATCTACAAATGATCTCCCACTAAGCTATCAGTGGATTTCTCAGCAGAAATTCTACAGGCCAGGAGAGAGGGGAATGACACATTCCAAGTTGTGGAAGAAAAAAACTGCCAGCCAAGAATACTCTATTTACCAGTCATCCTTCAGATATGAAAGAGAAATAAAGACTTTCCCAGATAAATAAAAGCTGAGTTCACCACTAATAGACCTACCTTGCAAAAAATGGTCAAAGTTCAAGCTTGAATGAAAAGATGCTAATTAGTAACATGAAAACGTATGAAAGTATGTAACAGACTGGTGAAAATATACAGTAAGATCTAGGAAACTAATTCTATAATATGATGACATGTTAATATTTAACTATAAAGCTTAATAAGAAGTATTAAAAAACTATACTAGGTTAATACATAATATAAAAAGTGGTAAACTGTGACATCAAAACTACAAAAGGGAAGGAGTAAATGGATAAGAGCTTTTGTATACAATTGGAGTTAAGTTGCTATCAGCTTAAAATGGACTGTTTTATCTAAAAGATGTTTTATGTAAGCCTCACAGTAACCACAAAGTAAAAACCTACAGTAGATTCACAAAAGAAAAAAGGGAAACAAAAGAACCAGAGAACACCAATTTACAAAAGCAGGCAGAAATGGAGGAAAAAAGAAACAATGGAAATACAGAACCACCAGAAAGCAATGAATAAGAACATTACTAAGGCCTTACATATCAATAATTACCCTAAATGTGTATATACTAAATTTACCAATCAAAAGGCATGGTGTGGCTAGATGGATAAAAAACCAAGACCCAACTATATGCTGCATACAAGACCCACTTCAGATTTAAGGACACTCACAGGCTCTAAATGAAGGGATAATAAAGGATATTCCATGCAATTGGAAAGCAAAAGAAAGTGGGGTTAGCATACCTATATCAAACAAAAAAAACTTTAAGACAAAAAAGGTAACAATGGGATGCCTGGGTGGCTCAGCCGGTTAAGTGTCTACCTTTGGCTCAGGTCATGATCCCAGCGTCCTGGGATCGAGCCCTGCATCAGGCTCCCTGCTCAGCGGGAAGCCTGCTTCTCCCTCTGCCTGCTCTGCCTGCTTGTGCTCGGACAAATAAATAAAATCTTAAAAAAAAAAAAAAAAAAGGTAACAAGAGACAAAGAAGGCTGTTATATAATGATAAAGGGGCCAACTCAATTCTCCACAAAGATACAACAATCGTAAATACATAAATTGTAAATATAACCCAACATCGGAACGCTGAAATATATTAAGCAAATACTAACAGATGTTAAACAGTAGTAGACTTCAGTACCCCACACTTTCAGCAATGGATAAATCCTCCAGACAGAAAATCAACAAGGAAATGCTGGATTTGAACCGTATGTTAGGCCAAATGGACCTAACACATATATAGAACATTCCATCCAACAGCAACAGAATATACATTCTTCTTAAGTGCACTCTCCAGTATGAACAGATTATATGATAGGACCCAAAAAAGTCTTTTCAAATTTAAGAAGACTGAAATCATACCAAGTATTTTTTCCAACTACAACAGAATGAAACTAGAATCAACAAAAGGAAACCTGGAAAATTTCCAAGCATGTGGAAACTAAACAACCCATTCCTGCAAAACCAAGAGATCAAAGAAATCAAAAGAGAAATTATCTCTTAAACAAATGAAAACAGAAACACAACGTAATAAATAAAACATACAGGACGCTGCAAAAGCAGTTCTTAGAGGAAGTATATATAGTGATAAATGCATATATTAAGAAAACAGAAAGATCTCTAATAACCTTAACTGTATACCTCAAAGACCAGAAAAAAGAGGGCCAAAGTTAGCAGAAGCAGGGAAATAACAAAGATCAGAGTGGAAATAAACATGCTTCAGAACAGAAAAAACATAGATCAATGAAACTAAGAGCTGGTATTTCAAAAAGATAAACAAAACTGACAAACCTTTGGCTAGACTAAAAAAAAAAAAAAGAATACTCAAAATCAGAAACAAAAGAGAAGACATTACAACTGATACTATGAAAATATATACATTCATAAGAAACTGCTTGAAGGATTGTATGTCAACAAATTGGATAACCAGAAGGATAAATTCTTAAAAACGTACAACCTATCAAGACTAAATCAAGAAGAAACAGAAAATCCAATTAAAAGATGGGCAAAGGAACTCAGATATTTTTCCAGAGAAGTCATACGAATGGCCAACAGGTATATGAAAAGGTGCTCAATATCACTAATCATCTAGGAAATGTAAATCAAAGCCATTATGAGGTATCATCTCACACCTATTAAAATGAAATGGCTATCATTAAGAAGACAAGAAGTAACAAGGGTTGACAAGGATGCATGAAAAGGAAACCCTTGTGCACGGTTGGTGGGAATGGAAACTAGTTCAGCCACTATGAAAAACAGTATAAAGGTTCCTCAAAAAATTAAAAATAGAAACTATCATATGATCTAGCAGTTCCACTTCTAGTTTTATATCCAAAGGAAATGGAAACAGGATACCAGAAAGATGCCTGCTCTCCCATGTTTACTACAGCATTATTCACAATACACAAGATATGAAAACCACCTAAGTGTGTGTCAATGAATGAAGAAACTGTGGTACAGATACACAATGGAATGTTATACAGCCACGAGAAAGAAGCAAACCCTGCCATTTGCAAGGACATAGATGAACTGCAAAAGCATTGCGCTGAGATAAGCCAGACAAAGAAAAACAAATACCGTATGGTATCACTCATATGTGCAATCTAAAAAAGCCAAGCTTGTAAAAATTGAGAATAAAATGGTTACCAGAGTATGGGGTACATGGGGGGGGGGGGCGGAACTGGAAGATGTCATTAAGAGGAACAAACTTGCAACCAGTAAATAAGTCCTGGAGATCTAATGCACAGCAGAGTGATTATAAGCAGCAAAACTGTACTACAGACTTCAAAGTTGCTAACTATTCTCATCACAAGAAAGAAATAATAACTATGTGACATGACTGAGGTGTTGGCTTCCCCTACAATGGCGATCACACTGCAATATACAAATGTATGAAATCAACACTTTGTATATGCTAAATCTACAATGTTATATGTTAATTTTATCTCAATTAAAAAGAAAACACATGTAACGAAGATGTTACATGTGTGCTTAAGAGTGCTACATGCATGCTACTTTGACTAGAGTGTTATCTCAGGGAATAATTGTCACAGTCATTCTGTGATGCATTTTGAGAAGTGTTTAAAAATACATTTAATAAATATATTTGTAAAAGTGCAAATAAACAAATACCAATGACTACAAGGACAAAACAAATCAACTGGTCACAGCATATTTTTCACTAATATTTGTATTTGACTTGTTCATCCTTCCTGTCTTCGGTAGCATAATAATAAATAAGCAATAGCAGATACTCAAAAAAATTTTTATTTAATTATGGGGAAAAAAGAACAGATAAAACTCAGAACATTCAAATTAAGTACCAGAAGTGATGCTCTACATTAAGGGATATTAATAAAAGGGACCCTGAAGTTTCTTTCTAGATTGTCTAGTACAACCAACCATTTAGACAATCAATCACCCTGCTGAGGATTAGTTATTCATTTTGGTTGCACTGTGGGTCTAAGTAACCAAGTTCAGTTTCATGTAGTAAGACTGATCTACCAAGAGCTAAGAGGAGGAGGAATGAGTTCCTCGTTATTAGTTAACAGATATGGTAGACCCTTTTTTTTAAATTAATTTATTTAGAATGCACAAGCAGGATGGACAGAGCGAGAGGGAGAGAGAATCTCAAGCAGACTCCACACTGAGTGTGGAGCCCGAGGTGGGGCTAAATCTCACCCTGAGATCATGACCTGCGCCAAAACCAAGAGTTGGATGCTCAACTGACTGTGGCGCCCAGGTGCCCCGGTTGATCCTCTTTTTATGATGAACTATAAAACATCATGCACCAGAGATTATACCAATAAGTAACCCAAGGCTACTATTTAATATTTATATTTCTAAAATCTCATATTCTCAGTAGAGACAAGACTATATTTTTACCTGGTCATTCATGAATAACAAACCTGCAAATTGCGTAACTATTTTAGTTTCTTTAGACAAACTCAAAATAACGGAGAAAAGGCTACCCAGACTTTTGTATTATTCAAAGACATACCCATTATGCACTGCAGCTCTTGGATCACTGCTGCTCTTCACTTTGATCATTAGGAGAGAGAGGAGAAGATAGAACATAGCCAAGCCAAAGCACAGACGGTACACAGCTTTATAGCCAACCAAAATATTACAAGGAACAATGCCTTTTTCATTTTCACAAAATCCAGGAATCTAGAAAAACAAAGAGTTTATGATGTAGAATTTTTTCAAGTAAAAATGAAAGTTCTAGGTAATCAAATAGTTTAAGGTTTAGAAAACAGAAATTTGCTTTACAGTTTATGCTGAATATGTAAGCAAGGTAAGTCTGGAACATTTTCCTCAGATAGACATTTAACTCTCTTTTTACTTTGAGCCCATGATAAACTACAAATGCTGATCCAAAACTGGATGTTTATTCTGACCTGCAGACTTATTCTAAATTTTCTAAAACTTGCATTCTCCTGTGATATGCTGAATTACCTGTATAAGAGAGAAATACAATCAATAAAAGCTTAAGAAATTACATAGTAAGTCAGCTTCTAAATACTGAAGAGGACAATGATGGCTTCTCAAAGCCAATGTGACCTAAATATATTTTGAGTTTTGAGGTCTTATTCTACAAGTGTTATTTTTTTTTTTTTTAAGAATTTATGTATGTCAGAGAGAGAGAGAATGAGCAGAGGGAAGAGGCAGATGGAGAGGGAGAAGCAGGCTCCCCTCTGAGCAGGGAGCCCGATGTGGGGCTCAATCCCAGGACCCTGGGATCATGACCTGAGCTGAAGGCAGATGCTTAACTGACTGAGCCACCCAGGCATCCCTACAAGTGTTACTTCTGATAATGAATGGATTTGGATTAACAAATAGCTGGCACTGATTTTATTTTTAACTTACAAATCTGAAAAAGACTGATGGCCATTACAGAAAGTCACACTGGAATCAGAACACAAAAAAACAAAACAAGACAAAACAAAAAACCTTTAGTGAAACAAATGGGAGTAGTCCTCAGAACTACATACACTACTCCTACATATGAGGATGAATTATTTCCTCTAGAAAATGTTAAAGCAAACAGATATGCCAAAATATGACAATTTGTGCCTTTAAAACCAAGAACTTACAATTGTATTTAAGCTAATGGGGAGGCACTACTTCCTTCTGCTAGTTCCTACATGGTCTGTAACCCTTTCCTGGTCTCACTTAAATCTCACCTTTCCAACCCAGTTTAAGCCCTATGGCAGTATGTACTTACCTATACTCACTTGCAACATGTACTCAACTAGGCATCCTTAATTATCCCACTCCCTTGTATGAGAGCAGGACACACCTGGAGAATTCCCATCATTAAGTTAATTCAACCACCTAGTTTAGTCAGGTTAGGCTAGTTCAGTAACAACCCCCAAATATCAGTGGCTTAAAACAGCGAAGGCATAGTTCTTCCTGTTGTACCTGTACAGAACTGATTCTGATAGTCATTTCAGGAGTCCAGGCTGTTGGGGAAGCCACCATTTCAAATGATGTACATGTTGTGACAGATAAAAAAGGAAATTTTGTATCAGTAAGCAGACGCTGATGTGTATTTCTTCAACTCACAAATCACTGATCAGTAAGTACTAGAGACATGGCCCTACATCTCACAGCACTCTAGGAAATGCAAACCATTGATGACCTTCAGAAAGCAGAGAAGCAGAAATATTTGGTGTTGAGAATTAATATCCACCAACTAAACTATTTATAACCATGGTCAACTGGATCCATGACAAAACCATACAAGTATGTCTTTTGCTTATACCCAAGGACTTGAGTAACATTAACTGGTCATCCACAACTACCATGTGCAATGCCAGTTACTTTCACAATCATAATAATCTCATTTTCCTTACCCCAAAGCCAACATCGAGCAGATACTGTGCTTTAAAATGGAAGTCAACTGCCATATTCTTTCTCAATCTCAAATTATCTGTTGTCATTTGTTTTGTCTTGGTGGAAAGCCAACTTCTATACCTTCTCTTGATCACCTTCTCCACCTTCTCTTGATCACCTTCTCCCTCCCTCCCTCATACAGATTAAAGCCCATATCTTTAACCCCTCTCAAAATATAAATGATTAAATCTCATCCTAAAAAATCCTTTCCTTAACTCAGCTGCCCTCTAAGACTACCATCTTTGTTACATAAATTCTCAAATCAGCAGTTTATACCTACTGGATACATTTCCTCACGGTTGTTTGATTCTCCTACTTCTGATCCCAGCACTCTAAAGAAATCACTTTTTCAAGACACTAATGATGTACTGGCTGTCAAATACTTTCTTCCTAAGGTCTGCACAATAGGGCATTCACTTGTTTCACCCTTTTTCATTGTTCCTTCTGAGGTTCCCTTTTCTCTAGCAACCCCTTCAATAACAGCTTTTGTCAAAGTTACAGTCTTCACACTTTGAATGGTCTTCTTCAGCATATGCTGCCATGGTTTCAACTTTCATCTCCATTCCCAAAACACCTCTAGCTAGGATTTCTTTTTTGTTACATACCGTGTTTTCTACTTCCTGTTAGATACACACACTTTCTCACACATGTATGTAGTGCACTATCCCTAAGTCAATGTTTTATAAACTAAATGAATCATCCATCTCCTTTTACAACCTGACTCCCTGAAATTTTTTTTTTAAAAAATAAAACACCTCCCCTCCCCGGTTAACAGTAACAGTTTCCTGCTAATTGTCTAAAATCAGAACCTGGGTATTATGTATGATTCTATCACTGCCAATATTTAAATCCAGATTCAGTTAATTCTATATTCAGAAAAGTTATTGCAGGCCCCCTATACAGTTCTTGATTACACGATTAAAAGAGCCTCCACATTTAACTACTTGACTTCTAATTATCAGATCAGTCTTCCTAAAGTATACGTATTCCGCTCAACAAGCTCTTTATCCTCATTTTGCTTCCTATTTTTCAATCTCTGCATACAAAAATTCTACTCATTCTTAGAATGTTGCTTTTTCCATGAGACCTACTGAGTTCTGACATTTAACTGGTTAGAATTACTTATTTTTCATTACCACAGCATATTATCTGTACCACCATCAGAAAAGTTAAGCTTATGTAAGTCTTATATTCTTTCTTTCCTAAAAGATTATGAGGATTACTAAAACTGGAATTACATGTTATCTTACTTTGTACATTACAATTTCCAAAACCCAACAATCGGTTTTAAGCATACTCATTATAGGTTCAGTTGATCAATTAAAAAAAAAAACAAAAACAAAACTAACCTTATTCAGTTGTTCTTCCATTCCCGGTATCAACATTACACAAGCTACACACACTCCAACAAGCAGGAAAAGTGCATAGATCAATCTAGTTACAGTAGAGTTGTTTCCACTAGGACAGCATCGACACAGCAAACATGGGGCACTGCCACATAAACATGGAATCTGGGAAAAAGAGTATTAAAAATCAGTATAGTTTAAAATGATACTGAAAATTTGTTTCATCCACTCAAACAAAACAAAACAAAACAAAACAAACAACCCAGGACTGAAGTTAAAGCAATTACCAAGGAACAAAATCTATTTGGTTCACAATAATTATTCACAAATAAAACTTAGTACTTTCTGTGTAAAGATGGACCAAAGTCAAACATAAAAGCGCTTGACCTCTAAATCAGTTAAAATAAATCAAATCAGTTAAAATAACAAAGTAAAAAAAAAAAATTACCAGCAGCAAAGAGTTCAGCAAAAACAAACAAAGAAAAAACCTTGGAATAATAACAAGCCCATCTCTGGCTCCTGTCCTTTAGCCCCCAAATATGATACTGGTGAATTCACAAAATTCTGAGAATTCTCAAACACCCCAGAAGAGAAAAAGAAGGGAACTGGCATCCTTATCTTTTCCTCTTCTGAGATGGTGGTAGTGAAAAAAGTGAAAAACTCAGGCTAGCTAACTTTCTCCAGTGGAACTCCACAGTAAACTACACTAGGGGAACAAGATAATTCCCTCACCAGGAGAGATGAACGTTGATAAAGCAATCTGCCAAGAGTTCAGAAAGGTTAAGCGTTAAGGTTCTCACAAGGACTCACCATAACCTAGGCTGAGCTCCCTCATACTGTCAGACTTCAGAAAGCTGGACAGACTAGGATATTCCAGTCTTACAGTGATAGCTCTGGGGGAAAAGTCTCAGAAACCAAGGGAAGGGAGTATGGTAGCAGTCATACACACCATAGTAACCAATATACTACAGGAACAAAGCTGTTTATACTAAACTTAAGAAAGAAAGAAAAAAAGTCATGGTAACTATGCAAACATAACTCTAGCATGCATAATAAATAAATAATAAATAGATAAATAAATAAATAAGCGAGCACAACCCTCAGAGGGAAGGAAAAAAAAAAAAAGGGTGAGGAAGAGACATTTGAAGAATCCAGTCTGAAACAAAACATAACTCAGTAAGAAAAGGAAATTCTGTACAAGTGCTTCACCTGAACTACAGAAATATAACAAAAAGCAAATGAAAAGTTAAAAAATGAAATGGGAAAAGAATAAAATAAGATAATGAAAAGAGAAAGTCAAACTTAATAATTATCAAGGAACAAAACAGACACGGCTGAAAATAAAACTACTAACAGAAAAAAGCTTGAGATAATTATTATAAACTTAGGTCAAGATGCAGTTAATAGTGACCAGACATATCCTACTGCCTTCATCAATGAAAAAAATTAAACAAAACAATGGTTTTTCAGACAATTAGCAACAGGAAATGCAGGACAGTAATTTCTGAGAGAGGAAACGATGTGAGCTCCATGACTGACCCATCTTTCTGCCTGGGGAGAGCTTCCAATATAGGGAGAGGATCTAAGCAAAGGCCAGCAGTCCACCCGAATTAAGGAGATAGCTGGGAGCTGGAACAGAGTTGGTCACTGAGAGAAGTAAAGGCAGCTAGAGTTTACAGGGCAGAATCCTGGAGAGAAGAAAGCTACAAAGTGAGCTCTGGAAATCTGCAGAGGCTTCAACTTGAATCTTCAGCAAAGCACTGATCATGTCAAGCATTTGAATAAAATACCCAAGGAGTAGGAAGAGTTGGTATTGCCACCAGCCATAGTGGAAAAACCTTGTAATCCAGGAGGCAGTGAGTTATAGGCTATTGCTTAGAAAAAAAATCAGCCATAAGATTAAAGGCTGCTCCAGCCTCACTTAACAAAACATAAAGGAAACATCAAAAAGGTCAAATTTTCTTCAAGTAACTCACCTTTGCCCAAGAATATCATCTTTTTAAAATACATCCATCAAGGTAAAATTTACAATGTCTGACATCTAATAAAAATTTGATAGTTATGCAAGAAAGTAGAAAAATACAAGCTTTAATGGAAAAATAAATCAAAATCAACCCAATAACACAGATGACTTAATTACAGATAATGGCATAAAAGTGTTATTTTAACTATATTTCATACTCTCAAGATTAAAAAAAACCATCAGCATGTTAAGGAGAGCCATGGAAGATTAACATAAAAGATCTATACCAAACCTGTAGAAATGAAAAATAAAGTAACTAAACCAAAAAATACTAAGACACCGCAAAAAAGATTAATGAGCCCAAAAACACAGCAAAAGAAATGCGACAAAAATGCTAGGACAAAAATGAACAGAAGATCAGTGTAGACAATTTGAAGCAGCCTAATGTAAATGAAATTGGAACTCTCAAAAGAGGAGATGACCAGAAGAGTCCTACTGAGGAAATAATTGTCAAAATGTTCCCATATTTAATCAAGGTTATAAATTCCCAGATTCAAGAAGCTCAATGAAATTCTAGCAAAAAAAACATGGAAACCACACCAACTCACATCACAAACTGCTTAAAAACAACCATAAGCAGAAAAATCTTTAAAAAGCAGGCAGAAATATTAAGGCATATTATATAAAAAGAAACAAGGAAAGGTATCAATTTTAATTAAAAAACTGCAAGCCAAAAGTAAGCACTTAAAAAAAACCAAATGATAAAATTTTATGCTCAGTGAAAGTCTCTTTCAAAAACTAATGCAAAATAAAACCATTTTCAGACATAAAAAGAACACAAGAATCCCAAACTAGCAGACCTAAACTACCAGAAATGTTAGAAGGAAATCCTTCAAACAGAAGGAAGGTTATACCAGACAGCTATCTATACAAACGGAATGAAGAACAATGGAAATGGCAAAATATAAGGAAATCCTTTAAAGGATAATTATCCTTTTTTTATTATGTTCACTTAGCCACTGTATAGTAAATCATTAGTTTTTGATGTAGTGTTCAATCATTCATTAGTTGCATATAACACCCAGTGCTCATCACAACACGTGCCCTTCTGATAATTATCCTTTTAAAGCAAAAATAATAGCAATGTATTGTGGGCCTATGTTATAACGAAGGTGGAAAAAAAATATGGTGATTGCAAATAGTATGTAAGAGGAGACATTGAAGACATTCAACTATACACTAATGCGAGGTTCTAATATTATAAATAAGTGGTATGACTGGACATGAAGACAGATTGTAGTAAGTTAAAAATGAATACTATACACCCTAAAGTGACCTCTGAGAAATTCAAGAAGTATAGCTAGTAAGCCAATGGAAATAAAAGAATACTAAAAATGGCCAATTAATGCAAAATAAGGGGGGAAAAAAAACTACACAAAAGGGATAATAGGACAAACAGAAAATAGAAAGATGGTTGATTTAAGCCCAAACATAATAATCACACTAAATGTAAATGGCATAAACACTTCCAATGAAAAGGCAGAGACTGTTAGATAAATCCAATTCTATCTCTTCTACAAGAATCCTACTTAAACATAAAAATGCAAATAGGTTGGGGCGCCTGGGTGGCTCAGTCGTTAGGCGTCTGCCTTCGGCTCAGGTCATGATCCCAGGGTCCTGGGATCGAGCCCCGCACTGGGCTCCCTGCTCAGCTGGGAGTCTGCTTCTCCCTCTCCCTCTCCCCCTGCTTGTGTTCCCTCTTTCGCTGTGTCTCTCTCTGTCAAATAAATAAATAGGAAAAAAAAAATGCAAATAGGTTAAAAGTGAAAGAAAGAAAAAACAAATACCATGCTATAGCAGTACCAGACAAAATAGATTTCAGAGCAAAGAATTCTACTAGGGTTAAGGAGGAACACTTCATAATGAAAAGGGGACATACATGGAGATATTCATGGAGGAGACCTATAATCCTAAATGTTTCTACATTTAGTAAGAGAACTTCAAAATGCATTAGGGGAAACTAATAAAACTGAATATAACAAATTCACATTTATATTCTCTCATTAAGTAGCAAAACAAAAATCAGTAAGGATATAGAAAATTTGTATATTATCAATTAATTGTGCCTAAGTGACATTTAGGGAATACTCAATCTAAACAGAGCAGAGCACAAACTGTTTTCCAGAATGCACAGAACACTTAACCAAAACAGACCATATTCTTGGCCATAAGACAAATCTCAAATTGCAATAAACATACAAAATGTCTCAAATCAAACGACCACCATGTATTCTTGGCCCACAATGGAATTTAGACATCAGTAACAGAAAAAACATCTGGAAACTAAATTTTAACAGACTTCTAATCAATCCACAGGGAAAAGATATCAAAAGGAAATTATACAAAATGAAAATAATGTCACATTTGTGAAATTTACAGTATCAAATGATTAGACAAAAATAAAGATTTCAAATCAACAATCTGAGCTTCTACCTTAAAAAAATCAAATAAGCAAATTAAACAAAAAATAAAGAAAATAACAAAGAAGAGAAATCAAGGAAGTAAAAAGCAGAACAAGAAAATCAGTGAAACCAGTTTTAGAAGACCATTACAACTGAGAAAGAGACTGATCAGGATATAAAAGTGCAAAAGAGCAAGAGTAAACACACAATCATGAATTATGGAAATGTGAAGAGACACCAATACAGATCCTAGAAGCATTAAAAAACTGTAAGGGATAAGTATGAACAATTTTATTTAATTCCTTAGGTAAAATGGACAAACTCTATGAAAAACCCACACTGCCAGAAATCATTCAATAAAAAATATATATAATGTTGGAGCCTGGTTGGCTCAGTCGGTAAAGCATGTGACTCTTGATCTCAGGGTTGTGAGTTCAAGCTCCATGTTGGGTGTAAAGATTACTTAAAAATAAAATCTTAAAAAAAAAAAATATATATATATATATATATATCACACAGAGTAGCCCTATAACTATTTTAAAAAATTAAATTTGTAGTTACAAACCTTCCCAGGCATAGATGGTTTCACTGGGTGAGTTCTATTAAGCACTTAAAACTGAAGAGGCAAAACACTTCAGAACTCTTTTCTAGTGGGCCAGAATTACTTTGACACTACAGCCAAAAACATTATAGAAGAACAGACCAATATCCTTCATGAACATAATTTTCTAGTATCTTGTCAATTCAAAATCAATAACGTAAAAAATATATGAAGACTTCTAGTACATGTTTGCCCATGCAAGAAGCATGGCAGTCACCACTCTTGTCCTCACCCGTAAAAAGCTGAACAGAGTAAAATATCAAAAACTCTTTTAGGATCCATAGGAGAGATTAGGATACGGGGTAAATCACTGCCCCCAGACTGGAGACAGATAGGCAAATACAGGGAGCCGTGCCTTACCAGAGCAGAGAATCCCAAGTGGAAGTCAACTTAGGAACCAACGCCCAGGAAGGAGAACCTAAACTTTAACTGAAGAATTGCTGGAACTTACTGTGGAAATTCCTTCATGCTTCTTGCAGCAGAGGGGAAAAGGAACCATTTAAAAATATACCCAGAACACTCTGTTCTTTACAATGCCTACGCTAAGGAGAAACTAGTTAAGCAGACCCTAACCTGCTGGGGTATTATCAGTGTCACAATAATGCAGGGAAAGGGAAATACTCAATTCCAGCCCAAATTAGCCATCCTCTTCCACCTAGGAGGAAAAAAAAGCCCGAGAGACACTTGTGAGTTCACAGTCCAGAGACACAGGTTCAATAAATGACTAAGACCTAATCATAGGGTTGTGGAACACTTCTCCTTTCTCAATACCTCACCACAACGTTATTATCAAAAGGATAATAAAACAATATTGTCAACAGTCCACAGATTTGAAAACCTAGATAAAACGAATCAATTCCTTGAGAGACACAAGCTGCCAAAACTCACACAACAAGAAATAGGCAATGTGAATAAGCCAGTATCTGTTGAAGAAATTGAGTCAATAATTAATAACCTTCCAAAACAGAAAGCACCAGACCCAGATGAGTTCACTGGTGAACTCTACTAAACATTTAAAGAAACAAAATACCGGTGCTCTGAAATCTCTTTCAGAGGACAGAAGCAGAGAAGACTGCCTAACTCATTTTATGAGACCAGCATTACTTTTAACAATATAACTAGACCAAAGACATTATAAAAAATGAAAACTACAAATCAACAGCTCTCATAAACACAGATGCATAAATCCTCAACGAAATACTAGCATATCAAATCCAACAATATATGAAAATTATATACTATGACCAAGTAGGTTTTATCCCTGATATACAAGAATGGTTCAACATTCAAAAAATCAGTTAATGTCCACAAAGATGATATCAGTAGATGCCCAGAAAACATATTTGACAAAATCCAACCTCATTCATGATAAAAACTCTCAAACTAGGAATAGAGGGGAACTCCCTCAACTTGATTAATAAAACCAACAAAACACCTACAGTTATCACATTTAATGGTGAGAAACTTGAAGCCTTCCCAATTAATATCAGGTACAAAGCAAGGATGTTTCCTCTCATCCTTCCTTTTCAACACTGTACTGGAAGTTCTAGCTACTGCACTAAGACAAGAAAAGAAAATAAAAGGTATATGCATTGGGAAGGAAGAAATAAAATTATCTTCATTCACAGATGGCATTATCATCTACATGGAAATTTCAAAAGAAGTGACCAAAACAACCCCCACAAAATCTTAGAACTAATAAGTAATTATAGCAGGGCTGCAGGATACAAGGTTAACAGACAGAAGTCAACTGCTTTCCTATACATCAGCAATGAAAAAGTAAAACTTGAAATTAAAAATACATTACCATTTATGTTAGCATCCAAAAACAAACAAAAACCCCAAAATACTTAAGTATCAATTTAACAGAGTACATACAAGATCAATATGAGAAAAAACACAAAATTCTGATAAGCAAAATAAAAGAACTAAACAGGGATGCCTGGGTGGCTCAGTCAGTTAAGTGTTTGTCTTCAGCCCAGGTCATGATCCCAGGTCCTGAGATCGAGTCCTGCATCGGTCTCTTGGCTCATCAGAGAGCCTGCTTCTCCCTCTGTCTACCACTCCTCCTGCTTGAGCTCTCTCTGACAAATATAAATAAAATCTTAAAAAAAAAAAAAAGAACTAAATAAATGAACAGATATTCCACATTCATGGATTAGGAAGACTCAGTGTTGTTAAGATGTCAATCCCTCAAGCCTGACCTATAGATTCAATGCAATCCCAATCAAAACCCCAGCAAGTTATTGTGTAGATATTGACAAACTGATTCTAAAATTCATATGGAGAGACAAAAGACCCAGAATAGCCAATATGATATTGAAGAAGAACAAAGTTGAAGGATTGACACTATCAGACTTAAGACTTTTTTTTTAAATATTTTATTTTATTTTTTTTTAAATTTTTTTATTCTTATGTTAATCCCCATACATTACATCATTAGTTTTAGATGAAGTGTTCCATGATTCATTGTTTGTGCATAACACCCAGTGCTCCATGCAGAATGTGCCCTCCTCAATACCCACCACCAGGCTAACCCATCCTCCCACCCCCCTCCCCTCTAGAACCCTCAGTTTGTTTTTCAGAGTCCATCGTCTATCATGGTTCGTCTACCCCTCCAATTTCCCCCGTTTCATTCTTCCCCTCCCGCTACCTTCTTCTTCTTTTTTTTTTCTTAACATATATTGCATTATTTGTTTCAGAGGTACAGATCTGAGATTCAACAGTCTTGCACAATTCACAGCGCTTACCAGAGCACCTACCCTCCCCAGTGTCTATCACCCAGTCACCCCATCCCTCCCACCCCACCCCCCACTCCAGCAACCCTCAGTAAAAGATTTTATTTATTTGCGAGAGAGAGAGAGAGAGAGAGAGAGAGAGAGAGAGCGTGTGAGTGCACAAGCAGGGAGAGCAGCAGGCAGAGAGAGAAGCAGGCTTCCCACTGAGCTAGGAACCCGATGTGGGACTCGATCTCAGGACGCTGGGAACATGACCTGAGCCGAAGGCAGACGCTTAACCAACTGAGCCACCCAGGTGTCCCTGGACTTCAGACTTATAAAGCAACAATAACAGGTCACTATGGTACTGTCAAAAAGAAAAGACAAATCAAAGGAACAGAAAGAATAGTGAGCCCACAAATAGCCCCCACATAAATGCAATCAACTAATCTTTGACAAAGGTGCAAAGGCAATTCAATGAAACAAAGATGGTCTTTTGAACAAATAGTACTGTTAACAACTGAGCATTCATATGCAGAAAAATGAATCTAGACATACAGACACAGATCTCACACCCTTTCCCAAAGTTAATTCGAAATGGATTTTAAACCTAAATGTAAATCCTAAAACCATAAACCAGTACAAGATAACACAGGAAAAAATCTAAATGACTTTGGGTGTGGCAATGACTTTTCAGATACAACATCAAAAGCATGATTCACAAAAATATAACTGATAAACTGATATTCATTAAAATTTAAAAAATTCTGCTCTGCAAAGGTCAACATCAAAATAATGAAAAGGAAGGCCGACTGTGTGAAAATATTTGCAAAAAACACACCTGATCATAAAGGACTGTTATCCAAAACACACAGAGAACTCTTAAAACACAATAAGAAACAATCAGATTAAAAAATGGGTCAACAGACACCTCACCAAATTCGATATATAGACGGCAAATAAGCATATGAAAAACTGTTCCACATATTTCATATGCATATGGAAAATGCATATTAAAACTCATATACACAAAAAGCCTGCACATGGATGTTTATAGCAGCTTTATTCCTAACTGCCCAAACCTGGAAGCAACCAAGATGTCCTTTAGTAGGTGAATGAACAAATAAACTGTGGTACATCTAAATAATGGTACATTAGTGCTGAAAACAAAGGAGTTCTCAGGCCATGAAAAGACATGGAGAAACCTTAAATGGGTATTACTAACTGAAAGAAGGCAATGTGAAAAGACTACATCTTGTATGATTTTGACTATGAAATTCTGGAAAAGGCAAAACTGTGGAGACAGTAAGATCAGTGGCTGGAGTGGGTACAGGAATGAATAGGCAAGGCACAGAGTAAAAAGGGCAGTGAAAATATTCTGTATGCTACTATAACGGTGGCTACATGTCATTATACACTTGCCCAAACTCACAGAATGTCCAACACCAAGAGTGAACCATAATGTAACCTACAGACTTTGGATGATTATGATGTGTCAACACAGGTTCATTAATTGTAACAAATGTACCACTCTAGTGGGGGATGTTGATAAGGAAGGAGACTATCCATGTGTAGATTCAGGGGATATATGGGAAATCTTTGTTATCTTTCAATTCTCTATGAACCTAAAACTACTCTAAAGAAAGCCCCCCCCCCTTTTAAGTGAGAGAACATGAGTGTTCAAGTGGGGGGGGGGGGGACAGAGGGAGAGGGACAGAATCTTAAGCAGACTCCATGCTTAGTGCAGAGCCCCACATGGGGCTCAATCTCATGACCCTGAGATCATGACCTGAGCAGAAATCAAGAGTCAGACAGTTGAGCCACCCAGGTCCCCTAAAAAAAAGCCTTTAAAAATAAAGGCTATATGGGATGCCTGGATGGCTCAGTTGGTTAAGCGTCTGCTTTTGGCTCAGCTCAAGGTCCCAGGGTCTGCGATGGAGTCCCCCATTGGGCTCCTTGCTCAGCAGGAAGCCTGCTTCTCCCTCTGCCTGCAGCTCCCCCTGCTTGTGCGCTTGCTCTCTTACAGATAAATAAAATCTTTAAAAAATAAAATAAATAAATAAAATAAAATAAAATAAAAGGATATAAAACACTGTGACCAAGTAGGGCTTAGTCAGGGAAAGTAAGGCTGATTGAACTTTTGAAAATCAACCAATGCAATTCACCATATTCACAGACTAAAGAAAAATCATTTACAGTCATCTCAACGGATGCTGGAAAATCACTTGACAAAATTCGATAGCCATTCATGATAAATCTAACAAAACTTTCTGCAAAGAAAGAACACAATTATCCTCAACTTGATAAAGTGCATTTACAAGAAATCTACAGCTGCCGTCCATACTTCATGGTTAAAGTCTATTTCCCCTAAGATTCAAAATAAGGCAAAGATATCTGCTCTCATCACAGATACTTAACTTCACACTAGAGATTCTAGTCAATACAACAAGACAAGAAAAAGAAAAGAAATATACACAGCAAGGGGAAAAGTTAACTTTTCCATTCACAAATAATTGTTTACATGGAAAATGCCAAAAAACTTACAAAATGCTACTAGATTTACAAGGGAGTTTAACAAGGTCCCAGGATACAAAGTCATTATACACATATTAATCATAATCCTGCATACCAACAAAAAAGAAATTAAACCAACAAAAATACTAAAGTATAAATCTAACAAAATATGTACTAGATCCCAAATGATGAAAATTAGAAAACAATGATGAAACAAATCAGACTTAAATGGCAAGGAAAACTGAGCTCATAAATTGAATACTCAATATTTTAAGATGTCAATTCTTTCCAAACTTGTCTATAGAGTCAACCACATTCCAATCACAATCCCAGTAGGAGGCTGGTAGAAATAAACGAGTTGCTTTAAAAATTTATATGGAAAGGTGAGGGAACTAGAATAGCCCAAAGAATTTTGAAAAACAACAATACTGGAAGACAACATTACCTAACTTCAAGATTAATTTTAAAGCCACAGTAATCAAAATAGGGTGGGTTTAGGCAACAGTATAGGCACAAATAGATGAAACAGAATAAAGTTCAGAATAGACTTACATAAATATGGTAAAAGGGTTTTTGATTAAAGTGCCAAAGCAAATCAACATGGGAAGGACAATCTCTTTAATAAACAGTACTGAAATAACTGGAAGAACCCTAAGGGGCGCCTGGGTGGCTCAGTAGGTTAAGCGTCTACATTTGGCTTAGGTCATGATCCCAGAGTCCTGGGATTGAGCCCCAGGTCAGGCTCCCTGCTCAGCATCTCCCTCTACCATACTCCTGCTATCTAATAAAATAAATAAAATCTTAAAAAAAAAAAAAAAAAGAACCTTAAGCCACAATCAAACCATATATCAAAATTAACTGAGGATTTCTTAGATACAATATGAAAAGCATGACCCACAGAAGAAAGAAAATTGATAAACTAGGTCCCATCAAAATTAAGAACTTCTGCAATTTGAAAGACACCCTGAAGAGAATTAAGATAAGCCACAGACTTGAAAAAAATATATGGGAATCAGGTAGCTGATAAATGATTTGTACTGAGAATATATAAGGAATTTTTAAAACTTAAGAAAACCAACCAACCAAAATAAAAACTGGGCAAATTATTTGAACATTTTAAGAAAGAAAATATATGGATGGCAAATAAGTGCATGAAAAAGTGCTCAATATCATCAGTTACTAAGGAAATGCACACTGAAAGCATAATGAGATAACCACCACACACACGTTAGAATGGCTAAAATCAAATAAACTCATAATACCAAGTACTAACAACTCTCTTTGTTGGGATTGAAAACTGGTACAGCTATCTTGGAAACCAGCTTGCTAGTTTCTTACAAGTCAAATGTATGCTTGTCATATTACTCAGCAATTCCACTGCTAGATATTTTACCTAAGCAAAAGAGAACTTAAGAGTCACACAAAAAACCTTTGTGGTACCTTTATGGAAATGCTTATAGCTATTTTATCACCAAAATCTGGAAATGCCCTTCACCTGATGCATGGATAGTAAGTTGTGGTTTATCCAAGCAATGGAATACTATACAAAAATAAAAAGGAACAAACCACTAATACACACAACATGAATAAATCTCAATGAATTATATTCAGTAAAAAAAGCCAAACTCAAAAGGCCATATTTTGTATGATTTATTCATATGCCTTTCTGGAAAGAACGAACCCTGGAGACAGAAAAAACAGGGGTTGCCAAGAATTAGGATGACATAATTTAAGGTGCTAACTGTTCTGTAGCTGTTACATAACTAAAGGATTTCTCAAAATTCACAGACCTGTATATTACAAAGTGTGAATTTCAGGTAAATTATATCAACTAAAAAAATGACAAAAATATGGAAAAATAATATGTAAGGAAAACAAAGACAATGTATTATGAAGGTTAACTGGTGTCCTTAAAATAGAGAATCCTCTAAATAAACAAAAAGGACATTCAAAGATAGAATCCAAGAAAAACTTCCTTAGAGGAAGAAGTGAATCTGTATTTCTAAAAGAACACTATTTTCTTTCTTTCTTTTTTGTTTTTTAAAGATTTTATTTATTTGAGAGAGAGTGAGTGAGAGAGGCACAAGCCAGGGGAGAGGCAGAGGGAGAAGCAGACTCCCCACCGAGCAGGGAGCCCGACACCGGGCCCAATCCCAGGACCCTGGGCTCATGACCTGAGCAAAAGGCAGACACTTAACCCAGGTGCCCCAAAAGAACGCTATTTTCTAGATGAAAAATGTGATAAAAGATTTAAAGTCAGACATATTTGGTTAATTTCAAAGAGAAGTAAAAACTCTTCAGATATCCAGGCAGAGGAAACAAGTCAATAGAACATGTGAGATGTGTTGGGAGGGAGTGGATACCACAGTGTTAGACAAAACAGGATTCACAGAAAAGACTATTAAGTTCTGAAGGAAATGGGTATATTATTAAACTGGTAAACAATGCCTCTCAGAAATGTAAAAGATAGTTTTATATATAAAAGAATTTATAAATATTTCAGCATCCATGAATTCTTCAAAAATCTATCAGGATTATAAAACTTAGTCAATTAGGAGAGGACATTAAGTTAAAAAAAAAAAAAAACTGGGAGAAGCCATGGTTAAAAAGTGCTTTGAGGGGGTGCCTGGGTGGCTCAGTCGTTAAGCGTCTGCCTTCTGCTCAGGTCATGGTCTCAGGGTCCTGGGATCGAGCCGCCCATCGGGCTCCCTGCTCCGCGGGAAGCCTGCTTCTCCCTCTCCCACTCCCCCTGCTTGTGTTCCCTCTCTCGCTGTGTCTCTCTCTGTCAAATAAATAAATAAAATCTTTAAAAAATAATAATAATAATAAAATAAAATAAATAAAAAGTGCTTTGAGGTTTGAAACCACTTAAAGTGTAGAGCAGTGGTTCTCAAAATGTAGCAGGTATCGGAATCACTTGGAGGGCTTTTTTTTTTTTTTTTTTCCAAGAGTTTATTTATTTGACAGACTGAGAGATAGCGAGAGCAGGAACACAAGCAGGGGGAGTCGGAGAGGGAACAGCAGTCTTCCCACGGAGCAGGGAGCCCGGAGCAGGACTCGATCCCAGGACCCTGGGATCATGACCTGAGCTGAAGGCAGACGCTTAACGACTGAGCCACCCAGGCGCCCCTGGAGGGTTTATTAAAACAGAGTGCTGGGCCTTAGTCAGTGTTTCCGGTAAGTCTCCTGGTATGCTGATGCTACGGGGTCCACGAAACACACTTCAAGAATGACTTGTTTAGTTCTAAGACTAAACAACTAGAATAATTATGGTTATAAAACACAATGGTCACATATAAAAAATAACACATATACAAAGAGATTCTGGTTAAAGATGGCAGACTAAATATGTGAATTTACCCACGCTCCCAATAAAATAAAAAAAAATAAAGGAATTAGGAGTACACTTAAAATGAACAAACTTAGGAATAAACTTAAAAGGTCAGACTTCTGGATTTTTTCTCCTGTTCTTTTTGACCTTTTAAGGCCTAAAAAGTTGAATTATAAGCCATCAAAGGAAAAGTTAAGCAATAAAATTTGTAGAATTCCCAAACAGATCAAGAACTGGTGGCACCAGGTAGCCTCCCTGAGGCAGAAGGTAGAGATAAAGATAGAATTCGTTAAAAGCTTTTTTAAAGAGCAGTTAAGACTGCTATTTATAGCAGTCTATTATATATTATATATATAACAGTCTACTCTATTATATATAAGACTATTTCATTCATTTTTTGCTCTGGCCAATTGAAGAGGATGAAGTAGAATTTCTCAAGCCTGGCACTACTGACATCTTGGATCAAAAAATTCTTTGTTGCTGGGGGCCATCCTGTGCAGTGTAAAATGTTTAGTAGTATCTCTGGCCTTTACTTACTAGATGCTATTAGCACCTCTTACCCCAAAATGGACAGCAAAAAATGCCTGCAGACATTGCCAAATGTGCCCAGTTGAGAACCACTGCTATAGAAACATCTCCTTAGATGAATCTTTTTAGGAAACTCTCCTGATGAAGAAATGTTTAACATTCAACAGCTCCTTTATTTTTATTTTCCTTTTGTTAAACTCAGGAAAAAATAGATTTAATGCTTTGTTTAAAAATACATGTTTAGCATGCTACCATTCCTAAAATATATTTTTGTCCATTCATCCATGCATGTATATATACATTGAGAGAAGGAATGTTATTGGTGGTGGCATTTTTTTTGTGACATTTTAACTTTGTACTCTGCTATGCTTGACTGTTCAGTGCCTATGAATCATTTCTGCAAAGACAAGTCATTGTACTAAAAAATAAAAATCTAGCAGAGGCTGACACAAAATAGGTAGGCAGTAATCACTAGCTCTTTCTTCTTAAGTATATTAAGTATCTTGGACAAAAAAAAGGGGATAGTTATTGTATATAAAGCCCAATAATTCAAAAAAATCAATTCTAGTAATTAATATCATTGTTGAGATTGGGGTGAAAGCACTGAAGTAGGCATAAATTTCTGGTAATGTAGTTACAGGATTAGGTGGGAGATCCAGATATTTAAGTGGTTAATGTAATCACTGATCAAAGAGACAGCCGCATGAACCAAGATTTATGATCAATCTAATTCTAGGCCACTTAGCAAAGAAGCTCAAAAATTAAAACTCCAATGCACAACAGTACTACATGTATTTTTTCTTTTATGTGTTTTCCTAGTTCAGAAATTTTCTACAGCTGTTTTATAAATCAGAAAAAAAACTTTACAGAAATAGATTAAGCCTCAAAAAACCTGAGTAAAAAATAAGATTTGTTTAAATGTGGTTTAACTGTTCTAATTTAATGACTTGAATACTTTTGAAAATTTGAGTAAGTTTTGAATTTGTCAAAACCTTTAAGTAAATAAACATACTGACTATTAAGACTGTTGAAAAAATGGACATATATTACAAGGCAACGTCCCCTTCAGCTGCTAACAAACTACACCAAAATCGAACAGTTCACGGAGACAGAAGCACCAAGAAGGAAAGGGGAAAATATGACTAGAACTGCATACTACAGAGTCAATTCCTAGACCGGCCACAATAATCTAGCACACAAGATCAACCTTGGCCACCTAGTCTATCTGCCAGAGATCTAATTATTGGAGGATAAGAAAATTGCCTCCTTGTTACTACCTTTCCAATATACCTTGTTATTAACAGTGACTAAAATGCAGTGTCAATTTTATCAGTTTTCTAGTCTATTAATAAAGCTGAAGAACTAAGTTGTAAGAACTTTAATAGGAATATAATTTTCCATATTGTTCACTAAAGCGATTTTCTGATTTAAAACACATAAATATAGGGATGCCTGGGTGGCTCAGTCAGTTAAATGTCTGCCTTCAGCTCAGGTCATGATCCCAGGGTCCTGGAATCCTGTCCTGCATCGGGCTCCTAGCTCAGCGGGGAGCCTGCTTCTCCCTCTGCCTGCTCTGCCTGCCGCTCCCCCTGCTTGTGCTGACAAATAAATAAAATCTTTAAAAAATAATAATAAATAAAAAAACACATATATATTAAAAAAATCCTTAACACCCTCTCCCCCCCAGCCATAATTATTCTTGTGGCAAAAAAGGTGTTCACCATGGTTCTGGAGAGAACAAAACTGGAAACATGAATCCCTCCTTTTAAGTCTTTACTATATACAAAGAACATGCCTACTTGATAAATGGACAAAATCTGACTTCACAAATCACACATTCCCCCCCCAAAAAATGAAAGCAATGTTTTAACATTTATTATTTTGTAATACATTTATTACACTGTGCCTCTTTTGTATTAAACAGACTCAAGTGGATTCTCCACTTTCTTACTGAGATTAAAAATACTTGGTTTCCATGTCCAACTACAAGAAGAGATATAATCAAGAGAATGATCTCTGAAGTAACAACCTCCAGGTATTATTTTATTAAAATTTAACACAGTTCAAGCAATATCAGAACTTTCTAAAAAAAGTGAGGTATGTAAAATAATAAAAATTCTGACTCCTGTATATGATGGAGTCATTTGGGAAATCAGACAAGCGTTAGAAGTGGAATTTAGAAATCATGGATTAAAGAAATATGATTTTAACCCAAATACCTCGCCCAAAATTACAAATAACTTTATTAACTGTAATGTTAATATGTTGTCTATTTTGGGGGGCTTATCTTAAACTGAAGTTTATTTGCACCACCTGAATAAAGAAATTGTACCACTATAATGAAAAATGGTATCACTCTAAAGACGCTATCTAATTAAAATGCAACCTACACCTAATTAAACATGAAATTTCAGATTACAGAAGCATACTTTTGTCAAGATACAAGATTTGTAATACCATTGAACTGACCAGCTTTTACAGATACATATATTATTGCTTGAGAAATACAGTAATTTCTTCATAGCATGAAGGTCGAGGACCCAGCCACAGAGCTAATATTTACTAATATTAGTAAATATTACCGCCAGGCTGTCCCAAATAGCGGGCGTTTAAGTGCAGTCAGCCCGACAGAACAAAGAGGCCAACATGCCTCCCAGGATGACAGTGCTGCAGACTCTGAGGTCGCTGGCAACAGGACGAGAAGAGATGGGGTACTCCACGGAATGGGCCTAAAACCTCTCTAGAGACGGCCTACGCAGACACAGGAAAAAAAAAAACAACAAAAAGGGACTTGGAAGAATATGGAGTAGCTTTCACGAAAGCTACTCACGAAACACGGTTGGGGGAGGGAAACTACAGCTGTCTTGTCTTTGCTTCTCCCATCAGGGTTTTCTTTCCATCTCCACTGCTCCTCACGGCCACGGCTGTCAGCTCTTAGCAAGACTCAGGGCCCTAAAGCTGAGTTGGCATGACCACGGGAGATAGGGAGAAAATGGGGACGGAAGGCACTCCCTGTTGGGTGGGGTACCAAGTTACCGACGCACTGCATCCAGCCCGGCTCGGGTTCCCTTCTCCTTCGCCTCCTATGCTTAGCACCCTGAAGGTCACTAAAAACCTCCTTACCCAGCTCGCCATGGAGCACAGTCCCAAGACGTTCCCCATCTCGGCAACGTCGCAGGAGCAGCCGCTGGCGACAAGATGGAGACAGCACCTCTCCGCCCTTTCGGGCCTTATTTACTATCTGCGAGCCACTTCCGGCGCATAGCCCACCCCGCCCCTCAGCTTTGCGTCACTTCCATTGAGGCCCATGTTGGGTGGGGTGGGGGAGGGTGTCGTGTTGAGATTGCGCGTGCGCGTTCTTGGAATTTGAGGCAGGTTTCGGAGCGGAGCTCTCTAACGCCCCGGCGGAAATTTCTGGCTAATGCAGCCTGACCGTAGTTTGCCACATTAAGGAAACGATGTGAGAAAAACTCACCATTACTTAATGTTTATTAGAATTTGGGTTTAGTAGAGGCTGAGGTGGTGGTTGATGATTTTGTCCTCGTCTATTAGAAGAATTTCTGACGGCTTTGGAGGATTGCCTTCTTTTTCTCAATGTTCATCCGTTCATCCACTTATTTCTCGTTTTTACACTTTTGCGTCCTTTTCCACCCCACTTACATTCCCAGGTATTCCTGTAGGCCACTGCCTGGGACAAGTTTATTGGGGTATTTCCATTCGTTTGGGTACTTACAGTTCTTTTTATCACTTCTTTGTTGTTGACACGCATTTTCATTTCTTGCCCAATTAAGATGTTACGGGAAGTTTGCACGTTAAAAAATTTTAATTAGGTAAAAAAGACATACTGATTATAAAAACTTAAATATAGCATTGGTTTTATTGAACGTTATGAGCTGTTCAGGAGACATTTGGAATCCTTGCAAATTAAGTGATAATGATCATCTCCAGGGAATGTACACAAAGTTGTAGTTCTTTTATAAAAGATATTCTGGGAGAACAGTTTGGTGCACAGAAATAACTTAGAAATAGTCATTGTCATTAATAATTTAAGTTTACAAAAATTAGATGGGTGAAGGTGAGGTAACACCTAGGAATCTAGAACTGTGACCATTAAATGGTAAGTAGCAAAAATGAAGGAATGGAATTCAGTAAAAGACAGTGGGTTTAGTTTGGACATGTTGAACTTGAAGTCTCAGAAATGTTACCCCTCAGCACGTGAAAATGCAAGCTTAAAAACCAAGAGTGATGAGATGCAAAATTTAAAGTAACTTACATTGCCGTTAGAGTTGAAGATGTCAGCCTGAAAACAAGAAACTAGTTCAAGAAGCAAAGCGTTTAACTGGAATCAAAGAATTGCAATTCAGGTACACAGTTTTAAGTAGAATCCCAAATAGTGTCCAGATTTCAGGAGGTTGACAGGATTTTCATGGGGAAAAAAAGAGGAAGATTGGGTAAATAGTTTTAAAGAAAAGTTCATTGGTGCTGACGAGTAGGGCTGGATTTGCACTCATTGATTGGTCAGGTGAAGTGATCACTAGGCAAAAGTTCACTTTTTCTAAACAGAATATTCTCCTGCTTGCTGACTTCTTGAATGTTGATGGTTTGGCCAACTTCAAAGTTTCAAGAAACTGGATGTGAAAACCATTTCCCCTGAAATGGCTGCTCTGGCTCCATTTTAAAATGGTTCTACTTAAGTCATTTTAACAAAGATATACGATTGAGGTAGATATCCAAAGAGAAATGTTGTAGAATTACAAGTCCTTAATATGGATCTAAAAAACTTAACACTGGAAAAATTATCAAGTGGGGAGAAGCTATTGACTTAGTTTTTAACTTCTCACTTCGATTGTTAATGTCATAGACACACCTGTCCTTTCAAGTTCTGCATTTTAAATTCTGCTTTCAATCTAAGTTGTGAAAATACCTTTAGTAAGGTACTTGACTTCTCAGAATCTCAGAATCCTTGTTAGTAATATTTCAACCTTAAAGAGTTGAGAGGATTAAATAATATCACATGGTCCTATAAATTATAGCACAGTGTAAGCCTATTGTAGACAATCAATACGAGCTAGTTTCCCCCAAAATAGATTGTCTTAAAGGATGAATAAAATTTATGCATAGTTTATATTGTACAATACAAGGAGAGAAAGGATCTATGAAAAGTATGTTATGACTTTAATCCTAACATAATTAAATTCTAAATGTAAACATGTTTAAATATTTTAACATATGTTCTATAAGAATAAGCCAGGAATAGATTAGGACAAAATACCTATAGGGGTCAGTATAAACTTAGAATTGGAAGAGGCCGTATCCTGCTTAAAGACATGCTTTTGTTAGTGAAGACAGATTTTGATTTTTTTAAATAAAAATCAATATACAATAAAGGTAAAACATTCTCCTAATTTATTACCTTAATATTAAGATAGTCTATGAACAATTTTCTTTCCACACAGGTTTTTTTTTCCCCCAAATGTAAATTGGTAATTCCCATGACAACCAGATATGTCTATACCAGTGAAGTAGATGAATACAAAAGTATAATATTTATTTCAGGCAGAACATATATAAATTCAAGGGAAAAAAGCAAATATTCACCATGTAAATAATGAAGTGGGTAGAGAATTAAAATGTTTCCAGTGTTTAATATACTATTTTATAATCATTTAGAGTGACTACTTGAAGAAACGCTAATGACATTTCTAAAACATTTTGCTTCTGAAGGACAATTAGCTAAAATATGTTAAGGATTTATTGACCTCACATAGGAGTTGATAAAATACAATGTTATCATATATTGAAGAACTATTAAAATCAAGCAATCATTCACCAAAAAATGTTATTATGCTGTAGAAAGGGGCCAACTATTTCTATTTAGGCATTTATCAGATTTTTGAATTCTTATTAAATATGTTATTAAGGCAATGTTTAAATCATCACTTTCCAACAGAAATATAAGGTGAGCCACGTTTATAATTTACTTCAGACATTGAATTGGTTTCATCTAATTATTTTTGCATAAAAATCAAATCTGAGAGACTGTAAGAAGGGTAATTGTTAAGTTCTTATAATTATTTAGGCTAATGCTTTGATTCAGGCATGGTTAGACACTGCACCACAGTTCAGCAATCCCAAATGTTAGTCTTTAGTAAGAAAAACAAAGAGTTGGCTAATATAACAACATGAAAATTATGCTTTAAAAAGGGAGCTCTCTCATACAAATAGAGTCCAGAAGATGGACTTTTCCCATTGAATCTCCATATAGACACAACCTTGGATTAAATGTCAGTAAAGAGAAGTGTTTAGAGACATGCTTAAATCTGGAGTAAGGATGCCTGTGCTTAAATGCTACCTCCACCTCAAATTAGCTGTGTAATCTTGGGCAAATTTCATTTTTTGTGCTTTAGATTCCTCAACTTTAAGATGGGAGAGTAACAGTACCTTCTTCATAATGTTGCTGTGTTAATTAAATGAAAACAAGCAAAGTGCACAGAAAGGTGTCAGGCTCATGGTAAGTGCTAAATAAATATTAGCTACTACTTCTAGATATTAGGGACTGTTCTTTTGTTTTCTTTTTCTTTAATAACTCCCCCCACCCCCATAGTGTCTTAATCTTTGAAACCCTCTGTCTGGCTCTCAAAGGTTTCCATCTAATTTTCTCCTCAATAGAACTGAAGGTAGAATAGGGTAAGGGCTTCAGGTCCTGCTAAGTAAATAACCACAAGACAAAACAGGCCCTTTTTATAATTTGTATTAACTGTTAACCTTGAAAATAAAACTTGCAGTTATTTTGTCAGCAAGAGAAGGGTTTATTCAGGAATAGCAGAGAACTGCAATCCAGGACAAGCAAGCCGCAGCAAAACCATAGCCAGGTATGGAGAACAAAGGAAAGGAGTGTAGAGGAAAGGGGATAGTTGGGAGGGACTGTTATAAACCTAAAGTCCATTGGAGTAAATTGGGAGTTTGAAGTATCGTGGCTTTTCATTGGCTAGGCTGTTGCCAGGGCAAGAAGAAATCTTCCTTTCTCTGGATGGGATAGTAAAGTAGTTTGGACTTGCAAGGTCCATCTCTTCTGTTGGGTGTGCAATTGATAACTGGTGCTAGGTGTAAGAGCCCCCCCTGCTGGCCTCCCGACTTCATTCTAACCGAGGTGTTTTTTTTGGTTGCTGTTTTTTAATTTTCACCTAATTTATTAAAGTACAACTCCCATGCATTATTTTGTTAAGAGAATGTTTGTTTCTTTTTAAAATCTTACCAAATACCCCATTTCAGGAGGTGAGAATGGAGGCATTTAGAATCTATCCTGGAGGCAGAGCAGTTCTAGGATTGCTTGATTTAAGCACTTAAGTATGATAATTTTGAACGAAAGAGAAATTCTCTGCACCCTCCTTTTACACCTTACCAAACATCTCTTTTCGACAAGGAAGGAAAGCATTTTCCAGAAGCCCTGCCCACCTGCCATCAGATTCTTCTTCAGCCTCAAGATCAGAATTGTTTTAAACAATTCTTGAGAAAGGAAGTGGAGATACCATGATAGATTTACTCATCAGCATTCCCACATAGAGCCCTGAAGAACATAACCTTGGATCAAACCTGAACAAAATTAAAGTTCTGTTACCAAGCCACCTCAAATCTAGAAGCTGCTTCATTCTCAAGCAAACTTTTAAAATTCAGTGTATAACTTCTCAATAATAAAAATTAAAGTTAAAATACCGTTTTCTATAAATAAATAGAAAATGTGAATTTTTATTCACAATATTTAGGAACTTAAGTCAGTAGGATACTAAATTTTTAAAAAATATTTTATTTATTTATTTATTTATTTATTTATTTATTTATTTATTTAGAGGACAGGGGGGAAGGAGGGAGAGGGAGAAAGAGAATCTCAAGCAGACTGTGCTGAGCACGAGCACAACATAGGGCTTGATCCCAGGACCCTGAGATCATGACCTGAGCTGAAATCAAGAGTTGGATGCTTAACTAACTGAGCCACCCACGTGCCCCAGGATACTAATTTTCTATAAAATAACTACCCATCTTCTTTTCTAGGAAATAAAATTCTTTTGAGAGCCAAAGCTTACTTGCTTCAATCTCGTTTTCTGTAGAAATGATTGCTAGGTCCAAAAGTCTTTCCTGTGACATTGTACACCTTAACTAGTCATTAATAATTTTTAATTTTGAGAAGACTCCACTGGCAAATAATATTACATAAATATATTTATATATTTGCATAAGTATAAATATATAGAGAAAAATTCTGAAAGCTGTAAAGGTATTTGGAACTAGTGCTAAATATAATGTAGTATTTTAAGAGCAGTCACACCAAGGATATTCAGTTATTGGAAACATTTCTCTTGCATAAATTGAAGTAGTATAATATATATCAACTCTGTTAAGATAGACATTTATTCTCATCAATTTGAAATTAGTTTAAACAAAGTTAGTAGGATAAGATACTTCATTAGAATATAGTAGAAAATAATTATCCAAATTGCTCATCACTAGAGTCAATAATATTTATACTACAATAAATATGTTCCTATTAATAAAAATTTGTATGCTATAAATCATGCCTCCTTAGTTGAGGAACCCCTGTATGGTGGTACCTATCCTGAACAGTCAGACCTGGCAGCTCTACTCTGTAGTCAAGAACAATGGAGACAATGGCTTTTGGATGGATAACCAATAATATCTAATACTTAAACAATTGCAAAGTGGTTAGGAAAAACAAAAGAATTAAATATCTTTAGGTGAGGTAAAGATATTTAATTTCCCCTGCTCGGTGGGCTTCACAATGTCTCATGTGTTGCATTTGCTTCAAGCATGAATATTACTCTGAAGTCATTTGCATTTTTATTCCTGGTCTAAAGAATAAAGTTGAAGGTGCCATGTAGCTCATCTGCCTATGTCTCCAGTCTCCTGTCTTTCCATTTCTTCATTTTTCAATTATTTATTCTTTCTACAAATATTTTACATTTCCCAGTATGAATACATGTCTTTTATTATTCATAATTTTATTTTAATAGTGAAGACATTTAAAGCAATAGATTTTTCCCTGAGTAATATTTTCCATTTCTCGTAGATATAGTATGAAAGTTCTCCCTTTCACTGCATTATATAAAGGTTATGATTTCCTTTAAAATTCCCTTTTTGATATGAATGTTTTCAGCCGTAATGATATTACTTAGTTTCCAAATAGACTTTTCAAATATTATTGGCTTATAACTTTTCTAATGTTATTGGCTTATGTTATTGGTTTATTTTTTCAGTTTATGACCAAGCATCTGATTGGTTTTTCTAGATGTTATACTGACATGAAAAGGAAAAAGTATATTATCTATTAGAGGAATTTAAAGATCCATAAATCTATTAAGTTAGGGTTATTATATCTATTATTTAATTCCTTTGTCCTTATTTTTTATTTGCTGGAAAAATCCAGTTGTAAGTGGGGTCTGCTGAATCTCCCACCATAATTAAGTTTTTAAATCACTTTTTTCTTGCATTTCTCATAGTTTTTACTTTGTGGTTAGGTATTTCTTTGATATGTTCAAGTTTATGGTTATATTAACTTTTTCAATTATAACTTTTTTATTACACTGAATCCTTCTTCATTCTGCTGTATCATACCAATATTCACCTTCTCTGATATTTATATAACTATTCCTACTTTCTTTTGATTTGCTTTAAATGATATAATTTGCTGTTTTAACTGAAGCAATCAACATTCTTACACTTCTTCCCTCATCCTCTTGCCTCAGTTTTTGTTATTTTGCTATTTCTAAGGCATGAGGGCATATAACATTTATGTTCTCTTCTGACCGCCTCAGCTCTGTTTATTTTAATACTAGTTCTATAGTAAAATATAGTCAGTGTTCACTCCAGTATTTTGCTGTAGTTTCTTAAGTTATCTTTCAGTTAGTGAGGTTCTTCTCTGTGGATTCTCCAAGAAAGGACTCTCAAAAGAAGATTCCTTGAGTTCTTCCTTGTTTTAAATTGTTTTTGCCTTTGTATTTGTATAATAGTTTGCCTAGAAATAAAACTACTGGATCACTTTCTCTCTTTGTAAGGATATTTTTAGGTGTGTATCAATTGTTAATTAAATGTTTCTGTGGAGAAGTCTGAACTCAGTCTGATTTTTTTTTTCCTCTTATAAGTAACCTAATTTTTTTAGCCTTCATCTCCAAAGTGTTGTTTTATTAATTCCAAGTCCAGTGACTTCATTAGGATATATCTTGGTATTGAACATTCTGAGTCAGGTTTCTCTGGAGCATGGGGAAACCTTTCATGGGAAAATTCAGATTTAATTTTTTCAAGAAAGTTGTCTTGAAATATAATTGTAAATTATTTGCTTATTTCCCTTACTTTGTTTTTCTTCTACTGGAACACCAATTATTTATATGTTGGCTCTCTTGCCTGCCTTCCATACATATTATCTTCTTTCTAATCATTTTAAACTCTTTGTTTTATGTTGTTCAACTTCTACCACCTAGTGCCTTACCTCTGCTATTAACATTTCTCTCTTCCTATTATTTCCTCATTTCTTCCCTGAGTTCTTTTCTCTGTCCTTGCTTTGATCTATTGCTTCATAGAAGTCAGTTTGCATCTTTAAGATCATGGTTGACTATTTTATTTGCTGCATGGTATTGTTTTTCTGGTTTATAATCATCTGCTATTTTTCTTCTTCCTTTTCTCATCATTCCTGATAATATTCTTATATAGATCCTATGCTTATAATATTTTAATTTCTCATCTTTAAATGATGAGTTTAGTCCTGGACTTGGTGATTAAAGGAGATTGATGTGGAGAAATGGCCAGCACCATGTTCCACCCTATCTGAAATTTTCTTTTGACCTAGGATTTTTTTGGGGGGGGGGGCAGTATGAGGGGTGTTATTTATATTTTATTTCTCCTTAGTCAGTGGGAAATTATTTCTATCCCCTACCACCCCACAAAAGTTTCTCTTTTATTTTTCTTCTGTTTTCTTTTGCTACCACAGCTTCCTATCTACAGATATGACCTTATTTTCATGATCCTTAGATAACCCTACCTCTGCTTTTCATACCCAAAATAGCCCCAGAGAAACATTATAACCATTGTCTACTATTGGTTTTCATGATTGCAAATAAGGAATTTAGTTTTTCACATCAAAGTGTGCCCTCATCCACTGGGAAGTGGATTTTGCTGGTTCTTTTGGGGATCTACATCCAAGGCATCCTCTCTTTTCTTCCTCTTGAATGTATCCCCATCTCTTCTCTAGTAATTTTTGTCAGCCTTTTTTTCAGTTTCACCTAGGATTTAGCTGTCCCCTGATTTTACTTTGAGAATTAGATTGTATTTTTGTTTTTCTTTCTCCTCATTTAATTTGGATGACTTCCAGGAATAGAATGAGCAAAATGTCAATTTCCACTTCCATCTTAGAACTGAAAGTCCACTGTTGTGACTTGTGTTTTATTTTACGCTTAAGTCACTGCACACTGCTTGGAGTTTACCCAACATGCCATGAACTTTTTTATCTTCCTGTCTTTGCTTCTGTACGTATTTCTACCAGAAGTATTCCCAGCACCATTTCTCATAAAAGCTTTTATATAGCTGATACCAATTCATCAGCTAATAGTCAGGTGCAGCTCCTGCAAGAAATCTCCCTGACAGACACTCCTTTCCTTGCTAATCTCTAATATTAAGTATGACGATTTATCTACTATCTATGTGGCCTGAGCAGTTTTGCATGCCTACATATATCTTATTGTTACCTGCGTTACTTGTTGTTATTCTGTTGTGCTTTTATCTCCCAACCATACTAGCCTTCTTTGAGAGCAGTGACTATTTTAGGCATTTTTGTATCCTCAGGCTAAAAAAAGTGTTACGCCTGTGATAAACAATCAATAAAGCTAGTTGAATGAATAAATACACATTTTATTTAGAGAGAACACTCTCAAAATATGTGACCAGTAACATTCCTGAGCATAAAAAAATGCATTCATTTAGAATTTAGTTTTTAAAACGTTTATAAATAATTACATGTATAGATATAACTATAAAAATTAGCAATTCAGCTCAGGCAATATCGTTTTGTGTGAATAAGATTACAGTGAGTGAACCTATTCATTTCTCAGCGACATTTCCCTAGCAAGTTTGCTATTCACCTGGAAATGTAATTTTTGTTGCTTCTAGTAACCCACAATCCACCTGTGATCTGTAAGCAAGTAATGCTATTTCTGTTTTTTGCATCCTCATCAGTAATAATTATTGCAATTGGATCTTAGCTGACAGTTCTTATTCTGCAGTGTAAGAGAAACATCCTGTTATTCTTTCTGCAATATATGACTGGTAAAGTTAGCCTTTTAGTAATATAAAAAACTATTACTTTCATGTAATCTAACATCAGATATCTTAATGTCAAGTTTAAGGGTATAGTATTTCACTTTTAACTCCTTTGGAAATATATCTCTGACATTTAGCAATATAAACCTAACATATGTCTTTCTCATTTATGCATGAGCAAAACTGCATTGAACTTGGTTTTTTAATTGTTCTATAAACCTTTTGGAAATAAAGACAGACACATGAAAAAGGGCATTATATAATATTTCTTTTTTTCTTTCTTTTTTTGTTTTGAAGAGAAGGTAGTACTAAATAGAGTATATATTATAAATAGTAAATATAAAAGCACATTTTATTGTTCAACCAAATAAAAGATATAATAAAATAAGTTAAATACATACTTATTGTTAGGAATAATCAAAATTATGTTGTATGATAATTAGTTATAAATGATAATTTCTAATATATTCACAGGTACTTTCTCTACTTGTGTATGGACAAATAGAAGGTAAATCTGTGGGTGTTTTATATTATGTTTGATAAAGTTTACCTAGTATTTAAACAGGAGTACCAATATATATGCTAGAGAATATTTTTTTTTCATTTCTAGAAAAAGTTTTCAATGAAAAAAATGAGAATTCCCAGAAGTGAAACAAATGGAAAATGTTAGAAATGGAATACAGTCATCACAAATAAAGAAAGGTCACTAATTTATTATGAAATTCAAGTAATCATTCAAATCTGTAATATTATAAACTTAGAAAATTCTCATCAAGGTACAAAATAAAATTTAAGGAAACTATTAGCTTTGGTAGAACTCTTCAATAGTAAAATTGCTACTACTTGGGTATCCTTCATGTGTATATATTATCTTGCTTAGGCAGGAGGAAACCTAGTGATGATTCAGAGTTCAGTATCTTTGGCAAATTGCTTAAACAGTTTTGCCTTAGTCCTCTGATATATGAAACTGGGATAATTATAGTAACTACTCTTTTCTAGTTTTATTGAGAAATAATTGACATACATCACTATACAAGTTTAAGGCCTACAGCATGATGGTTTGATTTACATATATTGTGAAACAATATTACCATAATAAGTTCAGCTAACACCCACCATCTTATATAGGTACAATATAAAGGAAAGAGAGAAGAAAAAAGAAAGAAAAAAATTCTTTGTGATGAGAACTCTTAGGATTTACTATCCTCATAACTTTCCTATGTATCATACAGCAGTGTTAGCTACAGTCATCATGTTGTACATTACATCCCTAGTACTTTTTTATTTTATAATTGGAAGTCTGTACCTTTTGACCAACTTCTTCCAATTCTTCATCCCCAATCCTTTGCCTCTGGTAACTGCAAGTCTGATCTCATAGAAACTCATATGAATTTGGTGTGGTGGGTTTTTTGTTTGTTTGTTTTGTTTTGTTTAGATTCCATGTAAGTAAGAATGGTGTAGATATCTTTTGAGTTAGTGTTTTCATTTCCTTTGGATATATTCCCAGAAGTAGAATTGCTGGATTATAGTTCTACTTTTTAAATTTTTTGAGGATCCTCCATACTATTTACATAGTGACTGTACCAATTTACAATCCCACCAACACGGCACAAGTGTTCCACATCCACACCAGCATTTGTTATCCCTTGTCCTTTTGATGTTGGCCATTTACTAGGCATGAGGTAATATCACATTGTGGTTTTAGTTTGCATTTTCCTAATGATTAGTGATGTTGAGAATTTTTAATGTACCTGTTGGCCTTTCATATATCTTCTTTGGGTAAATGTTCAGGTCCTTTGCTCATGTTTTAATTGGATTATTTTTTGTTTTTGTTTTTTGTTTTTTTGTTATTGAGTTATAGGAGTTCTTTATATATTTTGGATATATGGTTTGCAAATATTTTTTCCCATTCTGTAGGTTGTCTTTTCACTTTTTTGATTGTTTTATTTGGTGTATAAAGCTTTTTAGTCTGATGTAGTTTATTTTTTGCTTTGTTGTTTGTGTTTTGGATGTCATATCCAAAATATCATTACCAAGACCCATGTCAAGAAGCTTTATTCCTGTGTTTTCTTCTAGTAGTTTCATGATTTTAGATTTTACATTTAAGTCTTTAATCCATTTCAAGTTAATTCTTGTGAGTGGTGTAAGGTAAGATCTAGTTTCATTGTTTTACATTGTATATCCAGTTATCCCAGCACAATTTATTGAACAGACTGTCTTTTCTCCATTGAATATTCTTGGCTTCTGTGTCAAATATTAGTTGACCGCATATGCTTAGGTTTTATTTCTAGGTTCTCAGTTCTGTTGCACTGATATATTTGTCTGTTTTTACAACATAACTATACTGTTCTAATTGCTATAGTTTTATAGGATAAGTAGCTTGAAATCAGGAAGTGTGATGCCTCCTGCTTTGTTCTTCTTTCTCAGGATTTCTTTGGCTATTCAGGATCTTTTGTGGTTCTATATAAATTTTAAGAGTGTTTTTTTCTAATTCTGTAAAAAAATGCCATTGGAATCTTGGAAGTTATTACATTGAATCTATAGATGGCTTTTGGTAGAATTGACATTTTAACAATATTAATGCTTGCAATCCATGAACGTGGGATAGCTTTTCATTTATTTGTGTCTTCTTCAATTTCTTTCATTAATGTCTCTTGTAGTTTTCAGAGTAGAGATCTTTCACCTCCTTGGTTAAATTTATTTCTAAGTATTTTATTGTTTTTGATGTTATTGTAAGTGGGATTGGTTTCTTAACTTTTTTTTCATAAAATTTGTTGTTAGTGTTTAGAACTTCTACTGAATTTTGTATGCTAATTTTGTATCTTGCAACATTACTGAATTCACTGATTAGATCTAAGAGATTTTTGACTGAGTCTTCAGGTTTTCCACATATAAAATCATGTCATCAGCAAATAGAGAAAATTTTACTTCTTCCTTTCCAATTCTGATACATTTTATTTCTTTTTCATGGCTGATTGCTCCAGCTAGGACTTCTAGTACTATGTTGAAGAGGAGTGGTGAGAATGGTCACCCTTGTCTTATTCCTGATCTTAGAAGAAAAGTTTTCAACCTTTCACCATTGAGTATGAGTTTAGCTATGGGTTTGTCTTATATGACCATTATGTTGAGATATATTCCTTCTATGCCTAATTTGTGAAGAGTTGTTGTTTTTTTTTTTTATCATGAATGGATGTTAAATTTTGTCAAATGCTTTTTTGGTATCTATTGTGATAATTATATGATTCTTTTCGTCAGTTGTTTTGGAGAATTTGAGAAAGATTGGTGTTAATTTTTTGTTAAATGGTATAATTGGTCTATTCAGATTTTCTATTTCTTCCTGATTCAGTCTTGGTAAGTGATATGTGTTTCTGAGAACTTTTCCATTTCTTTTTTTCTTTCTTTCTTTCTTTCTTTCTTTCTTTCTTTCTTTCTTTCTTTCTTTCTTTCTTCTTTTTTTAGAGAGAGAGAGAAGATAGTGTGGGGTGGGGACAGAGAGAGAGTGAATCTTTTTTTTTTTTTTTTTAAAGATTTTATTTATTTAACAGAGAGAGACATAGCGAGAGCAGGAACACAAGCAGGGGGAGTGGGAGAGGGAGAAGCAGGCTTCCCGCAGAGTGGGAAGCCTGATGTGGGACTCAATCCCAGGACCCTGGGATCATGATCTGAGCCGAAGGCAGATGCTTAATGACTGAGCCACCCAGGCGCCCGAGAGAGTGAATCTTAAGCAGGCTCCTCACCCAGCATGGAGCTCAGGGCAGGGCTCAATCTCATGACTCTGAGATCATGACCTGAGCAGAAATCAAGAGTTGGATGCTTAACTGACTGAGCCACCCAGGTGCCCCTCCATTTCTTTTAGATCGTCTAGTTTGTTGGTATATAGTTGTTCATAGTAGCCTCTAATGATCCTTTGTATTTCTGTGGTATCAGTTGTAATGTCTCCTTTTTCGTTTATGTTTATTGATTTAGGTCCTTTCTTTTTTTAGCCTTGGTTAGTCTAGCTTTCTCAATTTTATCTTTTTAAAGAACTAACCCTTAGTTTGGTTAATCTTTTCTATTGTTTTTCTGTTCTCTATTTAATTTATTTCTATTCTCATCTTTATTATTTCCTTTCTTCTGCTAACTTTGGGCTCAGGTTGTTGTTCTTTTTCTAGTTCCTTAAGGCATAGAGTTAGGTGCCTTATTTGGGATCTTTTTTGCTTCTTATTGTAGGCACTTATTTCTATGAACTTCCCTCTTAGAGCTGCTTTTGCTGCATCCCATAAGTTCTGAAATGTTGGTTTTCCATTTTTGTTTGTCTCAAGAAACATTTATATTACCCCTTTAATTTCTTCTTTGATCCACTAGTTATTCATAATTTCTATGTTCATGAATTTTCCAATTTTTCTCTTGCTGTTAATTTCTAGCTTCATGCCATTGTGGTCAGATAAGATACTTGGTATGATTTCAGTCTTCTTGAATTTGCCTGTTTTTGTGGCCTAACATATAGTCTATCCTAGAAAATGTTCCATGTGTTCTTGAAAAAAATATGTATTCTGTTATTGTTGGACAGAATGTTTTGTATATGTCTGTTAGATCCATTTGGTCTATAGTGTTGTTCTGATCTTCTATTTTCTTTATTAATTCTCTGTCTGTATGACCTATCCATTGTTGAGAGTTGGGGATTAAAATCCTCAACTATTATTGTATTACCATTCATTTTTCCTTTTAGATCTATTAATTTTGTTTTATATATTTAGGTGCTCCAATATTGGGAACATACATTTTTACCATTGTTATGTCTTATTATTGACCCTTTATCATTATATAATGCCCTTCTTTATTTCTTTTTATCATACTTAGTTTAAAGTTTATTTGTCTGTTGTAAGTATAGCTAACCCTGTTTTGTTGTTATTACCATTTGCTTGAAATGACTTTCTATACCTTAACTTTCAGTCTGTGTGCTTTTAAAGCTAAAGTGAATCTCCTATAGACAGCATATGGTTGGATCTTGGTTTTTTTGTTTTTCTTTTTAATTCACTCAGCCATTCTGTTTTTGTTTTTGTTTTTGTTTTTAATTTATTTGAGAGAGAGTGAGAACTAGAGAAAGAGAGAGAGCACACACACAGAGGGGAAGGAGAGAGAGAAGCAGACTCCCCCTGAGCAGGGAGCCTGAAGTGGGGCTCGATCACAGGACCCCAGGATCATGACTTGAGCTGAAGGCAGATGCTTAACCGACTGAGCCACGCAGGCGCCCCTCAGCCATTCTTTTTTGATTAGAGAATTTAATCTATTTACATTAAAGTAATTATTGGTAGATAAGGACTTACTATTGCCATTTTATTGTTTTCTGGTTGTTTTGTAGATTCATTTTTTCTTGTTTTTTATCCTGCTGTCTTTTTTCATGTTTTGATGTCTTTTGGTATCAGTATCTTTAACTTCTTTATCATGTTCTTTTGTGTCATTGGTAAAGGTTTTTCCCTTGTGGTTACCATGGGGCTTACATAAAACACCTCAAAATTATGATACCCTATTTTAACCTGATAACAACTTCAAAACAGTCCCTAAACTTTACACCTTTGCTTCTTCTTCCCCTCACATTTTAGGCTGTTGGTGTTACAATTTACATATTTTTTATATTGTGTAAATAATAAGATTATTGTAGTTATGGTTACATTTATTTATTTATTTATTTATTTATTTACTTGGAGAGAGAGAGAGAGAGAGTGCAAGTGCAAGTGGGAGCAGGGGCAGAAGAAGAGGGAGAGAGAGAAGCTTAAGCAGGCCCTGTGCTTAGTGCAGAACCTGATGTGGGGCTCAATATCACAATCCTAAGATCATGATCTGAGCCAAAATCAAAAGTCAGATGCTTAACTGAGTGAGCCACCGATGCACCCCTGTGATGTTTATTTTTTAAACTAGATTGTAAGTGTATTATGTGCCACCACTACCAAATTACAGAATCTATTTTTACTATATATTTAAGATACCAGTGAGTTTAAGATTATCTTTTTATATTTTTATGATGTTAATTAGCATCTTTTTATTTCCACTCAAAGAACTCCCTTTAGCATTTCTTAAAAGGCAGGTCTAGTGATAATGAGCTCCCTCGGCTTTTGTTTGTTCTGGAAAGTTTTTATCCCTCCTTCATTTCTGAAAGAAAGCTTTGCCAGTTGCAGTATTCTTGCTTGATTTTTTTCTTTCAATGTATTGAAAATGTCATCCTATACTCTACTAGCTTGGAATGTTTCTTTTGAGAAATCCACCTATAGTCTTGCGGGGTTTCCCTTGTATGTAACTTCTCTTTTCTCTTGCTGCTTTTAAAAGTCTTTCTTGTCTTTGACTTTTGACAATTTAATTATAATTTGTCTTAATGTAACCCTATTTAGGTTCTACCTATTTGGAGTCCTTTGGGCCTCATGGATCTTGATGTTTATTTCTATCCTCAGGTTTGGGAAGTTTTTAGCCATTATTGCTTCAAATATACTTTCTGTGCCTTTCTCTTTCTCTTTCCCTTCTGGAATTCTCATAATGTGAATATTGTTTCTTTTTATTACATCCTATAGGTCTCATAGACCTTCACTCTTTTTCATCCTTTTTTCTTTTTGTTCCTCTGACTGGGTAATTTCTAATGTATTATTTCCAGGTCACTGATTTATTCTTCTGCATGGTCAAGTCTGCTTTTGAAACTCTCTACTGAATTCTTCAGTTCAATTATTTTATTTTTCAACTCTAGGATTTCTAGTTTTTTTTTTTTTTTGGATGGCTTCTGTTGCTTTGTTGAACTTCTTGTTTTGTTCATGCATTGTTTTCCTAATTTCATTTAGTTGTCTGTGTGTTCTTGTAGTTCACTAAACTTTAAGAGGATTATTTGGAATTTTTTGTCTGACAGTTCATAGATCTCTATTTCTTTAAGATCAGTTATTAGAGCTATGTTAGTTTCCTTTGATGGTTTACCTGTTTTTCTGTTGTTGTTTGTTTGTTTGTTTGTTTTTAGTTTTTTGTGATCCTTGATTCTTTATATTGCTATCTGTGCATTTGAGTAATTGGGTTCCTCTTCTAGATTTTACAGGTTTGTTTTGGCAACAACAGTTCTTCACAAGTCAGCTTATTTGGGTTTCAGGACAGCAGGATAGGTCCCAGGGCCTGTGCAGCTCTTTGTTTGGGGACCCAAATCAAGCAAGATTGTTCATTGAATTCTCTGGCCAGATGAGGCACCTGGTTTTGCTCTGCAGATGGAGAAGGTCACATGCTATGCTTTCTGTTTAAGTGCTACTATAAGCAGAGCTGTTGAATGGGCTTCACAGCTTCCTGAATGTTTTCGTTGGGTTCCTTGGTCAGGAAGACTGAGGCCGTAGTCAGTAATGAATGGGGCTATGAATTAGTTTCTCTGCTTAAGTGCAGTGGGAGAAGGAGCTTTAAAGCTGGTAAAGCTCTTTGTTGTCCTAACTCAAGGTGACTCATGCCCCAAGTTCCCTGGCCAAACAGGCCCACTGTCTGCTCTGAAAACAATTGGCTCTGCCTACATTTCTGTCATCTCAAGCATCAGGGGGCCACACAGATTCCAGGTGTTCTCATCAGCCCTTCTGGTCAGATGTGGCCAAGAGACCCTCTCCACAGTGGGTGGTGTGTCACTCAGCTTTTTGCCTAGGTGTGGGCAAACTAGGCTCTAGGGCCAGCAAAACTTCTTGTTTGAGGATCCAAACCAGGCATATATGCACCTCACTGAGTTCCTTGATCCGAGTGTATCCCTGACTTGGTTCTATAGATGAGCAAAACTACTGTTTGGATTAGTACCTGTGCACTGCAGGTATGAACTCAGTCTGCCAAGATCCCTATGCTGGTTGTTACAGGCCCATCCTCCCTTCTCTGTCACAGTCAAATTCGCAGTGATTGAGCCCTGCAAATTCCCCTGCAATCCCCCTGGGGCAAGATCAGAGTAGAGGCTCCCACAAAACAATCCACAATGTTGTGGGGAAGCTGGTTGTCCCCTGTGTGTTCTCTTTTCCCACTAAAAGAATTGGAGACCCAGAAGAGACATTTTCATGTGGTGCTGCACTGGGCTGGTGTAGGGGCAGTGTGGTCAACATGTAGCTGCTTCTCTTACCCTTGTAATGCAGTCTGTCTTGGTCTCTGCGGTGCAAGGGGTGCTTGAGTCTCACTTTCCTGTTCTAGGATAGTCTCAGTGGTATTTTGTTTTTGAATAGTTATTATTCTGGTGAGAAAATTGACCTATGACACCACCTTGGTGATGTCACTCCAGTATCTACTCTATAGAGCTCTTTGGATGATTAAATGATATAATACATTTAAAATGTGTAGTTGCACATAGTAAATGCTCAAAAGGTGCTATAATTATTTTTCTATTGCTGCTGTAGCAAATTAGCACAAACCCAGTGGCCTAAAGCAACACAAATTTATTATCTTCTGGTTTTGTGGGTCAGAAGTCCAAAATAAGTCTCTTTGGGCTAAAATCAAGGTGTTGGCAGGACTGCATTCTTTCTGGAAGTTTTGGGGAGAATCCATTTCCTTGCTTTTTCTAGCTTTAGAGGCTACTCACATTCTTTGGCCTATAGATGCTTATCACTTTGACCTCTGCTTGTGTTGTCATATCTCTTTCTTATTTTTCTGCCTCCCTCTTTATTTTATAAGGACCCTTGTGATTACATTGAGCCCACCTGGATAATCCAGGCTAATTTTCCACTTCTATATCTTTATCTTAATTATACCTGCAAAGTCCCCTTTGCTTTATAAGGTGACATATTCACAGATTCTAGAAATTAGGATGTGTCCCTCTTTGGAGGGGCCATTATTCAGCCTAGCACAGGTGCTCTGATTTTGGCAATAACTGTAGAGTTTGTCATTTTTTGATTAATGAATTTTTATTCTCCTTAATCTTTTATAATTGTTGTCTATGGAAAGTAACCTAATCTTTTAAGAAAATATTTTAATATTATTTTTTAAAGATTTTATTTATTTGACAGAGAGAGACACAGCAAGAGAGGGGACACAAGCAGGGGGAATGGGAGAGGGAGAAGCAGGCTTCCCACGGAGCAGGGAGCCCGATGCGGGGCTCGATCCAAGGACCCTGGGATCATGACCTGAGCCGAAGGCAGACTCTTAATGACTGAGCTACCCAGGCAGCCCTCTTTTAATTTATTGAAAAATAAATAACACATTTGCAAAGTATTTACATGAAAATTTTAATGAATAATCTGGTTTGTTTCCTTAAGGTCACCTCGGAAGAAGCATACTGTTACCACATTTAAATAATGTGTGGTCTTCACCGTGCCTCAAACACTATACTCAAAATTTAATCACATGATACCTATGCAATTTACTGTATTTGCAAAATGAAAGCATGCTTTTTACATAGGAAGTGTTTTTAAATAAATGTTATTTTAATTAAATTATGGAGCTGGTGTGAAATGAATTTGATAGTTCCCTTTGGTTTTCTTTCCATGACTCATCCCTCCTTGAATGCCCCATATAGTGTAAATTTCATAAGGTCATAGATTATTTTATATGCTTTGATGGTACTGGGCATGCCTTTGCACATAGTGTACATTCAGTAAATATTTATAAATGAATGAATTTAAGAGTGAATTTCATAGCAGGGGGAAATAAGTGAAAGAGGATTTGGATGACTGTGAGTAGTTACTTAAGGTCCCTTTTTCACCTTTTAAAAAAGATTTTGTTTATTTATTTGTCAGAGAGAGAGAAAGAGAGCAGAGCAGGGGGAGAGGCAGGCAGAGGGAGAGGGAGAAGTGGGCTCCCCGCTGAGCAAGGAGCCCATGTGGGACTCCATCCCAGGACCCTGGAATCATGACCTGAGCTGAAGGCAGACACTTAACCATCTGAGCCACCCAGGCATCCCTCACCTTTTTTTTGATCCAGCTATGAAAGTATTTCTTCAGGAGACTCAAAATTTCTGATACTTCTCAAAATTATTTTCTTGGAAATAATCTATAATATCAAAATCTGGAAATCATATTTATTTTTCCCAGATTGATGATTATTTTCTATGAAAAAAGACAAGCAAGTATGTTGACAGTCCTAAATGAATAACAACTACTAAATTTTAGAACATTAACGAATCTAGAGAAAAGCAATCTATAATACTATCTATTGAGAAAATCTCTTGGGGTTTCCTTCCTACTTCTTATCCCCTTCCTCCAAATTCCAGGTAATATAATGGCTTTAATGTAAAACAATATTAAGCTGAACTCTAGTTCACAAAGCAAAATTTTGTTTTTGATTTTGTTCTTCCTCAGTTACAGAAATAAAGCTGATATATTATAATGAAATATCTCAACAAAACTTCCCTTGTCTAATAAATGGGACCTGAAAACATTTGACCTCTTTTATACATGAGAGGGTAGAATAAGTGACTATCCTGGAAACAAAACTTGGAATCGATGGCTTGTGTTAGAATTTAATTTAAAAAGCCAGAAATAAATGTTGCCACAAATTATAACATTTAGAAAACAAGAAATATGGTATGCTATGAATTTTAATTAAGGAATACCTTGAAAAAAAAAAGAAATACCTTGCAACCTTGAAGAATTTAAAAACTTTTCCTCTTAGTTTTTAGAAATATCAAGCTAATTTATTTTTTATTTTTTATTTTTTAAAGATTTTATTGACAGAGAGAGACACAGTGAGAGAGGGAACACAAGCAGGGGGAGTGGGAGAGAGAGAAGCAGGCTTCCCGCTGAGCAGGGAGCCTGATGTGGGGCTCGATCCCAGGACCCCGGGATCATGACCTGAGCTTAAGGCAGATGCTTAATGACTGAGCCACCCAGGCGCCCCAGAAATATCAAGCTAATTTAAAGGTTCACGGCATTCAATTCATCCTCTTTTCCAGGTGGTATGAGTCCTGACATAGAGAATTGGAATTAAAAGATGTGGAGAAGGCAGCAAGTCTTACAGAAAATATGATTGCTTTTAACAACAAAACCCATGAGATGCTTCCAGTCACTGAGGAGAGAAATAGAAAAACAAACTGAACTGAAAGGATAAGGTTTGATTGTGAGTATTATGTAAGTGAATAAAAAATAAAACACCTCACCTATAGTGTGATTGCAAATAATTCCATCATTACAGGCACATCTTATTTGTCATTTTTTAAAATTTGTCATTTGTTGTTCCCCAAACTACCAGAGGATTTTTAATTTGGTCTTTACTTCTAAGTAAAAATAAGATTTTTCTAGTGCATTTGTTCCCTCTTCCATAAATGCCTGCAGCCAACAGTTAGCTGCAAATGGATTGATTTTTGAATCTTTAAGAGCTCTTCAGTGCTTCTTCAATAATACCTTCTTCTGTAGTCTCTAGTAGTGGAAAAATGTCATAAATTCTTTTGACTTTCACAGCTTGATCTTGCTTTTGTATGTAAAGCCAGAATGTAGGCTTCATAAACAGCAGGCATTGTAATGCTTGAGAGATTTGTGTAGGCATTATTTATGCCAACCAATAACTATGGTTGCTTTTATATAAATATAACCAATGTTTTGTCTGAGAAAGTAGAACAGCTGACTATCTCTTTAAAAATAGGTTATTGATTCTGTGTATATTTATGTTTAAATTAATATTTCAGTTCCAAATAAGAGTTTTATTCTATATTGATGTTTAAATTTTATCTTGAAACTACACACTGAAAGAGTTGGGACTTGGGTCGGAATGTTTAAGATTAAGAATCCTGACTTATTTTATAAGGTTATTGATTATGTCCTGGGGTAGAGGAGAAATATATGGAGTGCAAAATAGCCTGCAATTTAAAAGAGATTGTGTATATTGTCTCTCAGCAGTAGTAAGGTTTAGTCCTGCCCAAGGCAAGGTGATGTAGTACTCTAGAATAGATGCACTTTAAAAATCTTACAGTTTTGACATGAATTGTGGTTTTAAATTATTACCAGATTTGTTTTCTTTTTAATAATCTATCTAGGCAGTGTTTGAATTATCAGAAGCAATTTTTTTTTGTCCATTGATGACTCTGATATACTTATAATATATATTTACTTTAAAACATGAGTATCAATTTAAGAGAGCTGACACTCTTGAATGATATTCCATTTAAAAAGTAAAAGTCAACAAGAATATTTTAGTTGACTGTTTATCCATTTTCCAAGTTAGTTCATTGGTTTCATGTTCAGTTTGGAGGCACAGACATTTATTCCAGGATAGGAAAAATAATCACCTAGTTACTACATGACTCTTAACATCATCATCATCACCATCATTAATAATAATAATAATACAAAACTTGTACTGTATGCAAGCTGTTATAAGTATTTACATGTATTGACTCATTTAATCCTTATCACAACTCTATAAGGAAAATAGTATTATATTTTGCAGATGAGAAATCTGAAGCCTGGAGAAATCAAGTGACTTGCCTAAGGATACCCAGCTAGTAAGTGGCAGAACTTCAGGTAGCTACTAAATAACTACTTACCTGTTAATAAATCCTGTATTATTATTGAGAATTTGATCCTACATATTTGACTCTGCTGTCATTAATAGTGCTCAATGGTTATATTTATGTCAGATTTATATTTATTTCATTGAAATTCAGAACTGTAAATGACCTCTACTCACAGACATACATTAATACCAGGAACAGTGCATGCCCAGACCGCTGAGGATATGGTTGAGACAATGTTGTGAATGTTCACTGGCTGGGATTTAAATGTGCCAGTACTTGGAGGAATTGAAAATGATTAAGAGATTATCTCTACCTTCAAGAAGTTTCCAGTCTTAAACAAGTATTTATGATCTAAAGAGAAAGATCTGGGGCCTGGGTGGCTCAGTAGGTTAAGCATCTCAGGGTCACGGGATAAAGCCCTGCAGGGGACTCTGCACTCAGTGGGGAGTCGTCTTCTCTCCCTCTCCCCCTTCCCCCCCTGCCCCCTAAAATAAACAAATAAATCTTTAAAAAATAAAAATAGAAAGATCTACTGAATATTGCTAGGCTGAGGTAAATTTTAAATATTTAAATATTTAAGATTTAAACAAATGATTAAGATGGACAGTACCATGACTCACAACTTCTCTTTAACAGCCCCTGGCCCTCTGCCACACAGAACCACAACATTCTCCCTTTTATTTATTTCTCTTGAGACATTGAACTCTTTCCTCTCTAGGGCCTGATCTCATACTGGTTCTCTCTGAAACACACCTCATCCTCCTTGTAGTTTTACTACCATCATCAGCTTAGTGCCCTACACTGAGCAGGGACTTAGTTAATAATTACTGAATGAATCAATGCATTTCCTTGTGCCTTGAATGTTTTCCACATGACATTTCTGTGGCAAACATATTCATACATTTTTTTAATTTACATTTTTAAAAAATTAACATATAATGTATTATTTGTTTCAGGGTTACAGGTCTGTGATTCACCAGTCTTACACAATTCACAGCGCTCACCATAGTATATACCCTCCCCAGTGTCCATCATCCAGCAACCCCATCCCTCCCACCCTCCTCCACTCCAGCAACCCTCAGTTTGTTTCCTGAGATTAAGTCTTGAGTCTCTTATGGGTTGTCTCCCTCTCCAGTTTCATCTTGTTTCATTTTTCCCTCCTTTCCCCTATGATCCTCTGTCTTGTTTCTCAAATTCCTCATATCAGTGAGATCATATGATACTTGTCTTTCTCTGATTGACTTATTTTGCTTAGCATAATACCCTCAAGTTCCATCCACGTCATTGCAAATGGCAAGATTTCATCTTTTTTGATGGCTACATAATATTTCATTATATATATATACCACATCTTCTTTATCCATTCATCTGTTGATGGACATCTAGGCTCTTTCCATAGTTTGGCTATTGTGGACATTGGGGTGCAGGTGCCCCTTTGGATGACTACATTTGTATCTTGGGGGTAAATACCCAGTAGTGCAATTGCTGGCTCGTAGGGTAGCTCTATTTTCAACTTTTTGAGGAACCTCCATACTGATTTCCAGAGTGGCTGCACCAGCTTGCATTCCCACCAACAGTGTAGGAGGGTTCTGCTTTCTCCATATCCTCACCAACATCTGTCGTTTCCTGACTTGTTAATTTTAGCCATTCTGACTGGTGTGAGGTGGTATCTCATTGAGGTTTTGATTGGATTTCCCTGATGCCAAGCGATGTTGAACATTTTTTCATGTGTCTGTTGGACATTTGGATGTCTTCTTTGCAGAAATGTCTGCTCATACCTTCTGCCCATTTCTTGATTGGATTATTTGTTCTTTGGGTGTTGAGTTTGATAAGTTCTTTAAAGATTTTGGATACTAGCCCTTTATCTGGTATGTCATTTGCAAATATTTTCTCCCATTCTGTCAGTTGTCTTTTGGTTTTGTTGACTGTTTCCTTTGCTGTACAAAAGCTTTTTATCTTGATGAAGTCCCAATAGTTCATTTTTGCCCTTGCTTCCCTTGCCTTTGGCGATGTGTCTGGGAAGAAGTTGCTACAGCTGAGGTCGAAGAGTTTGCTGCCTTTGTTCTCCTCTAGGATTTTGATGGATTCCTGTCTCACATTGAGGTCTTTCATCCATTTGGAGTCTATTTTTGTGTGTGGTGTAAGGAAATGGTCCAATTTCATTCTTCTGCATGTGGCTGTCCAATTTTCCCAACACCATTTGTTGAAGAGACTGTCTTTTTTCCACTGGACATTCTTTCCTTCTTTGTCGGAGTTGACCATAGAGTTGAGGGTCCATTTCTGGGCTCTCTATTCTGTTCCATTGATCTATGTGTCTGTTTTTGTGCCAGTACCATATTGTCTTGATGATTACAGCTTTGTAATAGAGCTTGAAGTCCAGAATTATGATGCTATCAGCTTTGCTTTTCTTTTTCAACATTCCTCTGGCTATTTGGGGTCTTTTTTGGTTCCATACAAATTTTAGGATTATTTGTTCCATTTCTTTGAAAAAAGTTGATGGTATTTTGATAGGGATTGCATTAAATGTGTAGATTGCTCTAGGTAGCATAGACATTTTTACAATATTTGTTCTTCCAATCCATGAGCATGGCACGTTTTTCCATTTCTTTGTGTCTTCCTCAATTTCTTTCATGAGTATTCTATAGTTTTCTGAGTACAGATTCTTTGCCTCTTTGGTTAGATTTATTCCTAGGTATCTTATGCTTTGGGGTGCAATTGTAAATAGGATTGACTCCTTAATTTCTCTTTCTTCTGTCTTGTTGGTGTAGAAATGCAACTGATTTATGTGCATTGATTTTATATCCTGCCACTTGACTGAATTCCTGTATGAGTTCTAGCAATTTTGGGGTGGAGTCTTTTGGGTTTTTCACATAAAGTATCATGTCATCTGCAAAGAGTGAGAGTTTGACTTCTTCTTTGCTGATTCGGATGGCTTTTATTTCTTTTTGTTGCTGATTGCTGAGGCTAGGACTTCCAGTAGTATGTTGAATAGCAGTGGTGATAGTGGACATTCCCGCTGTGTTCCTGACCTTAGCAAAAAAGCTCCCAGTTTTTCCCCATTGAGAATGATATTCGCTGTGGGTTTTTCATAGATGGCTTTTATGATATTGAGGTATGTACCCTCTCTCCCTACACTGTGAAGAGTTTTAATTAAGAAAGGATGCTGTACTTTGTCAAATGCTTTTTCTGCATCTATTGAAAGGATCATATGGTTCTTGTTCTTTCTTTTATTAATGAACCAACCTTGCAGCCCAGGAATAAATCCCATTTGGTCGTAGTGAATAATCCTTTTAATGTACGATTGGATCCTATTGGCTAGTATTTTGGTGAGAATTTTTGCATCCATGTTCATCAGGGATATTGTTCTGTAGTTCTCCTTTTTGATGGAGTCTTTGTCTGGTTTTGGGATCAAGGTAATGCTGGCCTCATAAAATGAGTTTAGAAGTTTTCCTTCCATTTCTATTTTTTGGAACAGTTTCAGAAGAATAGGTATTAATTCTTCTTTAAATGTTTGGTAGAATTCCCCTGCGAAGCCATTTGGCCCTGGGCTTTTGTTTGTTGGGAGAGTTTTGATTACTGCTTCAATTTCCTTAATGGTTATGGGTCTGTTCAGGTTTTCTATTTCTTCCTGGTTCAGTTTTGGTAGTTGATACATCTCTAGCAATGCATCCATTTCTTCCAGATTATCCAATTTGCTGGCATATAGTTGCTCATATTATGTTCTTATAATTGTATTTCTTTGGTGTTGGTTGTGATCTCTCCTCTTTCATTCATGATTTTATTTATTTGGGTCCTTTCTCTTTTCTTTTTGATAAGTCTGGCCAGGGGTTTATCAATTTTATTCTTTCGAAGAACCAGTTCCTAGTTTCATTGATCTGTTCTGTTCTTTTGGTTTCTATTTCATTGATTTCTGCTCTGATCTTTATTATTTCTCTTCTCCTGCTGGGTTTAGGCTTTATTTGCTCTTCTTTCTCCAGCTCCTTTAGGTGTAGTGTTAGGTTGTGTATTTGAGACCTTTCTTGTTTCTTGAGAAAGGCTTGTATTGCTATATACTTTCCTCTTAGGACTACCTCTGCTGCATCCGAAAGATTGTGAACAGTTGTGTTTTCATTTCATGTTTAAATTCTTCTTTAATTTCCTGGTTGACCCATTCATTCTTTAGTAGGATGCTCTTTAGCCTCCATGTATTTGAGTTCTTTCCGACTTTCCTCTTGTGATTGAGTTCTAGTTTCAAAGCACTGTGGTCCGAAAATATGCAGGGAATGATCCCAATCTTTTGGTACCAGTTGAGACCTGATTTGTGACCTAGGATGTGATCTATTCTGGAGAATGTTCCATGGGCACTAGAGAAGAATGTGTATTCTGTTGCTTTGGGATGGAATGTTCTGAATATATCTGTGAAGTCCATCTGGTCCAGTGTATCATTTAAAGTCTTTATTTCCTTGTTGATCTTTTGTTAAGATGATCTGACCATTTCAGTGAGGGGGGTGTTAAAGTCCCCCACTATTATTGTATTGTTGTCAATGTGTTTCTTTGCTTTTGTTATTAATTGGCTTATATAAGTGGCTGCTCTCATGTTAGGGGCATAGATATTTACAATTGTTAGATCTTCTTGTTGGATAGACCCTTTAAGTATGATATAGTGTCCTTCCTCATCTCTTATTACAGTCCTTGGTTTAAAATCTAATTTGTCTGATATAAGGATTGCCACCCCAGCTTTCTTTTGGTGTCCTTTAGCATGGTAAATGGTTTTCCACCCCCTCACTTTCAATCTGCGGGTGTCTTTGGGTCTAAAATGAGTCTCTTGCAGACAGCATATCGATGGGTCTTGTTTTTTTTATCCAATCTGATAGCCTGTGTCTTTTGATTGGGGCATTTAGCCCATTTACATTCAGGGTAACAATTGAAAGATATGAATCTACTGCCTTTGTATTGCCTGTAAGGTGAGTGTTACTGTATATTGTCTGTGTTCCTTTCTGGTCTATGTTACTCTTAGGCTCTCTCTTTGCTTAGAGGACCCCTTTCAATATTTCTTGTAGGGCTGGTTTTGTGTTTGCAAATTCCTTTAGTTTTTGTTTGTCCTGGAAGCTTTTTATCTCTCCTTCTATTTTCAATGACAGCCTAGCTGGATATAGTATTCTTGGCTGCATGTTTTTCTTGTTTAGTGCTCTGAATATATCATGCCAGTCCTTTCTGGCCTGCCAGGTCTCTGTGGATAGGTCTGCTGCCAATCTAATGGTTCTACCATTGTAGGTTACAGACCTCTTGTCCCGAGCTGCTTTCAGAATTTTCTTTGTCCCTGAGACCTGTGAGTTTTACTATTAGATCTTGGGGTGTTGACCTATTTTTATTGATTTTGAGGGGGTTTCTCTTTGCCTCCTGGATTTTGATGCCTGTTTTCTTCCCCAAATTAGGGAAATTCTAAGCTATAATTGGCTCCAATATACCTTCTTCCCCTCTCTCTTTCTTCTTCTTCTGGGATCCCAATTATTCTAATGTTGTTTCACTTTAAGGTATCACTTATCTCTCTAATTCTCCTCTCATGATCCAGTCGTTGTTTATCTGTCTTTTTCTCAGCTTCTTTATTCTCCATCATTTGGTCTTCTATTATCACTAATTCTCTCTTCTGCCTCATTTATCCTAGCAGTTAGAGCCTCCATTTTTTATTGCACCTCATTAATAGCCTTTTTGATTTTGACTTTAGGTTAGATTTTAGTTCTTTTATTTCTCCAAAAAGGGATTCTATAGTATCTTCTATGCTTTTTTACAAGCCAGCTAGTGTCTTTATAATCATCATTCTGAACTCTAGTGCTGACATCTTAATAATGTCTGTATTGATTAGGTCCCTGGCAGTTGGTACTATCTCTTATTCTTTTTTTGAGGTGAGTTTTTTTGTCTTGTCATTTTGTCCAGAGGAGAATAGATGAATGAGAGAACAAAATGCTAAAAGGGTAACAATGATCCCAGAAAAATAACAAATCTTCTAAACAAATCAGAAGAGACCTGAAAACAGGGGAAAAGAAAGGAAAAAAAAAAAAAAAGAATATGATCAAGCTGGTGAATAGAACAGAGTCACACACTAGATTTTGGGTGTATTTTGGTCTGTTAGAAGAAATAGCCTCCCAAAATTTTAAAGAAAGAAAAATTTATATATACAAAAATAAGGATAAATAGGATGAAGGGATGGAATGTGACTGTAAAGATGATAATTAAAAAAGATTTTAAAAAAGGAATTGACAAAAAGTTGGTTGAAAAAAGAATGAAAAAATATTAAAAGAAAACAGAGAATGTGATCATGCAGGAGATTAGGACAAAGTCATACACTAGATTTAGGGTATATTTTGGCTTGTTAGAAGAAACTGTATCCCAAAATTTTAAAGAAAGAAAAACATATATATCCAAAATTAAGGTTAAATACAATGAAAGATAGAATATGACTGTAAAAATGAAAATTAAAAAAGATTTTAAAAATGGAATTGATAATGGAGGGGGGAAAGATGGTGGAAGAGTAGGGGACCCTATTTCCACTGGTCCCCGGAATTGAGCTGGATATCTACCAGACCACTCTGAGCACCCACGAAACCAGCCTGAGCTGTAAGAAGATCTGGATCTCTACAAGCAGAATATTGTAGGCGGTTGGTTTCGAGGTAGGAAGTGGGGAGCCATGATTCCGCGGGCAGATATCGGAGGATAAACGGCAGTGGGAGGGTGCCTGGCCGTGGGGATCCTACACCGCCCGTGAGTGACAGCCTCACGTGCTGGGGATGGGCATAGACTCACAGAACTGTAGCGGCAGGGAAAGGACTTTAGGGCAGCCACTGGGGTGGAAACCCAGAGTGGTGGGGTCGCGTGGGTGAACGGGGAGCGGCTGGTGGTTTTAGAAGCACAAATGGTAGAGACGTGCCCTGACCTGGAGGCAGGACTGGGGGCGCTGTGGAGGGGCGCACAACCTAGGATGCTGCAGTTTATAGCAGCACGGACAGAAACAGAGACAGTGTGGCCTGGAGAGCTCACTGAAGAACAGACTGCGGTCTCTCTGCTCTGAGGCAGAGGGTTGGAAACGGTCTCTTCTGCTCTGACTCATGGAAGAGACTCGGAAAGCCACCAGGGAAAGCTGCCAGAGAACAAAAGCCCCAAAAACTGATTCCCGCTGAGCCCATCCCCCGCCACAGGGGGGCAGGGCAACTCCACCCAAACAGGATTGCCTGAGTAACAGCGTGGCAGGCCCCTCCTACAGAAGACAGGCTGGGAAAACAAGAGGCCAGCAACCCTAAGGTCCCTACAAAATAGGTGCATCTTATTTGGGTTCTGGTCAATAATTTGGACTCTATACATTCCCTCAAACACCCATCAACAGAATGACTAGGAGGAGACCCCAAAATAGAAAAGACTCAGAGATTATGACTTATGCTGCAGATTTACAAATGGATGCAGATATAACCAAGATGTCGGAGATGGAATTCAGGCTAGCAATTGTGAAGACAATGGCTAGAATGGAGAAATCAATTAATGGCAACATAGAGTCTCTAAGGGCAGAAATGAAAGGTGAATTGGCAGAACTTAAAAATGCTATGAGATCCAATCCAATCTAGATAATCTAACAGCTAGGGTAACTGAGGCAGAAGAGCGAATAAGCAACCTGGAAGACAATATAATAGATCAAAAGGGAAAAGAGGAGGCCAGGGAAAAACAACTCAGAATCCATGAAAATAGAATCAGAGAAATAAGTGACACCATGAAGCATTCCAATGTCAGAATAATTGGAATCCCGGAGGGAGTGGAGAGAGAGAGAGGACTAGAAGATGTATTTGAGCAAATCGTGGCTGAGAACTTCCCTAATCTGGGGAATGAAACAAACATTCTCATCCTAGAGGCAGAGAGGACCCCTCCCAAGATCAAGGAAAACAGGCCAACACCCTGGCATGTAATAGTAAAACTTGCAAATCTTAGACCCAAGGAAACCATCTTAAGGGCAGTTAGGGGGAAGAGATTCCTTACGTACAGAGGGAGGAACATCAGAATAATGTCAGACCTATCCACAGAGACCTGGCAAGCCAGAAAGGCCTGGCAAGATATATTCAGGGTACTAAATGAGAAGAACATGCAGCCAAGAATACTTTATCCAGCAAAGCTATCATTTAGAATGGACGGAGAGATGCAGAGCTTCCATGACTGGCAGAAACTGAAAGAATATGTGACCACTAAGCCGGCCCTGCAAGAAATATTAAGGGGGGGGCGCCTGGGTGGCTCAGTCGGTTGAGCGACTGCCTTCGGCTCAGGTCATGATCCTGGAGTCCCGGGATCGAGTCCCGCATCGGGCTCCCTGCTCAGCAGGGGGTCTGCTTCTCCCTCTGCCCTCTTCCCTCTCGTGCTCTCTGTCTCTCATTCTCTCTCTCTCAAATAAATAAATAAATCTTTAAAAGAAAAAAAAAAGAAATATTAAGGGGGGTTCTATAAAAGGAGAAAGACCCCAAGAGTGATATACAACAGAAATTTACAGGGACAATCTATAAAAACAACGTCTTCACAGGCAACATGATGACAATTAATTCATATCTTTCAATAATCACTCTCAACGTGAATGGCCTAAACGCTCCCATAAAATGGCACAGGGTTGCAGATTGGATAAAAAGACAGGACCCATCTATATGCTGCCTACAAGAGACTCATTTTGAACCTAAAGGTACATCCAGACTGAAAGTGAAGGGATGGAGATCCATCTTCCATGCCAGCGGACCTCAAAAGAAAGCTGGGGTAGCAATTCTTATATCAGACAAATTAGATTTTAAACTAAAGTCTGTAGTTAGAGACACAGAAGGACACTATATCATTCTTAAAGGGTCTATCCAACAAGAAGATCTAACAATTGTAAATATCTATGCCCCCAACATGGGAGCAGCCATCTACATAAGCCAACTGTTAACCAAAATAGAGTCATATTGATAACAATACGTTAATTGTAGGAGACCTCAATACTCCACTCTCAGCAATGGACAGATCATCTAAGCAGAAAATCAACAAGGAAACAAGAGCTTTGAATGATACATTGGACCAGATGGACCTCATAGATATTTACAGAACGTTCCACCCTAAAACAACAGAATACTCATTCTTCTTGAGCGCACATGGAACTTTCTCCAGAATAGACCACATATTGGGTCACAAATCAGGTCTCAACCAATACCAAAAGTTTGAGATTATTCCCTGCATATTCTCAGACCACAATGCTTTAAAACTGGAACTCAATCACAAGAAAAAATTTGGCAGAAATTCAAACACTTGGAAGCTAAAGACCACTCTGCTCAATAATGTTTGGGTCAACCAGGAAATCAAAGAAGAACTTGAACAATTCATGGAAATCAATGAGAATGAAAACACATTGGTCCAAAACCTATGGGATACTGCAAAGGCGGTCCTAAGGGGGAAATACATAGCCATCCAAGCCTCACTCAAAAAAATAGAAAAATCCTGAATTCACCAACTAACTTTACACCTTAAAAAACTAGAGAAAAAGCAACAAACGATGCCTAAGCCATGCATTAGAAGAGAAATAATTAAAATTAGAACAGAAATCAATGAATTGGAAACCAGAAACACAGTAGATCAGATCAACAAAACTAGAAGTTGGTTCTTTGAAAGAATTAATAAGATCGATAAACCACTGGCCAGACTTATCCAAAAGAAAAGAGAAAGGACCCCAATTAATAAAATTATGAATGACAGGGGAGAGATCATGACTAACACCAAGAAAATAGAAACAATTATTAGAAATTATTATCAACAACTATATGCCAATAAACTGAGCAATCTGGATGTAATGGAGGCCATCCTGGAAACCTATAAGCTACCAGGACTGAAACAGGAAGAAGTTGACAACGTGAATAGGCCAATAACCAGTAATGAGATTGAAGCAGTGATCAAAAACCTCCCAAAAAACAAGAGTCCAGGGCCTGATGGATTCCCTGGGGAATTCTACCAAACATTCAAAGAAGAAATAATACCTATTCTACTGAAGCTGTTTCTAAAAACAGAAACAGAAGGAAAACTTCCAAACTCATTCTGTGAGGCCAACATTACCTTAATCCCCAAACTAGGCAAAGATCCTATCAAAAAGGAGAATTTCAGACCGATATCCCTGATGAATATGGATTCCAAAATCCTCAACAAAATCCTAGCTAATAGGATCCAACAATACATTAAAAGGATCATCCACCATGACCAAGTGGGATTTATCCCCGGGATGCAAGGGTGGTTCAACATTCACAAATCAATCAATGTGAAAGAACACATTAATAAGAGGAGAGAGAAGAACCATATAGTCCTCTCAATTGATGCAGAAAAAGCATTTGACAAAATACAACATCCTTTCCTGATTAAAACTCTCCAGAGTATAGGGATAGAGGGAACATTCCTCAAGCTCATAAAATCCATCTATGACAAACCCACAGCGAATATCATCCTCAATGGGGAAAAGCTGAGAGCCTTTCCCTTAAGATCAGGAACACATCAAAGGTGCCCACTCTCACCACTGTTGTTCAACATAGTACTAGAAGTCCTAGCAACAGCAATCAGACAACAAAAAGAAATAAAAGGTATTCAAACTGGCAAAGAAGAAGTCAAACTCTCTCTTTTCGCAGACGACATGATACTTTATGTGGAAAACCCAAAAGACTCCACCCCCAAATTACTAGAACTCATACAGCAATTCAGTAATGTGGCAGGATACAAAATCAATGCACAGAAATCAGTTGCTTTCTTATACACTAACAATGCAACTGTAGAAAGAGAAATTAGAGAAACGATTCCATTTACAATAGCACCAAAAACCGTAAGATACCTCGGAATAAACCTAACCAAAGAGGTAAAAGATCTATACTCTAGGAACTACAAAACACTCATGAAAGAAATTGAAGAAGACACAAAAAGATGGAAAAATATTCCATGCTCATGGATCGGAAGAATAAACATTGTTAAAATGTCTATGCTACCCAGAGCAATCTATACCTTCAATGCCATCCCGATCAAAATTCCAATGACATTTTTCAAAGTGCTGGAATAGACAATCCTAAAATTTGTATGGAATCAGAAAAGACCCCGAATCACCAAGGAAATGTTGAAAAAGAAAAACAAAGCTGGGGGCATCACGTTGCCCAATTTCAAGCTATATTACGAAGCTGTGATCACCAAGACAGCATGGTGCTGGCACAAAAACAGACATATAGACCAATGGAACAGAATAGAGAACCCAGATGTGGACCCTCAACTCTATTGTCAAATAATTTTTGACAAAGTAGGAAAAAACATGCAATGGAAAAAAGACAGTCTCTTCAATAAATGGTGCTGGGAAAATTGGACAGCCACATGCAGAAGAATGAAACTCGACCATTCTCTAACACCATTCACAAAGATAAACTCAAAGTGGATGAAAGACCTCAATGTGAGACAGGAATCCATCAAAATCCTATAGGAGAACATAGGCAAATAACCTCTTTGACATTGCCCACAGCAACTTCTTTCAAGATACATCTCCAAAAGCTAGTGAAACAAAAGCAAACATAAACTTTTGCGACTTCATCAAGATCAAAAGCTTCTGCACAGCAAAGGAAACAGTCAACAAAACAAAGAGGCAACCCACAGAATGGGAGAAGATATTTGCAAATGACACTACAGATAAAGGGCTGGTATCCAAGATCTATAAAGAACTTCTCAAACTCAACACCCAAAAAACAAATAATCAAGTCAAAAAGTGGGCAGAAGAGATGAACAGACAGTTCTCTGAAGAAGTCATACAAATGGCTAACAGACACATGAAAAAATGTTCATCATCATTAGCCATCAGGGAAATCCAAATCAAAACCACACTGAGATACCACCTTACACCAGTTAGAATGGCCAAAATGGACAGGGAAAGAAACAACAAATGTTGGAGAGGTTGTGGAGAAAGGGGAACCCTCTTCCACTGTTGGTGGGACGGCAAGTTGGTACAGCCACTTTGGAAAACAGTGTGGAGGTTCCTCAAAAATTTAAAAATAGAGCTACCCTATGACCCAGCAATTGCACTCCTGGATATTTACCCCAAAGACACAGATGTAGTGAAAAGAAGGGCCATATGCACCCCAATGTTCATAGCAGCAATGTCCGCAATAGCCACACTGTGGAAAGAGCCGAGATGCCCTTCAACAGATGAATGGATAAAGAAGATGTGGTCCATATATACAATGGAATATTACTCAGCCATCAGAAAGGATGAATACCCAACTTTTACATCAACATGGATGGGACTGGAGGAGATTATGCTAAGTGAAATAAGTCAAGCAGAGAAAGTCAATTATCATATGGTTTCACTTATTTGTGGAACATAAGGAATAGCATGGAGGACATTAGGAGAAGGAAGGGAAAAATGAGGGGGTGGGAATTGGAGGGAGAGATGAACCATGAGAGACTATGGACTCTGAGAAACAAGCAGGGTTTTAGAGGGGAGGGGGGAGGAGGGATTGGTTAGCCCAGTGATGGGTATTAAGGAGGGCATGTACTGCATGGAGCACTGGGTGTTATACGAAAACAATGGATCGTGGATCACCACATCAAAAACTAATGATGTATTGTATGGTGACTAACATAACATAATAAAATTAAAAAAAAAATGGAATTGATAAGATGTTGGTTGAAAAAGGAAAGAAGAAAAATTCAACTAAAAAAAAGAAAAAGAGAAAAATAAAGAAAATTTTAAAAATTAACTTTGAAAGACTAAAGCACCATGGGAAAAAAGCCATGAATTCTATGTGCTATATTCCCCTAGTGCTGGGGTTTTGCCATTCTCATTGATAAGTAAACTTGGTCTTGGCTGGATGTTCCTGCTGATCTTCTGGGGGAGGGGCCTGTTGCAGTGATTCTCAAATGCCTTTGCACACAACCTTGTTTGGAGTCTCCAAACCCAGCAGATTCCTGCGGTGTGCTCTCCCGCCACTCCTCCCGGGGGGAAGAAGGGGAGTCTTCCCGGATCTGCTGCTTGTTGGGTCCTGGCTCGAAGAGTAGTGGCCCGACTGTGCCCCAATCACAGTTTAGGGCAACCCCGAGGTGAGAGTCTACTCCTCAGCTCCGTCTTTGCAGCTGGCTTCCCTACTCTGATACCTGGGAGCTCTGCCACACTCAGGCACCCCAGGTCTTTCTGTGATCCCGAGGGTCCTGAGACACTGTCCCAGCAAGGATTCCACCCCCCTGCTTCACCACTGGAGCAACGTCCCTCAGCGGAGCAGACTTCTAAAAATTCTGATTTTGTGCTCTGCTGTTCTATTATGTGCCAGTAGCCACCTGATGGAGGCTCCCTCCCCCCATGGTCTATCTTCCCAAATATCGCCTCAGATTAACTTCTCTCCACGTCCTACCTTCCAGAAAGTGGTTGCTTTTCTGTTCATAGAATTGCAGCTATTCTTTTCTTCCATCTCCTGTTGAGTTTGTAGGTGTTCTGAATGGTTTGGTAACTATCTAGCTGAATTCCTGGGACCAGATGAAATTTAGATCTCCTATTCCTCTGCCATCTTGCCCCTCCCCCCATATTCATACACTTTTAAATAAATATCTGAGGTAAAAAAAAATGCCTTTATCAAATACCTAAAACCTAATCGATACAAACAAACTAAATCATATAAAATAATTTCATGTGTTCAGTCCCTGTATTTGCTAAAAGATGTAGGATTGTGCCTTAGAAGTCAGAGTCCAGCTCTATATCTTAACTGAGAATCATTCCCATCAATTCTTGGAATATGGACAACTTCAAAGAATACATATGATTTAATTTTTGGAAAATACTGAGGAATTGTTATGGGAAGATTTGATGTAGTTCTGTTAAGAAGGGAGAATACTGAAATAAAAGGGGGGCCAAAGTAAAGAGATCTTTTTCAAATAAGTGCTTTCTCTGTTAGAGATTCACAGCACACATTATTTTTTAAAGGCTTTGAGAAATCCTGTGCTAAACCTATTAAGCCAGTGTTTAATTTATACAACCTCAGGATTTTCTGTCTCCTGAAACAAAATAAAACAAAACAATTAACATATATCACATCTCATGGATTAGGCTTGGGGACACACTGTTCAAATATACTCTTTTTCAGAACATGGTAACTAGGTGGTTTATATTTCCATTGAGAATAAAATGAGACAAAATAGGAAAACTGGATTAATCTATTACATGGGATATAAATAAGAGTTCTAAGTAAGAATCTATGCACTGAATTTATTTCCCAAAGGAAAATTAGAATCTTACTTTACAAATAGAAGAGATAGTCATCCATAAAGTATTTATTTGGGGGGTTTGGGTTAAAATATTAGAACAAACTAATTTTTCAAAGTAGCATCATCCTCCAGGTAAAAAGCAGAAGTATCAGCAATAACAACAACATTAAATTCTCTGGAATGATTAAGATTCAGGATAAAATCAGTAGTATGTGACTGGAATACAGAAATTAGAATCCAAGGGAAGTGCACATAGCAAACAAGAAACAAATTAAGAAACGAAGGGGTGGTTAACACACTTCCAAGTCAAAGCCTGAAGAGAGCAGAGAATGGTTAGTTAATAGCGGAAACATCAAAGGCAATGTTAAAACAAAAGATCAAGTTCAGGTTTCTGACCTGAAGGGTGGTGAAAGAAATCCTCAGCCGACTGAAATGTGCCTGAGGATGGAATGCTTAACTGGATCTGTTGATGTCTTCTTTATCATGAATTAAAAATGAGTACACTTGAGCAGTATGGATTGATTCAGTATAAGGTTTGGATATTGCCCTACATCTTTCTTGCCTTTTCTTTTTTTTGTGTGGCAGTAAATGTTGGTCACCAAAATTAAGCCTCTCTTCCACTTTAGTCCTCCAAATCCCCAACAAATTTCTTTCCCTAGCAGCAACCTCTAGTGCCAGTTTATGGTTCTCTTCTAGACAGAATATATTCAGAGACACACATAAAAATGTAACTGATAGATTGAACATATAAAGTTAGAAATAAAGCACTTTATTTTTGTCTAGTCATGATGCTACTTCTTCCTGTGGCAATGGAAGAAATCTTGATCTGGTTTCATCATTTTGGATCATATTTCAGATATGAAAAGTCCTGCAGTCATCTTAGTCCCCCTAAACTCAGTCTCAAGTAATTACTATGTTCATTCCAGAATAACAACTATAACATTTTTTACAAATTATGTGATTAACTATTTGTTATATTTCATTATTTTAGCTTTTTCTTTGAAGGTTCCAATCATAGTTGCTTGATCCCACCCTCTTCATCTTCTATATCTATAAATTTGTCTTTATTAATTTTAAATTTATTTCTCTTTCACTGGTTCATTTTTTAATTTTATCTTCTATGTTTCAGCAGTATCTATCTATCTACTTACCTACCTATATCTACCTACCTACCTAATTATGATAATTAGATAGATAGATAGATCTGGTCCAGGATCCAGTGAAGGATTACATGTTGCATTTAGTTGTCATGTCTGTTTGTTATCTTGATATCTAGAGCCAATCTTCAGTCTTTCCTTTTTTTCCATGACCCTGTTTTTTTAAATTTTATTATGTTATGTTAATCACCATACATTACATCATTAGTTTTTGATGTAGTGTTCCATGATTCATTGTTTGCGTATAACACACGGACCTTGTTGTTTTTTGAAGCATGCCAGTCCAGTTAAACTGTTGAATGCCTCTCATCTTTGGATTTGTCTGATGTTCCTTATGATTAGATTCAGGTTATTCATTTGGGGCAGGAATTTTACAGAAGTAAAGCTGTGTTCTTCTCATTGTACCCCATTAGTAAGCATATGATATCAATTTGTTCCATTATTGGTGATAATAACTTTTATCACTTGTTTAAGTGGTATCTGCCAAGTTTCTCCATTCCCTTTGTAATTAGAAGTATTTTGAAGAGAGATATTTTGATATTATGTAAATATCCTGTTAGTCAATAATTGTTTACCCATTCACTTTTGTATCCATTGAAGGTTTTTACCTTAATATATTCTTACTCTGCTGAGTGCCATATTGTGATTTTCTAATTTCTTTTTTTTTTTTTTTTCTGTAGAGAGAGTGAGAGCGAGAGGAGAGGCCAGGGAGGTGCAGAGGGAGAGGGGGAGAGAGAATCTTAAGCAGGCTCCATACTCAGCACAGAGCCCAACTTGGGGCTTCTTCTCACAACCCTGAGATCATGACCTGAGCCAAAGCCAAGAGTCCGACTCTTAACTGACTGAGTCACCCAGGTGCCCCTCACCATTATTTCTAGATTTTATTTGAGTTCTGCTGGAAGTAATAGCTTTCCCTCACTTTCTTTATTCTTATGTATACACATGCACACACATACACACACACTTATAGTATCCTACTTAATGGGTTGATAATCCTTTGCTATAATTATTTATTTTGATGCTCAATTTGCTACATACAGTAATCCCCTCTTATCCATGCTTTAGCTTTCTGCTGTTTCAGTTACCTGTGTTCAATTAACCTCTAAGCAGATGATCTGCCTTTTGCTGTATGTGAGAAGGTTAATAGTAGCCTAAGGCTATATATGTCACAATGCCTACATCATTCACCTAACTTCATCTCACTTCATCTTATCACATAGGCATTTTATCATCTTACACCATCACAAGAAGTGTAACTACACTGCAATAAGATATTTTGATAGAGACCACATTTACATAACTTTTATTACAGTATATTGTTATAATTAGCTGTATTATTGTTGTTAATCTCTTACTGTACCTAATTTGTAAATTAAACTTTTTTTAAAGATATATTCATTTATTTTAGAGAAAATGAGAGTGCATGTGGGGGGAGGGGCAGAGGAAGAGGGAGAGAGAATCCCAAGCAAACTCCATGCTGATTGTGGAGCCTGACACTAGGCTCAATCCCAGGACCCTGAGATCATGACCTGAGCTGAAACCAAGAGTCAGACGCTTCACTGACTGAGCCACCCAGGCACCCAAATTTGTAAATTAAACCTTATCATAGATATGTATGTATGGGGAAAAATATAGTATATATAGGTTCTGTACTATTCAGAGTTTTAGGCTTCCATTGAAGGTCTTAGAATATATTCCCCACAGATTAGGAGAGACAACTATGTTTGGTAAATGAGATCTCCCTTTCCCAAAGCTGAATCCTATGTCTTTTTGACATTTCCCCATCATTTTCTCTTCAGCTCTTTCTTACTTTCTGGCACAAGATCTCCAGGTTCATATTGTTCTATTATTTTCCCAAGGAGTTCTCATTCTATATAGTGGAAAATGCTATTTAGAAACCAAGATCTGACCACTAGGTCTGTTCGCTGCTTCTGGTATGTAGTGGCTTATAAGGTTTCCCATCAGGCACAGGAAATATCCATCTATCTATCTATCTATCTATCTATCTATCTATCTATCTATCTATCTATCTATCTATCATCTATCTATCATCTATCTCTATCATCTATCTACCTATCTATCTATATCATCTATCTATATCATCTATCCATCCATCCAATCATCCATCTATGCTTACATACAAGCATTTGTATCTATTTCTAGATCTACATCTATATAATAAATACCATGCATTCACAGTGATAATTCCAGTTACAATTCAATATTGTTGAATTTGGCTGATTTTGGCTTTTGGCTTTTCCATATTTGTAACGCCTTTTTCTAATAGTGAAAAATCTGGGTCCCATTATTTTTAAATCATTTACTTATTTGCTCATTCCTTCTATATGTAATTAAACTACTGACCCAGCTGGTTTCCTCCTCTGCTCTGCCTACTTCAACAGCCTCAACAGTCTCCTTGGCCCTATAGGTTTCACAGGTCTTGGCTGCCTCAAGAGAAAGGAATAGATAAATATTTTTTAAAGAGTGGAAGGGAGAAGAGACTTTTAAAAAAGTGGTATTTAAAAAAATCAATTCTGTCCTTTTTTTTTTTTTTAAAGATTTTATTTATTTATTTGACAGAGAGATAGAGAGAGAGCACAAGTAGGCAGAGAGGCAGGCAGAGGGAGAGGGAGAAGCAGACTCTCCACTGAGCTGTCCTTTTAAACTATTACTCATCATTGAATGAATTACGTTTTCTTGAATTCATCATTTGTAAGATTTTCCTTTTGGAAGAAGATGACAAAGTCGGGTTTTAGGCTAGCTAATTTTCATAGAGCATAGGCTTTCTCTTTTTCTGTTACACAGTCATATTGCTTCCTGCAATATGACTTTTCTGTATAATTCTTTTTATAGACCCACCTCTTCAGAGGAAGAAAGATGTGCCAACTCTAGCTAGTCCTTGCACCAAGGATCATAACCTTGGAATATTACTTTTTGACTTCAAGATGTACCTCAATTTTCAGGAAGTATATTTTTACTGATGCTTTTGGAGATCTATCTTCACTGGCTCCCTGCTCTTAAGATTTCTCTCTACAGATTCTTGTTTCCACTGCCTCCTTTTTCCCAATGAATGTCATCTGCTTTTGTCAATGTTTGATATAAAATGGAGTCTGGGAATTATATGTTTCCAAGTTCTCCAAAAATGGTTTGTGAACTTATAAAAACTTCTTCTTGTAGCTTTTGAATAATTCCCCTGAGAAGGGGAAAATGCTGCTTTATGCAGGCTTGAATATAGTTGTGACATGTTGGGTTCCCCAGGAAAACTCTGAGTTGAAGTTTAGCATGAGGATATTTATTAATATCCTTATTAAGTAAATAAGGATAAGGATAAGTAAATAAGGATAAGTGCTCTTGGGATTGGTACCTGCAGCAGGGATGAGGAGGAAACAGGGATAGGCAGAGGGAGAAGCTGTGCTGTGATACAGGCCTACCCGTAGCCTCAACTGACTTCGTGCAGAACCTCTGGAGCCAGAATGACCTTTAGAGTTGAGTGGGGCCTTTATGCCCTGGCATCAATCAGTTGTTGATACAGGTCACAAGAAGGGGTATGGTGGCTTTGGTCAGGGAAGCACTTTCCCAAGCTGGGGCAACAAGTCTTTTCTTGAAAATGAATCATGGAACTATATCATGGATGTCCTGGTAGATGCCTTCTGGGCTGTAGTTTTCAAATCTGTTCAGGACTCAGAAATGTAAAGAATCACTGAATTATTGGGCAGATTCATTAGTGTATATCTTGACTGTTTTAATCTAGAAAACTAAAGTTAATCTAGAAAGCTTTGAGCTGAAGTTAATTTCTGAAACTACTTGGTAAAAATATTGTGCTTTTATAGTAGGCAAATTTCTTTTACTTATATGTGAGGATTATGAGTAACAAAAAACATTTGTAATTTTATTACACTACTAAAAGCAAAGACCCACTAGCTGTGTATTGGTTTACATAGGTATTTCTGAAGTTTGGAGGTTTTATTCTGAGGCTTTAAGCCATTTGTACCTAGTGCCTGACAGTATTGCCTAGAACCAAGAGGGGGCAGCAGAGGGCCACCAGAGCAGTGAGCTAGAGGCGCAGGAACTTAGTGAGGATACTGATTCTAGCTTGGTCTTGGAGATCCAGATAAATAAATAGTGTTTTACTTTTGCTAAATACAGAAAGTAGTGCTTGGGTTTAAGAAGCATCAGTTATAAGCATACTGGGAGAATCACCAGTTGTTCATGTGTAGTGCTCATGGGACAAAAACTCTGAAAAAGGAAAAGCAAATAGAATCCAGGTCATAGGGAAGCTGTGAGCTTGTCAGGAAGTATGTGCTTCTTTTGGGTCTCTGACCTAGGGCCACCTCTGGACTCTAAATCAGAATTACCATTGAGCACCCAGAAATAATATAAGACCAAAGACTTTTCCAGAAGTGTATTTATATTTCTTTTCCACTAATTCCTGGACTAGAATAGGGGTTTCAGAGACATTCTTTCAAATAATTTTTCCCCCTAACGAATCAGGTTTTTCTTTTATAGATCAAACTACCTTTTTCTTTCAGTTTCTAATTTGACTTTTATTATAATTTTCATTGCTCTAACATCTTATGTTTTATCTTGTTGAAGTGCTCGTTCTTTTTATTTTTCTATATTAATAATAACGGATGTATAAAAAGTTATGTGTTTGCCTACTTAAAGCTTTGCCATATCTTACACATTTTAATAGAAGGAGTTCTTATTTTTAAAAATTTTCTCAAAATTTTTTACTGGTAGCTTTGGTTCTCTTTTAACCTAACAATTTTTTAGGACATGTTTTCCATTTTCCACAAGGGTAAGGCTTTTAGTTTAAGTTATTATCATTAATTATCTTTTTATTACATTGTAGTCAGAGAATATGGCTATTGTCATTTCTACTCTGGGAAAATTGAAGTTTTGTGTCCCAGTAGTTGATTACTTTTTGTTTCATGCATTCTTGAAAAGGATATATTTCCCATGATAAGTTATCTATTTGTGTATCTAAACTCAACCTCATTAATTAGGCTTTCCAAAATTTTCTCAATTTAAAAAAATAAATCCTTTTGAGCTGTCAAAGCATGAGAAGTATTAAAATCTTATATGGAAAATTGTGGGATTATTTTTCTCAGTTTCTCACGTTTCTATTAGATTTTATGTATATTTTGATGCTGTGCTTTTTTAGCACATAAGTGTTCATTATCCTGTAACTTTGATATTGGTGGTGTCTCATAAATAGAATATTTAGCCTGAAGTTCTGCTTTGTCTCTTTGCATGAGACCAAGAACTCCGAGTTTTCTAAAATGTTTTTCTCCTTCATTAGAATACAAAATTCACGTGCTCGTTCTTTTTCTGAGATTTAGGTTTATGTTTCCTTTCTCTCGTCCTTCAGAATCTTTTCCTGGGACTTAAATTTCCTTAATTATATTTACATAAGAGGTGGTCTAGCCAGTCTAATATTTGCTGACTTGACTTTGACCTTCCTGTCTGTACTCTTTACTGTAGGTATATAGAATTCTTTTCTTGGAGCCATAGCCAGGTTGCAGGATTAGGTTCCCACGAATCCTGTTCTTGTAGTCATTTATCTTCTGTGGCTCTGCTGGAAAGGAATAAGATCTTTCCTATCCCTACGGTTTGCTTTATTGCCTGCTTTTAATTTTTAACTGTTTTCTTAAGTTGTCCTTTAGAGTCATGAAGCATATGCTCATGTTAATAGAGAACAAAATAAAAATATCTATTAGTAATTCAAAATCAGTTACTAAATCCAACTCCACACAGGCCTTGAGTTTTCTTGTTTGAAAATTTGGTTTATTAGTTCACACTGAGTCCAAAGATCAAAAATTCAGAAAACTTGAAAGGAATGCTATAGCTTTAAAAAACATTGGACTGTTTTTTAGGAATATTGATTAAGAAAAGCCTGCCTGCCATTTTGAACTTCACTAGTTTTGTCACCCTTAATCAAGCCTATATGACTACTCTGGATTTCTGTTTTCTCCTTTCTAAAAACAGAGATTAAGCTAGTGGTGCCAGATGGTACTGCCTTCCAGAAGGTATTTGGAAATATTTGTATTTATTTTAATTGTCACAATAACTAAAGAGTGTTATAGAGCAGAGGACAGAATATTAGTTATCCTTTAATTCATGGGATATTGTTGTACTATAGAAAATTGTCCCAACCAAATTGTCGATGATGCTTCCTTTGGGAAACATTGGCAGATAATTGCTAAACTCCACTAAGCTTATTTAATGTGTTTTGGTTCTTTTGGTTCAAAACCATGTATTGAAAAGGAAAGGTAAAAAAAAAAATTACCCCTAAAGTAAATCTCAATTCTTTTTTCATTTCAGGAAAATACTTAATACAGAAGATAATAGTGTTAGCATTTCATATTGTTTTTCAGTGTCCTATGATTCTTGGACTATTGATTAATAATTGCTGGCAAAATACCTACATAAAAAGCTCATTATCCTCACATTCAGTTTTTTAAAAAATAAAAATTTTTAGAATTGTTTTAGATTCATCAAAGAGTTGCAAAGATAATGCAGGAAGTTCATGTATTTCATGTATACCCTGAACCCAGTTTTTAAAGTTTTTTGAACACTTTTAGTCAGGGTGGTTTTGGTGAGAGTGGGTAAGTGGGATGAAACAATACAACTAAGAGAATGAGACTGAGCTTTGCACCACAGAAATAAGACTATACAAAACTAATCCTTTCAACTGTGCTTCTATAAATAAATCAGTTTTTTGGTGTATTTATTGAGACAGTGCCCAGATTGGGCCATGGTAGAGAAAACTCTTGCCTTAATAGCCCACTCAATGAGATTAGGAATAATGGAAGAAAATTCCTCAATAGGCCTTGTATTTCTAGGCAGTAGAGGTTATATCATGTTCATATTTATTTATTTATTTATTTATTTTTAAAGATTTTATTTATTTATTAGCACAAGCAGGAGAGCAGCAGAGGGAGAGGGAGAAGTAGGCTCCCTGCTGAGCAAGGAGCCCCACATGGGGCTCGATCCCAGGACCCTGGGACCATGACCTGAGCCAAAGGCAGACACTTAACTGACTGAGCCACATTCAACTGACTGAGCCACCTAAGCACCCCTCATGTTCATTTTTAATATTCACTACCCAGGACACACTAGGTGTTCAATAAATGTTAATGAAATAGAATTGTAATAATGAGGAAGGAAACAGAAGATTGCCTCTCTATTTTAGCTCTTTTCTTTAAATTTTTGTTTGCAGTAACTTATACAGCACAAGAAATAACTTTGAGTCTTTTTCCATATTGGTAGTTGTAAACTTTTACACCGTGTAGCTGGGAGTTCACACACAAAAATGCTATATGAGATTATCTCTAGAATTATTCTGGTTGCTACAGAGAATTAAGAATTTACCCCTCGTCGCATGGACTCTTAGATATGGTTAATTTCTATAAAATAAATAGATATTACATTTTCTTAGATATGGGGAAATTTATTTGCTATAAGATAAGTACCAAAAATATTTTCTTTTTGTACTAAATAAACCAAATTCCAGACTTTTTGGAGATGAATTCTGCAGCTCATGAATTATGTAGATCCTGGTTTCTTTTCTGTTAAAGATCACTTTTCAGTAATTTTTCATAGCTAATTACGTGTCTTCCTTGAAAAAATCAGGCACGGGTAGTGAGTCTTTGAAATTTTCACATAGCAACTCTTGTAGAGATTTAAAAGTCACAGAGGAAGTAAAAATTATGCCTCATAAGAGGCCTATGTATTACTTGTAAATTAATCCAAATGCTACTATTATTATGGATAGTTGGTGTTTGATGTTAATTTATATAAATGTTTCTGTTTCTTAAAACTCAATTCAAACTGGCTTAAGGATATAAAGGAATTTATCTTGTACTTCAAGATGACTAGATCCAGGGATTTAAATAAAGTCTTCAGGATTTTCTCTTTTTCTATCACTTATCTTTTTTCTTTTATTGTTGTAGCTTCATTCTCTTCTACTACCGTAAGCTTCCTTCAAAAGGATACATGTCAGTTCAGTTAAGTACCCCAAAAGAGAGGACTTGTTTATTTGGGGATGTTACAAGGCAGATTAGATACCTACCTATAGTCTTGCCTATTCCTCTCCTATTTCCTATAGCAGGGCAGTGGACAACTATGGTTGGTTAGGCCTTGGTTATAAATCCATATCTTAGGTTGTGAAGATGAGGCACTGTGATTTTTTAACAGCCTACTTTCCAGACCAGGGTTGAGGAAGGACAATTTTCCAAAGAAAATAGGGATTACAGTACAAAACAAATATAGAAGAGAGGAAAAGAATATGGAAAGACTGGGGTTCCCAGGTGGCTCAGTCAGTTGAGCATCAGACTCTTGGTTTTTGTTCAGGCCATGTTATCATGGGATTGCTCTGGGCTCCCTGCTTGGGGGGAGTCTGCTTCTCCCTTTCCCTCCACACCCCCTGCCCCCCACCCCTGCTCGCCTATGCTCTCTCTCTAAAATAAATAAATAAATCTTAAAGAAAAAAAGAATATGGAAAGACCAAAACAAATTCAAAAAGATTTCTATTTAGCCAAACATCCACCTACATTATAGTTTCCAATAACGATAATGAGTTAATTCCAATGCGTTTTATGGCAGTTACTCAAATATTTTCTAGGGGTTAAAATATGTATTTTAACTATTCATATTCTTTGGAAAGATGCCAATGAGGGATATATTTAAAAGCATTTTTTCATTCCTAATTCAGTGGGCTGGACCTATATTTATTGTCTTTTGAGGTAGACTTTGCAGCAATGAATAATTAGTTTCTTTTCTGAGGTCAGTGGGTGTCAAGTCTTTTGATCTTGGGCATCCTGGCTTTAGGAATCTTTTATAATCTCGGTAATTCCTTATTTTAAAATCTTTACCATCTATTAAATGCATTTTCCTTTTGATAAAATAATTCATTTAACTATAAAGTTCACCTTGTCTTGAGGAGTATGGGCCTCAACAACTTGGAATACATATGAGTCTAATGAAATACTGCTTTATTTACTATGGTTCAAATAGTTTTCAAGCCATTAAGTGATCAGTGTCCAGCAGTTGAATCAAACAATGCTGCCCTTCATTTAAAATTCCTTGAAAGTTGATGTTAGTTTCTCTGAATGCATTTTCTGTCTAATTTCAGTATGTTACATGGATGCACAGAGAGTTATTTCCCATAGCATGAAAAATGATTTTAGCACATTTCCAACAAACTGTACTATAGGTGAACATAGGGGAAGGGAAGAAAAAATAAAATAAGATGAAAACAGAGAGGGAGGCAAATCATAAGAGACTCTTAACTATAGGAAACAAACTGAGGGTTGCTGGAGGGGAGGTAGGTGGGGGGATGGGGTAATTGAGTGATGGGCATTAAGGACGGCACTTGAAGTAATGAGCACTGGGTGTTGTATGCAACTGGTGAATCACTAAACTGTACCTCTGAAACTAATAATACAGTATATGTTAATTAAATTGAATTTAAATAAAAATTTTTGAAAACTAAATATTTGCCATGTTATATAATATTTTTCACATCTCTCATATTTTGGTATAGACATAATTACATATTTTATCCACTGAAGGACATTTTACATAAAGGTAATAAATGTATTGGTTTAGAAATATGTAAAGATTTGCATTGCAGACACTTTTCAGGGCATGTCTTAACCTCTTTAAAAATGTGGTGGTATCCTAACACACTAGCACTTCAGGATTCTATCTTTACTTCAAGCAATATAAGATACATTTTATTTTGTGCATTTTTGAGAAATAGGAAAGCATCAATGCCTTAAAATAATCAGAGTCTTCTTGAAACATTCTTTTCCTCTGGGTTATGTTACTCCCCACTCCTCTTCTTAGTGGCATTTTCTCTTTCTGTTCATTCCTTAAGTGTTCTCAAGTTTCTCTCTTTGTCCTCTTGTCAGTCTCTATCAGAGATTGGAAATTAGTGACTCTATAGGGCAAATCTGCCTACAAATAGTTAATAATAATAGAAAGCTTCTGCACAGTGAAGGAAACAATCAATAAAACTAAAAGACATCCTAGTAAATGTGAGAAGATTTTTGTAAATGACGTATCTGATAAATTAGTATCCAAATATATAAAGAACTAACACAATTCAACACCCAAAAAGCAAATAATCCAATTAAAAAGTGGACAGAAGATATGAACAGACAGTTCTCCAAAAACAACACAGCTGGCCAAGAGACACCTGAAAAGATGCTCAAAAGGGAAATTCAAATCAAAACCACAATGAGATATCACCTCACACCTGTCAGAATGGATAAAATCAACAACACAAGAAACAGTAGGTGTTGGTGAAGATGTGGAGAAAAAGCAACCATCTTGAACTGTTGATGGGAATCCAAACTGGTACAGCCACTGTGGAAAACAGTATGGAGGTTCCTCAAAAAGTTAAAAATACAACTACCCTATGACTGAGTAATCACTAGGTATTTACCCCCAAAATACAAAAACACTAATTCAAAGGGGTACATGTACCTCTATTTTCCCAGCATTATTTATAATAGTCAAATTATGGAAGAAGCCCAAGTGTCCATTGATAGATGAAGGGTAAGGAACATGTGGTATATATGCAATGGAATATTATTCAGCCATAAAAATTGAAATTTTGCCATTTGTAACAACATGGATGGAGCTAGAGAATATAATGCTAAGCAAAATAAGTCAGAGAAAGACAAATACCGTATGATTTCACATATTTATATGTGGAATTTCAGAAACAAAAGAAATGAACAAAGAAAAAGAGAAACAAACCCAAGGAACATACTCTTAACACTAGAGAACAAACTAATGGTTACCAGAATGAGTGAAATAGGTGACAGGGATTAATGAGTACACTTTTCGTGACGAGCACTGAGTAATGTATAGAATTGTTGCATCACTGTACTGTACACCTGAAATTAATATAACACCATACGGTAACTATAATGGAATTAAAAGAAAAAGCTTAATAAAAATAATAGTAATAATAACAATAATTTGACCTTGGAAATATTTTGAAATGTATCCAATTTAAAAATTGGGGGATTACATATGAAATCTGTTTTCAGCTTTTCCTGGAAAACTGGACTGTCTGGACAACCTAAGCTAGTATTTCCACCTGGTGATAGTTAGCTGGAGCTGTGTGCTGGATGGCCCCTTTGGACAAAACATGTGCAATCTCCTCCACCAACCACTGTCTTTGATATTCTTAATGCACTGAGTCTAAGCTTCAATTGTTGCTTATCACATGGACTGTTATTTTTCTTATAATAGAGAAATATTTCTTGATTTCTATGCTTCCATAAAAAAATTGGAAAATGAAAGACCAAGAGAGCTTTGTGTTTTAAGGAAAATTGGAAGAATGCAAATGTTAATGTCCAAACAGCAAGTCTACTCTCTTATCTCTGGAAATTTTTATTTATTTCCATAAGATTGCAGCTACCATTTTTAATATAAATGATTCAAAACTATATATCCCCCATTCGGATTTTTTCCCTCAACTTCTGACCCATATATTCCATTGCTTGCTCACCATCTGTGCTTGAATGTCTCACAGATATTTCAAGCATAACATGTCTCATGTGAACATATCTCACTCCCCACATTCACTCTTCCACCTGTGATCTCTGTTGTGGCAAATTGTATTATTGTTTCCAATTATTCATTCTCTCCTGCCCTCTAAGAGAATAATATACCTCCATCAGCTGCCATGTGCTCATAGTGCTTTGTTTGGATAGAACATACCTTCCCACAGCATTGAGACTCGGCTCAGCCATATGACATTCTGGCCAGTGAAATGTGAAGAAAAGTGATGGCATACCTGTAAGAGCAGAAGCATTTGCAATGTGTAGTTTCACCAGCTCTTAACTCTGTATGTTGAGAAAAACAAATTACAGAGGTGGTATTCTCCTTCCACCTGGTGTTGGCGTGAAAGTAAAAAACAATTAAACTGCTGGATAAAATATTTAAAAAATAAAATGTGTAAGTAAGGAAAGTGATGGAATCCTCAAAGACCAAAAACAGTAAGACATGAGTCTCTCTCTAGGTCAGTGTTAGAGTCAACATTTGTACTGAAGGTATGTGTCGCTCCCCAGCAGTTTAGATTTTATTTTAGTGGGTAGATTATTAAAGTCAGGAACACTGCAATTTGAGAGATTGGAATGAGACGCAGAGGCCAATCCAGGTATCCCAAAGGGAACATGTTAAGGGGATGAACTATCTTGTCCAGGCCTCAAAGAAGTCCCACTGATAAAGTTCCATAAAACCTTAAGGAGCTCATAAGAATATTTAAAACACACTTGGAAAAACAAGCTACCTTTAGTAAAATGCAGCAGAACAATAAAATGAAGAGTCAGGTTCACAAAGCTGGCACACATACGGATGTTGAAAGCTGCAATATAAGTGTTTATTATATCTAATGGACTTAAAGAAGACAGTTTCAGAGTCCTTACCAATCTTCTCTCTGTGGATACCAAGATAAGAAATCCTGCTTTAGAGAGTAGTTTTATTCAGCCTTGGTATCACATTTATTCTATGGTTCTGTGACTGAGGTCTTTGCAGAAGTAAATGGTAAAGTTTTTGAACAATTCCTTCTCTCATGGTATGCTTATAGAGATAACCCAACTGTAAAAGTATTTTAATCTTATAATTGGTATTAATGTAGTTTCTTATAAATTTACATTCTTCTTTGTGAAGAACAAAACTTTAAATGGACGTTAACGAACTCACCAAAAATTCAACCCTAATACGCAATGCTAAATTGTTTTCTATTCACAGAATTATCATTTCATGATAAACCTCTGGATTTGAACTATTTGTTCCAGGCATAACATCTTATTTTGAAAGCCAAACGATAAAATATAAAAAATGTCTTTTATATTTAGTTTTTGATTTCTGACCTCTTTGAGCTCAGTAAGCATCAAGGTTGTCACTTACAGAGAATAAAAGATTTTCAAATTACTACTTTTATTTTATAAAGTATTTCCAAATACTTTATAACTCATAGGACAAAACAGCTAATTTTCATTAGAAAAATTTTATTAATTCAGATTCATGGGAAGATCAAGTTAATCTAAACAAGATAAAGTTGGAATTAAATAATACTTGAGAATAAGAACAAGGTCTTTTCATAGTTTGATATACAACACAGAAACTTGAAGAATAAATTATTTTCTAATAGATGCCCTTAAGAAGTTGCTTTAAGAACAAGTGACAGATTATCAGTTACCACATATAAATGAGTGCCATCTACATGTTTGGTCATTTGTTCATTTAAATAAGTCAAAAATCTTCACTGGAGATCTTGTTTATTAATTAAAATTTTAGTTAACCGTTTCCTCAGAAGTTTTTATGATTCCTGGCTCATATTTAAAATCACTGTTAATTAAAGGAGCTATAATGACTAGTGAATTCCCTGTAGAATCTAGTATAATAAAATTTTGGTGTCCTGCAACAGAAGTATAAATCTCAAAGAGCACAAACGTAACTACTTATGGTTAAGGAGCAAACCTGTATCTGGTCCCCTGGAGGACATAGTGTAAATATTGAGCCATCTTCTTTTCTGGTCATTTGGTCTTCATATCATCTAGGTGATTCCACTCATCCTCACCTTCAGGCTTCAGACCATAAGAGATCTCAAGATGAATCAAAAAATTGACTTTCTCAGTGCCTGGTGGCTCAGTTGGTAGAGCATGTGACTCTTGATATCTGGGTTGTGAGTTCAAGTCCCATATTGGCTCTAGAGATTACTTAAAAATAAAATCTTAAAAAAAAAAAAAGCTGACTTTCAGTTCCCTGTGCCTTTTAACACATTCATCACTCATGATTCTGATCACTAATGTCCAGTCACTTGCCCACGTTCTTGCCTTCAACTTCCAAGTCTCTTTGTGCCTACTGCTAAGATAGACTCTTGGATTATAAATATGTTTTCCTTCTTAATATGTTATAGGTAACTGGTTCCATAACCTTTGTCTGAATTCCCAATTCTGATTGTTCTGCTACAGACCCCAGGCCTGGCCTGCTTTCATGTTTGTAATCCATATGTAGTTTCCTGTGTCCCAGATCCCTCCATTAGTGTGTGTGCTGGGGAAGGCCTCTCTAGCTGCTGTGTGTCCTAGTTTGCAGCTGCATCATCTTTCACTTAGACCTAGCTTGTAGTAAGAACCAAGTTGACTGAAATTGAGGGGATATAGAATATTTAGAATCAAGTAAGACAGAACAGTATCAGAAAACAGGTGAAGAAGTTCCACCCAATAAGGCAATATTGAAACATGTATTGTGAATGGGAGTAGCCAAGGAATGAAATTAGGGAGAAGAGACAAGGAGTAGTGGAAGAATGAGAGATCCCCATTGCATATCGGAACAGGGAATGCTCTTTCCTGGTCTGTCCTTTAAGTTCTTCCAGGGACATCTGAAAGATGTGTCTATTAAGGAATGGGCATGAACAGATACCTGATTTTAATTTTCATCCTAGCTTACTCTGTGCTGATACCCTGTTCCTACCCATGGCCCAGAATGATATAGGTACCTGGCCATATGGATCATCTGAATATTTATTTGGTGGATTTTGTCTTAGAATCTCAGAATTTTTAGAAGTAAAAAGGTCGTTGGAAATATTTCCAGTCACTCAGAGGTTTTGGTTTTTTTGCTGTTGTTGTTGACTTTTTATTGAAACATAGCATATATATTCAGAAAAGCACACAAGTAAGTGCATATTTCTTAGAATTTTTACAGAATGAGCACATCCTAATGGCCATCCAAATCAAGTTATAGAATATTTCTAGAACCCCAGAAACTTCCCTTGTACTCAGTCCCAGGCATCAGTCAACCCCCAAAGTAACCACTGTTCTGACTTTTATTAAAAAATTTTTTAATATTTTCTTAACATTTTCTAGAAAATGTCCAAATATTAAACAAATGTTCACTAAACACTTATTATACACTAAGCAACAGGGATTTTAAAAAGAATAAAATACCAACTTTGCCCTCTAAAATAGGAATTGGCCAGCTTTTTCTGTAAAGGACAAAAGAGTAAATATTTTTGGCTTTGCAGGATAACATGGTCTCTGTCTCACAACTACTCAACTCTGCTGTTGTGCAAAACAACCATAAAAAATGAATGAGCACGGTTGTATTCCAATAAAACTTTATGGATATGGAAATTTGAATTCTATATAATCTGCATGTCATGAAATATTCTTCTTTTGAGTTTTTTCCCAACCATTAAAAAATATGAAAACCATTCTTAGTTTGTTGGCTGTAGAAAACAGGGAGTGGGCTGGATTTGACCTGTGGGTCTATGTTACCAACCCTGCTTTTTAAGAGTTCACAATCTAGAAGGAGATAGAAGAAAATAAACAGATACTCTTATTTTAATACAGTCTTTTAGAGTAGCATATGCAGGTCTTTTAGCAGAGAGAGGAACTAACTGCTCAAGTATGTTCGGGGAGATTTCATCAGAGAAATTGAGGGAGTAAGGCTCTGCTTTAATCAGAGGTTGTCAGGACATCTCTGAGGGGGAATCATTTGAAGCCGAGAACTAAAGACTGAGACAGAGCAGCATTTGGAGAACTGCAGGAGATGCTTTCCAAGCAGGAGGAAGCAACATTTCTTATACCAGCCCTAGATGGAAGCAGAAGACATCACACTAGCAAGGCTTTTAAGGTCCACCATAGCCCAGATATGACATGCTAATCTCCTCTCTCCACCCTTGTGCTGAACTATTTGCATTTTCCACATTTATCATGCAGTTTCCTACCTCTCAAAAATTTCTCCCTGCAATACCATTCATTACCAAAGCAATTTAATATTCCCAGCTATGTCATACTCATCCATGGTGACCAAGGTCAGGCATCAATTCCAAGACACCTTTCCTAAATGTCAGGCAGGTCCAAGTGCCTTTTTAGTTTGCTTTCCTGAGACTCTACTCATACCTTATCATAGCATTTGTTATATTACATTGAAATTATTGATGTATGGGTTAGTTTCTTCAAGCTCTTAAAGGAAAGAATGATGTCTTTTTGTTAATCATCATGTTCCTGACACTTAGAATAGTTAGTGTCCCCTAAGTGTTTATGCTACTTTATAAGTTTAAAATTCAGATCTTTAGCATGTATCTAAGTGTGCACATGGTTTTTTCATCTGGTTTTTTCTCCTGCATTGATGCTAGACCCCTTCTCTAGTAGAAGTGATTGTTTCTTCTCAGACTCTTTGTAGATATACAACTTCCTTTGTTGCTTCCTCAGCATAATCTGGCCTTTTTTCTTCAAACTGATCTAAGTTCATGAGGAAAGTGTCAAAATCTTTCTGCTGAAACTGAACATACTTATTTCCACAGGAGGAAGCACACAGGACCTATCTCTGCCACGGCTACTATCTACTGTCATGCATTTATCTTTAAGAATTTCTTCATTAAGTATCAACAGTGTTGTTGCATAGAGTTTTACAAGTGGATAATTATAACATAAGCTCTCCCATCAGAGTTCTTTCCCATGAATTTCATATTCAGTTTGAAAACATCTTTCAACAGTTAATTCTTTGTTAGAAAGTTGATGTACTATAATCACAAGTTTCTTCTCCCTTCCTTGTTTGAATCTGAAATAAAATTTATCTCTGTCCTCAGACACAGGACTCAATTTTTCTTACCATCATCTTTTACCTTCAAGGAAGCATTATTGGAAGTATACACATTACTGTACAAGATAGGAATACATTATTTTTTTATTGTGGTAAAAATACATAATATAAATTTATCATCTTAATAATTTTTAAATGTATAGTTCAGTAGTGGTAAGTACATTTATGTTGTAGATCAGATCTCCAGAACTTTTCCATCTTGCAAATTTGAAATTTTATACCCATTAAAAAACAACTCCCCTTTTCCTCTTCCTTATACCCCTAGTAATGACCATTCTACTTTTTTTTTTTTAAGATTTTATTTATTTATTTGAGACAGAGAGAATGAGAGAGAGAGAGAGCACATGAGAGGGGGGAGGGTCAGAGGGAGAAGCAGGCACCCCGCCGAGCAGGGAGCCTGATGCGGGACTCGATTCAGGGACTCCAGGATCATGACCTGAGCTGAAGGCAGTCGCTTAACCAACTGAGCCACCCAGGCGCCCCGGCCATTCTGCTTTTTATTTCTATGAATTTGTATATTGTAGGTACCTCATATAAATGGAATAATACAGGATTTATCTTTTTGTGACTGGCTTATTTAACTTAGCATATCTTCAAGGTTCATCCCATGTTGTACCAAATGACACAATTTCCTTCCCTTTTTAGGCTGAATAACATTCTACTGCATGTATATGCCACATTCCACCCCCCCTTATCCACTGATGGACATTTGGATTTCTTCCACCTGTAAGCTATTATGAGTAGTGCTGCTTTGAACATGAGTGTGCAAATATTTCTTTGAGACCCTATTTTTAGTTTGTTTGAAACTGAGATTGCTGGATCATATGGTAGTTTTACTTTTAATTTTTTGAGGAAACTCTGTACTGGTTTCCATAGTGGTTGTGCCATTTTACAATCCTACCAACAGTGTACAAGGATCCCAAATTCTCTACATCCTTACCAACACTTGTTATTCTCTGTTTTGTTTGTTTTTTTTTGTTTTAATAGTAGCCATCCTAATGCTCATGAGGTATCTCTCATTGTAGTTTTGCTTTGAATTTCCCTAACAATTAATAATGTTGAGCATCTTTTCATGTGTTTATTGGCCATTTGTATATCTTATTTGGAGAACTATCTATTCATGTCCTATGCCCATTTAAAAAAAAATAGAGAGAAACAGAGTGTGCACATATATGCAAGGGTGGGGAGGGGCAGAGGGAAAGGGAAAGAGAGAATCTCAAGCAGGCTGTACACTGAGTGTGAAGCCCAACTCGGGGCTCTATCTCACGACCCTGAGATCACAACCTGAGCTGAAACCAGGAGTCTGAGGCTTAACTGACTGTGCCACCCAGGCACCCCTTGTTTGTTTTTTATTGTTGTTGAGTTTGGGGAATTCTTTATATATTCTGGATAAAAACTCCTTATCAGATAAATGATTTGCAGTTATTTTCTCCCATTCCATGGGTTACCTTTTTATTCTCTTTATAGTGTTCTTTGCACAGAAGTTTTTAAATTTAATGTAGTCCCATTTGTCTATGTTTGCTTTTGTCCCTATGCGTTTGGTGTCACATCAAATAAATCATCACCAAATCCAATGTCATGAAGTTTTTCTCCTATATTTTCTTCTAAGACTTTTATGGTTTTAGCACTTACTTTTCAGTCTTTTTTTTTTAAGATTTATTTTATTTTTAAACTTTTTTTTTTAAGATTTTATTTATTTATTTATTTGACAGAGAAAGAGAGCACAAGTAGGCAGAGCAGCAGGCAGAGGGAGAGGGAGAAGCAGGTTCCCTGCTAAGCAGAGAGCTCGATGTGGGGCTCGATTCCTGGACTCCTAGGATCATGACCTGAGCCAAAGGCAGCCATTTAACTGACTGAGCCACCCAGGTGTTCTTTATTTTTAAAATTTTTTATTTAAATTCTAGTTAGTTAACATATAGTATAATATTGGTTTCAGAAGTAGACTTTAGTGGTTCATCACTTATATATAACTAAAGATTTTATTTTTAAGTAATCTCTACACCCAAATGGGGCTTGAACTCACAACCCTGAGATCAAGAGTTGCATGCATACGCAAGAGTTGCATATTAGTGGTGTCACTTTGAGAAAAGTTCTTAACTAATCTTGGCTCTAAAGAAAATATATCAATAAATTTTTATAAACCTTAAAAATATTCAGACCAAATATTCAGGTCTGAACATAGCATATTAAGTAAAACCTACAAACATTTGAAATGTGAAAATAATCTTTCAAAAAACCAGATACTGATTTTTCCCTTGAACAAGAAGATGGTGCAGGGATCTAATCTGGAAGGGACTTTTGAGATCTGGGCTTGGCTGTAAGAACAGAGTATGCCAGAAAAGGGAGGGTCCATAGTAGAACTTAGTGGAGGTTTCCCACTCTTTCCTAAATTAAAAAAAAAAAAAATTATCTGAATGGACCACCAGCTTTAAAAGGACCAAACAGAGAGGTGAATATAAGTATAGAGCAGAGACTGGTATCTGGGACAACAGAGTAGTTATTGGGATTAAGTGTGTGGGTAAGAGGTAGAGCCCAGAGAGATTGCCCTGGGGGTCTGTGAATAGAGTCAAGAGGTTTTGTTAATATGTGGTGAAGTTCCAGGAACAGGAGTCTTCTCAGATTAAAGGCTCATTTCTCTTTAATGGAAGCATTTTTTTTTTTAAGATTTTATTTATTTATTTGAGAGAGAGAGAGAGAGACAGAACATGAGTGGCAGGGAGGGGCAGAGGGAGAGGGAGAAGCAGACTCCCCACTGAGCAGGGAGCCTGATGCGAAGCTGGATCCCAGGACCCTGAGATCATGACCAGAGCCAAAGGCAAATGCTTAACCAACTGAGCCACCTAGGCACCCCTAATGGAAGCATTCTAATTAGCAGTATAAATATGGGGTAACTTAGTGTCCACTAGAAACAAGGTCCTCAGCTGCTGGAAGCTACAAACAGTTTTCTCTTCTTGAGAAGGTCAGTTTTTTGAGTGGCCAAGGTAGAAAAGTAGGGGGACAAAATTGCCAATAATGTCTGATGACCCCAGTATGTCATACATCAGAGCTGTGGCTAATACAAGGATCCCTTAGTTGGATACAGTTCATCCTAAAACCTACATTTTAAGATGTGATCTTATCACCAGATCACTGGCCCCACTTCTATCCTCAAAATGATGCATTTCAGAAACACTGGACATTTAGAGACTCAGCTTAGTTTGCAACAACCTTTATGTTTCACAATAGAAGAATGTGGAATAATTTTATGTTTTAATACCCTCTAGGTGAAATATTATGTAGCTATTGAACTGTTTTATATTTTAAAATAACATGGAGACTGTTCATCTTCACTGTCTAACTTTATGTAGAAATTAAGTGGCTATCATGCTTATAACCATATAAAAATGGCCACAAACAGGAAAAAAGTAAGGGGAGGGATATTTTAAAACATTATCTCTGTATATTTAGAGGAAGAAACTCTGTTCATTTGATTTCTTTTTTTTTTTTTTGCTTTACTGTATTCTTCAAATACTCTTTAATCGTATTTTTTTAAAAGCACTAATAAAAATAATGTATTGAGTGCTAAATATGTACAAAATCAGAGCTAGATACAGTGGGAATAAGAAGTTAAATAAGAAAAGGTGGCTTTCTTAACACGCTATATTGTAGTAGGGGGATGAGACATACACAACACAATGTGAGGTAGAACACGGCATGTGTTAACAAGGGCTCAGAATAAGCGCCACACAGAGGAAGGGACAGAAGGGATTATGACTGCTGCCTGGTGTCGTTTTTTATTTACCATTTAATTCATACAGGTCAGCTTTAGATCAGTGAATAATGAAGCTAAATCCATAAAGTAAATCTCTGTGTAACTTTAGAACATTTTATTTACCATTCATATTTCAGAGAATAGGAACCTGGTTGCTAGTTTATTGAATCTCTTTCCTCCCGGACTTGGAAATGTGTTGTAAAGGAAGAACAAAGGTAATTTAATTTCAACAGACCTGTTTTGACATGACTCTAATTAATTGAAAACACACCTGGGAATTACAGTAGCTTACAGACAACTCTCAACTCATTTTCTGGTCAAAAAAGAAATCCACAGTGCATTTTAAATGTGAAAATAACCTCTTATGAGACTTTTATGAGAAGGATTTTAAAAGCTTCTATAATTTCTCAAGGGTATATAGACTTTCAACAGCTGAACTCTTGAGTTTCCAAGCATTTCTGAAACATAAACAAAGAAATCTCTTAGCAAGTATGAAATTTCATCCTACTCTTTTTAGAATGGTCATCTGACATCAAGATAGAAAGCATACATAGAGAATAATAGGAGGAAAAGACATCAAATATTATTATTTAATTTCAATTTAGAATATGGTATTGTGATAGTTATACAGGTCATCTGTAGATATTATTCAAAGAGTTTCAGTAATAGGATGGCAGAATGAATACAAAATAGAATGAAGCATTTTATTTATTATTCAGTTTTCATCTTTTATTTTTGTTATAAAGAGAGACAAATATGGCAGGTGAACAATGACTAAATTGGCAGAAAAATGAAGTAGCTAGAGTTTAAATTATATTATTCAGAATATATTAGAGTACAATTAACAATATTAGCATTTTGGGAGCTACAAAAGAAGAGAACACTTAGGCATATTTTGATTGTACTTTGAATTCATTCACATGGAAATTTTAAGAAATTTACTTAAAGAGAAAGACAAAATACTTTCTTAGGTAACTATATATTATATAACAGGAATGTTTTGTATGACAAAGACCTCTCCATGTTCTAGCACACAGGTCCATTTCAATACTATTGTGAGCTTCTGATAACCTACGGCAGTGACTTTCCACTTTCTCAACTACAACACACAGAAAGAAATACACTGTAAAATCATGGTACTTGAAGTAAGCCAAGAAGATAATTTAGTTCCCTCCCTCCCTTTGAGTCTGAATCATGTGTCAGCCATCAGCACAGATATGAATCTCTTCTATTCTTAAAGCTACTATGATTCAGCTCATCTGTAAAATGAGGCTAATAAGACTTGTCCCATTAGAATTAGGATTAAGTCAAAAGGTGTAGGTAAAAGACCTCGTATGAGTATCTCATACATATGAGGCTGTAAAAAAGAAAAAAAAGGCAGCTATGATTATTATTAATGAGATGATACAGTAGTCTTGTTTTAAGTGGAAAATATTTATTTTCAAGAAATTTTTTTCATATTTCTCTTAAATAATTAAATTCTCCATGCTACAGTTCATACCCTACAATTAGCACTGATGGCAATGTCCTCTAATTTCTTTGTTTCATGTTTCTCTCGCCACCCTCTAGCCTGTCTAAACTTGTCAGCTCCTTGAGCTTAGGGACTCTATCTTATTTCAGTTTAATCCCCAGTGCAGAACATTGAGCTGGGCACACAATAAATTCTCAGCACAAATTTGTTCCATGAGCGTGAATATGAAAACATTTTTAACTAATATATTCTTTTTTCCTTTTTAGGCTGATGTCATTTTTGAAAAAGTAATATTTACACAGTTTATAAGTCAAATATATGTAACAAAATATTATAATTTTCTGTCAAATTCTTCTCGGATTCATACATATCTATATTTCTAAATAATATGCCTATACTCATATTTTTATCATTAAATTTTAGATGTTATCTATTGAATTTCTAATATGGTTGTTGAGGATTTAGCTCCCTGAAACTTCTGTAGGGGCCAAGGCCCACCCCAAAATACACCACTTTGGCCTGTGGACTATTTTGAGTTGAAGGCAATCAAGACCCTGAGGGCTCAAGAGAAACTTCTGTTCCTCCCCTAACTATATAGGAGAATCTAAATTGAGAGTCTTTTCCAGAATAGGGGTTATTACCAGAGATAAATTTTATCTGAGTGACCCATCGTATGGTGGGACAAAAATCTAATTATCAAACCTCTATTCTTCTTCTTATTGCCCTATGAATTGCATTCCTTCCCTTTGAAGTCCCAAACCCCTACCCCATTCTCCTTAGTTCAGGATGACATATGTATCTCATTTTGCTTGACTGTCTTCGGAATGTCATGTCTGTGTGGATTTCCCGTTCATACAAAACTGAATTTGATTTTCTCCTGTTAATCTGTCTCATGTCAATTTGATTCTTAGTCCAGCTAGAAGGAGGTTGAAGGGAAGAAAACAATTAATTCTCTTCAACATTTTCATCTCCTTGCTTTCCCTCCCCACTTCTCACAATAAAGTTACATTAAAAGTTTTGTTTAGATTTAATTAATTGCTGACATTATTATGACTGTGTCAATATTTATAGTTGATCATTTTAGGAATTTACTGAAGTTATATCTCCTTTTATGCTTTTATCTTTCTTGAAAATAATAGCCTTGATTTTTCATTAGATTGATTTCATTTAAACTTTTGTTAACTTTTCACAATAACCTTTTAGGGCCATTTCCCCAAGATCATTCTTAGGTAATCCATCAGTTCCAATTATTTTTTTATGGAGTCATCCATCTGAAGACCTCTATTCTTTTTAGGGATACTGCAAAGCACTTGTCCAGGAATTTCTCTTCCTTGCTATGCTGAGAATTCCCTTGATTTTCTTCTGATATAAGTGTCCTGTTTTCTTTCTTTGAGAGAGAGAGAGCTCGCGAGAGATTGAGCATGAGCAGGGAGGATAGGGAGAAGCAGGTTCCCTGTGAGCAGGGAGCCCAGTGTGGGGCTCGATCCCAGGAACCCGGGATAATGATCTGAGCTGAAGGCAGGGGCTTAACCGATTGAGCACCCAGGTGCCCCAAGTGTCCTGTTTTGTTGATATCTTTTTTCATCTTTCTTTTTTACTCCCTTGTTTTATTGGAGCACATCTTCCAGTTATTTCTTGAGAAAGGCTGCATGGCATGGGAAATATAATTTTAAGAATTTGCATACATGAAAATATCTTTATTTTAACATAACGCTAGAAGGTTGGGCATCAATTTCTATACTGAAATGATTATTTCTTCTTAATTTTGAAAGTGCTGCTCCACTCCTTTTAGAGAACAGTATTATTCCTTATTTTTGCATGACATACTACAGTTCTTTTTTTCTCTCTTGAAACGTATCTCATTATCCTGAAATTGCACTTATGGGCCTTAGTTGGATCTATTTTTCATCTTTTTTTTCCCCCTATCACTTAGTGGGCCCTTTTAATCTGGGAAATCATGTCTTTCAGTACTGAGAAAGTTTCTTAAATTATTATTATTAGTTAAAATAATATTGGTGATTCCCTGGCTACTGTTTACCTGATTTCCCTTTTTGAAACATCCATGATGCAAATATTTTGCCTCCCGAACCATCTTCTTATTTTCTCATCTTTCTGTCATTTCCCATCTCTTTATCTTTGTCCTCCAACTTCTGGATCACTTCCTTGACATAATCTTTCATCACTACTATTGGGTTTTTCATCTCCTACTTTTTATCATGTCCTTCGTTTCCCCAATATTTTTTTTTTTAAGATTTCATTTATTTATTTGTTAGAGAGACAGAGAGCACATAAGCAGGGGGAGCTGCAGGCAGAGGGGGAAGCAGGCTCCCCACTGAGCAAGGAGCCCGATGCGGGACTCGATCCCAGAACCCTGGGATCATGACCTGAGCCCAAGGCAGACGCTTATCTGACTGAGCCACCCATCCGTCCCACCAAATGTTCTTTAAGTCTTGCAATGTTTTCTGATTTCTTTGAGAATATTTGAGCTTTCTCTCCCCCCTCCCCCTTTTTTTTGCTTTCTTCTCCTTTTAAGGTCTTTGTTCCAATTACTGTTTTTGTCTCTATCCTTCATGATAGAGGCTTCCTCAGATGTCCTACTGGTCTTATCTTCTCATTTTAAGGGTGTGGAACTAAAAGTTATCAACATCGAGCCAGCTTCTAGGAACCAGGAAGGAAAACACAGTGGTCTCAACATTCAGCATTCAGCATTCTGTATTCATTTTTTCACTTAGTTTTCACACTGTGCCTGGCATGTCCCAGCCCAGAGACCTTCTGTTTGTCTTCAAAGACTAAAACTCTGGTCTTCCTTCTGGGTTGAAGGAAGGCATTCAGCCTGCTGCAGAGGGTGATGGAAGGAATCAGTGGATCTGACTACTTAAACAGTATTCCACCAATTCTCCATTTTTACCTCTGTCTTCCCTGCCAGTTCTAGAGGTGGACCCATTGCTAAGCCTTTTGTGCATTCTTGATACAAAAATCATGTTGGTTCTGTGCTGTCTCCACTGCTTTCTCTCACTCTAAATTCACCCTTTTCACCTGCTCTGTGAAAATGAAGATGGCCCAATGAAATATTTTCTTTGCAGGTAGCACAACGTTCAGCTTTGTCACTAGAGGGTGCTGGAAAGACATTTAAGGAGGAAGGGGCTTTCCTTCCTAGTTCCAGTGTGTTCCTTTTGTCTGGCTCCTGCAGCTTGGGGGGCTTCTGCAGCCCCAGACTTTTCCAGACCAGGCAGCCTCTCCAGTACCCAGCTTTGCAGTTAACGTTGGGCAGCAGAACCCAGCAGCCGGCAGCTTCCTCAGCATCTCCACCCTAAGGCAGTTTTATAACAAGAGGCCTCCAGTGAGTCATCTCTCTGTGAATAGTTTTCACTGGCACCCTGGTGGGTATATTTCCAGCAAGTTCCACCAGTGCAGCATCACAGCATCCTCTCTGCATTCAGTGAGCCACTTCCGTGCCCTCTCCAACAAGGTCTGGATCGGAGCCTTTGGGAACAGAGGTAGGCTTGTCCTTGGGCTCTATCTCATCCTAAGAGGTAGTAGCTGCTTCTTATAGCTGCTATTCCTATATTCTCTAGAGTTCTTTTTACTTCTTACTAGGTAATCCCTGGGTATTATAGTTAGTAACCTCCTGTTCTAGTTAGTAATTCTTTATATTACCCATCCCTGTTCAAATTACTCTGATTCAGTCCTGACTGCTACAGTCACTGTGAGCCTGCTCTTCAAGCCTCCTAAGAGACTGTCTATCACCTACAGGGGAATGGCATGGTATCTGCCCTGACCATCTATGCATATACCCCCTGGCTATCTTTGAATGCCCTGTACTTTGCTCCCCATCTCTAAACACTCCTTTTTTTTTTTTCTTTCTAAGAATGCTAAATTACTCGAGGTTTCACAATTCACAAAGCAGATTAATATTCCTGGGCCTTAAGTGTGTGCAATTCCCTTACTTTAGACATACCTTAACTCAGCAGCGGTCATCTCACAAGATTGTTCAATGCCACCTTTTCTGAAAGACTTCCCTGATCTTTTCTCTCTTGAGATTTGTTTTTTTTTTTTTTTCGTTTGTTTGTTTGTTTGTTTTACCTCTTGTTCCCTTAAGGCATAAGCTGTTCACAGGTATGAACCCCTGAGTTTACAGTGAACCCTTTATCTTTCTTTCTGTTACCAGACCTAGCACATTGCCATTTTGTCACATAGTAAAAACTTAATAAATCTATGTGGAATGAATCAATGTGTTGCATTTGTAAGGAATCTAATTTAGAATTTCTTCCATAGAGAGCTGAACTACTAATGTAAAGCAAAATCAAGGTGAAATTTCAGGAGAGGGAAAAATAGTACCTGGTAGGATGATTCTTCCTTGGTGTGTAGCCCTACTTCCATTGCTGTTGTCACAATTACAGCTGTACTAACCTGCTATTTCATTTGTTTGGTTGATTGGGTTTTTTTTAGAGGGGGGTGGGGGAGGGGCAAAGGGAATGGGAGAGAGAGAATCTTAAGCAGGTTCCATGCCCAGCGAGGAGCCCCAACTCGGAGCTCAATCTCACGACCTTGAGACCATGACCTGAGCCAAAATCAGGTGTCGGATGCTTAACTGACCGAGCCCCCCAGGCACCCCCACTGTTTTCAAAGCAGCTGGCAGACCAGCTTGAGCTTGGTGCTCTTCACAACTCACAGGACTGGCGCAAAGTGACACAGGTGCTTCTAACTTAGTTGGAGCAAAGTAACACTTCTCATTTAGGTAAAACAAATTATCAGTGTATTTCGCTATTCTGGTGGACATTTACATTTATAGGTCAGCAGGAATGACTGAGAATCTATAGTTCTCAAAAAAAAAATTCAGAAGTTAGCATTTCATAGATTCCTTAAATTTACCAATTTAAAACTCTACACCACTGTGTTGGGATTTACCTGGGCTGGAATTTGAACTAGACACAAGGACTACTACACTAGACTAGTATGACTACAAATTACTTGTTTCTTTCTGGTGAAAGTAAGATTTTAGTGACAATAGTGACAAAAAAAATTATTAACTCTAACTATGAAACAAATTTGAAAAAATTTTGAAAAATTTGAAAAAAATTCTGAATTTTCCATGTACTGTCTCAATGATTTTTTTGAAATGCAGATATTTAAATATATGTTAATTGGGTTTCTATTTTGCTCAGACATTGTGCAGGTTGGTAGAGATATAATATTAAATAAATCATAGAGTACACAAATCATTGGTACTCACTAAATGTACCAATATGTTTATTAGGCACAAAAATACTCATAATGCTTGCATTTGACTAGTGTTTGTACTCACTTAATAAACTGTCATTTTCAAGAAATCTGTAAGATGGGCAAGAATTATCTTCATTTTGCAGTGGAAAGATAACTGAGCAGTAGAGGGATTATCTGTCAAATGTCACAGTATATTGGAAAACAAGGACTTTGATAAAGGTCTCTGTCCACTATTCTGGCTAAGTATGTAACTTAGAGTAAACTATAAAAAGATCAAATTTTTAAATACCTGGTCAATTCTCTTTCTTATATAGAGATTCATGCAAAGGTTGACCACCAAAAATATCAACAAATTAGACATTGAATAGCAGACTTCTAAATGACCTCTAAACAAATTATTTCAAAGGAACATTCTGTTAATGACTTTAGATAATTGCTTACATAGCTGTTTTGGAAAAATAACTTTCCTTTTAAAGATTTAAAATAAAATCAACAGCAAATTGCAGGTGAGTAGATGGGGCTCTACAGTGGAGGATCTTGGCAAACCAGAAGGTAATAAATCCATCCATTCATTTGTTGAGCAAATGTTTATTATGCTCCTTCTTTTTTCTATTCACTGAAATAGGCATATATAGATAGAAAAACAATTTCTTGTGGTGAGCACTCTAACAATTATGATCCAAATGCTGTGGGGAACCCAGAGAAAAGACTGACTGATTCACTTTTTTGGGGGGGAATCCAGGAAGTAAGGTAAATCAGAGAAGAAATGATATTTGAGTTGAATCTTGAGGTTGAATTGAGCAATCTGGGAGAAGAAGAGGGAGGTCATTTCTAGGAGAGGTACCAGTACACACAAAGACTGGTAGTTGTGAAAACATACAATGTATTCTAGGAAAGGTGAAGAATTCAGCATGGTTTGAGAATAGATTGTATGGGCAGCTGAGGCTGGAAGGATACATAGGGTCATATTTGAAGGAGCCTTTGGCTATGAGTTTTTTTTAGCGTTTTATCTTATAGGCAGCAAGGAGGCATTGGAAACTGATAGATTATGGTAGGGATAATTGATAGAACTCAGCATTAGGTTGAGAGTAAAAGAGATACCAAATGCTTAAAGCAAGGACAAAATATAAAGAAGATAAGGACCTGCAGAATTCCTCTTGAATGTGACATTCTCTTTTTGATGGTAGGAGAGGAGTAATTTCACATTCTAATTTTGTGACTTCCTACCCTGTAGGCCCTCTTTTTTTTTTTTTTTCCCAAATTGCTATTAGGATTTAGTCTTTGGTTTCATTTCTTATCTTAGTGTTCTTTTTTTTTTTTTTTTTTAAAGATTTTATTTATTTATTTGACAGAGAGAGACAGCGAGAGAGGGAACACAAGCAGGGGGAGTGGGAGAGGGAGAAGCAGGCTTCCCGACGAGCAGGGAGCCCGATGTGGGACTCGATTCCAGGACCCCAGGATCATGACCTGAGCCGAAGGCAGACGCTTAACGACTGAGCCACCCAGGCGCCCCTCTTATCTTAGTGTTCTGCTTTCTTTCAGAACATTACTTATGGTTGGTTTGAAGATCCTGTTCCCTATCACTTAGCTCTTCCTTATTAGTAATGATACTTTTCAGAAGGCTAATCTTATCATAACATACAAGAGAAAAACTCACCACCTTGAAAATGTAAGCCCTTGTACAATATAGAAATACCACATGAAAGTTCAGGGGCTTGTCCCCTTTGCGAAATATCTGGAGGTCTGGTGGTCTGAGGCATGTTGATACATCCCTTTGAGGATGAAGGGCAAGCTACCGTACCTGCCTCATTTAACACTAAGAAAGAGACAAACCCCTTGTAGGCCTCTTTGGATTTTTGGAGACAATGTGTATGCTATTCCAACTTATTTACTAAATATTTCCAAAGGCTGCCAGTTTTGAGTAGAACCAGAGAAAGAGAAGTCTCTGTATCAGGTCCGGGCTGCCATACTGCTTAGATCGGATGGCTCTTGAAGGGTCAGAGGTGGACTGGAATGCTGAATAGAACCTTTGGCAGTCCCTACAAGTGAGTAATAGCACAGAGCTTTAATAGTTTTGGAACAAAGCTTTGCATTCTCTGCAGAGAACTCTCCCCTTTTTGAAAAGCAGCTTCTGACTTGTTACTGGGCAAGTCATAAGTAGTAGGATCAAACTAAAAGCTGGATCCTGGGCCTTTAAGTCACCAAATCATCTGAGCTGTCTACCATGAACCAGGTATTTGGCACTAAGCTAAAATATTAAGCATGTATATTGGGCAGCACTTCATCAAATGAAACTAGTATATACAAGATCAAGATCAAGCAGGTCTTGAAGGCAAAAGTTAGTGCAGAGCAAGTGTCACAGATGCTCATGACTCCTATTTCTGCCTACGTTGCTTCCTCTATCTCAACCTGTACCTATTGCCTGATAGGGAGCCCCCTATGACCAACCTACTAAGGAAGAACAAAATTTGTGGTTTGGTTTACATGTGGTACTGCACAATATGCTGGCAGGACTCTAAGGAGGAAAGCTGCAGGACTATAGCTCCACTGAGTGATAGCCCTAAGGGGCACTGGTGAGGGAAATCCTTCCAATGGGCAGCAGTCAGAGCAGTGCATATGGTTGTTCATTTCTTCCTAGAAGAAGAGATGGCCAGAGACATGGGTCTACCCTGATCCATATACAGTGCTTAACGTTTGGAATAATAGTCAGGGACTTGGAAGGAACACAATCAGAAAATTGGCTACAAGATAATCTAGGGAAGAGATATATATAGATAGACCTCTGACTATGTCTACACATATGAAGATATTTGTGATCTATGTTAAGGGTGAACAAAGAATGACATCAGCAAAGGAGGATTCTAATAATCACTTGAAAAGTTGCTATTCCGTGGCTGTCAGTGAGAGTCTATCCCTGGCTACTGCTGTCTTCGCCAAATAAACACAGAAAGTGGCCATGGAAACAAGGATGGAGGTTTTGTATGGACTCAGCAACACAAGGTTGATCTGGCCACAGCCAGTGCTGAATGTCCAACCCGCCAATAGACAAAATCTAATATGGCATTATTCCCCTGGTAGTCTTGCGAGCCACGTGGTGGCAGGATGATTACATTGAACTCTTCCATCATGCTGCTTTATTTTCACTGGAGTAGATACTTCTTTGGATATGGATTTGCCTTCCCTATCTGTAAATTCTGCCAAAACCATCACCCTTGGACTTATGGAATGCCTTATTTAACATCATAGATTTCCACACGGAATTACCCTTGACTAATAAACTTATTTTACAACAAATGAAGTGTGGCAATGGGTTTGTGTTCATAGAATTCACTGAACTTAGCATGCTCCCTATCTCCCTGAAGCAGCTGGCCTGATAGAGCTGTGTGAAAACTCAGTTGTGGCGCCAGTTGGACAGTAACACCTTTGGGGGCTGAAGTGATGTATTCCAGGGTTAGTTATATTATCTGAATCTGAGACCAAAAGATGGTAGTGTTTTCCCCACAGCCAAGATTCAAGGGGGCAGAAATGGGAGTGTCTATCTATCAATATTTCCCTCTTATTTCTGGAACTTTTGACTCTACTGGTTTGAAGGTCTTAGTTCCCAAGGAAGAGATACTTCCCCTAGGGGACATAGCAAGGATTTCACTAAACTGATTGTTGAGACTAACTGGCCACTGTGGACTCCTCATGCCACCTTACCAATTGGTAAGAAGGGGGGTTATTATATTATTGGAGTGATTGTTCCCGACTATGGAGGGGAAATTGGGTTACTCCTATACAATGGAGAACTAGGATTATATTTGGACTGGGGGGGGGGTTGAATTATAACTAATCAATAGAGGCAGGACTGGTAAAGGTATAGACTATTTCAAAATGAAAATTTTGATGATCTCTCTATGAAGAAACTACCACCAACTGAGAAGCTTGCTGAGAACAAAGAGATTATGGAATGGCTGGTAAAGAAGGTCATAAGTATCAGCTATAATTATATGACCAGTTGGTGAAATAAGGAGTGTTGTAGTTATGAGTATTTCTTCTTTATTTTGACATGAACTTATTTTTAACTATACTAACTCATCATTTTTCTTTCTTCTTTCCTTTTTCTATTTCCCTACTATATAAGTAAGATAGTGGTTAAACTGATGGTTCAGTATTTAGTTATAGGATATCAAAAAGTGAATGTGGAGAAGAAATCACTCTAAGATGGTATTTTGCATATTCTTCTTTGGGGGGGAAGAATAATGTATTTTCAGTTAAGCAAGAGATAGTTGCATGATGTTAGGCAGAAGCATGGTTTTTCTTTTGCTTTAGATGGAATATGGTTTAAAAAGGTATGCATTGATGACAAGTTGACTAGGAGAGAATGGTTTTGGATTGTGCTGTGTCAACTTGGTTAAGCTAAGAACCACATTTCCCAAAATCCTATCCCCTGTGAAATTACAAGTTAAAGTTGACCAAAAGAGAACATGCATCAGATTTGGAAGGCACAGGTGTGAAACAGCAACCTTCATACTCTGGAGGTCTTTGTGGTCAGAGAAAGTGACAGAGAGGAGCTCTTCTTCCCAACTCTTGGCTCTCATGATTAAGAGCAGTTCCAGGGGGAGCCTGCGTGGCTCAGTTGCTTAAGCAGCCAACTCTTGATTTTGGCTCAGGTCATGATCTTGGGATCCTGGGATCAAGCCCCATGTCAGGTTCCACGCCCAGTGTGGAATCTGCTTCAGGGTTCTTTCTTTCCCTCTGCCCTTTCTCTCTCCCTAAAATAAATTTTAAAATCTTTAAAAAAAAAAAAAAAAGAACAGTTCCAGGCTTATCACCAGATGTGTGGCTGTACTTTGATGAAGCTTTTCATAGACCTCCCCCCAACCCCATAGTCCCACTCTGGTGGCTAGATGTGCTGGTCTTTTCAGAATTCCCTGAAATTATGGACATTTTTACCTCCACCAGTGCTTCAGGAGGACTCGTTAGAGACTCCTTCTCTGACCCTCCTACTTTCCCCCTCTGCATTGTCAATTCCCTAGCTCTTCCCACAACTGTATAAGCTTTACTTCCTACAATATATCACTTATCCTGCAGCACTCATTGTGACTCTACTTCTGTGACTGAACAACACATGTCCTCCAAGCCCTTGATTTTCTTCAAATCTTCATAATCTTAAGACAACTGACTAAGTGAATTTTAAGGAATTAGGAAGTTTTTCTGTGCAAGTGTTCTTTCTTGAGAAATTTAATAAATATTATATGTCAGAAAGATTTAGGAATTAAAAGTTTGATTGCTGAAGTAGAGGGTAAGACAAGAAATATAATTATGCTTATTACAACCTCTAAGTTTCAGAAATACACCTTGAACTTACTGAAGCAGAGAATGGAATTTAATGGCTCAAATAACTGAGAAATGCAGGTTGTATATATGGGCGTTGGCCATGGCCAAATTTAGGTGCTCACACATTATCAAAAGTCTCCCTTTTTATCTGCACCTCTTAAAGCTGCTTTCTTGGGTGGTTTCCACCTCAAAAGCTTTCTAAATGGTGGGGCACCTGGGTGGCTCAGTCAGTTATCCGTCTGACTCTTGATTTCAGCTCAGGTCATGATCTCACAGGGTTGTGAGATCAAGCCCTGCATCAGGCTTTGCAGTGGGCATGGGGCCTGCTTAATATTCTCTCTCTCCCTCTCCCTATGCCCCTCCCCCCACCCCAAAAAACTTTCTAAGTGTTAGCAAAGATGAGCATTGGTAGTTCCAGGCTTATATTCTACCAACCTGCCAATACCAATAGAATAGGAGTGCTCTTTTCCCAATACTTTTTAGCAAAAATCTTTTTTTAAAAAAGATTTTATTTATTTATTTGAGAGAGAGAGTGTGAGGGGGGGTGCAGAGGGAGAGGGAGAGAGAGAAGCAGACTCCCCACTGAGCCGGGAGCCAGATGCAGGGTTCTATCCCAGGACCTGGGATCATGACCTGAGCCAAAGGCAGGTGCTTAACCGACTGAGCCACCCAGGCGTTCCCAGCAAAAATCTTCAGGCTAATTTGATTGACCTGCCTTGGGTCATGTGCCATCTCTTAAGAAGTAATTTTTGATTCTGATTGTGAATGATAAGGTCAGAGTATACTCCTGGATCTGGAGCGGCTCATCCAAATATCATGCACTGAAAAATAGAGGGGTCTGTAAGAAAAAGAGGGGTTCTATTGCCAAGGATGCTTGATAGGTAAAATCAATACATCTCTATTATAGCACACATCGTTTTCCAGCAAACATATACACTTTCTTTTAATTCATATACTTCAAAATTTATTTTTATACATACATTGCTCCTATGTAACACAAAACAACTATTTTATGTACAACAAATACTACATTCACCTCCTGTCTAAAGAGTAAAAATGAATGTTGTACAGTTATCGTATTACCTCTAGATCAGGATCTTTGCTTTGTGCCTGTCAGTCTCAGATATACCTTCTTATTGCCTGGCAGTCCATGACTAATGATATATTTGTTTAACCACCTACAGCAAATGTAATAGACAATGATGGAGTAAATAAAAGATAAATTCAATAAAATTCTCATTTGGAAATGGGAAGAGGGAAAAAGTAAATAAACAGTTGTTCTACTCATTAGAGATTGTAAGTTCTTACTACCCTGGAAGGACAGTGAGTCCCCTGGTAAGGAATCTGCATTATGGTGGATTTTACTTGGCAGTTATCTTCTTGTGGATATATTTGATATGTGTTTTTGGTGGCTGCCATATGTTAGCAACATACTTCCTATTGGTGAAGTTTTGATGGTGGAGGGAATACTTAGGGGTTAAGTACTCATGAGCATTTGCTTGCCAGGATTGGAGTTTTTCTGGAAGGAAAACATCATTAAAACCTTGACAGGCATTCAGTTAATTTGCATTTGGTTAATGCTATAGACTAGTAACTAGTAAGTGGAAACTGAGATCATGTTGAATCATAGTTTCAAGAGAAATCTGAGACTGTAGTTTCTGTTTCTTAGCAGTAGGCCTCAATGCTCTACCCACCTTCCAATTCTTAGCTTAAAGGTTTATAATGGTAAAGAACAATTGGTTGGGATTGGAAGTCATAACTAATCCTCTCCATATCTCAAGGTGGCATGAGGGCAAGTGCTTTCCACTGTCTTTTAATTAAGATCATTGGATTGGAGTTTCTGTCATTTCCACCTGAAAAACTCCTACCTAACACCTTCTTCAGGCAGGCAGTAGCAGTTGAGGTTCTTGGAAAGGGCCTAGAGAATCATATTGTAGCTTCTCCTAGATCCTCTTCTTATCTGCAATGTTGTTGTCAGACTCCTTGGCTTTCCATGCACTAAGTTTTTCTTAGGATGAGGAATTTGGCTTTTTCAATTTTTAAAGCACAGGGCTTATTTGAATCTCAGCTATCTTGGATTGTTAGATGTAGCCATAGAGCAAGACTGTGTTTTCTTTTTTTTTTGCTTTTAAACAGTCAAGATTGAAGTATTGAGAATTGGCTATAATATTCCAGGATCCTGACATGTTTTTACCAAGTTCTCTCAAGTTCTAACCTCAGTAGACACAGAACCTGAGTCCAAAGGTGTGACAGGTAACAGTTTAACCATCTGCTTTACTACTGCATAGCACAGGTGGACCACATTCTAGCTAGTATGAGGGGAACATTCATTACCTTGAAGCCTATCTGGACTTGGCCAACTCAACATTATTAAGATTTGTCAGTAACAACAAGTGATCTCTATATGCCTCAAGCCAAGGGTAGACCTTGGCTTGAGGCATGGCCAGATCTGAATATCCAGGTGCTTTAACTATTGCATAAGAAATCGGTCTCTCTCCATCTCTAGCTCTGTTTTCCTTCACTTTCAGGCAGAGTCTCTCATGAACTGACAAAGCATGAGCGACTCCAAGCTTTCCATTTTCTAGCAGTGCAGTAAGGTCAGTGGAAGAAACCATCAAAAGTCCTAGGCTGTCCTTGATTGGCCTAACTTGGGTCACATGCCCAATTCTTCACCAATCACTGTTCACTCCCACTAGTCAGGCTTAGGTCTACTACCCACCCTTGAAGATGGGAAGATGAGAAGGTTCTTGAAAATAAAACAAGAAATCCAGTTACTATAAAAGGGTGCTGGGCAAGCAAACATAACAGATATGTACCACTGTCATAAAGAGCACGGGGCCAGGAGTCAGAAGAAATATAGTCTAATCACAGTTCCATCACTTTCTAGCCATTTGGCCATTTCTGAGATTTAATTTCCTCATCTGTAAAATAAAGGACACTAATACTAAGTTGAATTATTTCATAAAATTTTTGTGATGGCAAGATGAGATTGTATATGGAACCTCAGAAGTTATAGATAGAAAGCACATATTAAAATATTTTTGGATGATCTTTATAGCAATACTTATATTGCTTTAAAAACATGTTATTTTCAGCATAAAAATAACTACATAAGCCCAACCCCCAGCACAATTGTGTTATTATCATTCTTAAATATTACATCTTCATTTTTCTTCTTTCTTTTTCTTGCTTTCTTTCTCCCTCAAAACCATTTTCTCATATAGCTATATAATCTTCATAATTCTCAGCTTTAATGGCAAAATTTCATCCATTAGACATACATAATTTTCCTAACCATTCTTTTATTGTTGGACATTTAAATTATTTCTTATTTTTTAACATTATAAGTAATGCTGTGATGAATATATATGTATGTAATTATATATTACATATATATGTGTATATATGTAGTTATATTATTTTTATGGAGTTGACCTTAGTACCAACATTTCTAAGGCTCTTGATATATAGATAGTCAGCCATCTTTCTAAAAGAATTGTGGCAAATTACATCATTCCTAGAAAGGCACAGAGATGTAAGTTTCACTGTGCCCTGCCTGGCTATAGTAGATGCTACAGTTGTCTTCCTTATCTGCCTTGGATTGTACCATTTTGGTGTACTCAGGTGACTTCCAATGGGTGACATCTGTATTTCTCTGCCTGGATTTCTGTCCAAGTGAGTGCTGTAGATCAGAAATGGTGGGGAATTAGCATATCCCAGAAACAGCCCTTAAATGATGACTGATGGGAGCTGATGAATAACTATCCTTTGAGGCATCTTGTTTTATGCCAGTATCTACAGAATGATGCTCCAGTCACCCACCCACTGGTGGTAGCTGGCTTCATACACAGTCTTTTATTTCCACATTTTTATTGAGATATAATTGACATATACCTTGAACATATAAGTTTAAGGTGTATAGCATGATGATTTGATATAGGAATACATTGCAAAATGATTACCACAAAAGATTAGTTAACACATCTATCACCTCACAGTTACCTTTTATTGTGTGTATGATGAGAACTTTTAAGATTTACTCTCTTAGCAATTTTCAAGTATACAAGACAATATTAACTAAAGTCAACATGCTGTACATTAGATCCCAGAACTTATTCATCCTATAACTGGAAATTTGTACCCTTTGACCACCTTTGCCCATTTCCGCCACCCTCTTACCCCTGGCAACCACCAATTTAACTCTGTTTTTATGAGTTCAGTTTTTTTAGATTGCACATATAAACAAGATCATACAGGGGCACCTGGATGGCTTAGTCAGTTAAGTCTGCCTTTGGCTCAGGTCATGATCTCAGCGTCCTAAGATGGAGCCCGGTGACGGGTCCTCTCCTGAGCAGGGAGCCTGCTTCTCCCTTTCTCTGTGCTGCTCCCCCTGCTTGTGTTCTCTCTCTCAAATAAATAAATAAATAAATAAATAAATAAATAAATAAATAAATAAAATCTTAAAAAAAAGAGATTATACATTATTTGCCTTTCTCTGTCTTACTTCAAGTAGCATAATGCCCTCCAGGTTCATCCATGTTGTCACAAATGGCAGGATTTCCTTCTTTTTTATGACTGAATAATATTTATCATATATATATACAACATTTCTTAATCCATTCACTATTGGACACTTAGGTTGTTTCCATGCTATGACTATTGTAAATAATGCCACAATGAACACAGGAGTGCAGATATCTCTTTGAGATAGTGATTTCATTTCCTTCAGATATATATCAGGAAGGGGGATTGCTGGATCATATGGTAGTTCTAATTTTAATTTATTGAGGACTCTCCATTCTGTTTTCCATAGTGGCTGCACCAATTTATATAACACACTCTTAATCTGCTGTCTTCTCTTCCCTGTCTTGTTTCCCCACTCTGCCAAGTTTCTTTGTACTATACAGATAAATTTCTTATACTTGAAGCCTCATCTCAAGAGTCTACTTTTGGAAGGACCCAAGATAAAACACTAGGATTGGTTATCTTCACTTAATTTTTTTTGCATTTTTTTTATTATGGTATGTTAATCACCATACATTACATCATTAGTTTTTGATGTAGTGTTCCATGATTCATTATTTGCATATAACACCAGTGCTCCATGCAGAACATGCCCTCTTTAATACCCATCACCAGGCTAACCCATCCTCCCACCCCCCTCCCCTCTAGAACCCTCAGTTTGTTTTTCAGAGTCCATCGTCTCTCATGGTTCATCTCCCCCTCCGACTTCCCCCCCTTCATTCTTCCCCTCCTGCTATCTTCTTCTTCTTCTTCTATTTTTTTTAACATATAATGTATTATTTGTTTCAGAGGTACAGATCTGTGATTCAACAGTCTTGCACAATTCACAGCTATGGTGAGCACTGTGAATTGTTCACTTAATTTTTAAATTGGCTAACTTAATAGGAAATCAGTTACTGATTGTTTGTATCAATATAGGTAAATCTGAAACATATTATTAAATCAAAGAAGCAATTTTTAGAGAATTCGTAAGTAGGGTAGTATTGTGAAACCATAGCATATTCAAAATAATTTTATGCACACAAAGCAATATCATATATGCAAAAATTGCATAAATGCAAAATGATACAAAATATGTAACAAAATATATGAGAAAAAATTCTTGGGAAAGATAAAGTCAAAATCAGAATTGCAAAAACCTCTAGAGAAAAGGAAAGGGAATGTTACTGGGAGGGTTACATAGGCTCAGTAATGTTCTATTTTTTAAGCTATATTGTAGCTCTGTGTATTTACATCATTCCATGTGTTTTTTTGTATGTCTAAAATAAGTTATTATAAAAATGATTATGCAAACTATAATAAAGTAAAACAAAAAAATTTGTAAAGAAAATTCACCTAGTAGTTGTAAAGAAATGTTCATCTAATAGTTAATTAAATCTTTACAAAGTATAAAAGACAAACAAATTTAAGTCTGATAGAATTGACTTTTAAAAATGTAAATGTTAAGATACTATAATGGTGGATACATGTCATTATGCATTTGTCCAACCCGATAGAATGTACATCACTAAGAGAGACCTAATATCAACTATGGTATTTGGGTGATAATGATATGTAAGTGTAGGCTCATCATTTGTAACAAATGTACCAGTCTGGTGGGGAATGTTGATAATGGGGGAGGCTTTGCATGGGTGGGGGAAGGAGGAATATGGGAAATCTCTGTACCTTCTACTCAATTTTGCTGTGAATCTAAAACTGCTATAAAAGTTTGTATACTAAAATGAACCAAAAAATGAGTGAATTTTTATATGCCAAAAAATTGAAACAAAATAGTCTGAACTAGGAAACTACCACAAATATGAAAAATATGATATCCTTAGTATATAGAGGTTATACAAATCAATATGAAAAACACAAAGGCCTGATAGAAAAATAGCAAAAGTATATGAACATGCAATTCTCCAACAGGAGACAAAAATGACTGGAAGTCATAAGAAACGAGTTGATCAGTTTTTAGCTAACTTCACTAGTAATCAAAGAAAAGGGTAATAAATAAGAGTTAAAATATTCATCTCTAAAAATGGCAAGGGTTTAAAACTTAATTACTCTTAATGCCCATTAGGAGATACACACATTCTCAAATGTGTTCGCAGCATTTTAGAATGTTGGTCCCTTTGCCTAAATATTGTTTTCTTGGATTTAATTTTAAAGGTCCAATCAAAGCTGTGGTTTTCCTGGTCAGAGAGAAGCTGGGCATCAGAAAAGTTTTGGTTCAAATAACTCCTCTACTTCTTACTGGTTGTGTGACTTAGTGTAAGTTATTTATTTATTTTTTCACTAAACCTATTTCCTCAACTGTAAATGTGGGTAATTATATCTAATAGAAAATCATGAAGATTAAATTAAATAATGCAATTAACAACGTGATGTAGGGCCGAACATTTAGAGTTATTTACTTGATAGCTCTTTTATGAGAGCACTGTTTCTTCGCAATATATATAATCCTAAAAATTTAGACATTATTCAAAGGCCTAACATATAGAAGGATAGGCAAAAATATTATGGTACTGTTCTCAGAGAAAACAGTATGTGGCCATTAAAGATATTTTCTAAAAATGTTTAAAGACAAAGAATGTACTCACAATATGTTAAACAAAAACAAATAGAGCAGGACATAAAGCTGTACATAAATTATAATCCCATGTATCAAAACATGCAGAAAGTGCACCCCAAAATAACAGTAGTATTTCTAGGCTGTAGAATTATGAATGACTTTTTCCCTTCTTTATGCTTTTTGGTATTTCCCAAGTTTTCCACCACGAACAGCACTACTTTCATAAGCATAAAAAATCACAAAAGGTAATATGATGGAAAGGAATACAATTTAATTTATATGTAAACATAAGTGCATTATAAGAAACATTGCTGACAACACTGATTTAAAAAGATATATTTAACATATTGCATTTATGCATTTATTTTAAATGGGGAAGCCATACATTTATTTAAGATTTTTTTTATTTTATTTATTCATGAGAGACAGAGAGAGAGAGAGGCAGAGGGAGAAGCAGGCTCCCAAGGAGCAGGGAGCCCGATGTGGGACTCGATCCCGGGACTCCAGGATCATGACCCGAGCCGAAGGCAGACGCCCAACCATCTGAGCCACCCAGGCGCCCCCATTTATTTAAAATGCATTAACTGAAGTGAAACAAAAAAGAGCATAGTTCAGGGGAAAATATAATTTCTTTATTAAATTTAGTGTAAAGGTATAAAACGTTGTGGGCATGAATTATTTTAGGATGGTGTTAAAAGAGAAGAGAAATGTGCTTGGTGAGAAATTAACAAATACTGCTTGAGTTAGAAGGAAATGTGAATAGTAATAATAAGAGCCAGGAAGATTGATTCTAGTTCAAATGTGAATGAAAGGAGACTAGGGAGGTATGGACAAAAATAAAATCAGGATTCAAGCAAGATATTTTCAGAGGATCTGGCAAATGAATTAGCATCACGTATGATCCTTCATGCTCGCAAGGTTGCTATTTATGTGGCGAAAAAAGGGTAATATAGTTTTTGACCTCTCTCTCTTGACATCTTTCTAAAGTCTTGAATTCTGCTTGTTCAAAATGGAACCCATCAAATCCTCATGCAAAATCCATTTTCATCTGGCCTTAGCTGTTACTATCAATTACAACACTGATTTTGTAGTCACCGAGATGCCAGACTGTTACTTTGTCTTTTCCATTTCCTACATTCAGTTATATGCCTAGTTGTCCAGGGTCCCTCTCTCTAATGAATCTTTACTTCCTTCCATTTCCAAGGTCACTACCCTAATCTTGGTCTCTATTACTTCCTGCCTGGGCTCTCAGAGCCTGCCGTCTCTTTCCTACAATGTACATGGTTGATGATGTAATCTTCTGCTGGCCAAATCTGATCACATCACTCCACCTGCTCAAACCCCCTCCATGATTTGTTACTTCAGAATATAGTCAGGAGTTCAAGACTGCCATAATTTATCTACAACCTACTTTCTCAGGTTTATTTCCAATTATTTCCTTATAGACATCTTATATTCTAATGAAATTGGACTTTTCACTGATGCACTGACACAACCCATGCATTTTCATCTCTATATCTTTGTATTTGTGCTTTCCCTGCGTGGGATGTCCTCCTTTTCTCCTTGTAGTCCACAGGCCTTAACCTGTTCTTCAAGAGCCATCTTTATATCCCACTATGAAGATTTTCCTGGTACATCAAATTCCTTGGAGTTGTTTTCTTGTTTAAATTCTCTTCCTATTATTTTTTGTGCCACTTTCTTTACTCAAAATTCTCTTATAAGAATATATGAGTTATTTTTATTTCCTGTACTAGATTATAGCCTTTTACAGATCAGGGATTTGTATATTACTCATCTTTATGGCTCTAGAGCAAATTAGGCACTCAGTACATATTTCTTGAAGTGAATGAGTATCAATCAATAATTAGTAACAAAGCAAAGTACTATTTACAAAAATATGATGTATTTGAGTATTTGATCATTTATTCATTCAAATTTTAAAATTTGAGACATATCATCTCTTAATTAAAAGTATTATGCTACATAATAAGAGTTATCTTCTGGTGTTTTCTCTGAGCCCCCTATGTCAAGATCAGGTTGTAAATAATGAATGTTATTGCCGATAATAAAGTGTCAACCTCTCTGTAGTTCAGCTTGGGGAAATTGGAATTGTTCTTACACAAGGACCCCCACTGAATAAATGATACATGTTAAGCACCACCAGATGCTTCCTATTTAGAGAGATTCAAGTGCAAAGACAGCATGTATAGACTGAGAATGTCGTCAGCTTTGTCCTGAAATTATTAAAAGTCGGTTTTAAAGTGCTTCCTATTCAGTAAAATTAACACATTTTTATTTTAATTTTTATAATACAAAAATATTTTTCAGTGACTTTATACTGAAATTATATAACAACTATTTTATATTTGACCAGTGTTACTAGTCCAATATGTTAAAGGTTTTAAAATTTGTTTTCTCTCTTTGAGAATAGGGATTTTATGTGAATGCATTTAAATTCAAACACTAAAATCATTTTCTTAAAGATTCTTCTATAGCCTGAAATGTTTCAAGTGGAATCTAAGCATGGAAAAGCATTCTCGTAGTATCTTAAATTACGAACTACAGAAAATCAAACTTTAGAAATTAGAATTTGGTTGATTTTGATGGGAAACTGGGATCTCTGGAAAATATTTTTGGCATGTATCATTATCTGTTTTCATCTCTTTGATTAAATGAAAATCATTATTAAACCTATTGCCATTAGTATGTTATTTATTAAGTGAATTAGAAATATATCTCTCCTACATCACATTTTTCCTCATTCTCTTTTTCTTTCTTAAAAATTAATTTCTTTGTTAGTCCTTTAATGAAGTGAATTATTTGCCTGGGCAGGGTTTGCCCAGCTTCACACTGATAGTTAGGTCTCCCTGAACACGAGGGTTTTCATGCTGCTGCAACATTGGCACTGGAATTTTCCTGCATCATATCTGCATGTATCATACAAGCAGCAGAAGATATTATTTGGTCTGGTTCCTAGCACACCAGCATTTTCTTTCTTTTTTTCAATTGAATCTGTTTTAGTGAGCTTCCAAAATGAAAAATTAAAGGATCAGTGGAGGGGCACCTGGGTGGCTCAGTCATTAAGCGTCTGCCTTCGGCTCAGGTCATGATCCTGGGGTCCTGGGATGGAGCCCCACATCGGGCTCCCTGCTGAGCAGGAAGCCCGCTTCTCCCTCTCCCACTCCCCCTGCTTGTGTTCCCTCTCTCATTGTGTCTCTCTCTGTGAAATAAATAAAATCTTTACAAAAAAAATAAAGGATAAGTGGAATAGTAAGGTTTACTTATTACTGGATTGTGTGCAATAGCTTGTCTGACACTACCTGTGGTAAATTTGCTTTTTTACTCCCTCGAGAAAACACGTGAACCGTAGCTGATGGAGAAACAATCATTATCATCAATTCTTGTTGTCTTGGCTACCACTAGGTGGGTGCTGCTGATCTATATTACAGACTCTAGGTTGCCAAATGTTGAGGATCGTCCATTAATCACAGGCTTGAGTCATACCTAGGATCACACTAGAGCCAAAGACCATTGGAGATCACACAGCCAGGATATCAACTCACTCCTCAAATAGAACTAGTAATTTTGTGGAAATACAAATTTAACTACTATATCACATTGATTCAGAAGAATTGAACCATTATAATCCTATCATAATTTTTCTATACAAAAGATAGAATAGACTTTTCAGGTCTCAAGCAATTTCTTGGTATTGAAATTTAAGGTCTCCTAGGAAATGCAGATTTCTGCTTAGAGAATTTCCTCCCCCTATCAGTCATGTCAGAGTTGTTTTTATTATAACATTTCCTTAACAGTGGAAGATATTCCTTTCCATCTTGACCTATGATTGCTAGTTATTATCAAAATCAGGCAATGACCAGGAAAAACTGAACAGAAAAGAAGTAATGCAGATTTTTTGGTCAGAGAGTCTCTCAAAGGACTTAGATCAGGAATGGAAGATGCAAGACTTTGTTAAGTGTAACTAACTCGCCAAATAAATGTTGAAAAACAATGGCCAAATCTTTAAAATTTCAAGATCAAGATTAAAGGCTTAAAAAAAACTCATTTTCTCTCTTACACAAACTTAATCCTCCTTTTAATGTGTTTGTTCTTACAATTCTGTGATTTATCCATGTGCGTTTGCATTTTATCATACTTTTGTTCTGTTTTTCTTCCTTATTACATCTTAATCTCTTTTTGTGGGCAGAGATCGTTGCAGATCTTTGATTGTGCCAGATGTCTCTGACTGCTGAGTAAATATTGGTTGATTGAGCCATGAGGATATGTTTGCATGATTGCATCTTTCTATACATCACAATTATGAAGTTTTTGTTCTAGCTTTCTAATTTTATGGGCAAGAATGGTCTGCATATAGGACAGGTAGTGGGTGTGAAATGTAAAATATGACATCATTCTGTACTTTTTAAAAAAGATTTTATTTATTTATTTGACACAGAGAGACAGCCAGAGAGGGAACACAAGCAGGAGGAGTGGGAGAGGGAGAAGCAGGCTTCTTGCTGAGCATGGAGCCCGATGTGGGGCTTGATTCCAGGACCCTGGGATCATGACCTAAGCCAAAGGCAGACGCTTAACAACTGAGCCACCCAGGCGGCCCCATCATTCTGTATTTTAAAAATGTTTATGCCCTCCTTTTACATATGAACCATACAGATACATGAGGATATATGTATGTGTACATATGCATACATTTATATACATGAATATATACATGTGAACTATGAATCATCCATTGTTCATGGTGGTAATAGATAGATGATAGGTGATAGATATCCATCTATATAGATAGATAGATAGATATAGATAGATATATGTCCATATATATATATATATACACATATATATATACACACACACACATATATATGGAGAGAGAGGGTTTTCTTTCTTTGAGTGCAGAGATTGTCTTTTACACTATGAACCATACAATATATATTTCATGGGTAATACACAGTGGATGCTCAAAAATGTTTGTGCCTCTTGATGATAGATGATAGGACTCTATAATTGTTTATTTTCTGTTACCTCCATGGAACTAAAATAGTTAACATTCTATACAAAAAAAGTTAAAGTCCTACAGTCTTCCAGGTCATCCTTGAGCCTTACTGTCTCTCCTCAGTACATGTTCTTCAGCAAACAGAACTTATCAGTCATGCCACTGGGCTTCTCTTTACTTTCTTCTATTTGCCATGAAAAAAGAGAGGTGAATAAGAGAACGTTAACAGAGGAATAAGGAGATGTGGTTACCTTGCAACAGCTCACTCAGTTGTTGACTTTGGCTTTCATTCAGATGCGAATGAGTGGGAATGATTCCAAAGGCCAAAAGGCAGTTTTATACCACAGTATATTATTAAACAAAGATTCTGAATATAAAGTCTGTTTTCTTTCCCCCTCAAATGTCACTCTTACTAATGTTTGTAAATATGTCTTTCAAAGAAGTTGAAGCTAGGGATGGTGTTACCTGCTGTAGGGGCTAGACAGAGAAATATATGACCAGACGTGTTTTCTACCCTATGTGCCTGGGATGGTAGCTGCCTTCTTTATGGTGATGGATGGTATTTGTAGAAGGTGCAATATCTTTGTATCTCTGTGATAAAGGCAATGATGGTCCTATACATAACATTCTCTATAAATATCTTCAAGTAGAACTGGAATATAGGCTCCACAAGGTCAGAGATTTTCATGTTTTGTTTTTATATATCCTAAGACTTAAAATGGTACTTAACACACAGTAGTTATGAAAGAGACAGTTATTGAATAAAGTAGTAGAAATTTGGACACCTTATTCTTGCGTTTTGTCATCTTTCACTATGCAAGTTGTGTTTTGTTTTCCTGACTTCATAATCAAATACTAGTATTAATACTAGGTAATATGGAGAGACTAAGATATGGAACAGTCTTAGCAATCATGACAGATAAATACTCCCATCATTAATATTTTTCTTTTCTTTTTGGCTATTTTTCTCAAATGGGTTGATTATATGGGTTGCTGTTTGATTTCATTGCATAATACACTTTAGGAATCAAACAAACTAAGCTTTGGTGAAGATTATTTTGAACAAATTAATAGAGTATTTAATAATTTTGAGAATATATTTCAGAACATTTTATTACTAGCCTTAAAACAGAAATATTAATAGTATCTCCTACATTATGCAGACAACAAAGGGTGAGACAAGAGTGCTAAAGCACTTCTATGGAAGGACTTACACATTCTTTTTATTTTTTTTTAACATTCTTAGTTATTGATCCTCTCATGAAAAATCTGCACAACCTCCACAGATAAAGCCACTGCAGCATCTTTACTCCTGTTGTCCAATCTCCAGCTCACTTTTTGCCAGCACCAACATTGGCTTTTGCAGTCCCCCTGACTTTCTTCATTCTGTTCTTGTGTTCCTTTCACTGTTTTCTTGATGTCTTTTTCTTCTCATACAGGCCATGTCTTGCAAGTCTGTGTTTGGGTTCATTTTTCTTTGCATAATCCAAGGAATCATATATCATGCCAAAGCTGGTTCTTGCCACCACCAAAATGGGTTCTGAATCCAAACACAAATATGACATCTGGTGTGGTCTTGTACATTTTGGCTAGTTTTTCCCAAATTTCTGTCTTAGGTACTGTTGCCTTTCCAGGGTGAAGAACATCAATGACCATCTGTTTCTGCTGAAGTAGTCGGTTAGTCATGAACTTCCTGGTCCGGATAGTTTCTGTGTCGTTCATGATGGCGGCCAAGCTTCAAGCAGCCGGGAAGGAAAAGACAGACTTACACATTCTTTTAATAGCAATATTCAATTATTCTTAGAATTGAGAATTTTTATTCTAATAATGACATGGGTAATAAACCAGTATGATATACATTAAAGATTTGACTCATAATTCATCTTGGAGAATACAATTGTTCACAAATGATTCCCTGAAATGCCTCTTTAACATTTTCCTTTGTTTACCAGATTATTCCATTAAATCTTTACTGCTATTACTTTAGGATGCTAGTTTAGCCCTACACCCCTTCCCCCCATTTACTTAATTAAAACACACACACACACACACACAGAATCACACACATATGCATTCTGCCACTATAATCCTAATGTGTCTTTTTAGTTTTATTCTAGGTACAATGATGCTGAATCATATTAATAACAATAGGAATAAACCATTCTGGATTAGTTTATTTATTTATTTTCACAAACTTAAATTTAAATTATTTTTTCAACTTGAGAGGTAAACAGTTCCTTAAGATCCTCTGAGACCCAGGAGTATAGAGCAGAAAGGCGGTTAGGATTATCAGACTTTCATTTGGATGTAAGATGAATGTTTCATGTGGACGGAGAGCTGGAGAGTTAGTATTTTGTGTCTTTGCACTCTGGGAGAGTCTAACTTGGGAAGCCACAGAAGAATGAAGGGAGGATAGTATTACCTATTATTCTTCTGGTGCCCTCCTGATACCCTGCCCCACTCTTTTGAAATGTATAAATTTATCCTATCTGACATTAGGGTGAGTGTCAGCTAAGTTTAAACCTTTCGTAGCTTTTCCACAGCCATTTTGGAATGTCTTTTATTAGAGGATTGTTGGGAAGTTTGAGAGAAGAGATGGCAGTGCTGCTGGAATAGATCTAAGAAGACTGCTGTCACCAGTCCTACCCCTGCCAGACATCAGATTGCATTTATGCCTTGAATTATATGTGCTACCTTTACTTGTCTACCTGAAATGAGCTTTTGGATGATGAGTATACAGCACTCACTCGAATGCACAATTCTGGGCCCAGTCCTGGACTTGGAAGAGATGAAAGATGATTTGAGTGGAAGGTTTGTATATGTAAGCTTTGTAAGGTTTGGTATATGAGGAACCACTCAGCATACAAAGTATATATAGAACTGAAGGACCTAATCTTACCTATAAGGATTATACATCATTAATAATTATGAATGAGGTAAATGGCTATTTAAAGCATAGGTTGACAATTAGTATAAATAAGATCTAATCAAAATGCTTACAGTTCATCATTAAGAAAACATATCAAGAATGGGAAGAATGTAAGAATGGTTATATGTACAAGATTTTAGGACAATATCCCTACCTTTTTGGTACATAGTTCCCCAAATTAGAACCACTTTTTCTTATCTCAGGAGAACAGCAAATGCATAAGTTAAGTTAAAATTTACATCTACAAACCAGGGTTTAAATATGTCTGTACAAAAGTGAAATATCATTTGGAAATTATAATAAATCCTAGATTAACTCAACCACGAATAGAATTCTAACCAGGTGTTTTATTTTTGCATAAATGAATTTAATAAGTAAATCACATAGCAACAAGTTAGAGGCCTGTGATACACTGATTAACAATCTAGTAGATTTTTTCCCTTACATTCCACATTTAGAGGAAAGATTAAAAATATTAGGTAAAAATATCTCCTATCTCAGATATTATTAACTTTTACATCACAGAGATTTAAGTATAATTTTAAAAAGTGAACAGAACCAAGGAAATGTTACATTATATTTACCACATTATTTATTCATAGTCAGAAAAGTGGCCTTAGTCTACTAAGAAAGGATTTTAAAATGGAAGGTTGAGACTAAGTATGAGCTGTCTGATGAACTTACTGTTGTTTCAAAATATTAAATTCAGTAAATACCTTAATGGCAAAGTATTATGATCAATGGAAGAATATTTATCCAATACAGTGAGGTAAGATATACAAAGAGCAGCAGATGGTCTACTGAATAATTGAATACCTTTCAACTTTACTTGGTTTTCGTTGAACTCACCTATCTGACCTATCTTTATTTGCTACTTTCCTACACAAACAACTGGAAGCCTAATAGCTGGCTAAAGCTGAAAGTGTCCATACATTATTTAATTTCCTCCCTCTCTCACAGCTAAAGAAATGTAAGAGTATACAAGTGAAATTAAATTATGTAAGCACACACTGCCAGTTAATGAAAGAGCATAGCTAAAACCTAGTTTCTTAGCTTCTAGTCCAGTGTTCTTTCCATGCTACTATCCTGCTTCCCTACTATCCTACTACTTCCCTACTATCCTGCTTCCCGTTAAAATTGGGCAAAAATATATTTTCTCGAATTATCCGGAATAGTGATTCCTAGTGTTTTTGGAGTTATTACTTCCTTAGGATGTTAATCATGCTGAGTCCTTGCAAAATATATATGTAACCCGTTTCTCTTCTTCTTTGTTTTCCTTCTCTTTGTTTAAAGATGACACATTTTGAGATTAATTTAGTTTTGAGATTTGAGAACTTTGAAATACTTCCAATGGAAGTTAAACTCTTTTTTGTAGGAATCACATTGTCATGTTTATGTTCCTAGCAATTAATAGAATGTCTGGTGCATAATAAATGTTCTCTGAACTGAATTAAGCTTAACGAAATTGATGTAATCGACCAAGGGTTAGTGAAGTCATGCTTTGAAGTCACTTACTCAGAGAGTGTTTCAATTTCCCACTTTGTATGGGTAGACACTGTCTATGTTGAAAATAAACTGATCTATTTAACCAGAGATGGCACTGACAAACAGGAACTTGCTTATGGTGCTTTCCCAGTTAGGTTTTTCATTATTTATGTTGTAATTGTTAGATGCAGTCTTGATATGTCGTGTGTTTTCCTCATTTTAATATAGCTACACTTTATAATAATTCACTTTTGGCTGTCTTCTCAGCAGACTGATAATTCAGTGTCATTATTTACTCTACACTGTCTATTGTGATTCATCTTTTTTTGTGTCCTCACATAGTCCTTTTGCCTTTGAAGCTACTGTAACTTCAAAGAAACTTAAATAAATGAAGAGATGTATAGACTCAGTGCTCAAGGAGAGGAATCTTAAAAACGTGGATAAAAAGTGGTTATATTTTTCTTTTTCATTTTTCATAAGTATTAAATTCAATAGTCTCTCTTGAGAAGTCCTTGCCCCATATTTCCCCTTCTTGACCCCCTTTTTTTAATCAGTGTGTGTGCATGCTATGTGCAATTTATGATATAGCAGATGGGAGGCCTTGTATTTAGGAGAACAATCCAGTAGATGGACCTTGAGTTGAATTTGGACAGCTACAAATCTAGAGAACACAAGAAACAGCCCCCAGAACTCCATGTCTCAGTATTGGCCATAGCTCTTCTGGGCAATTACCACTTTGGGGCCACAGGAAACATTTAAGCGCCTTTTAGAACAAATCTTATGCTTCCACCTGAGTAGGATGGGAGGAGAGGGCAATAACTTTCCTCCAGATTTTATTGTTTGCAGATAAAGGTATACCAAGCAGCTGCTTTATTCAGACAAATAGAGCAAACTAAATAAATGAGAAGTGTTTATCTTTTGTACTTTTTTTTTTCTTTTAGAAAGCACACATTTTGTGGCCTAGATAAATTTGTTTAAGGAACATCTGTTTATACATTGCTTTGTTTCCTGGTATTATTTCTTTTTCTGTCCTTATGGAAACACTGTAGATTCTTATATACGCATTGTTTATGCTTGTTGAATGAATAAAGGAAGAACAGAAATATACCACAAAGATCTGGAACATTTCTGAGAAATAAATCATCTAGTCCCATCCACTAGTACTATAAGTGAGAATATGGAAGTCTGGAGAGGCTGCAGAACTTCTAATTAACAGAAGGAGTGGTTAGTGTCCATTTCCTTTGATTCCCACTACATTGTGTTTTCCATTGTAAAAATACAACTGCTGCTAAGTTGCTAGACTTTTTATAACTCTTGACTCCAGGATTGAAGAAGTTCTTACTTTAGTGTCTGAGCCTTTATGATCCTAGTATAACTTCCTACCACAGAAATATCTCTTAGAGTAAGATGTCGTCAGAAATCTGATTTCTCAGTAACTAGTCTAGAATAATACATGTATATAAGGATTCATAAAAGCAAATGTTTATTCCAGTAATGTTCATAATAATAAAATCCTGGAAAAAACCTAAATGTTTCTGTATGGGGAGTGGTTAAATGAATCTTAATATTTTTATTCTATGAAATAAAATTGTTACTTTGTAGCAGTTAAAAAGAATGAGTCATACTTATGTTTGGTAATAGCAACAGAATTCTAAGACATTGTACAATAAAAATAAAAGCTGCAGAATATCTACAGTATGTAAAACACCACAAACATGTAAAAAAACAATATATAAGTAGTTCCAGATCTACATGACGTGTATATAAAAGAATTAAGAAAAGATGGGAAATAAATATATTAAATTTGTGATAGAGACAGTTACTTACGGGGAAGGTAGGACTAAAAGTTGAAGGTGGCGGGGCACCTGGGTGGTCAGTCGTTAAGCGTCTGCCTTCAGCTCAGGTCATGATCCCAGGGTCCTGGGATCGAGCCCTGCATTGGGCTCCCTGCTCAGCGGGAAGCCTGCTTCTCGCTCTCCCATTCCCCCTGCTTGTGTTCCCTCTCTCGCTGTGTCTCTGTCTGTCAAATAAATAAATAAATAATCTTTATAAATAAATAAATAAATAAATAAATAAATAAATAAATAAATAAATAAATAAAAGTTGAAGGTGGCTTTCAAAGGTGGCTTGATTTCATCTCCGTGTTTAATTTGTAAAAAATAGAATGTATTCATGAATTATTTGTGTAATATAAGAAAAGTTTTTAAAATCACAGGATCCAATAAAAACTCAGTATGCCTCTATTTTGACCTCACCTTACACCAGGGACTGGGAGAGAATATGCAGATGTGCAGGAGGAGGTTGTCATTCTAGGCCAGCTAGTGTTCTGTAAAAGAGATATATGAGTTACTGGTATCTAATTATTATAGAAAATGAAGAAAATCACAAAAAATAGGGAGCAGTAGTGAAAAAAGATAGTGAAACTGATCATGTTTTTGTCAACAGAATTCATTTCATTAGTAATAAGAAACCAATTTTTCAAGTCCAGATACTCAAGTATGTCACTCTGAAAAAGATCAGAATTTTCAGGGTTTAGCTATTCTGAAATATTTTATCTTTTGTTGCTTCTGCACTTAATTATTACATATGTTTTGACATCAATGGATATCAGAAGAAATGAGTAAAAATCAGGATAAGGAGAAAAAAAGGGGGTTATTTAAACATATATTTAGAGAAGAAACAGTGAATTATATAAAAATGCTAAATTATTGCTAAGGAAGAATGGTATCCAATTAAAATATTTATCTTTCTGAGATATGACCCAGTTGCTAGAAATATGATGTCATCTTAAAGCATTATTTAGGTAGAAGAACTTCATGAATAGCTATTTTATATCAAAGATGATTCACAAAAAAACTCTGTGAGATTTGTTGATGGAAAATTAGGTAGTAAGGAGGTGAAGATCACGGGCCTGATGTTTAGACATATCTAAGTTTTGAAACCTGATTCTGCTACTTACAGGTTGTAATATCTTGTGTAAGTTACTTAATCTATCTATGCCTCAGTTTACTCTTTTGTTAAAGGCAATGATACTGCATACCTCGCATGTTGTTTTAAGGAGGTAATAAATGATGTAATGAAAGAAAAGCACTTAGCTTAGGAGTACTCAGTAAGCTGGAGAGGAATTACTTTTTTCTCCTTCCAGTAGAAGTTTATAAATGTAGGCAGACAGTAAAATGATAGCTTTTTATCAGTGTTCTACAAAAAAGTATAGATTATTTAGCTTTTTAGTTAATTTGATGAATATAGACACATATCTTACAGATATGATAGTTTAAACCCTGTGGCAAGCTTTTCAGGGTTTTCGTAAGGACAGAACAATCAGCCATTTTTCTTGGTTTAGTGTGGCCAAAGGGGAAGGGACAGTCAGTCAGAACATGGCCAGGGAGAGGCTGGAGATAAAAGTGATAGTGGGGAGATGAAACTGCTCAGTGTTCTGCCTACAGGGCTGTCCTCTGCACACAGATGATAACTGACTTCAATTGACAAGGATTGGGGGAGTAGATGGAAGTAGATAAAAGCATGGAGATGGTCTGCCAATGCTAAACTACTCTCCAGCTGCATGGTTCTTTTAGAATTGATTCTTCCCTTCATGGGCATATCTATCACAAGCTTTACTTTAAGAAAAAAACCAAAAACACAACAAGCAAAAACCAAAACAAAACATGTAGATCTCAGCTATATGAGCAGGTTATGGTTTATCTAAGTTATCCCTAACTTTAGAGATAACTAAAGTGGGTGGGAAATCCACATGCTCCACTTTTTCCTTGTTAAATACTTCTATAGTTAGGAAGGTATTTCATCTAATTTCTGTTTCTCAACACACACACACACCACCCTCCACCACCACCCTGCCACGTACACACACATACCACAAACACCCACCACCCTGCCACGTACACACACACACCACCACCCGCCACCCTGCCACGTACACACACATTGCCAGGGTAGAAAAACTTTTAATGACTATATGCTTTTCCTCTGAATAACTGAACGACTACTGGAAATTAATGCTTTGCTTTGCCCTTTTTCTTCTTCAATAGACTGATTTCTACTGCTTCCTTTACTAGAAATGAAAAATATCCATTTACTATCCTTTGTAAAATAACTTCTCATAGATCTGAACTTATTCAAGATAGTATTTGAACAGTTAGAATGACATGAAACCAAATATAGCCATCTTTCATTTACTGTAGAAATATAACTCTTCAGATAAAAGTCTGGTTCAAAAAATTGATCATCTGTATAGAAGGTTTTAAAAAGCAAAATGAACTATGTGGTTATTAATATCCTCAACTGAGATTCTATACATGGGATTGCAAATGCTAACTGGTTATATATTCTGTTTTGCTTCCCTTTTTTGACTTAATTTCCAGGAAGTGGAGAGCCAAATTTAATGTTTAATCTCAGTAAACACAGGCCAGGTGGTTGATATATTTATTTCATTCCTTTATACAGTTTTAAGAATAAATCTAGTTTAACAGTTTTATTTCATATAGTGGTATTTTCCTTTATTTTTAAAAAGATTTATTTATTTATTTGAGATAGAGAGTGCATGCATATGGGGGAGGAGGAAGAGGGGCAAGGGGAGAGAGTCTTCAAGAGATTCCTTGCTGAGCATGGAGCTTGATACCAGGACACTGAGATCACTACCTAAGAGGAAACCCAGAGTGGGAGCCCTAACCTACTGAGCCACCCAGGTGCCCCATAGTGGTATTTTATAATAATAAGTTCTTTTTGGAAGTTGGCAGGGTCAGTTATATAGAGGATAATTAACAAGTTCTGCAATTTTTTATTGAAGATTACTTCCCTTTAAATAACAGGAGGTGGTCTAAAATAGGACAACTAAATAACCTCTAGTATACTTACTTGATCTAAATTTCTATTATTATGATTGGGTTTTTTAAAAACTATATCCAACCTTTCTATCAGAACAATGAAAATTGGTTTTTATTTTCATTTAGGGGCTTGAGTAAATTCTGGAAAATTCTAATCATTAAAAGAATCATGAAGGATTTGCATTTTTAATATTGTATAGTTATATGCAGTGTCTTATAGTTCAGAATCAAGAGATCTGGGACATATTTTCAGGAAAGAAAGATCCTTGCTTTCTTGAATGATTTTCTACAACATCTCACTCATGCACCTGAATCTTTGCCTGTAAGTTGCATTTGTCATTACAGAATTTGAATTCAACACCAGGATTATTGTACAATGGTGAGAGGCATGGCCTTTCTTAGAGTAAGAAAAATATAGTTTATCTAGAGTAAAACCCTGAGTTTAGCCACTGAGTTAGGGATGCAAAGTGCTGTACACCAGTGCTTCTCAAATTTAATGTGAGTACAAATCAGTTGGGGGTCTCATTAAATGCATATTGTGACTCATTAGGTCTGGGGTGATGTCTGAGATCCTATGTTTCTAACAAGCTCCTTGCTGATATGAATTCTACTGGTCTGGGGATCTTGCATAACAATGACTTATATAACTCTGATATTTAGGGTCAGGTAAGGTTAATATTTTTGATTTGAAATCTAAGAGTGTTTGGAGGTCACTTTCCGTCATGAACTTTCACAGACTAAAAATATCATTGATGGTAAAGATGTGTGCTGCCAAACTAACATATTCAGCCATAAATTGTCCCTTTACTGTTTATTGGAATGAAATTAAATCTTCTAACACATTAGGCCAAATGTGTCTATAGATCTGCACACATGGGTTTCAGGGTAGATACAGAATACTTCCATGTATTTGTGCTATTTAATTTTCTTTATTTTGAATGCCTGATATGGCTTGATATGAACCAGGAGGAATGATGGGAAAAGAGCTGGATGCGGCAAGTTTAATGCTTTTACTTTTGAAATACAGCAGAAATTTGCATAAGCTGCTTTTATATAACCATCATAGAGATGTTTTGTGGAAAAATGGGGACATTTATTAATAAAGACCCATTAAGTCATTCAGTTAATGTGAAAGCTGAGAATATTATCACTGTTGAAATGAGAAATAATTTTTATTTTTCCCCCTCCTTAAGATATATCATCAATGTTGCTATTAATGGTGACTTTATCAGATGATTTCCAGAGCATGACTTGGAGTCAGCTCCCTTGTTGATAATGAATAACTTATAAACAGATAACATTCGCAATTGTTAAAGTACTTCAGAGGCAACAGAGATAGAATTTCAATATAATCCTAGTTAAGACCGTCTTTGTTTCAATATAATGTAGAAAAACCTTTTTAATTTTAGAGAGGAGTGTCAACATCCATTACCATTTTATATGAAAATGTAGGCATAAAAAGTTAAGGCAAGAGAAGCTGTTACAAATAGAGCTGAGCAACAGAACTGTCCTCTTAGAATCATGTCCCTCACTGAATTCTCCAGATGAATTTTTCTCTGAGCAACACATAAGTGGGAATACAACTTCTCCTTTCTCTTTAATATTTATTTCATTCACTCTAAAACATTTATAAAAAGTCCATTTTGTGCAGTGAACTATTACTAAATGTTTTATGGAAAGGATTTATATGAAAAAACAAAGAAAACACTAAAACTAAAAAGCAAAAACAAATTACTATATGGACTTCTGCTTCTAGTGAAGATGGGGTAATAGAGGCCAGATTTACCCTTCTGTCTGAAACAATTATAAAAGCAGATAAAACAATGTTTGCAGGTATTGAACATCAGACAGCACAGGATAGTGATTCCTGAGAAAGAGGAAACAAATGAGGTAAGCGCTATGATTGCCTCAGCTCAGTGTCTGAAGAGGATTTCCTGGTAATAGTCCAGGGAGGGGGAACCCAGGCTAAATCTGGTCTTATCTCAGAGTTGAAGAGATGAAACTGGTCATCTGGGGTGACAGGCATTGTTAGAGGTTGCAGGGCAGAGTCCCTGCACAGAGAGAACTTCACAGACCAATAACTCCTGAAATCTCCAGAAGATACCCCCAAGTCTTCAGTTGGGTACAAATCAGTTTATGCATGTAAGGAAACAAGAATCACATGAAGAAACATAAAGACCAATCACCAAAGTTCAAACAGAGCTGAGAGTAGTTCATGTTCTTACACAGAATTTTAGTCATAATTCAAAACATATTAGATGGAGTACTCAAAAAAGTTATTACCTCAGTAGTGGAGCAAAATTAGCCTTAAACTAAAGAAATCTCTCTAATCCTACCTCATAAAATTTAATGGAGAGCCTCAAAAGGATAAACTCTTCCCAAGTAACTTAACTATGGCCAAGAACAAAATTCAAGAATTCTAATAGGAATGCAGAACTATCCATCACCCACCCGACAAGACAAAAATCACAATGTCTGGCATCTAATAAGAAATTACCACACATGTAAAGAAGCAGGGAAATATGACCTAAAATGAAGAGAAAAAGCCATCAATAGAAACAATCCAAAATTGACATAGACTATGGAATTAGTAGGTGCTGACATTATAGAAGTTACTGCAGCTATATCCCATGTAGAGGAGAAATTGAGCACAGTAAGTAGAGGCACGGAAGATATGTAAAAGACCCAGATCAAACTTCTAGAGATGTAAAATACAATATCTGAGATGAAATGGACACTTGTATAAAATTCACAGTAGAGTAAACCTACAGAATAAAACAAATCAGTGAACTTGAAGATAGCAAAAGGACTATTCAAAATAAAACACAGAGAGGAAAAAGACCAAAAACAAATGAACAGAGTAACTGTGGTCTGTGGCAAAACTTTAACTAGCTTAAGTATATGTGTTAATTATAATCCTCAAGGTGCAGGGGGTAGGGGGCGCGGGCAGAAAGATTATTTGAAGAAATTATTGAAACGTTTCCAACCCAAGACATGCAATGGACCTCAAGTGCATGAAACATGGAGAAACCTACACCAAAGACCTCGTAATAAAATTGCTTAAAACCACTGGCAAAGAGAAACTCTTAAAAACAGAATAAAAACATATTTTGTACGTAGGACAAAGTATAACAACTTTTAAAAATATTGGGAAAAAGAACATGTCGACCAATATAGAATTCTATATCAAAATTTTCCTTATTACTTAAGAAAAGGAATCTTCATTAAATAGCTTAGAATCAGGAAAGTATGGGCCTTATCTCATAAGTCCTCAAGGGGATTGATTGTAGTCACTCCTTATTCCTTCCAAACCTTTCCCCCCACCCCTCTTTTTTTTTTTAATCAATACAAGGTTGGAGAAAAGATTTATCTTATGCATCTCTATTAATTAGTAATGCTAAGGTCTCATTTGTAAAGGAAGATGTCCCCTCATAGGTATCAGAGCAGTGCTTAAACTCTAACCTTTGGAAATCAAGTATTAGTTCTCAGATATTACTATTTCTCTAAAGTTCTCTTCTGCAATGTCAATTACTCTGCTCTACTCCTTCACTGCTGACCTCAAAGAGTGTTGCACAAAAAGCTACTGAGGCGGCCAGTATGTTATAAACCCACTCATGGCTCATAGGAGAACTTAAATAGTTGGGAAGGAGAAGATGAAAAAGATGTAAAAAGGGGACAGGCTTTACTTACTTAAATTTTTGTCTAGGGCTACAACTAATAAGGAGAATCAGGGATAAGATGCATCTAATCCAAGAAACCCAGACAAACGTTACTGCTAAAGATAATATTTCAACTGTTAAGATACTTTAAATTAAGGCATACAATTTTCTGTTGTTATTTGCTCTACTGACAATAACTCTTTTGGGTTCCTGGACCCAATTCCAATGTGGTGAGGGGGTCTCCCACCACAACACCAAGCAATTCTCAGACATCAGTAGGGTGTCCAAGAATTCAACACAGTTCTGACACGGTCTACCTGAAGGTAGCATCAGATTCCACAGGATAAGGGCTCTGTCCTACAAGATTATTCTCCACCCCCAATTTGTTACTAGATTTCCTTCTCCTTGGGTGCCCGCAGTTCTTGGTCATGCCACTCTGAAGAATGAAGAGGTAGACCAGACAGAGTGGTGGACAGCAAAGCAAGGTTTTATTGAGCGATAGTAAAGTATGTTGAATGATAGAGTACAAAGATCCCAAAAAGGGAGAGGACCCAAGAGGTTTGCCACTGGAGTTTCTAAGTCTGGGAATTTTTATGGGCTAGTTGGTGGGCTGTTTTAATCTGATTAACCCTCTCATCCAATCAGGTTTTTATCATCTATCATGTGGGAAGGGGTGGAAGGCTCCTTCCAGGGTGATGTAAAATCCTTTTAAGGGTGGTTTCCTCTTAGGGTGGGGTGCCCCCCTTGTCCTGCCTGGCTTTCTTCCAACTATCCTTCTTCAACTTCAGACCCCGGTTGCAAACCCCAGGCTGTTACCTATACTTCTGACCTACCAGCTATGGATTGGAGGTTCCAGTGACCTCCTCCTTAGGTTCTTTTAATTTGCCAGAGTGACTCACAGAACTCAGGGAAACATATTTACCAGTTTATTAAGGATATGAAAAGGGATATGAGTCAACAGCCAGATGAAGAGATACATAGGATGAAGTATGGGGAAAGGGTGAGGAGCATCTATGACCTCTCCAGGTGTCTCCATGTGTTCACCCACCTGGAAGTTCTCCCAACCTTGTACTTATGGGGTTTTATGGGGGCTTCACTGCACAGTCATGATTGACTAAGTCATTGGCATTGGCTGATTCAACCTCCAGCTCCTCTCCCATCCCCAGAAGTCTGGGGCTGGGACTGAATGTTCCAAACCTCTAGTTGCATGGTTGGTTCTTCTAGAAATCAGCTCCCTGTCCTTAGGTCACCTAAAGAGCTTTCCAAAAGTGATTCATTAACATAACAAAAGATACCTTTATCACACAGCACAGGAAGTTCCAAAGGTTTTAGGAACTGTGAGCCAGAAACCATGGAAGGAAACCAAATACAAATGAGAAATATATTTTGGTCACCATTCATCTGAATGACCAAAATATATTATTTCTTATAAATCACAATATCGCATTTGCCTTAGATTTATGGGCTAATGTTAACTTTTACAGCTTTTCTTTTTTTTTTAAAGATTTTATTTATTTATTTGAGAGAGAGAGAGAGAGAATGAGAGAGAGCACATGAGAGGGGGTAGGGTCAGAGGGAGAAGCAGACTCCCTGCCGAGCAGGGAGCCTGATGCGGGACTCGATCCCGGGACTCCAGGATCATGACCCGAGCTGAAAGCAGTCGCTTAACCAACTGAGCCACCCAGGCGCCCAATTTTTACAGCTTTTCTAACTCCTGTATTGTGTAAGGAAAATTAAAAAAAAAAAAAAAGGGCTGCAATTGAGTTGTTTAAATTCTCAGTTTCCAAGGAAATTTTTAAGAGGGTAGCATTCAAGTCCAATGCCCCAGGAACATCTCAGAGGCCTCCCTTTTTAGGAGGCCCCACCCATCCTAACTTCCATCAGTGACATTTAAGTTATGTTACAGTTTGCCCCAAATCAAAAAAGACCCAAATCATTTTATAAGATAACTTAGATTGAATATAGTTATCTACAGTTATTGAGTAATTCAGGGCCATAATAAATAATATTTACTATGAATAATATAATAAGTATCATGCAAATGTTATTGGACTTCCAATAAAATGTGTAATAAGAGAAAATTTCTAGAGGGCCTGGCTGGCTCAGTTGGTATGAGTGACTGTCTATCTCAGAGTCATGAGTTCAAGTCCCACATTGGGTGTAGCGCTTACTTAAAAAAAAGAGAGAGAGAGACAGAGACAAAGAAAATTCTAGAGATGCTGAGATCCCCTGTGTTAGAAGTTATTAATTAATTTTTTAAAATTATGATCATCTATTCTTAAAGCTCTCATCTCTGATTTTATGAATGTACACAGAAGCAATTCAACTAAAAGTCTATTAAAATGTTTTAACTATTTCTAAAATATGTTGTTAAAAATAAAGCTAATTTGGCCAAATAAACTACCACCACATACTGGGGAAATGTCATCATATTGAAAAGAGGAAGAATGGTTGGTGTTTTTTAATCTTTTTTTTTAGATTTTATTTATTTATTTATTTATTTGAGACAGAGAGAATGAGAGAGAGAGAGCATGAGGGAGGGAGGGTCAGAGGGAGAAGCAGACTCCTTGCTGAGCAAGGAGCCCAATGCGGGACTCGATCCCGGGACTCCAGGATCATGACCTGAGCCGAAGGCAGTCGCTTAACCAACTGAGCCACCCAGGCACCCAAATGGTTGGTGTTTTTAATGTGTGCTTGTGTGTGTGTATAAAATCATGGTTGAGTAGAAAGGTGTTGATTTATTTACTTATATATTTACATAAAAATATTTATGGAATGCCAACTCTGGGCCAAGAACTTTGTTGATTCTGTACCAGTGGATGGCTCCATGGTTAGCAATTTTATTTTTATTAGTCCTAAAACATTGTCTTGTTTACTGGATGAAGCTGGAAAATACTATTACAGAATATAAGAACTTCCTGCTAAGAAACTTGCAGTATAATTAGAAGACTTAATACACATGAAAGTGTTTTAAGGAGGTGCCAAAAACTTAAGAAAAATACTATTTTTCTTTTCATTTAAAATTGTTATACTCCCCAACACATAGCATATGTTTGAACAAATGATCAGAGATGGAAAAAATTCATCAGTAGGCCTCCATAAGTAGATTATTTGTGAACAGGAGTCTGAAGAAATTAAATGACATTGCCTAAGAGTAGAAGGTGGTGAAAATAAGCATATTCGCTGCACCAATTATAAATCCTGGAACACAAAAGTCAGTCAGAGGGACTGGTAAGTTGACTAGCTTATCTGGAAAAAGGATTTGTGTTGGGAAATGATAAGAATTGAAGTGAGATGGAGATGGGTCCATACGGTGTTCTAAATGTTGAGTGGATTAGTTTGGAATGAATAAGAAAGCCAATTCAGACTTTTATAGAATTTTAGAGCAGGACAATCATTTGATCATATACCTTCCATGTCCCTTCAGAGAAAACTGACGTTAGTGAGAGTACACAACTATTAGTGGCATTGCCACTTGGGATCAGAATCCAAGATTTCCTATTTTCAGTGTTTGTTGTTTTCATATACCCCACTACATTGTGAAATGATGCTCCTTTGACTAGGAGCAAGAGAAACATATGACTATAATGATCTTTGGGAATACTTTGTTAGGAAATTTCTACTCTAAATACTATAATGAAAGCACTCTCTTCCTCTTCCCTCTGCCTTACTCTATAGCCTCAGATGGATGGATTACCAGCCCTTGATGTATGTGGGTCTGTGGTATCATTTCTTCCACACAATAGGAGCAGAGTCACCACTGGGCAGTTCAGGCTCCACTCCCTTCTGACAAGGCCACTATGTCATCCAAGCTCTGTCTCAGGGCAACTTCCTTCAAGGTCAACCAAAGATGGGTGCTCCTCTAACCTGCTGCGAATCTCGGCCCAGTTATGTTGATGCCCTCCTGCCACAACTTGGGATCCTCTCACTGTTTTCACCTAGAATATAATGGGTGGAACCTTTGATGGAATTTATGGCTCCTGTTCTATTTTAAGCAGAAGAGTGTGACTTCTTTTAAGGGCAGTCCATTTGATTTTGATAGCTACTCAATCATTTCTCAGAGTGCCTGTCAGCTGGAGGAGGAGGATGGGGTAGCACAGTTAGAATCAGTTTCAACATTTCTTTCTTCCTCCCCTAGGAATTTTTAAGATTGTTCTTTATAAGTCATGGTTTGGGACGCTAGCTCAGCCCCTGCTACAGATTCACAAGATCACTCTTCCAGTCCTTCTAAATCTTATATTTTCAGGGAGGGATGAAATGCAGTCATCCTGTAGGCTCTCCTTAGTACCAGGGGACCACATATGTCCTCCAGAATGGAAGACGGCTGAAGAGGAGGAGTGGAAGGTACCGTTTGCTCAATTCTCTATAACCAGTAGGGATACTGAACCAAATACATGACTTCTCTCCTCAGTGCATTTTGTTCCGAAGGATAGATAGCCACTCCTAGGGATGTAAAGTCTCTCTAGACAGTTTTAATCTTCTGGTTCATATGTATTAAATTTCATGGTTGGAAAGCTTTAGAAACATTGATAAACTTCACATTATTATAGATATCTTGGTTTTCCAAATAGACCTGAAAAACTATCAGCTCCCAGTGTCATTCAGACTGGCTATTCCTGTGGCCTCAACCAACCTCACTGTGTGGACTGGATGCCAGTCTCTGAAAAGATATGTTTAAGTCCTAATCCCAGTACTTGTGAATGTAACCTTATTTGGACAAATTACATCTTTGAAGATGTAATTAAGATCAGGAGCTCCAGATGTGATCATCCAGGTTTAACCAGGTGGACCCTAAATCAGATGACTATCTTAGAAAAATAAAGACAGCAGAGAAGAAACACAGAGAATATGTGAAGGTGGAGGCAGAGATTGGAGTTATGCAGCTACATGCCAAGGAGCACCAATGACGACCTATAGCCACCAAAAGCTAAGGAGGCAAAAAAGGATTCTCCCCTAGAGCCTTCAGAGGGAGCATTGTCCTACCAACACCTTGATTTTGAACTTTGGCTTCCAGACCGTGAGAAAATAAAATTCTGCTGGTTCAAGTCACCAAGTTTGTGGAGGTATGTTATAGCAGCCCTGGGAAATGAGCACACTAGCCGGTGGCAACATAAAGCAGGCTGTTAGGGACTGCTGTGTGCCTTTCCTGCCCAGGTCTCAGCTAGCCTGGCCCTGAAGACAGCAAAACCTGAAGTCATCTGAAACCTTGAAGCCCCACCTCTTCCTCCACCATTCTTGGTTTCCCCTCAAAATACAATCTTCTGATTTAGTCTCTTCCATACTTTAATCTTCAGTGGGATTGCACTGCTTCTTGCTTCCCCACGCTTCCACTTCTCCACTTCCTACAAACAGGACTGGCTACATAATTTGAGGGAACCATTGAAGATGGAAATGTGGGCTCATTTTAAAATTAAGAATTTCAAGGGGCGCCTGGGTGGCTCAGTTGGTTAAGCGACTGCCTTCGGCTCAGGTCATGATCCTGGAGTCTCGGGATCGAGTCCCGCATCGGGCTCCCTGCTCGGCGGGGAGTCTGCTTCTCCCTCTGACCTTCCCCCTCTCATGTGCTCTCTCTCTCTCTCTCTCTCTCTCTCTCTCATTCTCACTCTCTCAAATAAATAAATAAAATCTTAAAAAAAAAATTAAGAATTTCAAGACAAGAGCAGAAGAGCCAAGCATGGGTCCTTCTTAAAAGTAGAGCCCTGTGCTTCTGCACAGGTTGTATACCCATGAGGCCAGCTCTGCCTCCTAAATTTATCCACTCTGGCTTGGCAGAGTCTTTGTTCAATACTGATAAATCCCACTACCTTCATAACTTACTCACACTATGCTTTATCCATTTTCTTGCTTCACGTGAAAAATCAGCTTTTTTTCTGAGAATAGTTTCCCACAGATCTTCCTTCAGTACTCATTATTTTAACTCTCCAGGACCCCAAAGGGAGGCAGCATTGGCATCCTTGTAGCTCCCTAGTATTGCTTTTGAACAGTGTTCCACCTCTTATACCAGCCCTTGATCTGTTTAGCCTCTTGCTCCCTGTATGTGTACCTCCTGCCCCAACTCTGCACTGTCATCCAGTCAGTTCCAGATCATTCCACCAGATTCATGGGAATCTCACTCCTTCTCTATCTCATGGCTTCTTAACCACTGTGGGTGGCTGCCGTGTCCACGTGGATGGCCTTTTCAGTACCTTAGTCTCCAATTTCTTGATCTTCATTCTATGTCAGCTAACCTCACCCACTTTTCTTCCATAAACCATGTCATCACTACTACTAGAACTTTCAGGAAAACTGTCCCACCTTGACTACAATTTATTTTTCTCTCGCCTTCATTTGATTTATATCTGTAGTTCCTTGACTTCTTTTTCTCTCCTTATTTATGTCTTCACCTATTCTCCTATGTCATATTACATTAATCTCATAGCTCTGTCCTTCAACTACTCTCTTAGTAATGGCAGTCAACTTTTCTCCTTGTTTTTTCATCAGATCACTTGGTAAAATCCAAAGTTGATTAACCTTTCTGCATTTAGAGTCATATATTTTATTCAAATTCACAAAATGGTGTGCTACTACTTCCACCAATTTCTGGACTCAAAAGTATTTCTTTGGGCTTACGGTCAGCTTCTCTCCACCATTTCTAGCAATAGCTACTACAAACCTTTAGGCTGTTTACCTGATTGCATCATCTCCCTTACTTGCCTGATAGAAGTGAGAGACTACCAAAAATCTTCAATCCACTATAAGTAGACATAGACCAAAGCATTCTATAAATAGCATTTTCTTAAGTCATTATTTTGTCTTAATTGAAGGAAATGAGTTTACATTCTTTCATTTAAAAACTGCTTTTAAGCACTTGTTTTGTACAGGTATTATTCGAGCTACTAAAGATACAGTGTTCATGGAACATACATTCAAGTGGTTCTAATTATTTCAAATATATAATTTAAAAGTATATCAATGAGGACTAATCATTTTATCAAATTTAACCGAAAATACAAGTTTTACAAAACAAATTTTATGAGTATAAGGAATACAGATGAAGAATCATAAAAATCCAATCATGGTAGTGTAACTCACATATCTAAACATTTTAGTATCATTCTCTATTATAGGTTATCCAATTAAGACAGAATAATTTCCCTTAGTAATAATATTTATAATATATTTGATATACAAATATATTTGATAATGTCAAATAGTAAGTTTTGAAGTTACATTAAAAATATAAATAACTCTGAATCTCTTTAATTAATATTTGTATGACCACACAAGTAACTATGTTTTTAGAAAATAAAATGTACAGGTTGGCTTCTAGAAAAATCACAAGCTTTATTAACAGAGTGTAAGTTTAAATAAAGTCAAGCAACCTTTTTTTTTTTTTTTTTTTTTTAAGGGGGTAGGGAGAGCAAGAGAATCTTAAGCAGGCTCCACGCCCATTGTGAAGCCCAAAGCCCAGGCTCCACCTGGGTCTCAATCTCACAATCCTGAGATCATGACGTGGGTTGAAATCAAGAGTTGGACACTTAACTGACTGAGCCACCCAGGTGCCCCAAAAGTTGATCAACCTTAAAGGCAGAAAGATCTAAGTTCAAAAACTGATTTGCAGTCTTGTTAGCTATTTCACTTCATTCAAACCTTATCTCACCTTGCTGGGCCTCAGCTTATTAAGTGAAAATGGCAAGCAATGATTATTACTACATTGTGGAGGTAGAAATACATAATTTAAAGGGCCTGATTGTAGCACCATTAGTAGATACTTTAAATGAATTATTTTCCTGATTATATTTTCATATCTCACATAGCCTTTGCCTAGAAAGGGAATTTAGAAATAGTCAGTAGTGAAGTGGCAGGTATCATAGGCCTGGGTAGGAAGCCAGGGCACAGTACCTTCCTAAAAACTAAAAAGTATTAAGATTTGAGCACTAAAAATGACTTTCAGGAAAACAGAGGTGATCTCAGGACTTCAGTGAGGACAAACCACCTTCTCAGGAAGCAGAGAACTGTACCTTAATTTTTTTCAGCAGTATTGTCATCCATTTAATATGGCTTTTAAAGGACACAATGAAACCCTAATAATACGGACCTCATTTTCCTTAGCGAGAACCTTTAGATGAAACTGGATATGCATTGTTACCTGTTTTACTTTGTCCAAAAGTGGTCAGCTATTCCATGTTGCTTCCCAATCTGTTAAAATAATCTGCTAATAAACACGAAGACCCAAATTCCAGGTGCAGATAAGAAAACTATGCACATTCCTACCTTCTCCAAACAGCCGCGATTAGATCAAAAGGCAACCTTATGACACTTGGAGCACAAACCCTCCGGGCGCGCACAGATGGGTCAACCGACAAGTTGTCGCGTCCGGAAAGAGAGAGAGAAGCGAAATTCCTGCACTTACATCAAGCGAATTCTTAGAACCTGAACAGTCACCCAGGGAACCGAGAGTGGCAGACGGGGAGGACATCGGTGCTGTGACGATCCCCGACGATTAGTTGTCTGTTACCGTGCACACAGGAGAGCCAACAAGGAAGAGCCTCCGTCGCGCTAGCCCTCGAGCCCCGAGTCGCCCGGGGCTGCACCGCAAGTGGACACAGAAAAGGGTGAGGGGGGGTGGAGGGGTGCGCGCTCTGCGCTGGGGGCGGGTCCCGGCGGCCGCACCCTCCGCCCCCGAGTCGCTGCCACCTCCTGGCTGCGCCCCAGCTCGGCAGCTCAGACGCGGCCGCATCCCCGTGGACTGTAGAGGCGGCAGCGAGCTGGAGCCCGCGTCGCTGTTCTCGGCCACAGGGAGGCTGGGCGAGCCGGAGCGCGAAGACACCTGGCCCAGGCTCGGCGGGAAGCTCTGCGAGCCGCTGGTACGTACCAGGTGGAGGGGTAGCGGGCGTGAGTGTGGCTGGTGCGAGGAAGGAGGGAAAGGACTTGGGGAGTCGGGGGTGGGGGAGACTGAATGAGAGAAGATGTGGTAAGTGCAACTTTCCCATTTGCCTCTCAGTCTGCACAAACACGGGGGAATTCAAAGCAGGTGCCCCGTATGCTAGAGCGACCACATCATTACTATGCGAACTAAGGTACCTTTAGAGTGGAAGAGGGCGCTTAGGTCAACAGGGGTAACTAGGGAGGTCGGGTCACCTGCTTTTTGCCGGCTGTGCTCTGAAGGTGGACCTTAGTGACCTCCTGTCATAAGTTGTTGAGCCCTTAGTCTCTCTACCCGCAACGCCACGTCGTTTTCCTTGGGCTGCGCGTTCCAAACTCGCGGCCACCCGCTCGTCAGAGACCCGAGCCCTAACCCGCTCTGCCAGCGTCGAGCTCTGTGGCTTTAGCCAACTTGCCTCACTCCACTAGTCTCCGTTCATTCTTTGGCAAAATATGGAACTGATTAGACCGGATGATCCTGAGGGTCCCCTGCAGCTATTGGGATTTCCCCAAGCCTAGGACCCCTGCCCGCGAGGGACCCGAGTGTAAAGTGGTCGCAGGGGCTTAGGAGATGGAGGGCGTGGGTCCTCGTTGCTGCTGCTGCAGTCCTTTGGGGAAGCACCTGGAAGTGTCTTCTGGGGAAGATGGCCCAGCTGCCGCTGCCGGCTCTCTGCTGAGTGAGGCTGAGACAGACAGGCCAGGCCCATCCTCGTAGAACTCATCCCAGGAAGCTCAGCGGAACTCGGTTCCTTTGGAAAGTGCTTGGCATGAGCGGGACAAACGGGAAACACTTAAAAAAAACCCACAAAAGCCAAAAACAACCCCCGCCCCCCAACCCAGCAGGTATTATTAGTCAGAGTCTGCAGGACTGGAAAGTGGAGATTCAAGGCGGAAGACCACTTAAACATCCACTTAGAAAATAATCAAAAACTAAAAACAATTAATGGTTTGGATACCGAAAAAGTATTGGATAAGAATTACTATGAGCACTGCATTTCTCTTTGTGTTCATGTAGATTCAAATCCATCTCTCCACTCTTTACAAGATGCCTTTCTTCATACTGACATTGCTACACATTTAAAAAATCCTTCTGGGATTTAGTATTCAGAAAGCTCAGAATTTGGGTTATTAAAATGAGATGTGATGGCCACATAGCTCACAGAAAGTAGTGTAATGGAATAGATAGATTCTGGATCAAGGTTGGTTAGACCAGCATTTTTGAAAACCTTTTTTTGTTTCCTGCTAATATAAGCCATACTGGTCAATGCCTCTCTGTTCACACTATCTCAAAAGAGTTCATTTTCTAAAAAGATATTCTGGAAGATAAAATGATTGAATTTTGAAGTAAAGTATGATTTTTTGGAGGGAGGGAAGTCTTTAGTAGTTGATTTTAGTCTTATCTTTACCACATCTTTCTATAGCAAAATATCGAAGGCTAATGGAATGCTTTATGCAGGATATTTAAAAATATGTCACATTTCATTTGTGTTAAACAAATTTTCTCCTCTTTAGTCAATTTTAAACTAGAAATTTAGATATTTAGAAATTTACCCCTTTCAGTGATTTTTAAGGAAGAGTTACCAAGTTGTAAAAACATCACCATGATTCAGTTTTAACATTTTCATCACACCCAAGAGATCCCTCATGTCCATTTATAGTTAATCTCTGTTCTCACACCAGATTCAGGCAACCATTAATCTCTTTTAAGTCTCTATAGATTTGCCTTTTCTGGACATTTCATATAAATGGAGTCATACAATATGAGGTGTTTTGTTTACGGCTTCTTTCACTTAGCATAATGTTTTTGAGATTCCTCTAGGTTGTAGCATGTAGCAGTATTTCATTCCTCTTTATTTAATAGTTTTCCATTGTATGGATATACCACGTTCTGTCTATCTATTCATCAGTGAGTGCACATTTGGATTGTTTTCAGTTTGAGGCTATTATGAACCATGATGCTAATGACATTTACATGCAAATCTTAGTGGATATATATGTTTTCATTTCTCTTGGGTAGATATTTAGACTTGAAATTGCTGGGTTGTATGATAAACATGTCTAACTTTGAAAGAGCATTATAGAATGATTTTTATGTAGAAGTTATGTATTTATGAAATGTAGAAAATTCTGGAGAAATAAGTGTTTCTTACTAGATCATATATGATTTGATACATATGTAGAGAGAAGTTTGGGAGAGGAAACACTTTGTTTCCTTTCAAATTTAGAGCTCAAGTAATTTTGAAAAAGAAGTAGTATTTTTTCAGAAGTAAAATATTTTAAGGACAGTTGTTTTAGAGCAGTTTTAGATTCATAGCAAAATTGAAAGGAAGGTATAGAGATTTCCTATATACTCTGAGCTCCCAGACACGCATAGCCTTCCCCATTATCAAAATCCCCCACTAGAGTGGTACATTTGTTACAATGGATGAACCTACATCGACACATTGCAATCATTCAAAATCCATAGTTTACCTGAGGATTCACTCTTGTACATTCTATGGGATTGGACAAATGTGTAATGACAGGCATCCATCATTATAATATCATACAGAGTATTTTCATTGCCCTAAAAATCCTCTGTTCTCTGCCTATTCATACCTCTCCCCGATTTCTTTTGTTTTAATGCTTAAGGAGTGTAAATCAGGCTTAATGAAGACTAAATTTCCTTTAGTGTCCATTGAAAATGGAAAAGAAAGCAATTTGAAAATTGCGTTTTAAATGTTGATGAGACTCAGACCTGAATGGCTTGGTAGTAAATTCAATGGTTTTCTATTCCTTCAATACAAGATTTTAATTGAGTAAAAGATCATTTCTTTCTGAATATAAAAAACAACCCTATAAATCCTGTAATAAAATAAGCTTCCTTAGCCATGATGCCTCATAATTCTTTTAAATAATAATTAAACATAGTCTATTCTTAGATATAGAGATCTAAGGCCCATGATTGATTTGTGATATGTACAAAAATCATGTATTAAGGATAAATCTAGGTCTCCTATATTCCCGTTTTAAAACTTCTGCCATTGGGGTGCCTGGGTGGCATTGGTTAAGTGTCCAATTCTTGGTTTCAGCTCAGCTTATGAACTCAGGTTCATAAGATCCAGCCCTGCATCAGGCTCTGCACTCAGTGTGGAGTCTGCTTAAGACTTTCTCTCCCTCTCCTTTGCCTCCCCACCCCCTGCCAAAACAAAACAAAACAAAACAAAACTGCCATTAGTACAGTGCTCTTCTGAATCTTGTTGGTCTCAGAAATTTTCATGTTAATATGCTGTATGTACTTTTTATAAGTCATTATCAGTTAGTGACATTCCATAAAAAGAATTCAGGTTAAGAATTTGAACATACTTAGAAAGCCAGAAGTGGTTATTATTAATTTTTTTATTGGAAATACAATTGATTTTGAGAAATCAAATAGTCTACCTTTCACTGAAGTAAGATAAATTATTTCAGTTCTCAATGGCAAAAGCAGTGTTATGCCCAGGAGTGGTATATGTTGTAGGCTTTATAAGTCAGAGAGGATTTGTGTCCTCCATTCACTCCTATTTTTAAAATATGATGGTGTCCAAGAGTTGGAATGTTTAGTTAGAAAAGAATTTCAGAGCTGTCTAAATAAGAATAAAATAATTTGGATTTGTATATATTCCTGAACAGGAGGAGGTAATCTCACCTAGAATCCTGGATCAGTTAGAATAGGATTTCTCAGACTGCAAGGAGGGTCAAGGATATGGAGACACTTTGAGATTATGTAGTCTTGGAGCCAAGAGTGCTTGAAAACTGTTAGCGGAATTTACAGGGAAAATAAATGGAGCTAAATTTTTTCTTTTACCTCTTAAATTCTTCCTTCCCACAGTCCCTACTTTCTGCTAAGCCCTAATATCTACCATGTTGATGAAAAAGAATCCCCATTTGGGAATATGGAAGTCATCATGGTTAACTCTAAGGCTTTCATTTTTTTTTGAGTGAAATAAAGGAGGAAACTGAGGTCGAGTGTGATAGTTTTAGGAATAAAACCATGGAAAACAGGGAAGAGTTAAGCAATTTTCCCAAACATGCGTCTACTTAAATGACTATATCGTTCTTTACTTCTAGACTTCTAGACTAATCTTTATGGGCTGGGCTAATATGTCTCAAAAGAAAACTATATATATAGAGAGAGAGACTACATATATATTAAACTATATATATTTTTTATTTATTTATTTATTTTGAGAGAGGGCAAGTGTGAGTGGGGGGCGGAGCAGAGGGAAAGGGAGAGAGACTCTTAAGCAGACTCCATGCTCAGCACAGAGCCTGATGCGGGACTTGATCTCACAACCCTGAGATCATGACCTGAGCTGAAATCAAGAGTTGATTTGACTTAACCGACTGAGCCACCCAGGTGCCCTGAAAACAATATTTTAGAAATCAGTGTGTGTATGTGTGTGCACACACATGTGCATGTGTAACTAAGGATGTCTTACAACTCATGCAATTATATTAGTTTATTATGTTTGTTTATTTAAAAGATGAAAATAAGTGTTTCTCTCATGGAGTCTCTGAAGCCAGATACACTATTAAATTTCAAAACACTGAAATAAACCCCTCTTGTCTGCCTTTCCCAAAGAGGCCTTGAAATCTAATAAAAAGCTAGATTGTAGATATGATGGATTTTTTCACATTCTAAAGGTTTATAAAGGGTCCATCAAGCCAAAAGATGTTATAAAGTCCAAGGCTTCCACAGAAACCACTCTGCCTCTTAGTTTCTACATCCCTGAAAAAGGATATCTATCATAATTGTGTTCATTGCAGTACGGAAGAAGTAACAAAAATAAAAAGCAACTCTATATCTTGTGTCAACAAGGCTGATTCTTTCTGGGGGGACTCAGAAAGAGATCTACAACAATCTACATCTTTCTAATATGCCATGAAACTGTGTATTTGTGGCTATAGATACTCTTCTCGTTCTGAGGAGATCTGTTCCATGACTCTTTCCTAGCTTCTGGGGGTGGCTGGCAAATCCCTTGCAGCTGCCTCCTGGGAGCCCAAAAGAGAAACTGGAAAGGGTATTGTCATAGCAACAAGGGTATGTAGAGCGTCAAAATGTGTGGCATGATCAATAGGTCATACTCATGAGATGACCCAGTAGAAGAAGGGCTGAAAGGATTTTTTATTTGACAAGTAGAAAGGCAGAGGAACAGCTTTATGATCGGGAGGTGGAAGCCAGATTTTATTGGGTGAGAAATGGAAAGTAAGGGAATGGGGTCAGCCAGTGTTGAGTACTCATCCTAGGATTATAACCAAAAGATGGAAGAAAAAAGTGGGTGGGTAGTGGGGGTGAGGACATAGGGTCAAATTAATTTTTAGTTACTGTTTCAAGGAGAGCCTTGGTTCTCTCTTTAGAAGCCATGAAGAAGTAATTAGTGTGGAAGAGGCTGAAGGTACAGAAAAGAGAATTCATGGAGCAGATTTCCAAAGGAGGTAATGGGATTAGAACAAAAGTAGAGGCCTTCAACATGTATTTTTCAATTTGTAACACAAGCTTGAAATTTTTCTAAGGGACCATAATTATTTTTTCTTTCAGTGGAAATGATTATACACGTTAAGGGAATGGAAACTTCTTTTTTAAAGATTTATTTTATTTATTTCAGAGAGAGAGGGAGAGCACAGTGGGGAGGGGCAGAGGAAGAGGGAGAGTCTTAAGCAGAATCCATTCAGAGTGCAGAGCCCCATGCAGGCTCAATCTCACGACTCAGAGATCACGATCTAAGGTGAAACCAAGAGTTGAAAACAACCAACAGTGCATAACTGCCTTTGCCACCCAGGCGCCTGCCGGCGACGGAAACTTCTATTTACTGAGCAGCTTACCAGGCCCAGGCTAGGTGCTTTCACATATTTCATTTATTCTCCAACCTGTGGAGTTGGCCTTATGGCTCTATTTTCTAAATAAGTAGGTGAAGAAAGTGGCAGAGTTGAGATAAAAAGCCAGGTTTGACTGGTGCCTAAATTCACAGCCTGCCATTCTAACTTGAAATACTCAGCTCATTCACTCATATTGGACATTCTTTTTTAAAAACATTTATTTTTTCATTAATATATTATTCATTTTATAATCTTCCTAAATTAGCCCCCTATTAGTTTTCTTTTTTAATTGTTGTTGTTGTTTTAATGTAAGCTCTAAACCCAATGTGGGGCTCTAACTTGTGACCCCAAGATCAAAAGTCACATGTGCCAGCCAGGTGCCCCTCATATTGGACATTCTTTTTTTTTTTCCGTATTGGACATTCTTAACCGTCACTGCTGAATATAACACATGTTCTGTGCCCCTCCTCATATTAGTTGTTAAGATGGTTACAAAAAAGCAATGTGATAACTTGGGCAGTGTGTCCACTGTATCCTGACATAGTCAAAGTCCTGTACCACTGAACCAGGTTTGGTCTACACCAGGTCATTTCAGGTTTTCCATTCATCTGTACCATATGGATATGACAGTGCAGAAATGGGACCAGTCTACAACATGGGGGGGGTGAAATTTTTATTTGTTTGCTTCAGGGAGAGAGGGAGCAGGTTTTCAGGGGGAAGTGAGACATATTTTCCTCACAGGGTAGATATGGGTCCACTCCCTGAGATGTTTGTGGAATTTTGCCAAAAAATATTAAGATTCAGGTAAAACCCAGGATAAGTTGTTCCAACTCTGAGGAGTCCGTGTTTTGGGTTCTAGTTTGAATCTTTTGAAAAGACATATAAACCATTCAGTTTTAACTGCAAAATGGGGGAAACAAAGCACTTTTTTCCTCATAGAATGTTTATTTTTACCAACTTTAAATAAGTACCCTATTTTATCCTAATTTGTGGAAAACTTTTTATATTATGTATCAATAATTATTATTGGTCTTAATAGTCAATGGGTTCAATTCTTCAGTTTGTTGGTTTTATCTCAATATGATCCACTTGAAATATGGATTAATGAAATCAGGATTTTGTATAATGACAACAGTTTAGGTTTTATCTAAAAACATCTCAAATTATCTTACAAAAAGATTGTTAAAAGTTTACTTTATTTATTAACTTCTTTCAGATATTATTTATCATAAAGCCATTATGTAATTAAGAACATTTAAAGATTTTTAAATTTAAGTTTTAATATTCAATACTGATTATCTTCCAGTCTTGGTACATTTATAAGGTTATATTTTTATATATAATGGGATACAGATTGTAACCTATTGCAAATTTTTTAAAAACTAGCATTTTTTCCTTCTTATGTAAAGTGACGCATGAAATAGTTTTTGGCTAGGTGAACTTACAGTTCACTTTCCAGTTTACCAAATAAATGGGTACATTCTAATTCTGCTCTATGCTGTGGTAATCATTGATTTGAGAACTGAGAAAACAAAAGAAAAACATACCCAATCCATTACAATACATTGCTTTAAATATTAGCAATGTTCAAATGTAGAATTCAGTTTTTCCAAGAACAATATGTGCTTGCTATTGTAAATTCTTTACCAAGAATCACAGATTCTTACTCAATCTTATCTTTTTTTGTCAATTATCCCTTGTTATATTATAATAAGTTATTGTGCATGTTATTTCCAGATCAGGTAATGTTTGCCACTTAAAATACTACTAAGTTTTAAACTTTAAAATTTTTAAAGTGTTTTTGAGGTAATATACATTGCAGTGAAAATCAAGAAATTTCAGAATTGCATTAAGAAGAAAATAGTCTCTACCGGTATTTCCACCAAGAATTATAAAATCCTTTGCACATATGTAGCTTTAAAAAACCAACACTGATGTAACAGACACCCTATCTCTCACTTAATATATCATCTCAATATATGTTTCCTAGGCAATAAATTATATTTTTAATGGCTGCATAGTGTTCTGTTACATTTTTAAATAATCCTTATTGGTAAATATGCAGAATGTCTCCAAGTTTGGTTTAATTAACAATATCATAGTAAATAACTTTGTTCATAATTTTTACACACTTTACATACCTGTTTGATTAATTCCTTTGGATAAATTTCTAGACATAAAATTGGTAGGTCATAACATATTCACTTTTTTTTTTAATTTTTTTTTTAAAGATTTTATTTATTTATTTGACAGAGAAAGACACAGAGAGAGAGGGAACACAAACGGGGAGTGGGAGAGGGAGAAGCAGACTCCCTGCCGAGCAGGGAGCCCGATGCGGGACTTGATCCAGGGACTCCAGGATCATGACCTGAGCCGAAGGCAGTCGCTTAACCAACTGAGCCACCCAGGCGCCCAACATATTCACTTTTTAAAGACTTGATACATTTTGCAAAATTTCAGAGGGCCTATAGGTTTTATACTCTAAATAAAATTTTTACTAATATACTAAGAGTGTTTCAAAAATTTAAAATTTAGAAACCAGTGGGAAAAGATAGCTCATATTTGTATTTCTTTGATCAAATTTCTTTGACTATTTTTAGTTAGTCAATATGTTTATTGGATATTTTAGTTTAATTTTTCTGAGTTGCTTTTTTATATTTTTTGCCTACCTTTAATCCTTTTTTGTTTGTTTTGAACTTTTTATTCATAAGATTATTAACTCCTTGTGTGTCTGTTACACTGCAGTTTTTATTTTTACTATTTTTTTAAAGAATTTATTTATTTATTTGAGATAGAGCGAGAGCGAACGAGAAAGCATGAGCAGGGGGGAGGGGCAAAGGGAGAGGGAGAAGCAGGCTCTCCACTGAGCCCCTAGGGAGCCCAACGTGGGGTTCCATCCCAGGACCATGACCTGAGCCGAAGGCAGACGCTTAACCAATTGAGCCACCCAGGCGCCCCTTACACTGAAATTTTTAAATCAGTTTCTTTTTTTTTTTGCCATTAGTTATTTAGGGAACATTGCTTTGTAGAATACTTAACATTTTATGGATGTCAAAGCTATCAATTTCTTGTATAGTTTCTTGTTTTGTTAAGCTTGGGAAGAACCTTCCCACTTATAAAATATTCACCTACTTTTTTGTAGTACTTTGGATTTTTTTTTAATTTGAATTTTTAATCCTTTGGAATTTATTTTAGTAGGCACTGAACCAGGGGAAATGCCTTTATTACTATTATTATTTTTTAATGGCCAGTCTTGTCTTGAATCCATTTGTTCTATAACTGATTCCTTCTCCACTGATTTGGATTCCATCCCATGGCTCCTTGTTCCTGTACCTCCTTGGAGCCCACCTTCCTTATAGCTGTCCCTACTACTGTGAAGTCCCACAGACTTTCTACTCACACACTTTTTTTTGCCACTGTTCCTGCACATGACTGCAGGCTCTTTGATTGTCTCCCCAAGATGCCATGATCCACATCTGTCACTCACCACCTCACCCCAGAAGGAAAAGGAATTCCATGCCCCATATCATAATTGCTAGCTCTTACTAAATTCCCATATCACCAGTTTTGGAGCATAAAATTTTTTTTAGTCTTGAAAAACAGATAATTTTCTAATGCTTCAAACCTCTGTTTTTATCTTTTGTCTACTCATTTTTTCTCTCTGCCTCGAAACTTTATTATGCTTTGTGCTGTCTCTCCTTAACCTAATCTCTGCTATTTTTCTTCTTCAAAACCATTTGATCATGCCCTCTGGAACACCTATTCAATCACAGTAAACTCCTCTTTACCTCCACTTTTTTCCCTGTCCGTGAAACTTGGTATCTCACTTCCTCTGAGCTCTTTCTGTTGGAGACTGTTTATTATTCCAAAGTTCATGAATCTCAGGGTAGAGAGGTGGGTCACATGCCCTCCATCTATCCATATCCCACCTCTAAACCATTATTTCTCCACCCTCTTTTACTCATCCCAATTTCTTTGAGCCATCTGGCTATACTGCCCTCTACCATTGCTCATTCCTATCATCAACTCGCCACTTGAACAAACCCTACTTCACTGAACACTCTAGTGACTGGTCATCTTTTCCCAGCCTTCTGTACTCAATCTGGGTGACTTCATATCTACGTCTAACACCACGACCTCTCAGTTTTTCATCTCTACAACCCAATCAGTAATCTTTTCTTTACTACTTCTCACCCAACCATTTCTGTAGCCACACCCTGGACTTGTTATCATATGAAATTATTCCTTCCTACAACTTTAAATTCAGAAACTCTCTGGGCATAGCACCCTATATTCCTTTTTTTTTTTTTTTTTTAACACCAATCCAAAGATTTATACCTACATTTGTCCTTAGGCTTCACTGGGATGGCTGATTTTTGACACATCTATTTTCACGCTCCATACTCTTACTGCTTGGAGTAAGATGTTTTGCAGTGGATTCCATGTTTCCATCAGCACAAGTCAGTGAAGAACCAAGGAACTCTGTGTGGTTCTGGCTAGTCCCTGACCACCTTCTCCCCTACAACTACAGCAACTTCACAGCCTCATCTATTTTGAGTCCTTCATGACCTAATGTCCTCCTATCTTCTTGTTTATGCAAATTACTGGAGGGATCCTTATACTCCCAAAGAACATGAGCAAATTTCCCGGCTTTTCTGGACCTGAGAGTTTTCCCAGGATGCTATCTATGCTATCTATGTAGAGTAAGTCAATGACTTTAAAGAGTCTACACTTTTGAAATTTTTGAAATCCCTTAGTTTCTTTTTATATATCACCTGTCTTCATCTTCATGCTCTGCTTGGTGACAAAATAGCTATCAACAGCTCCTGGCCTAAATTCTCAAGTTTAAATTCAAAGAGAAAAAAGTATTTTTACCTAGTAGCTTTGGCACCAGTCCTAAGATGGACTAACTTGTATCATGAACTCACTCTTTAAGCATTGCTGGGTTGGAAAAATGTAGTAAGTCTTCTGGGGCAGGTTTGAGTCATGCACCACTTCTGAACGAATCACTGTGGCTAGGTGCATCTGGAGCTCAGATTTGTAAGATCTGAGTCTCAACTTTATTCTTGGAAACAACTGAATCACATGGAGTAAATACAGGAGGGAAAGCTTCTCAAAGTGGAAATGGATGTTGAGAAGATGAAATTTTTACTATCCGTCAAACTGGTGACACACAGGTTAAAACAAAACAGAAGCACAAACGGGTGCTGATTAAACTTGTAAGACTGTCTTGTGAATAAAGACTGTAAATGTTATTAGTGCATAGATTTTATGACATTTATTTAGCAACATATTTAATATCCTGAGTCTTTATTCTTTGTAGTTAAGTTACAAAATAATTAAGCTTTGTATAAATAAATTTTGTTTGTTGTAATCCTCTTTAATCATCACTAATGGATTTTATTTTAATTCTGCCTGTTAAAATAATATTTTGAAGATAAATAATAAATAAGGAAATCCTTCTTTACACAAATATTTTTGCAGCTAACATTTAAGAAGACATATTAACAAAAAAAGAAAACATATTGACACATGATTTGGGAGATAACAGTAGAATTTATAACTAAACTAGAAATTAAAAAGCTTGACTGTAAGGCCAACTCAGATTTTAATTAGTCATGTGACCCTGAAGAAGTCTCTTAATCTTTTCAGATTTCAGTTTTTTGTCAACTTGATTATACTAATATGAATAATATGATTTCAGTTCTTCATCATGAAATCAGTACATTGAAAAAAGTACCTGAATTATTCTATTAGAGTCTATAGTTCCATATTTTAGTGCTACATGTGCCCATTCATTTTCAGGTTCATTTCTCTGGATGCTTATGGATGTCCTTCATTAAAGCTTTTTATGGGGGCACCTGACTGGCTCAGCTGGTGGAGCATATGATTCTCAATCGGGGTCGTGAGTTCGAGCCCCACATTGGGTGTAGAGATTACTTTAAAATAATAAATAAATAAAGTGTTATGGTATTTAAAAAAGAAAAAAAAAAGCTTTTGGGTGACTGGGTGGCTCAGTTGGTTAAGTATCTGCCTTCAGCTCAGGTCATGATCCCAGGGTCCTGAGATCGAGTCCCGAGTCAGGCTCCCTGCTCAGTGGGGGAAACTGCTTCTCCTTCTCCCTATGCTGCTCCCCCTGCTTGTGCTCTCACTCTGTCAAATAAATAAATAAAATATTCAAATAAAGTAAAATAAATAATAATAGAAAAAGCTTTTAATGAATTTTGGAACCCATCACATGCATCTCTGATGTGAATACTTAACTAAATTCAAATAAACAAGTATCTATTAAAAAGCACCCTCTTGGATTCAGGTACTTGTGGTTAGTGATATAGTGCATACAGGAATGAATGAGACTCCATCCTTTCTAAAGAAGCTTAGAATTACATCTGTTTTGAGGAGGTGGGGGAAGATAATATACACAACTTTCCTGCAAGGCAGACAGTAGTAAGGACCACAAAAGAACTAAAAATTGCTGTGGGGTTTCAAAGAAGAGAAAGATAAACTTTAAGATTAATCAGAAAGACTTTATTGAATATGTAGTAATTGGGATGGTCCTTGAAGGACTGATGGAATGTCAATGACTGGGCAAGATATCCCTGATTGAGAAAACAGCATAAACAAAGGTACAAATACAGAAAAGAGTGGGACAGAGCTATGTAGAATTATTTAGGGACTGGGAGAAGATAAGGGTGGAAAGATACATTGGAGCTGTAGTGAAAAATCTTAAATGCTGGCATGAAGACTTTGGACTTAAATTTATAGTTAATTTGCATTCTCACAAGTTTTTGAGTAGGGAGTCATATAATCAGTGCTGCACTCTGAGTCAAAAATTATTTTGACAGTTTCTTTAGATGAGGATAAATACAAGAGTGGTGTGCAGTTTTAAAAAGAAACCAGATAGAGAAAAAATGGTTATTAGTAGAATTGGTTTAAAAAATACTAAAGGAGGGGTGCCTGGGTGGCTCAGTCGTTAAGCGTCTGCCTTCAGCTCAGGTCATGATCCCGGGGTCCTGGGATGGAGCCCCGCATCGGGCTCCCTGCTCGGCGGGAAGCCTGCTTCTCCCTCTCCCACTCCCCCTGCTTGTGTTCCCTCTCTCGCTGTGTCTCTCTCTGTCAAACAAATAAAATCTTAAAAAAAAAAAAATACTAAAGAATTCTGGTTTATAGCCAATTCAATATGAATTGGTATTGTCAAGTGTTTGTCCAACAAAACTAGTATATTTGTAAGTTGTATTAAAGGCAGTGTCTTATCCAGAACAAAGGAAGTGATGGCCCAACTCTGTTCTGCCATGGTCAAATTGTTTTCCTTCTTCTCCACCAAAAAATTCCCAGAAATCTAGAGGCATAACTCAAAGTGCTCCATAGAAAAGGGCAGTTTCTCTGAAGTTTTATACTCATCTGACAAGTATTAATTTCACATTCTACTTTATAATGTGTTTATTTTGTTTTAATATATAAATATGCTTTAATATATATACTATCAAGTAAGACTGCTTTCATATACAAAATTTATCACGTGGTTGTGAGTACTTTCTGACACAAATACTTCCAAGAATACAAGTTTCCTAGTTTCAGAAGTGCACAGCCTTAGCAGTGTGTGGAACCCACAAACTCTTAATAGACTAAGCATTCATAGGCTCACAATTCAGATTTCCATTGATTAGAGTTTGTGTTGCATGGGTTAACCTAGACAGTCATGTTACTGCTAATATCAAAGTATTTGGCAATATGGTTGCGTAAACATATATGTGAACTTATTATGGAAAAATCATAAAAGCATTGTTATATTCGAAAATGGAGGCCTGTATCTCTGGTGGTGCTGAGGTAAGAGGTTGAGAGGCTTTGAGATACTACACTTGGTTGCAACATTTGTGAGCTTTTGTGTTTTGTTTGGTCATCTTCCTATTTTTAAAATTAGTGCTTTGATAAACAGAGATGTTGAATAAATAAAATTTTGTGAATTATTATTTAGGAAATTTTAAGATGAGAATAACTTTTCCTTGCTTTTTATTTGTCCTTTAGTTAATTTCTTTTATACTCTCTTCTGTATTTTAGTTCCAAGATTTCTGTGAAAACTTTTTTAAAAATTTATTTATTTATTTGAGAGAGAGAGAAAGAGAGAGCACGCATGAGTGGGGAGAGGGGCGGAGGGAGAGGAAGAGAGAGAATCTCCAGCAGACTCCCCACTGAGTGTGGAGCCTAACGCTGGGCTCAATCTCAGAACCCTGAGATCATGACCCTGAGATCATGACCTGAGCTGAAATCAAGAGTTGGATGCTTAACCGACTGAGCCACCCAGATGCCCCTCTGTGAAAGCTGTTTTAAGAGTCTCTAATCTGAATGGGAAATTATCTTCCCAGAGACCAGCTCCAGACCAGCTTTTAGTGATTTGATTGCGAGACCATGTAGCTCCACTGAGTTTCATGTTATTATAATTATAACAAAAGGGGCACATGCAATCTGATTATTTTAGCCATAATACTGGATGGATTGTATCAATGCAGAGGTATCTGCTTATTTACCTTCAATGATTCATCATAGTTTAGGGAGAAAAAGACTACCCCAAAAGTCAGGAGACTAATTTATTTTTGGTTTTTAGTAAATTGTTTAATTAACAAGTTAAAAATGCCTAATCCTCATGTATTTTACCATTTTGCCCAGGAGCACAATTTTCTCATCATTATTAAACTATATTATAAACTCATTCTTAATGCTAGGGAATATGCCAGGCACTGAGGAAAGCAGGTTGAATAGAATAAGGTTCTAGCCTTTGAACAATGGGCTAATGTGAAGTAGGTAAATAACTGTGAAACAGTATGACCAATGCCATCATAGCAGTGTGAATCAGGAATAAAGATGCTCAGAGGTGGTTATGAGTCGTTCTAAAATCAGAGACAGTTTCTTAGAGGAGGTGATGTTATTGTTACATCTTGACAGATAGCCAATAGTTTGCCAGGCAAAGGGGAATGTGTCCTGAGAAGAGGAAAGAGACTTAGAGTGCGTGAGGTGTTCAGGGAACTACAATTAAATCACATGGTGGACTAAGCAGATGTGGCTGGAAGTTTGATGGGAAGTAGATTCAGAAATGCCTCACATATCATGCTAAATAGCTTGGACTTGACTGATGGTTTTGAATTAGTGGAGTAGCAGAATCCTATTTGTATCTATAGTGTCCTGGTTGCAAGCCCATGTCTTTCGGAGCACCTACCTCTTCCTCTACAATAGAGATTGTAAGGGACAGTAGGGAAGATTGGGGCAAGGCTGTACTCATGCACTGATGTGTAAGTTTTTAGATTGGTTAGACTTTTGTCCTAAGGTTTTTAGATTGATTAGGGCTTTGTCCTAAGAGGTAGGTTGGATATAGATGGAAAAATACAACAGTTTAGATTTGTTGAATGTAGAAGGAGACATTGAAACTGAAGATGTAAATGTGGGTTTAACTATTGATTATAACTGAAAGTCTTTCCTAGAAATTGCTGTACTTTGAGTTATGTGTTAAAATATGTTAGGAACAGACTTGTAAAATTCTTATGTTTTTCCCATTTTTTGGTCTGTTAACAGACGATATCTAAATAGCAAAATTCTTTGAAATTATGAAAGCTTTGAAAGCCATATTTTAAATGTGGTTGAAAAAAGAATGACCTCCTTTATGCGTGTGTGCGCTTTTTTAAATAGACTTTTTTGGCCACAGATTTTGGCTCTGATGCATTAGTTTTCTGTCAGCTTCTCTAAAGATCCAGGGATAGAGTTTAAATTAAGGATACATTCAAGAGTACCCTTCAGGGGAGGAACTAGCTCTGCTCTGATTTTTATTTAGCGACAGTTGGAGAGCATTCTGAGAAATGTGTAGATTATGTAATTAGTCACTTAGGGCCCCTGGCCTCCTGTTACCCTGCCTTCTCGAGAAGCAGTGCTCTGGGAGCAGCTGGGTCAGACTCAGCACTGCTATTGCCTAGCAGTCCCCGTGGAGCAGTCATAAGGGGTTGTTGCCGAGCAACCTGGGGGCCATGGTGGTGCATCATCCCCCATGGAGTTTTACAGTAGTGGGCCCACCCCCATGGACGAAGTAGTACAGTTTGGCAGGGGGCCAAGCCTCCCTCAGAGGCACAAGGGTTGTTAGCAGTAAGTATTTGACCTTAGAATCAAAGATGATAATTTATGTTCTATGAACATGCAAGCAATTTATGGAATTATTGATGTAAATTTAATTAAACATGAACTGGGAGCAAGTCCGGTAGCTGTCGCAGCTAGAGTTCTCATTTCAAATACGTTCTTTCCAGTTTTTTTCCTCCTTCAGGCTTAGTTGCCAGGTAAGTTTCTGGGTAATGGAAAAATAATTTTTCTTTATGCCTCGTGGAATATGTAATTTTCCCTATTAACATTATTTAGCGAAAGCAAATACTTACATTTGAAAAATCAGCAAACTGACTCTGGTCTGGTCGAGTCAGAAGATAATTCACCAGGCCCACATCTTATTTTATTTTTAATATTTGACACAGTCCATAAATGACTCTTCAGGAGAGTTGATAAAATGTCAAAACTAATCAGCTTTCATAAGAAGGCTTAGTTCTGCTTTTAGGATTTAAAGTTGCCTGTGTTGAGCACTGGCTTCTCCTGAAGATCCAGGCACATATTTTGAAAGCCAAAATTGAGCTCTTTCAATATCTTGGAATAGCACATGGTCTCATCAAAGGCTGAAGTGTGAAGCAACGGAACGTGCAGCTGTCAGATTTGAGAAATAATTAACACTGACCAGCTAGAGGCAAGTGATATGAACCTTATGTCCCTTCGTCCCACTTCGTTTTCATCTAGTGCTTCTGGCCTTGGGCTGTAACTGCCTGCTGCCGTGGGGACAAAGGGGAAGCTTCTTTGTGGCATTAGGTCTATATTCTTTGAGGGAACTATATTCTTTAAAAACAACAATGATGACAACAACAACAAAAACTTAAAAGCTTAAAAATTCCTCTCAAGAATTTCGCACAGATTTTTGTTTTACACTCATAATGCACACTCACTAATGTATCTAAGCCAGTCAATTGGAGGACTACTTGGATATTTATATCAATACTACATAGAAAACTTTAATGTCTTTCTAAGATGCCTTATTTATAGCTACTTACCATTTATATGTGATCATTTTGCTCTTTTTATCATATGTATCATTGGTAGGAGCATTCTATTTATTTTTATACAAAGTTATAGAAGCACAGTATGTACCCGGCTTTATTCTTTTTAACTTCAATTAAGTACCCATGCTATTTAAACCTCCCAGTAACTGTATGTGATGGGTATTATTATTAAGATTATTTTACCTGTGGGGAAGTGTAGGCCTGCCCAGAAAGGTTAAGTAATGGGGCCAAATGTACACAGTGAAGATTTATGATCAGAAAGTTTGTCTTTAGAATCTGTGCTCTCGATCATTACAGAATACTTTAAGTTCCATGTTATTTCATGAGGGCAACTCAGTATTCACAACAGACTTGTTTCAGGTTCTAATGATATGATGAGAGAATGCAAGAGAGTGCAAACTATGAAATCATTTATATAACTAAGTTTGCTTATTTTGTGCTATGGGCCTATAGTCCACAGAAGGGAGCCTTTTTAATCATGCTTCTTTACATCCACCCAAATTCTGTGAATGTGTAAGATAAATTCAGCAGGCACTTGGCGTTGAGGTTGTTTCTCTTCAGTATGAGATGTGAGGTATATATATATATATTTTGTGTGTGTGTGTGTGTGTGTACGAGATGTGCAGGAATGGGAAGTGGTTAAAAGAAAAATGAAAGGAAATGAATAAGTGAATTGTTTTTGGATCAATTCTCCAAAAAAAAATTGTATTTCCTAGAGCTTTGAAGCAAAACAATAAGTGTTAAGGAACTACTGTTTATTTTATTTTATTTTATTTTGGAACTACTGTTTAGCCATAAGAGAAAAATAATATAGGGGAAAAGTCCCAAAAGAAAATATCCCAAGAATATTGTGAGGCATCATGGTGCACAGTGGATCCATCATAGGCTTTAGAGTCAGATAGAACTGAATTTGAATCCTGTCTCCGTAACTTATTAGCTATGTGACCTTGGGGGGAGGTATCTCGCCATTTCTAAGCTTTGAAAAAAGTCCACTAGGCGGTAGATTAATTGTGATGATGAAATGGAATAAAATGCTAAGTGTCTAGCAAGGCTTATGACACAGAACACGTGTTTATTAAATGTTAAAATCCCTTTGTCTCCTCTTCCTCCCAGCAGCAGTGACATTGACAATGAAATGAAAAGAGAGTTATCCCGGGCACCAGAAGGATCAAGGGAATTTCACAGTGGGATTATGGGGGCAGAGTGTGTCAACATTTTTAAGACAAAGTTGATCAACTTTGCCAAATTCCTATATAAAAGCAGTTGTACAATGCAGGCAGTACATTTCTAATTAGAAAACTTGGTTTTACTTTGTCTATTAAAAATGTTTATAACATTGACTTGAATCTAAGAGGACAGCTGGCTGTTTAACTATTTGTCTTAACTGAAAGGGAAACATGAGTAGATCTCTGATTCTTAGTAATTTTCACCCGTTCCTCTTAATTCATTCTTCAGCTACCAAGACTTCATTCAAAAAATGTTTAATAATTTCAGATAAATTAAAAATATGACATTTAGGTAGCATTTTGATTTTGGTCATTGGTGGATATTTCTTATCAACTACTCTAGCTGTAACCTTCTCTCTCCTGAAAGGATCTGTGTTTCTTCTGTGGTATCTCCCACGTAGTAGACAACGTTTGTTGCCTGAATGAGTGGATGAAACAGGTTATTTAGAATTTTATATATGTACAATAGCTACTAAAGCTTTTGAAGGTACAGCAGTTGCCAAGGATTTGGTTAGCAGGTTGGTTTAAAAACTGTTATAGAGGGGTGCCTGGGTGGCTCAGTCAGTTAAGCGTCTGCCTTTGGCCCAGGTCATGATCCCAGGGCCCTGGGATCGAGCCCCGCATCGGGCTCCCTGCTCTGCTGGAAGCCTGCTTCTCCCTCTCCTACCCGCTCATGCTCTCTTTTGCTATCTCTGTCTCTCTGTCCCTATCTCAAATAAATAAATAAAATTAAAAAAAAAAACTGTTATAGAAATAAAGCATATAAGGCACCTGGGTGGCTCAGTCAGTTAAGTGATTGCCTTTGGCTCAGGTCATGATCCTGGAGTCCCAGGATCCAGTCCCGCATCAGGCTCCCTGCTCAGTGGGGAGTCCGCTTCTTCCTCTGACCCTCACCCCTCTCGTGCTCTCTCTCTCTCATGCTCTCTCTCTTTCTCTCTCAAATAGATAAAATCTTAAAAAAAAAGAAATCAAGCATATATAGTAGGAAAAATAGGAGAGAATAGGTTGAGTTAATGAGAGGGAAACTTATAAGAATAAGTAAATAAAGGAATTTGAATAGAATAATGCTAATTTTATTGTAAAGATGTTTATAAATGAATATACAAGTTTTCCATATTTTCACATTCATGTATAAATTCATCTTTTTAGAAATAGAGCAAGAGTGAACATAAAACATTTGCAAAGCTTTATTTTAAAGTTATGATGTATCTTTTTCTTATGCAAGTAAAGATGTATGAATTTTCCATTCAGTAATCACTAATTGAGTACTTACAGTATGTCGTGCTAAGTCCTGTGGATGGATGAATAAAATATTGCCACTCAAGATGTTCACAGGCTGCTAGGGAAGATTGTCACACACAGCGCTGTTAATGCAAAGCTGACCATGGTTAGCACACCAGAGAGTTTTGAACGAAGTGATTTAGTGTCAGGGCTTATGATTAGTATCAAACTAGAGCAATTCCAAAGAGCTTTACAAAAGGAGCAGTGCTTGAGTTGGGATCCTTTAAAGATGGCCCAGAGTCTGCTACTGAGAGCAAAGGATGATATGCATTCTAGGCAGAAAAGCAGGGTGTTTTTTGTATGTCCTATTTGTGCAGTTCTTTTGTCATTTGTTGCTAGCCCGATATGGCCAAGGGGTTCAAACCAGCACATCTTATCACATCTTGTGCAAAGTCTCATGCATGGAAGGCACTCAGTAAATGTTGGTTTTGAGTATCTGAACGAATAAATGAACACACTTATAGATCCTTCTTAATATGCAACAATAATTTCAAGAAAAATTATACTTCATGGAGGGTTATTTTCTTTACCTGATTATATCTATGCAATTCAAAGGAAAATTTAAACTTTGTAAACTCTGATTAATATTCATCTCACCAAATTTTAGGAAAATAAAGCTGTGGTCTTTATTCCTATCACTCTGCACTTCTCTCTATATACTTAATTTCTACACTTTCTTTGGTTTGTTTAGGTGCATGAGTTCAAATATATTTCCCCCCTCCTTTTTTTTTTTTTTTTAGTCTAAAATAAAAACATTCCTGAACTGAGGCTGCAGTGCTGTTTATATATGAAGTGGTGTTTGGGTTGATATTTTGTATTTCCTCTTTAGAAGCCAAACAAACTCATCCTGTTATACACATTCCACATTCTCCAGTTAAAACCTACAACACAATGATAGAAAATAGGCAAATATTTCATATTGGAAAGGGTCCAGTAATGTCTGGAGGAATTATCTGGGTTTTAAGGAGATTGCATGAACATTTGTGCTACAAATGAGAGTTGGGTTATTTTAGTTCCGGTAGCTTTAGCCAATTAAAATTTGTCACTGTTTTGAGCCCCTTCTCCCTTTCTTTCCTCTTTAGATTCAGCGTGTCTTGGAAATCCAAATATGTTAGAGTATGATTCCTTTGGTATTTTTCCCCCTTTGGAAGCCAAAACAAAACTCTTTAGAACATCACAGTCCCAAAGGGAAGCTGCAAGACTTAAAAGTGTGATCACAGCTACCTTTTCTGGGATCCCAGTCTGAATCTAGAGTTAACACACAAGAAGCACAGTTTTTATCTCTGCAGTTCTTCAGGGAGGGTAATAGCAGTATTGCACATTTGGTATTTTATTGTATGGGATCACCCTTGATTCCCAGAACAACCTAGAGAGATAAGCGGGATAAATATCTCCATCCCCATTTGATAAACAAGGCTCTGCCATTTGCTTAACAAGAAAGGAGATGACTCATCAAAGCCCACAGCTGATAAATTGGATGAGCTGGAACTAGAACTAAGGTCACTGCTTCTGCCTCTTTATTACAATGCCTTAGTGCTTTCTTGTGCTGGGTTACTTGTAAGCTGTGAGGAAATACGGAAAGCAAAGGAAAGAGAAGAGTAGTGAAATTATTTGAAAACTACCTTAATAGATGGCTAGCATAATGCTGTTGGCATTTGGGAGACAAGATACTTTATTTGAGAATAATGATTCAGTATTTCCACTATGTATAATTCTTGGGGTTCATACAAGTGAAAAGTTCAGTGAGTGTCCCAACATGAATGATCTGTGCAATATGGACCGGAAGGGGCATGTGTCAAACCAGGGAACCTAGTGAGAGGTGTCTTAACATCTCTAAGAACTGATCGGGTGGAGGAAGGTGTGGGCCTGTGGGAATGGAATTGGAAGGGTGAGCTGAGGATCATTTTGAGCCTGAAATAGACAGAACTTGGTGGTTTATGAGGAAGAGGGGAGAGGAGAAAACAGCAGACAGCCCTGGACTCTTTCCTGCTCTGAATAACCCTCGTCAAGTTAGGCGGCACATACAAGCATAGGAATATTGATGCTCCTGGCCCCACGTTTTGTAGAAAAAGGAACAGATAAATCTCTGTAACATGAAACATGGTGCTCTCATCTAGGACAACTAGGCATTTACCATGTGCTCACATATGTAGACTGCCCAGGCAAAAGGGGGTCTGGTTCACCCAGTGATCAGTTGTAGCCACCTCCATCAGGAATATATGTGGATGAAAATAACCAAGTTGTTTTCTGTATTATTAGTTGTAAAATAGGGGTTTTTGATATATAAGTACTGAAAAGGATATGAACAGGAAAACCAAGCAAGTGGGTCGGATGCCTATTCACAGCAAGTTTTCAAGTTACCTCTTGATTTCAAGGCATTACATGCAGGCTGAATTTTATGGGGTTTGTTTTCTCTTCCAGAACTCCAAATATTATGGGAAAGACAATGTCCTTGCTCCTTGGCATTGGAATTCAAAGATGGACTGCTGTAGGGATTTATTGCTTTTAAAATCACACATTTGAGAAAGGTTGTCACTCAGCTCATGAATCTATTTTCAATGGAAATTTGAAAAGCTGAATAAAAATATATATCTTGCTGTATTGTTGATTTTACCATTTAGTAAGAATGTGTGTGACTGCTCTTGTTACCCAGTCTTAGAAGCAAAACAGAAGACAGATTGCTCAGAATACAGTTGATGAGTTTGAACAGTGAACAAATAAGAAGAAACACACTCCTCATTTATAAGGGAGTATTGAACTGCTTACTCAAGGAAATTTATCCGCTTCCTGCTATAAATCAGAAGAGTATAAAAAAGAAATCAGGATGAGGAATGAAAAAATAACAATGAATGTTGTTTTAAAATTGTGTGGCATTGTGTTGTTGAATTAGACAGTGTCATTGCCTCAGGAACCATTTATTCTTTTCCAAAAGAGACAAGGAATGAGAGATGTTAATCTTAATAAATCTTTTTTCCCCTTTGTTTCTTTCAGGGATCACAGTATACTGAAAGGCACTCGATCAAGAGAACTCTGGGGGAAGCTGGGAACCATCAAGTTATTGAGGCCACACAGGGGGCAGAAAGACAGAGGTAGGTAGGCTTTTGATCCATCAATCCTGCTGTTGAGGATGTCCCTAAAAATATCTTTGTTACTATAAAGCCAGAGGACAGCCAACAAGAGGTATGGTGGTAGGTCTTTATTTTAGAAAACAGATCAATACAGTTTAATCGCAGCTTAATAGAATCTATTGTGATTGTCAAATTAATAGCAAATAATGCATGCTGAGAATTTGAGATAGACATTTTCATCCTGTGTTTGCCAGAGACCAGTGATTAGTACAGAGACCGAGCTTGGTTTGATATTTATATTCTTAGCTGTGCTTATTTAAGTTGTTCTTAGCAGAGGAAGTCAGCATACCAAAATAATGTTTTAAATTTATAGCCTTTAAAACAGAAGAGAAAGTCATTATATTACCTATCGGGTCAATTTTAATCTCCTCAGAGACCATAGTAAATACAAGCAAATATTTCTTGATGACACTGATTGGTATACATAAATCTGAAATACTCTTTTTTTGAGAAACACATTTCTTTGTGCTGGTGATATGTGTCTATATATCCACGTATATCACATATTTCATATTTATAAATAACATATATATGACAATGATGTATATATATATATGACACCCATTTGTGCAGGTGACTATGAATATATATATAGATCTCTGCATATACTCATATGTATATATAGTATATATATTGTATGTATCTATATTTATATCTGTATATGCTTATATTCATCTATCATGGGCCCTTTAAAAATGAGGCTACATTCATGTTGCAATCTTCATATTTCACGAAAATTCTGTTATGTTCGTAGGACTTATATCTGAGGCCACTTCAATCTCTTAGTGCTGCGTTCTCCCAGCCAGAGAGAGAGACTGACCGCCCTGTTGCAGTTCAGATGGCTGATCAGAAAACATGGAGTAAGCCTCAGCCTTCGTGAAGGTTCTAACATTCTCCTCCCACTCTCAGATTCCCATGAGAACAAAAAGCTCCAAGGGAACAGGAAAGAGTGGAAGACATTAAATTTGGTTTAGGCTCGTTGCTTGTTTTTCTCAAAACCAGTACAACTTTTTTTTTTTTTTAATAACCCATAGTAATTTCATGTAGACAGTGGCAATATGTTCGTTTTCATGTGTTATCAGAGCATTTTTACTTTCATATCCACCTTTAAATTTATTACTGCAGAAAGTAACATGTCTTAATTGAAATGTACCTTTTATTAGGAAGCAATTTATACCAATAACTTTATCAAAAACATTTCTCTTTCTCTCTCTCTCTATATATATAACTCAAATTTATATATATAACTAAATTTATATATATATAACTAAAATATATATATATAACTAAAATTTCCATACTAAGAAAAAATAGCAAATAAAGTTGTAAACTTTAATTTTGTATTTCAGAAAAATTGAGACTAACATAAAATAATTTATTGAGTCTTTATTGTGGGTGGAGTGTATAGTGGTTTATAAACATAATCTCCTGTAATCCTCATAAAGAACTCCATGTGAGGAAGGTAAGGAAAGTATGATTTTTCCCTGTGATAAAAATGCACCTTGCCAAGTGCACACATTTAGGCAGTGGGTGGTGAAGTTAGGATTTGAGCCTAATTTTGTCTGATGCTTAAGCCTATGTTCTTGACCAGCTTGGGTAGGAAGATTTGGCAGGAGCTAAAATATCCTGTTTAGATGAGTAAAGTATCTTGTTTTCATCAGGTATTTATAATCAGTGGTTGAAAATACACATTTTTTTTCAGGAACACATTATCCCATTCTCTATGAACTCTACAAAAGAGATGAACATTTTTCTGATTCATTTAATAAAAAGCATAACACTTTAAAAAAAACAAAAACAAAAAACCTCCCCCAAACAGTAATAAAAGTAGGACAAAAAAGAGAATCACAGAAATTCATTGATTCAACTGGATATAGGAATGTAGAAATCATGGGGCGCCTGGGTGGCTCAGTTGGTTAAGCGACTGCCTTTGGCTCAGGTCATGATCCTGGAGTCCCGGGATCGAGTCCCGCATTGGGCTCCCTGCTCGGTGGGGAGTCTGCTTCTCCCTCTGACCCTCCCCCTCTCATGCTCTCTCTCTCTCTCTCATTCTCACTCTCAAATAAATAAATAAAATCTTAAAAAAAAAAAAAAGGAATGTAGAAATCAACAAAATAGAATAATACAACAAATGATGTTTATTCTGGGAATGTAAAAGTGGTTCAATATTGGGAAATTTATTAAAATAATTTCATAGTCATAGGCTAAAGAATAGAACTCCTCCTTTTTATTTCCTAATAGAATTCCAAATAACATTTGATAAAATGCAACTGTATTTCTTTTAATACGACACACATCCATACAACAGTAATTTAGAAATAATGAGATATTATTAAATTGTGAAAAAAGCAATTTCAAGAAAACAGAAAAATGTTAGAGGCTTACTGGGTGTCCGATTTCATCATTTACAGTTAACATCATTCTATAAATTCTAGCCAATACAACAAATTTTAAAAATGACTAACATTTTTAAAGTTCTTATTATATATGCTAGAAACTATTCTAAATACTTTACAAATATTAACTCATTTAACCTTCACAATCCTAGGATATGAACTATTATCATCTTCATTTTATAAATCAAGAAGCCAAGGCCCAGAGAAGCTAAGTAACTTGGCCAAGGTCACACAGCTAGTAAGTGGTAGAACTGATTAGAACTAAAGCAGTTTAACTCCTGTGTCTCTCAAAGGTTATAATTATTAAAAGAGGAGACATCTTTTTCACTTAAAAATGTTTACCTTTTTTTACTAAAAAGCCCAAGAAAATTAACTGAAGAAGTATTAGAATAAGAAACTTTGTTAAGTGGCCATACAAAAGACAAGTGTGAATAAATCTGTTGACTTTTCTATAACAGCTGAAACATGATGAAGAAATCCCATTTATAACAGCAATGAAATATTACAATCTATCAGTAAACTGTGTAAGAAATGTGTAAGACTTAAATGAAGACAATAATAACATTTTATTGAGAAACACAAAATAAGATTAGCAGTAATGGAGATTTACATTGTATTCCTGGATGAGAATAGCAGATATTGTAATGGTTGGATTCCCCAAATTAATTTACAAAAATTAGTGCAATTCCATTTAAAAACAGAGATTTTTTAGCGAGATTTTGGCAAAATGATTTTTAAAATTCATGTGGAAGAAAGGGAAAACACATTTTTGAGAAAGAATAATGAAGAAGGAATTTCATTTCCAAGTATTAAAAAAGATTATAAACTTGCAGCTACTAAGATGGTATAGCACTTTTTACTAAAATAGAGACTTAGAGGAACTAAGCTTGAAAATTCCCCAAACAGATTTAAGCATATAAGATGATGTTTAATAAAGACAGCATTTCATGTTGGTGGAGAAAATACTATCACCTGAACACAGTTCCAATAGTTGGTTAATGTTAGGAAAAACTCTGAAGTTGGATCTTTTATTCATACAATATACAAATATCTATCAGATTAAAGAAGAAAAAAAACAGTGAGACATAACTGGAAGAAAATAGATTGGTGAATACTTTTATAATCTTGTCTAATATGACATCAAAGGTAGAAACCATAATTGAAGCTTGATAGACTTGAATATGAACATATCAAAACTTCTGTACATATAAGGAGAAAAAAGACTCAAGCAGCATTCTTAACAATGTGAAATTTGAAAATTCTTTTTTCTTGATTTTTTGGGAATTAATAGATCAGCAAGTTCTGACTAATATTCCAAATACACTACTGTCTGAAGGCTTAATAAAGCGGAACCCATCCTGGAATAGTCGTCATTTGGTACTGTACCTGCTGTAGGCACAGAGCATTACCGACATTTTTGTAGAGGGAATATACAGTATGTCTTAGCTAAAAATAAAGATGGGATTCCAGAGATGACCAAATAGTGACATAGAAATTAGAATTATTCCAGCTAAAAAGGTCAACTAAATTAGAGTTATACATTCCAGGAGAGTAAGGGATTTCAGCTAGACAGTTTTATAATTCTTAACATATGCAAATATGTTAAGAATTACTTTCAATAGAAGTAATTTACAACATCACTGAGTAATGTTTGAATTTATATAATGTGTTAAAATATGTTATCTCTAATAAAGCTGAAATCATTACAGTTTCCTGCTTGGATTGTGGTATAGTTGATAATTGCAGAGGGGTGTCACAATGATCAAATTTGGAGAGAAGTATTTCCTGTTTTATTGTAGAGTATGGTGCAAGAAAGATTGTTTTCTTCCTCTCCCTCCAGAGTAGCTTTGCTCCATCAATGCTGAGGCCCTAGAGCAAGTGGGAAAGCAAAATTCATTGTCATCAATGGACAATGAAATAAAGAAAAAAAGTTTTACTTTATTTTAAATATCCCAGGTGATATCAGCTTGGACTATGACAATTCACACTAATACTAACAAAACAATAATTTTCTATCCTGGAACCTGTTAGAAAAATTGCTAAACTCCGAGCCCCAAATGTCTCATGAGAAAGAGGAAGCAGTAGGCTCATGAACTTCCTAGGGTCTTTTTTTCTGTTCACATCCAGTCCTTCTCAGTGTCTCTGGTCAGTGTGTAGATACCTGGCCACTGCTCTTCCTCCAGAGGTCACTCTCCCTGCCCCATGCCTTTCTGTAGTCGTTCCTCAGCTGACATGGACACCCTCCCCTTCTGCCGTCTCTTCCCCATCTGTGATGGCTTTTTGACTCCAGGGTCAAATTGCCCAATGTTCTACACTCAGCCACTTTCCCCTCCTTTCTAACCTGACCATTGCCCTTGGATCAGGTTTGTTTCTTCGACTCTCTTCAGCTACCAACTCTAAAGATGTTTCTCCTTCTCTGACATAAGAGTGGGGCTGTTAATAGGTGGCTTTTTCTCTTAGAGGTCTTGGTTTGGGGATTGGCTAAAAGCCATTATCAGTGTCCTTCCTATAAAAACTTTTAAGTATTCATGAAGTTATATCCTTGGCAGATTTATCCATTCATCCTGCTGGCTCATGAGATATGCCTGGAAATGTCTGAATCTTAAAAGAAATAATCCCGCTTAGACCCTAGCTCTAATAACCCTGCTAAACAAATATTTGTTTATGCATGTATTTTATTTGTTCATAGATATACACTTAGTATGTATATATTATTGACCATCCTCAGAAAAAGGCCTGGAACTAGCCAAAAGAAATGTATAGAACTTTTTCTTCCCATAATAAAAGCAAAAGAGAAGCTTCACCATTTTGTGTTAAGAGTAAAAAAACCCAAACAAGCACAGCCCTAAAGACAGAGAAATAAATCTTGTTGATTTTCGTGCTAGCCGGACTGTCATCTTTGAAGATTGTTAGAAAACTATTTGTAAGCGGTTAGTTCTGGAGGGGAAATTGGGCAACCAAACAAGTAACAACCAACCAACAAAAGAGCAGAGCACACAGACACCCCCATAATGGGGGAGAAAAGGGAACACATTCATAGAATGGAGGTGGTCATTGACAGTTTAGCACTAATTGTTAGTGATCAAAATAATAGTCATTTAATGTTCGTGGTGTTCGCAAAACTCATTTTCTCATTTCTTGGTTCAGTGAGTATTTACTGAGCACTTACCCCATTTACCCTGTGCCAGGCTCTGTTGTGAGCGCTGAGGATACACAGCAGAAGACACTTTGCAATTCCCCAGGGTCTGCGAACTGCCAGAACTGTGAGGAGAGGCTGACATTTATTTAGTAGTTTGGGGAGGTCTTGCGGAGGACATGCTAACTTTCTTCAGTTATGTGAGGAATATCATCTGTTCTGCGTGATTGAGAAGGAAAACTAGGTTGAGTGGGTGAGAATCAGAGGAAGACCCATTTTTATTTAATCAAAGTAAAAGCTCCCTGAAGTTAATAATAAGCTACTCTGGTCATTGAGATGGTTCTACCACTAGGGAAGAATGTGGCACAAGGAATTAATATATAGGATGGTAAGGGGCTGGGGATGAGGTTGTTAGTTAACTTATCTCTGATGAAAGTTCTAGGATCTGTTATTGAGATCATTGATATAATAAGGGCTCCCCTGAAGACAACTCAGTGAGAGACTCTAAGACTGCTTTGGAATCAGGCACACCAGCTTTGCGCTTAACTCCTAGACCTTGGCCAAATTTCCCATCTCTGGGCCTTAATGCCTACATCAGACAGATGGGGATAATGTTAGTATTTGTCTCACAGGACAGTGGTGAGAATTGAATAAAATAAGTGTAAATGAACTAATTTTAAATGTTTAGCCTATAATAGACACTGATAAATGGTACTGTTATAATGGGAACCTAGAGTCTTATCTTGGGAAACACTTGGACTGCCTTAAACAGTCCAGAAAATAAAAAGGATACCCATTAATGTAGAAAGTCCCTCTTGCCCTATACTGGGATTTATAAAAACAAAATCTTTCCAAAATGTGCAGTGAAAAATGGTAAACACATACAACATTATAAAACAGGTTGGGTCAGTTGTTACATTTTGTTAGCATTTGAGTATTATTTATCTGTTCTTAGATGCTGGAAAGATTCCTTTTTTAGCTCAGTCTCTAGCTCTCTGAATTATGCTAAGGGACCCGTATGGTCAACCTCTGTTATATCAAAAAGGCCCTTGGACAATGTGTTATGACCTGTTCAAGGAGAGCCTGCTTATGCACAATGGATGACTAAGTTGCGGGGGCTTTGGTTGTCATATCTGTGTTGCAATCAGTTTCTGTGTTACAGTTGTGTGCTTGGTATCAACCACTGAATAATTTGAATTACCCATTAAGAAGGCCAAAAGAACCTCAGGTGGTTGTCCTACAGTCAGGTCCTGCCAACATGAGCCAATAAAGCAATTAGTGATTGCCTGTAACATCAACTCAGCAGACCGGTTGACTGCAAGTTCTGTTTACCAGCTGCAATTAACAAGCCATTCTGTATGCTTGCTTTTCCAGGCCTGCCTTTGATTAGCTTCTTTTGTTTTGGTAGCCCATGTTCTGTCATTTATATATTGAGACATTTAAGCAATGCAGAGAATAAAATCAGCAAAGAATAAAATCCCTCCTCTCTCTTCAGAATTATCACATCTCATTTTATAATATTTGCTTAATCTTTCTTTTTAAAGAAATAAAAAAAACCACAATTATTTCAATCTCCTTTCAGAAGCATCTTATGCATTAGTGTCTATTGTTCCAATCCACTTTATACTTTACTCATGTACTTATGCAACCATTTCAATATTTAGTCCTGGTTTGTGTTTTTAAAATTTACAAAAATAGTATCAGAGTGCTTTTCCCAACACTATGTTTTTGAGATCCATGTGGTTATATATAGTTCTAGCTCTGTTCTCCCTGGTGAAATTTGTGTTTTCCTTGATAAGACATTTGCTATTCACATCTACTGGCTTCTCTTGCTCCTAAATCGGGCTCATGGATGACAGGATGTTATTGCTGGATGAGTTAGGAGAAAACATCATTCTAACTTACGTCTTTATATGTTGTCAGCACTAAGACCTTTTGAAAATGACAAAACCTAAGCCGGATGGGAAGTCAGGAAAATGTAAATAAACTAAGACTTTCCCAGGCAAATCACAATGGAGAATTAGCTCACAAATGAACAAAACAAAACAACAACAACAGCAACAAAACCAGGCTCTGGGAGGTAGAATGACTTTCTGGGTTACACAGATGGTTAATGGAAGCCCTCAAAATACCCAGTCCAAATCTCAAATTCAAACAAGCATGGGGTAAAATAGACAAAGCTTTCCAGTCCATTGTTCTTTTCATCATGTTTTCTTATGTTTAAGAAAGAAGATAATGGATTCTTAGGGCTACCTCATCAGGAAAAAGCCCGATACCCTGCCTTCAGAATAGCTGGTTATAGTATGGCTTTCATCCATCATTTTTTCCCTATGATTGCTCTCTCCCCTGCCCAGGTAAACCTCATTATTGCCTCTTTCCACTGGGTTAGCACTCTGTCCCATTTGTCCCAATTGGTAGCAGAATGTGATCAGGTAAATCAGGTTTCACTGGTGATCAGAGGTCACTTATTTTCCAGTTACTTGTCAGCTTTGCTTTACCCTGTAGTTTTCTTGTTAACAACTGGCAAGTTAATGAACATGACATGTCTGTTACTGCAAGGTTTGGGTGTGCCAAGATTGTACGGGAAACAGAGAACTCACTCCCCAATTAGCCAAGGGTTTTCAGTTCCAACTCAGGTCTGCAGTTCCCTTTAAACAGGCTCCATCTCTGGCGTTCTTCGTAGTAAGGTGGTATTGAATTGGATAATTTATAGTACATGGAGTTGGGACAAATAAGTCATCATTTCATTTTTATTTTAAACTTCTAATGCAACCTTGGATTAAAGGCTTGCAAATAGTTTTTAAATTTTACTTGTTTCAAATTTGTTTTTGTTTTTCCAAGATGTTTTATACAATCGTAAGATAAATAAAACCAGTATTCTTGACTACCTGCTGGAAATAAAATTCAATTGCTAATGTCCTCTATATAAATTATATGGTATTCTGAAAGTGAAGATTTATCATGTGTTAAGTATCAAGTTTCACCTAAGTGGGTTTTTAATAAAATTATGGTAATTTGATTATTTTACAAATAAGTTCAGCCTGTAAAATTCTAATTTACAGATGCTTGAGAACAAATACTATTTTTTTAATTAATTTAACATCAATCTATTATCCTACCTTGTGAATAGCATAGAAATTATAACTATAGTCATGAAAAAATCCATTAGTAGGGAAGTGCTTGTGGTTGTTTTAAAACACAACCCTAAAAGGTCAGGGATATAACTTTTAAAAAGATGAAATCATTGTCCAGGAGCTGCACACGAGCTGATTATTGTTACTTGTCTCAGATGACGTATCTTCACATTGCTGGAAGACATCATGAATATTGTAGCTGCTGAGTATTATTAAAGTCTTCAGTGTATAACAGTTCCATATGTGTGGGCATGGCGGCTGCAGGGTGGCTGAAAGGACACTGTCCCTCAGTCATATCCACACTGCTGACCTATGAAAGCTCCTCTTTGGTTTAGTCTGGTTTGTGGTTATATGTTATTTGTAGATTATGTGGAACATGGCTCAACTTTGTGAGCTGACTGCCCCCAAAAGGAGCCACTTCACTTAACATTGCTATATGTTAGTTTGAAGAGTCTGTTGTTAGTATTTAAATGCATATCATAAAAATAAATAAATAAATAAATAAATAAATAAATAAATAAATAAATAAATGCATATCATAACGTAATCTCATCACATCAATTGTAATTTCAACAACACTTTATAATACTCTTTGGCTGTTTTGCTTGTGGCAATTTACTAGCCCACCATATGTCATTTCAGGTCTCTCTGATGCTAGGCAAACATTTGAACACCACAAAAGATTTGGTGGAAAGCGCACTGAACGTTGGAAGTGAAATCTCTATTCTATACCTTGCTTTGCCACTTTCTGGCTGCATGAGTCTTAGTAAGTCATTCAGAGATAGAGCACGTGCAGTGGATCAAATCACTGATTGCCAAATTTCACTCCTGCTTGTGCCATTTACTGGCTGTTTGTTCTAGGGCAGGTTACTTAACCTTTCTGTCTGAGGGTTGTCATCTATAAAATGGAACTGACAATAGTACCTATCATGTACAGTTATTAAGAAGATTAACTGGTATTTATAAAAAGTCTAAGTGCCTATATGACTATTTAATAAAATTTTACTGTGATTGGACTTCATTGGGTTTGATTTCTATGAGAGTATCTCCAATTGGAAGATTGTATCATTTTAAGTTTCTGTTTCTTGCCTTTGTTTTCAACACACGTTGAACTCATTAAACTTATGCTATTGAAAACATTGTGTACAAAGTATTAGTGGCTATGTGGTTGAACATTGATGATTTTTTTTTTTTTTTTGGTCATTTAAAAAATTTTTTTAGGGGCATCTGGTTGGCTCAGTCGGTTGAGTGTCCGACTATTGATTTCGGCTCAGATCACGATCTCAGGGTTGTGAGATTGAACCCCACATCAGGCTCCATGCTTAGCAGGGAGTCTGCTTTAAGTTTTCTCTCTCCCTTGCCCTCTGCCCCTCCCCACACTTGCATGTGCTCTCTTTCTCTCTTTAAAAAAATTAAATATAAATAAATAAAATCTTTTTAAAAAGTAAATTAAAAAAATTTTTTGAAGAGTTTATTTTTAAGTAATCTCTACACGCAATGTGAGGCTCGAACCCACAACCCCGAGATCAAGAGTCATACACTCCACCAACTGAGCCAGCCAGGTGCCCCTGTTCTTTGTTTTAAATTAAAGCACGTATGCATAGCTAAAGAATTGTTTTAAAATCTAGGCAAAGTACTTATCCATCTCATAGTGGTATATACTGTGACACCTCTATAACTGGGTTTAGAACTTGGTTTTTGCATTGTGTAGACATTTTGTTTACCTTCTAAAGGGTTAATGTCATTTATTTCATTTTTCAATTTCTGTCTTTATAAATGTGCTAGCAGATGGCAGGCTGTTTGGAAAACTGAATTTGATGATTGCTTTTCACCTCTGTGAAAATCAGTGTATCAGTGAAAATATTCCGCCGTCTCCCAGGTTTCTTTAGTACAGGTTGGTATATGGCTTCTATCTTTTTAAGCTTCTCACACATACATAACTCTTTGTTAAAGAACTTGCAATATCTTTTAATTAAGCTTGAAACCTATTAAATTGAAATATTTTATAGGCATAGAGCAGTCTAACATCAGAATAAGAGCTTGTTGGTAGAGGGATGGGTTAGTTTCTTTTTTTAACAGGACAGCAATGCCTACCAGAGTAAAAGAGGCTATTAAAATTGGAATTTGTTTCAGTTGATGGGAGAAAATCCAGTCACGCTAGTGGGCTTACTATCTAGGGAGGATGATGACAGCTACAGGAGGCTGTCCTGACAGGCAGGGGGTCGGAGTCCAGGAAGACCAGCCAGGGGCAGCAGATGGTGTCCCAGCAGGTGGGTGTGCCATGATGACACAGAGTCTGGAAGCAGGTGATATCCAGGCAGATAAACAGAGAGGTCTGATCACAGATAGTGGGGCCCCAGGGTTAGGGCTGGGGCTGGGGCCTGAAATTCAGGCCCTGGGAAAACTGGGTAGACTAGTGTACAGGCCCATTTTGGAGGGAATAGGGTACTATGCAGGGCATTAAAGCAGAGACTCTGTTATGGGGGAAGGGGAGAGAGGCCTCAGAGTAAAGAGGACTTGTGACATCCTCAGTCTGGGAGTTGCATGGCTTGGAGGGAAGCTGGAGCAGGGAGCCAGGCAGGTCTTTACAGATGCTGACTTTGATAGCCCTCAGTATAGACTCATGTGACTGTCTTTTGAAAACTGAAAAACTCAAGCATGTTAATTACTAAACTGTGCTTTATTTCTAGTGAGTTAGATTAGAAGGCAACTTTGATGTAAGGAAACTTGCAGTTGTTGTTTTTTGTTTTTGTTTTGTTTTAAGGCTTTCAGTAACCTGTTAAGATTGAATTCCATGCAGTTGGAACTGCTCACATGGGGCCTAGGTAGGTTAAGTGAAACATACAATTGAGAGGTGTTGTTATTCCTTCCTCTCCTTGGATTTATTCTAAGAGGTCATATATCAGAGAAGAGAGTGTAAAAATGACAGGATTAGCAAGTAGGTGGTTGTTTTTGGCTAAGCTTACTTGAAATTGAGGAGAAAATAGCGTAGAGGTTGCTGAAATTAATTTCCTTACAACAACATGGAGTGTTCACTGGCCTTTCCCTGGCAATCATCATTTAGGGGAATTCAGGCCAACTTATGTTACTTGGAAATGTTCGGCATCCAACTAAGATGTCTACCTCCAAGGACTAAAAGAGAAAATTGGAAATTGAGTCTTTTGTCTGTGTCTTAGCTTTTCACAGCTTTCTGTTAAAGTTTCCTGTTCCTTAGATTTTGAATTAAATCTTATACTGATGTTCACTTTTTTTTTTTTGTTAACTCGGCTGTTATGAAATTCCAAAGCTTCAGTCATTATTTCCCCAAGTACTGTTTTCAATAGAAGGAAATCCATGGTTCTTTCTAAAAGATTTTCTTTATAATCATGAATATTGTCTAGAGAAACCTTGCATTTATTTATCAAATGAGATTGCTAGTTGATTGCTAATCATGAGTGATTGGTAACAGGGAGTGATGCCCCTCTCATTTCCACCCCTTGATTCCTGCTCATGAATCCTAGCTGTGGGAGACAGAGTATTATAAATTAAATGTTGATTGATTGATTGATTTTTTTAAAGATTTTATTTATTTATTTGAGAGAGAGAATGAGAGAGAAAGAGAGAGCACATGAGAGAGGGGAGGGTCAGAGGGAGAAGCAGACTCCCTGCCAAGCAGGGAGCCCGATGCGGGACTCGATCCCGGGACTCCAGGATCATGACCTGAGCCGAAGGCAGTTGCTTAACCAACTGAGCCACCCAGGCGCCCAAATTAAATGTTGATTTAGGGCATATATATTTAGAGCATACATAGCCTCTTGGAGGATATTGCCAGAGCCCAGCCAGGTGCTGCCACCTCACTAGCATGATGGCTGAATCTTCAAGGGCCATTCCACTGTTGTATCATGCCCTCTGCTTCAGAGGGATGGAGGACATGGTGTTACCAGTGAGTGAGCATTGTTGGTCTTCATTTGCTGTGTTGTGTGGAATATCATGATAGTAGAGAAAACGTTCTATAAATCCATGGATGGTAATTTTGGGAGAAATATGGTCCCTAGGGAAAGAAGCTCCTGGGGAATGGTGCATACTGGGGACTCAGTGTGTATCTGCTGCTGGCTGATTGGGCACTCAGCAGTGGCTGTAGCCAGGTTGGCCTAGTGAGTACAATCTTGTGTTGCTGAGCCCATGTATCATCCTCACCTCTGCTACCATGAGTCCACTGGGCAATGACAGCAGTGGCTGGGGAAAGAGGCTCAGGATCCACACAAAGGGTCATTCAATCCATTTGATTATTAAAATCTTCCTCTGCTGAGGGCAGCCTTTGGTAAACATTCACAGGGGACGCAAATATCTTCATGTTTGCCGCCCATTCAGAGTGGTCTGAGTACCAATGTACCTCTTCCCCTAATTTCCTTGCCACCAATTTTCTGAACATTTTCTTTCCAAATTACTGACCATTCAAAATATTTGCCACAGCCTAGAAGTCAGGACAGTTTATACCTCTGGCCTTTTCTCCTTCCAAGCAATATGGACACCTGGCAGCACTGTTCAAAGTTCTGCCCCCCCCCTGGGAGGATTTCCCTTCGCCATTGTGCCTCCAAGATATCTGAGAAAGGGGCTGCCTTGCAACAGCTGTCTGTGTTCAGGTGGGACCTGCATACTGCACAGAACCGCCTGAAAACCAGGCCCAACTTTTCTCTTCCTCAATCAACTAGCTTTAGGGAAGTCCTCTTGAGACAATAGGTATGGATGGGTAGAGATTAGGTATTGTAGCAGGAGTACGGGCCATGGGCATTTGCGTCACTTCATCCTGTAATTTATTTATGCCTTTAGGGCCTGCTTGAACCTAATCTCATACAGACGTCTTCCAGTTGATTTTGGAGTGCTGCTGTGCATGCCCAACTTTATGGCTTCCTGGGTCAGACAGCAATCAGTTCGTGATAAACAGCTCAGGTCTCATGGTAATTTGGTAGCCCATGATTAGGTGTTCATTTTCTTCTAAGGCCCCATAGTAAGCCAAAAGCTGTTTCTCAAAAGGAGAGTAGGTATCTGCAGAGGAAGGGAGGGCTTTTTTCCAAAAGCCTCAGGGTTTGCATTGTAATTCACCAGCAGGGCTTGCCACATCTCCAGACAACGTTCCTGCCTGCCACCGGCACTCATAGGCTGGGAGAAAGATCAACCATATGAATTTTTGTCAGTACAACACGTTCTCAAGGGGAGTTGGCCTCCCTTCCGTTCAAAGGGTTCTGCGCCTATAAACTAGGTCAAGGCTAGGGATTGATTGAGAGGTTGTGACTCTGTTTTGATGATTCAAGAGAGACGTCTGTTCATTAGTCCTAGAACTCTTAGGCTGATATAGATCAAATATTAGATAGCCCATCCATTGTCTAGGGACACAATGATCACATACCCAATGCCATCGGTTTCTCTGGGCAAGTCAGACAATTCTAAGTATTGTTTTGGCTCTGCTCTCCATTATGGTGACCACATCTACTTTGTCTTTGGTGGTTAAGTGCTGCCACTTGCCCCCAGCATCCAATTTTCCTCATTGTAATTAGGGATTCAGTTCAGGGCAGCAATTCTCACTGTAATTTTTGACCTATTAGAGTGACCCCAGATTTCTTCAAGGATACTGGGGCTCCCCTCACAAATGTATTTCTTACATCATAGTGAAAGGTGTGTCCTTTGGGTCCTGGGGGAGGTAAGCAGGTATTACATAATAAGCCACTTTAACAATTATTCTATAGTATGCCAAGGCAGTCAGTTGTAGCCTTTTGATTTCATTTAATGTTGGTCTATGTTTCAACCAACCAACCAAAATGTTAGACCTTTTTCTAACCCTTGAGCTAAAACATTGAATCCAGAATCTCTGCTTAGTGAACCCATATCAATAAACTCATTCTGATTCAACTTTACATTTCTGCCACAATTATCCAACAATTTAGAAAATAGTGCTGCTTATTTGGTATGTAGCATACTTTCTCATGGGCCACACTTTATACCTTACCCTTTGGATACTGCTGGAACATGAGTCTAGTTGTTGGTTGGTCTAGAAACAAAGAGAGGTGGCAGGGGTAGATCCTGAGGAGAATCAGCAATGTCTTGCAAGGCTTCTACTTCAGGAGAGACTATTACAAGTTTTTCAAGCAAAGCAGGGATGGACCTCTTCAGACAGTAGTGGAAGAATGGCTTCTACTGGCAAAGATGACTCAGCACAATTTAGGGATTTGACATCCTCAACTTCATTGGAATTTCTCATATGTCTGTATTGCAATTTTCAGAATCCCATTCTTTCCCAATCAATACCCAACAGATGTTGTAATTTAGCAATTTATAGAATGAAATTCTGGGTTTGAAATCTCAACCCTACAGCTACAGAAGACAAGGGTATCCCTCTGGGAAGACATAGAAGCATTCAGGTAATTTATGCAGAGCTTGAATTGGGACTTTCAAGCCCTGAACTCATCCCTTTCTTTCCCTGCTAGTTCCTGCCAAGAGAGAGATTATATGATTATAGTTTATGAGATTATGGAGGCTGGCTAGGCAAGTCCAAAATCCATAGGTCAGGTTGGCAGGCTAGAAACTCTCTGGCAGGAACTGAATTTTCAGTCTACAGGTAGAATTTCTTCTTCCTCAGGGAAACCACTCTTCTGTGCTTTCGACTGATTATGTCAGGCCCACCCAGATTACCAAGGATAATCTCCTTTACTTAAATCAATTGATTATAGATGCTAATTACATCTACAGAATTCCTTTACAACAGCACCTAGATTAGGGTTTGATTGAATAACTGGGGACTATAGCCTGGAATAGTTAACACATAAGACTGACAATTCTAATAGTTCAGTTTTGTTCTTGATGACTCATAGTCATCACACTTATAGGCAGATATAAATGATGTGTCCATAAAGATTATGGCTAATTACCCAGGTACAGGCTCTAGGGCTTGGTTTCTTGAAAAAGTTCTAGACAATAGTTTGCTTTTTAGTCATTTATTTTTCCTTAAAAATAGAATGAAGTATTGCAGCTACAATATGCTCTTTGGTAGCATAATGTAGTCCATTTTTTTTTTTTTTCCCAAAAAGAGGTAGCTCTAGTGACCTATTCTCAACAGATTTTCTCACCTTCCAGAAAAGCATCTTATTTGCAGCCTGTGGCTATTACGTCTTTAAATTGCTACACAGTTAAAACATCCATAACAAAGTGGGTCAGCCTTGATCTTTGGGTCCAGGAGTCTTTTCCATTGCATTCATTTATTGCTGCCTATTGAGGGCTGATTCTTTCAACAGGTTTGGAATTTAGTTTTGTTTATCTCAGAATTCTAGAATTTGAAAATTCCAGAAAGCTAGTCCATGGATAGTTGAGCTTTCTTGGTATGTTGTTTAAAATGTTTAAAATGTACTTCAGAAAAATAAGGTTGACATGTGACTAAAATGATACCTCTTCTGAGAGAAAGGGGCACATATTCCTGAGAAAACATTTGGTTATTAATCACAAAACAAAGTGGCAGCTCCTCCTGGATTATTTTTCCCAGGTGACTACCACCTTCTAGCCAAGCTCATATGACTTGTTTATTGGAATAATGATGTGTGTTAGGCCATTCTGGACTCTTGCATATGCTCTGGTAGCCAAAAGGTAATACATAAATTGCTCTGACAGGATTTCAGGTGTAATCTATGGCTGTGAGATTTTTGTAGGAAACTTTTAAGGCAGCTTATCTGATGCATTACAGTTCAAACTGGGGGATGGCAGGGGAGGCAGCAGGGGAGTGGGAGGGAATGGGAGTAGGAGGAGTCTGGTTCCAAAACATGTACTTTTCCCTCTATATTAAACTCCCTGTTCCGTTTAGTACAACTGAAAAGGATTGTTTGAAGAAAAACAGTTGGGGTGGGGGGTGCTTCCTGGTAATAATCAGCAGCCCTCTCTTCCACTGGGTGCCTTTCCCCGTCTCTATTTATGATCAGCAGGACATTACCTGTGCTTTAATTTAGACCAGATTACTTTAGTGCTTAAGGACAACCAGATTCCCTCTGTCACCTCTCCCAGTCTTGCCCAAGCTTGACTCCTGATGTTCTGTTCTGGCAGTGGGATGTAGTATGAGGAATTTAAGCTCTGGGGACTAACTAGTTACACCAGGGTTGGAATTCTTTATATCTTAAGAGGTTAAATTTTCTAAACTGTGGCTTCCTTGTAAAGAAAAATGGAGATAATTCAGAACATTATGTTGGAATAAGATCATGTGTGTGAGAAGTGAGTGGTACAGGATAGGCAGTTAACAGAATGTGTTTTTCTTGCTGCTATCCCCCTCTCTACCTTCTGAACATGAAAGTATGGACACAAATATATACGCAAAGGGTGGAGATGAGAGTTGTCATTCCAGACATTTCCTCCAGTCCTTCAGCTGTGCCTCCATAATTTATATGCTAAAGGCAAACCCGTAATCATTACCTTTTACCTCTAGGATGTTATTTGTATTAACAGACATTTATTGAAAGTCTACTATGTTCAGGGTTGTTAACCAAGGCTAAGGAGAACCATAAATACCAACTGGCATTATTGTGTGATTGTAGATTTTAAGAATGGAACCTACATTTTGGTATTTTACCCTCAAACTCTAAAAACAGATGAAAGCCTTGTTCCCAGTTATTAGTGTTGTTTTTCTGTGTTGATTTACTCATAACCTGTTGGAATATATTACCATTGTCTTTTTAAAAGCTTTATAATTTAGTATTGGGAAAGGAAATTTTGACGTCTAAATTTATTTTTCTCACGTACAAGAAAAATATGTCTTATGTCAGTTTGCCTTTTGTTTATACTGCTAATATGGTGAGAAATTTAAATAATTTTTGGTCTCCATGTTTCCTTTCCTGCATTTCACTCAGGAATTTTAAATTCTTATAGCTAAATACCATATATTTGATAAAAATATGTTGAGGGCCTACTGGGGCCTAAGGACATGGAACAAAAGTGGAAATGGTACCCGCCTTCATGGAGGGAGTAATAGTCTAGCAGAGAAGATAGACAAACAGGCAAATATACAGCTACTAATTGTGACGAGTATTATGGAAAAAAATGTAAGTTGCTAGAGGGAATAGACTTAATACAGTGCTAATAAAAATAATGTAATTTTGCAGCTAATTTAGCTTTGTTTTGAGGGTAATATGTAGAGCTTTTAGTGAAAGGAATTTATGAGTGAACGATTACAGAAGTATTTGGATTGTCTCTTGTTTTGGGGCTATCTGCGTGCTGCTTCCTCCTTCTTCATAGTTAAGCAAGAGCTTCTTGGGATCTTTCTTACATTGATGTTTTCAATAAACTGTACTGATATTTATTGAGCTCTTTTTTTTTCAGCTGTGTGTTTCTAAGCTTTGAAAGATTAAGGAGTAATTCAACTTAAACACTAACTTTCAGCCACATCTCAATGTACTCAAACAACCAATATGAGTTCTCTCAGTCCAGCTTCACAGATGCCAGAATCTGCAGCTCTTGCTAGAGCAATTAAGGGACATGACTAAAGATAAGAGACTTGTCAATTATCAGATTTGTGGTTACATATGATAACCCTAAAGAAATACTCACAAGTCCTTTTCTAAAAAATATTTATTTATTTATTTATTTGAGAGAGAGAGCAGGGAGGAGGGGGAGAGGGAGAGAGAAACTCAAGCAGACTCTGCATGGGGCTTGATCTCACCACCCTGAGATCATAACCTCAGGAGAAACCAAGAGGGCGCCTGGGTGGCTCAGTTGGTTAAGCGACCGCCTTCGGCTGAGGTCATGATCCTGGAGTCCCGGGATCGAGTTCTGCATCGGGCTCCCTGCTCGGCGGGGAACCTGCTTCTCCCTCTGACCCTCCTCCCTCTCGTGCTCTCTGTCTCTCACTGTCTCTCTCGCAAATAAATAAAATCTTAAAAAAAAAAAAAAAGAAACCAAGAGTTGGTCACTTAACCAACTGTACCACCAAGGTGCCCCTCACAAATCCTAATTCTTTGATGTCGTCCTGAATCTCTAGATTAAGTTCTTTACATCCTGCTGATTAGGATATGCGTTAAATTTACTAATATCGCATGAAAACGTCAAAGAAAAATGGGCCTGGAACCTTAGTTTGTGAAGTAAGACTGATTAGAAATGTTATGTGCTTTTAATGTTCTGGGGGTCTCTAAAATATTTTTGGAAGATGTTAGTTTGGACTAACATTTGGAGTCATTAGTAGGAAATATTAAATACAACTCATATTTGCAGAACTGGCTTCGGTGAAGACATCTCTATGGTGCCTTGATGACACCTGCACATACGGGCACTGGATTAGTTATATAATTATGAGAATTGAATAATCCTTAGTAAATGATGAGTCAGACCTGACTTACAAATTCAGAAAAGTGATTACTCGTATATGTTTATGTATATATTATTTATTTATTTATAGAATTAGAATATAATTAATATAATTATAATATATATTTATATACATTTATAGATTTTTGGTTACATATTACTCAAAGAGTAGGAAATGTATTGGTTTAGGTTGCCGAATCCTTGAAGATTATGACATAAATACTATCCCTTGGGGTGCAATAAATCCAATTGCCTGACTTTTAACTTTTCATTAATTGCCTTCATTCATTTATATACTCACTTGTTCTTTTTTCAAGCTTGCAATTACTGCTCTCATTGTGATGTAATGTGCACATTGCTATAGAAGTATAACAACGTTGGAGTTCAAGCTTGACTTTTCCTTAGTAATGGGGAACCTCTGTGCAGAGCTCTTTCTAAATTAGGGCCACGGGAGAGCCTCATGTTCTTGGCAAGAGCAGACCTGATTCAGGACCATCACTAGTTCCTACATCTTTTTGCCTTAAATCTGAACCAGGGGTCACTGAAGACAGGTATGCGAAAAAACTGTGGGTCTCTTCAATAGGGAAGTTCTCAGCATTCATTCTAATTGTGCGTTTGCCTCTATACTTTATCACAAAATAAAGATTGTATTGTTATCTCAGAAAAACGGTTAGAATTAATGATATATATATAATTTTTTTTTAAAGATTTTATTTATTTGACAGAGAGAGACACAGCGAGAGAGGGAACACAAGCAGGGGGAGTGGGAGAGGGAGAAGCAGGCTTCCCGCTGAGCAGGGAGCCTGATGCAGGGCTTGATCCTAGGACCCCGGGATCACGACCTGAGCCGAAGGCAGACACTTAATGACTGAGCCACCCAGGCGCCCCTATATATAATTCTATTTTTTTTTAGAGAGGGAGAGAGAGAGAGGTGGGGGGAGGGGCAGAGGGAGAGGGAGAGGGAAAGAATCTCAAGCAGACTCCCCACTGAGAGCAGAACTGACATGGGGCTCCATCTCACAACCCTGAGATCATGACATGAGCTGAAATCAAGAGTCAGATGCTTAACTCACTGAGCCACCCAGGTGCCCCTTAATGAGATATTTTTATGAATGCATTTGGTCAGCTTTGAATGTAATAAAACATGAAAAATGTAGTATTACAAGCATAAGGCATTAACATTACTAAAGACAAATGGAAGAGTTTATATTCCATGAGACGGTGGAGTGAAAGCAAATCAGGTTACCATCAGTGTATTTCTTGTCCAGGAACTACTCTGGGTCCACTATGGAAAAGAATTCCAGAAATATGTTAGTATTGACTCCAAACCAACCACACTAGCCTAACACTGTCTTTATTGCTTTGATGTATCATTGAAATCACAGTGGTGAAGCTCATAGAGAAGAGGCTGCTTTTGGGGAGCAAGGTAGGAATGGGTCAATTTTAGTTTGCCGAAGTTCTAGGAAAATTTTTATCCCCCGAAGATGAGAAGTACCAATATTTGGTCAGTGTGTTTGGATTAGACTCAAGACCTCAGGTTGGATCTTGACCATGGCACTAATCAGCTTGTGGTTTGGGCAACCTCTCCTAGCCTCAGTTTTCTCATGAATGAAATGAGGATAATCATATTTATCTTCAGGATGTTAGGAGGACTGTGATAATAAGTCACATTAGTTACCTAGCATATTTTAGTTGCTCAGTAGAAGTTATTTTTTATTATATGTTTATGCCTTAGCCAGAATCCCACCAGAAACAGACCTTGGAACAAAGTATGGAAAGACCAAAACTATACTTTTCTTCTTTGGCTTATTACTCAAAAAAGCCGTAATAAAAACAAGCCTGATAATTGGAAATAATTGAGGGGAAACCAGAATAACAGACTCTGTCTGCTTATCCAAAAGTCGAGAATTGTAGTATCTGATTTATAAGAATGTATAAGGGTTAGATGAATTAACATGTGTGAAGGCTTAAAACCATGTGTAACTCACACAGGAATGGCTCAACAGTATTATTATTATTATTATTACAGCATTGCTAATATTATTAGTACTATTATTGTTACCACAGAGTAGGGATGAAGGTCAGGCTCTGCAGTCAGGGAGAAATGGGTTTAGATCCTTAAACTTGCTCAGTGGGCAACCCTGGGGATGGACTTTGCATTCTGAACTTAGCCTAATCTTTAAAATGGAGATGACAGTAGTTTGTCTCCAGTTGGTCTGTTAGAGGATGAAAGCAATAAAATCAAGCTTAGCACAGTTCCTGGCACATTCAGAGCACTTGGTAATGTTAGATGTTTATATTAACAATGATATTTGTTCATTTATTTAGCATTCTGACAAATTTTTATTAAGCACCTACTTACCATCTGCCAGGCACTCTTCTAAATACTGGGAACATAGTATTGAATACAATAGAATCATAGCCTAGTGTTACTAACATTTTATAATAATATTAAACAGTAAGCTCCATTTAATATTTTTAATCAAAGCAATTTTTTTCATGAGGAACAAAAACTAGGCTTCACCAAATAGAAGTCATATGGACTGTTTAAATGAATAAAATGTTTTTATTTGCATATTATTTACATGGAAATAGATACTTCTCAATACTTTAAAATAATTTGTTTTCTTGACAAGTTTGAAGGTCTCTACTTTTCATTAGAATTTTATTTACTCCATAAATGTACATAGCAAAATTAATGAGACTTTATATATACACATAAAATATACTTGAATGCAGTTTTAAATTTCAAGCCATAGAGTTATTACATATTTTCAAAATTGTTGGCATGAAGAATATTCAGCCCTTACTATGCTGTTTCCCTCAGAGATGATGCAAAATTTAAATTATGGTTTTAAAAGACATTGTAAATCATGAATCTTTTGATAAATCAAACAAAGTGTTAAATCATTCTTCAAGACCATTTGACTGTTATATGTTTATCTATAGGTACTTGGCTTATTTTTTTTCCATATAAGCACTGAGTAAGCTTCAACTTAGTAGAAGAGAATATTCTTCTGTCATCCTTATGGCTCATGACAAGAATTTCACTGTTTGAAAGAAGTCATATTCTTAACTAGCATCTAAAATTCTAATTTAGTGAACACTCTGTCTCAAACTTTTTTTGGGTAAAGTTGACTATGTATGGACTGGCATTGATTAAATGAAATAGCAAGAGGAGAATCTGTAAATGCAAAAGTGAAGTAATTTGAAAATCTATTAGCTGAGAGATTTCTGCTTAGACTCTTTTTAGAGGACACAAATAAGGAAAAAAGTAACACACAAGGACCTTTTATATAAAAAGACACAGAGAATGACAGTCAACAATAGAAAGCACTGCACAAAAGAAAAAGAAAAAAAAGAAAAACATTTATGCTGCACAGCATGATATTAAAATATTCTGAAAGAACATGAAAATTAATTATGTACTTCAGTTTGCTTTTTACAAATGAGTTAGAAATGTCAAATTTCTGGATGAATGAGAAAGCTAAACACTGACTCATTTGCAGGTGTTTTCTGAACACAGCAGAACCCAGAGGATTCTGACGTGCATAAGAAAAGTCCCACAAAACATGGCGGGTTTATCATACTTGTATGCACATTGTTGTTGACAACATGGTCAAGAGCAAAGAAGCTCATATTGTGTTATGCACTGAAAGACAGTCTGATGTGGTAAAAAGAACACTGGGGAGGCGCTTAGAAGACCTGATCTAACTCTGCCTCTGCTCCATATTTTGGCAACTCGTTCAGGAATTAAGGCATAGAGGGCCTCTGTTCTGAAATTAGAGGATTGAGATTAAAGAGTTAAATATATTCTTCTCTAAGGCTCCTTCCAACTCTAGCATCCTGTAGCTCTGTGATCAGTTGTTCTCTTAGAAGCTAAACCATAGACGTAGTCACTTCCTCCTTGCACAGGCTTCATGGCAAAAAGAGCTTGCTGTATGTTTAAAATGGTAATCACTGGAAAGCACTAACATAATAAAATAAAATAAAATTTAAAAAAAGAGAAAGAAAGGCTTGAATATCTTGGAATTAAATAAGCACAAGGTTATTTACACCAAAAATTTCCTGTTCCATCAAGCCCAAATTCTTGATCAAAATAAGATAAGGCAAATAGTATGGGAGGGCCCCATACTATTTTATGGTCAAAAGGATGATTGTGTCTATGATTAAGAGACCAAAGAGAGCGTGTTTTTGTATGGAAATGTGTGGCTTCTTCAGGAAAACAGATTTGGAACTGATTTGTAAATAGAGGAGAAAATCTCAGTGATTTGTGCGTTTCTGAAATCAATATTACCACTTACCTAAAACACTTGCTCCTTTAATAAACCTTTCTATATACAAACATTTATACTTGTAGATTGAATATTCATATTAGATATTTCTTACTATTTTAGAAAAATAATCAAAAGGTAGAGAACATATACAAGATATGTTAAATGTAACAAGCGGGCATCCTAATTCTACATTCTCTTTTTCGAAAAAAGAATCAAGTTCAAGTTGAGATTTGTTTTTCAAAATTCTTTAAGAATAAATGGCTGTATGGATAAACTTGTACATTGCACATAAATCCTCCCTCATATTAGTATTCACACTGAACATTACCATCCTGGAGGATGTTTTGCAGTAATTTTAACTTTTTTTTTTTTAGAGAAGGAGGGAGAGAGGCAGGGGAGGGGCAGAGGGAAAGGGAGGGAAAGAATCTTAAGCAGGCTCCATGCTCAGTGTGGAACGCCATGTGGGGCTGGATCCCACGACCCTGAGATCGTGACCTGAGCCGAAATCAAGTTGGACACTTAACCAATTGAGCCACCCAGGTGCCCCAGTAAATGTATTTAACTTAAAAAAAAATCTTTGTTGACATATGATTCACATACCATAAAAGTGATCCATTTAAAGTATATAGTTCAATGGTTTCTAGTATATCCGTGTGTCACCAAAAACAGGTTTAGATCATTTTCATCACCACGAAGAGAAACTCTAAAGCCATCAGTGTGACTCCTCAGTTCTCCCCAAACCACTCCCTCCACACCAGCCCTAGGAAGCCACAAATCTACTTTGTTTCTCTAAATTAGCATATTTGGGACCTTTTATATAAACGGAAACATACATGTGTTTTGTTTCATTTAGCATAATGTTTTCAGGTTTCATCCATGTTATAGCATGTATCAGTACTTCATTCCTTTTCATTGCTGAGTAATATTAAATGGTAAGGACAGACTACATTTTGTTTATGCGTACATCAATTGATAGATATTTACATCGTTCCCACTTTTTGGTTATTATGAATGACATTGCTGTGAAGCAATGTTAAAATGTTATGCCTGTATAAGTTTTCACATGAGTATATGCTTTTATTTCTCTTGGGTGTATACCTAGGAGTAGAATGGCTGGGTCATAAAGTAACTATGTTTAACAATTTGAGGAATTGGCAAACTATTTCCCAAAGAGGCTGCACCAGCTCACATTCTAACCAGCACTGGATGAGGCTTTCAGTTTCTCCATATCCTTGCCAATACTTGTCATTGTCCAGAGCCATCCTGGTATAAAGTGGTATTTCATTGTGGTTTTAATTTGCATTTCCCAATTGGATGATGATGTTGCACATCTTTTCATGTGCCTTTTGGCTATTTGCATACTTTCTTTGGAGAAATACCTATTAATGCCTGTTGCCCATTTTCTAAACTGGGTTATTTATCTTTTATTATTTAATTGTAATAGTTCACATATATTCTAGGTGCGAGTTGCTAATCAGATATATGGTTGGCAAATAGTTTCTTCAATTCTGTGGATAAACTTTTCACTTTTTGAGGGTACCCTTTAATGCACAAAAGTTTTTAATTTTAGTGAAGTTCAGTTTATCTATTTTTTTTTTCTTTTGTTACTTGCACTTTTGGTATTACATCTAGGAAACTATTGCCTAACGCAAGGTCATGACGATTTACTTATTTTTCTTCTAAAAGTTTTAGCTCTTACATTTAGCTCTTTGATCCATTTTGAATTAATTCTTGTGTATGGTGAGATGGGTCCAACTTCATTCTTTTGCACCTGGATATCCAGTTGTCCCAGCACCATTTGTTGAAAAGACTGTTCTTTCCCCCATTCAATTGTCTTGACACTCTTGTGGAAAATCAAGTGACCATAAATGTGTGGTTTTTTTCCTAGACTTTCAATTCTGTTCCATTGATCTACATGTCTATCCTTATATCAGCATCACACTGTCTTAGTTACTAAAGCTTTGTGTTAAGTTTTGAAATCAAGATGTGAAGTCCTCCAACTTTGTTCTTTTTCAAGATTGTTTTGGCTGTTTTACATTTCCTACTTTTCAGCTGAATTTTAGAATCAGTTTGTCAATTTCTGCAAAAAAGCAAGCTGGGATTTTAATGTTGCTTATATTTGAATCTGTAGGTCGGTTTGGGGAGTACTGCCATCTTAGCCATCTTAAGTGTTCAGATCCAAAATCTATCTATAAAATCTATGTTCCTTTCTTGGATGGACCCATTTCAAGGTGGAGAAAAATCTCTAGTGATATTCTCCTTAGCACTGTTTTTGGGTGAGCTCTGTTTAATATTAGAAGGCATTTCTTTTTCATCTTAGTTGATGACACAAGATTGGAAGGGACAGCATTTGGTGGAATTGATACTTACTTCTGACCAGACTGGTGAACTGAAATCAACAATATTAAAGTTGTCAGCCTTAAAAGTAAATAACTATATTTAGGTTCAAAAATGTAACTGTTTAACAACAGGTTGGAAGAGGTTTTAAAAATAACAAGTTATATATAGTTGATATTTATTTTAGTTTGAGAAGAAAAGAGTTAGGGCATGATAACTGGCTTTTTAGATATCTGAAATTCTACCTATGGAAGATGAAACAAAACGAAGCAAAAGAATAGGATAACATTATAAGGGGATAGATTTAGCACAGTGAGCATGCTTTGTACATTATAGTAGGCCACTTTGATATATTTATTAAAGTATTATGTAAAAAAGATCATCCTAATGATATTTGATATTCAGAATACATATTGACCATCAAAAACTGCAAGAGGCTCAGTGATTAAAAAGATAGTGTCAAGTCCACTATCTTCCATTTACCGAACAGGAGAAGGGATTAGAATATTTTAGAAAAATTCTTAACAATAAATTTGCAAAAGATTTTCTCTTTCTGTGCAATTGCATGTAGTCCAAGTGAGGCTATGGCACTATGGGTACTTTTTAGAGTCGACCCATTTTGCAGCTAGCTTTATTTCTTTCTGGATTAAAAATAGAAGGCAGAGGTGTGGAGGCACATCTCTTCCGTGAGTGAAGTGGCAACTTAAGTTAACATGGAGATTAATAATAATAATAATTGCTATAATTACCAAATGCTTTCTTTATAAAGTTGGTAGGATTATTAGTCTCACTTACTAATGAGTGAATTGAAGTTTAGAGAGGATATGTAACTCACCCAAAGACACAGAACTCATTAGTGGTGGGGCTAGCATAACTCAAGGGTGTCTGAATCTAGCTGCTATGTTTTTCTACTTTCCAAGAGAAAAACTTAAGAATTATGAAGATTTAATTTAATGGCTCAATCCCTTAAGTGTATTTCTGTCTTCCTTATCCTCAATGTGCCATTTCTTCTGCACTTCCTTTGCTTTGAAAAACTTCATGGAAATAGGTACTCTAGTGATTCTAATACATCTGTTCATTTTTTTGAGTGTGTTGGAACTTTTAGGCATGAATAAATGTGGTGACAGGTTGACATCTGTTAATACTGACAGGTCATGAGATTAACACCAGGAAGCACTAGAAACATAAGGTGTTGTGGGATAGTTGGTTCATCTCAAGCTATTGTTACATATTTTAAAATCTAAGATCTGTTAGTCATGTCCTGATTTTGTTTATCCTCAGAGTTATCTATAATCTTAAGGATGCTTTAACTTGAGAAAAGTCTCTAATCTGAGTAAATGTGGCCTGTAAGAAAAGTCTGTGTAGGCACTATGGTTCCCTGGGTCAACACTGTTTATACCCATGCCCTCTGGGAGCAGCTGAGATTCTTTCACCGTCCTCAGATCCATGCCCCAGAAGGGCTGCCATAACAAAGTATCAAAAACTGAATGGCTTAAAAAGAACAGAAATTGGGGCGCCTGGGTGGCTCAGTCTTTAAGCATCTGCTTTCAGCTCAGGTAATAATCCCAGGGTCCTGGGATCGAGCCCCGTGTTGGGTTCTCTGCTCAGCGGGAAGCCTGCTTCTCCCTCTCCCACTCCCCCTGCTTGTGTTCCCTCTCTTGTGGTGTCTCTCTCTGTCAAATAAATAAATAAAATCTTAAAAAAAAAAAAAAGGAACAGAAATTTATTTTTTTCGCACTCCGGAAGCCAGAAGTCTGAAACTAAAGTGTTGGCATGGCTATGCTCCCTCCAAAGCCTCTAGGGGAGGATCCTTCCTTGTCTCTTCCAGCTTCTGGTAACACCAGGTACTCCTTGGCTTGTAGGTGTATTACTCCAATTTCTGCCTCCATCCTTCCGTGACATTTTCCCTGTATCTCTGCATCTTCACATTGTCTTCCCTCTTTTTATAAGGATACACAGTCATATTGGATTAAGGGCCTATCCTAATTCAATATAACCTCATCTCAACTTGGTTATATCTACAGAGATTCTATTTCCAAAAAAGATCACATTCATAGGTACTGAGGTTAGGACTTCAAGAGTCTTTAAGAGACACAATTCAACCTGTGACACCAAATCTGGTATTTGTGACACTGCTGAAGTGTCACTGACAGAGGCCAATCCCTCAGAGAAGTCCAGAAGTGGGGGGACTCATTCTACTAAAAATAAGTTAGTCTCTTAGCAGTTAGAATGATTGCTCTTTCACCAACTCCTTCCCCAAGAGGTTGTATTTTCATGCTGATGTGAATTTTCTCATATTTGAAGGGTCCCCAAGCTGATGTTATTTCAACTAGTGCAGCCCGATATGACAACAGTAGTCCCGCAATGCAGCGCAAATATCAACAGCCATGAAATCAATAGACGGAGCAGATGATGTGACTCAACGAGCTGTGACAATCAGCAAATGACTGATGGGAGAAGCACAGCTTTTGGCAGCAGGTGCTTCACTGAGAATTGGTTTTAGTGAATCACCACTGCAGCTGCCATTTTTCTCTGAGCCAGATAAATCCTGACATGAATGAGGTGCTGTTATTGGAGATGTAAATGCAGCTAGTACTAAATGTCACTGGCCTAAGTCTGAGACATGTAGTCACTCGCAAATGCAAGGAAGGGGATGATTTTGACATTTAATATATTTTTGTTGAGTTTTGCCTATTTTCTTGTCCTTTCCACAACCGTGCATTGAATTTAATGTCTGAATGTGAAGCATATCTAAATCAGTTAAAGTGAAGCATATGTGAATAAGTTAATTCATCTTCTAAAAAGCAAATGTATTTAATATAAAGAATTGTGTGGGTCTAGTAAACAACACTTGGGGGGGAATAAATCTTTAAAAACGTGTATTAAGATTTTCCTTTGTTATAAATTTGTACTTCAATGGCATCAATTAAATTTAAATTTAATTTTAAATTCAATTCAATTTAAATTCAGCTGTGAGTGTGGGACTACTGTGTGAGTGGTAGTCATGAAGCTCTGGCTACATAGCCTAATGCAGAGTCCTGCTCCAAATACCTCTCCAGTTCTAGCCAGATCATGAATTAGGAAAGTGAAGTTTTTTTTTAGTTGACCCACATACCTGAGTTAAAGAAAAATCTTTAAAATGACAACGACAACAAGCAACAGCAATGTCAAAAAGAAACAAGAAAGACTAGGCTGCATCCCCTAGCAAAGATAAATAGGAAAACCAGAAATGAGCATTACGGCCCAAGTCTCTTTACTGATGAACTGAGTATGAAGTCTTTACCTGGTCAGTTTGCTTTTCAGAGACTGTTTTTACAGTTGGTGCTTAAGAGTAACTCCTGAAAGACCCTTTAGGAATGGATTTATCTCAAAATGCTATTTCAGGGTTTTTTTCCTTAATATTATTCTAAAATCTGAGACTGACATTCTGTATCTTATTTAGATAGAAACATCTAAATCTGCAGCATGTTAAATAGTGAGCAAAGATAAATGCCTTTTGAATAATGTTCCTCTGTATATTTCTCTTTCATGTGTGTTTTTCCTAGACTATAGGAGAAAGAAATAGCCATAACTAAGAATATCAGGACAAAGTAGATGCAAGAAGGAGACCTTTAGCCCAAGAACTAACAGAATCAAAATCACACAGGAATTCACACAGTTAGATTTGAAAGGAAATGGAGGTCAGGAAGAGAAAAAAAAGAGTTAGCCGTAAAGTCAGTTTTGTTAGTGAAAAAAATAATTAAAGTTCATTTGAAACTTTCTCAGAACTTTTCTGGTCCTATGTTGGTAATTGGTTATTTATTTAAAAATTTTTTTAAAGATTTATTTATTTATTTATTTAGAGAGAGAGAGAGAGAGCAAGGGAGCAGGTGAGCATGTGGAGAGGGGCAGAGGGAGAGGGTCTTCAAGCAGACTCCCTGCTGAGCGCCGACCACCAGCCAAGGCTTGATCGCAGGACCCATGAGATCATGACCTGACCTGTAAGCCAAGAGTAGGCCCCTTAACTGACAGCCACCCAGGTGCCCTGGTAATTGGTTATTTAGAAGCAATTTGGTTTTAGATGAAGCTGAGTTTATATTCCCTTCCCCCCACAATAAAGAAATGGCCTATGATCTTGTGCTAGTCACTTAACCTTCTAAAGTACAGTTTCTCCTTGGGTACTAGGAACTTCCTAATAAAGACTATCATTTCTTAAGCACTTCCTATGTGTTAGGCATTATACTGAGTACTTTTCAGACATTGTCTCATTGAACGTTCATAACATATTCTGGGAGGCAGAAGTTTTCTTTCCACATTATAAATAAAGAAAGTTGGGCCAGAGTTATCCAAGTCACAGCTATTAAGTTCTAGAGACAGTCTGGCTCCAAAGCTCATGTGCATAGCATTATACTGTCTTTAGTACTAGAATCTGTCCCAGCTTTAGCCTTCTCTGACCAAACCTTTTGGACTGTCTGACTTCCTTGGCCCAGTGTTCCCGCCTTTGACACTGCCTCTCAACAAGTTTCAAGAAAGGTTACTTTGCAAAAACCCTTAAAGCTCCCACAGGCTGTCTATGCAGATAGAGAAACTGCAGTCCGAAGGCTTTACTATTTTGTAAGAGGTCATTATGTCCATTTCATGAAAGCATCTTGTCTTACCCAAAAAGGCACTAAATAATAATAATAATAATAAATGTATTTATATAGAATAATATATATTGTAATATTTTTATATTTAATAATATATATTATTTAAAATTGAGGATCTATTTCTTGGTACTCCTCGTCCACTTCGCACCCCTTAGTCTAAGAGTCTGTGAAATCACTTTCTGGTAGATATGGGAGGATGGCAACACGGGTTTTTTTTTTTTTTTAAAGATTTTATTTATTTATTCATGAGAGACAGAGAGAGAGAGGCAGAGGGAGAAGCAGGCTCCCAAGGAGCAGAGAGCCTGATGCGGGACTCGATCCCAGGACCCTGGGATCATGACCTGAGCCGAAGGCAGACGCTTAACCATCTGAGCCACCCAGGCGCCCCAGGGTTTTTTTTTTTAATGTTGGTTAATTTGTCTTTTTTTTTAATTTAAATTCAATTAATTAACATATAGTGTATTATTAGTTTCAGAGGTAGAGTTCAGTGATTCATCAGTCTTATGTAATACCCAGTGCTCATTGCATCACATGCCCTCCTTCATGTCCATCATCCAGTGCTGTCCTGAACTGCTTTCAAGGATATTGCTATGCTTCTAAAAAAACAGAGCTGACTCCTTTGAATAGGTTACTGATCTCATCAAGGTGAGGGTGGAGCATCTGGTATTAAAATACAATGCTAATAGAATGTCCTATAAAAACCACTTTGAAAAAAATGTGGCATATTTTCCACATATTTACTTTTCGCTGCTCCTGTGGGTTGAATTAATCAAGTGACACTGCTGTTCTTGAGACAGTATGACTTGGTGTCAGGCAGACGTGGGTCCCAATCTTGACACTGCTTGGTACTGGCTCTATTATAACCACAGGTTCTTTCAGGCATCCAATAGTATTAATATCTACTTTCGAGGGCTTTTGTAAGGATTCAGTGTGAGAATGTTTAAGACATCTGGAAAATCACGAACACTCCACAATTGTTAACTGCCTTCCCTCCCGCGTTGGTATATTCACTTTCATATATAACATCATTTTCATTGGCTTTCTTTGTGAACATAAATGCCAGATCTAAATATACTAGTATGAATATAAGAGTATTGGGGTTAGCACTTAAAATTTTAAGTCTATTTTTTTAATTAACATTGAAATTACGTTCTTAACTGTGATGCCTAACAGTGTTCTCTTTAGCCCCAGTTATACCTATTAAGATGTTGTAAATCATTTGGAACACATCTGAGACTTATGAAGTTCTTTCCTGGTGTTCGAGGACAGTGACAGAAGCAAGAAAGTAAGACAGGCTAAGAAGTTTAATATTGTTGGGAAAATTTAAAACATAACTTCCTTTACTGAAGCGTGGCAAGCAAAATTAAGAAACAGTGAGTAGTTAGTTTATAATAAATGCGCAACTGGTGCTTTAGCGAGGTGGTTTTTCTATGACCATGATAAGGAGGTAGAGAAAGGGGCTTTCCTGAGTGAGCAGAGTGGCTTTCAGTCTATATGTTCGATGCCAGGAATTTTTGACCCACACAAGCCACACCTGAGGAGATGTGCAGGACAGATGGGAGCGAAGCATGACAATTTTGCATGTTGTATGCAACTACACACAGTCCTCCTTCCTGCCCCCGCCCCTGATACACACACACATTCTTCCCTTCTATCAGCTCAAGATTAAAAGAAAGCTTTTTTTTTTTTGCCCCAAGCTACTTTGATGGTGTACAGTAACTTTTCTTCAGGTATTTTGCAACCATTTATAAAAGAGAGGTCATTTTAGGGCAAGCCTTTCTACCCTGATTTACTTAGAGGAATAAATAGTAATGTCTGGTTGTTACATTTAAAAAAGGGGGAGGGTAGAATCCCTCAGTTCGAGCCAGTATTAAGAACTTTGAAAAAGATTATGCAACTCAAGTATAATGCTAGAAACAATAAGGACAAAAACTAACCCCCATGTAAAGACCATGGATAATGCAGTCAGTATGTGAAGAGGAAAAGAGGAAGAGATTACTAACAGATTTCTCTTCAAAGGAAAGGAGGGGAATATCAATTCTTCATACAAAGTGAATTCGTATGATTGGTTTCAATGAAAATATAATGGTAAAGAATCCTGGAATTTTGATGTCCTTGGGTAACTACAATGTACATTCTGCAGCCTAAAGCTAGGGAGAAAATATTTTTTTTTTTAAGAAAAATCTTACGAAAAAGCTAATATAGTTATTGTCATCGGTCTGAAGTGGATAGTGCTGGACAGTGGAATGAAGAACAGAATCTCTGGTCCGACGGCTCCCTAAAAAATGTCCTCCTGGGTGGGTGGCAGTGGCCAGGTGGGAAGGAAGAACTAACTAAGAGTGTGGCACACAACGCTGCCTGAATATTCTGAAATGCTGGTGATCTTCCAGTAATTGGAATGCATCTGGCAAGTGGTACAGATTCCCAGACTCTTAGATGTCACAGTTGACTTGCCTGTTGCCAACCTTATATTAATTTCAAAGCATAAATTTAGATCCACTGTGAATTAAATTTAGATCCAAAGTGAAATTGAGGTCCACTGCGTCTTTGAATGTAACTTAATAAAAGTTGGGGAGGAGGCTTTTGTTTCATTTTGTCATTTCCAAACATCAGCCTCGTAGAAAGGATGAGAACAGTAGCAAAACTTCTGCTTCCACTCCCTTTACTCCTGTCATCTCGTTCCTTCCTCTACTGTGAGAATAAGGAAAAGAGAAAATGGTATACATACCTGTCGCTTGTTCTTTTTTGTCTTGGGATTCTGGACATTTAAATGGAAACTAAAGCACGATTGAGACCTGGCTTGTTCAGAACCCTATGATTAATGCTTTTTATTTCAAGAAATGTTTGCTTTAATTTTTCATGAGAACTTTAAACGGATTTAAGAAGTATAAGCTACATCAAATCCCTCTTAAATTTGTTTGTCTTCTTGGATTAAGGTTAATTCTGTTATTCCATGATTTCAAATCATTACCCTTCTCTTATTAAGATAAAAACAAACTTTTTTTTTTTTTTGCCTTTGCTGATTACTGCTTCTTCTTCCTGCCTTCTGGGAGAATATCTGTTACTCAGTTTTTGACACATTGATCTCTCTGAGCCTGAGATTCTATCAATTCTCATCTTTTCAACTATATTCTATACAAAATTGCTGAAATTTCCATTTTCAGTTTTCTCCTCTTGCCTGAGTCCCAGGCTCATAGTTCTAGTGACTTACCGTTCACCTCCCCTGGGCTCCGTTGGGACCATTTAAATGTCACCAGCTCTCCTCCTCACCTGTTATTTTGTTAGTGGTTCTACTCTCCTGGTTCCCCAAACATAAAACCTTGGAATTGTTTCAGCTTACTGCTTTCCTTCATTCACTGTAGCTATCCCCACGTTCCACAGATTTTTCCATTTTGAAATGTTTTTTAGATTCATCTTTATCAGTTAAGAGATCAGTTTACCAGTTATCACAAAGAGCCAAACTAGCTGGATTAAACACGACGTAAATGTAGTTCTGTGTTGTGTACAGCTCAGGTCGCTGGTACAGGGGTGGAAGAGAGGCATGGCCGTGTTAGGAATGCAGGCTCCTTCGATTCTGTTGCTTTGTCATCTCCAAAGTCTTGATTGTCCTAGTGTGCTTGATTAACGATGGCTCAGCACCACAGGTACATACCAGTGTTCAAAAAGGGGACAAGAGGAGGCAGAAGCCACATTCTCCTCTCTTTCAGGGTATAACCTAGAAATGAAATACATTACTTCTTCTCAGAGCCCATCTTTAAATGGCAAAATCCAGTTGCATGGTCTTATCTAGTAGCATGGGAGGCTTGGTTATATGGTCCTTAGCTATGTGCCCAGCTAAACTTCCTATTTCTACAGAAGACAAGGAGAAGAACTTCGGGAGCCAACCAGCAGCATCTGCTACACCTTCCTTACTCCAATTCTATTGTCTTTACCCTATGGCGGGTCTTTATTGCCCATTGCCAAGATTACTTTTGGTGACTATTAGCTGGGTTTACTGATGGCTCATTATCAAACCACCCATTCTTTCTTTAAAGAGCCGCTTTTTTTCCCCCTCTTGTTTAAACTTTGCTCTTAACCTTCGAAGCTCTTTGTAATCTGGTCCTATTCTACCTGTTTCTAATCTTTTTTTCAAAGTTCATTGATTCATTGATTCATTGATTTATCCAGTAAATATGTGTTGAGTGCCTACTCTGTGTCAGACACGGAGTCATTTATTTTCCTAAACTGGTGCTGTGGATGGAAACATCTTCATGAATGTACATACTTGCTAATGTCACAATGATTCATTTCTTTGAAGCTTGTTTTCACCATTGTCATGCTTGAGAGGTTAAATACATTTTAAGAACAGCCTTTTGAAATGAGGTCTTGCAGTCGAAGTGGTTAATTTGCTTTTAGGAATCAGATGATGTTCACTTGACACTTTTCAACTTTCAGGTTTTTATGCATTTTAAAACTATGATTTGCTTTTAAAAACAAAATGAAAATAGAAGAATGCTTATTGAAGCAGCTATAACTAGATTTAGTAGCTCATTGAAATTGTAAAATTGCTCAAATGCAAGCATGAACTAAAGATTACCTCATGTGTTACAATTGTCCAGTTGCTTCTTTGTTCCCAAACACATGAACCTCATGCTTAGTCCTGCAGACTGAGGTGTGAAGATGTATATCACAGAACACACCTTGTTTGGACTTTGTCTTCCAGACTGCATTTTCTTCTTTTTCTATAATCCTAGGTAATATAGAGACAGATATTTACTTAATACAACTAATCTGACATTATTTTTATATTTAGTTCTTTATTCTTTCAGAGAAGATGCTGGACCAGGTCCAGATCTAGGGCAAGGTATATGAAGCTGAGTTGTACAAATACAGGGTCAAATCTTTATTTAGATTTTTGATGTTTTTTTTCATCATAGAGTTTCATCATTGAGTTTTTAATTAGTTTTAGTCACTAATTTTGATTTTTTTAAAAAAAATTGCATTAAATATTATTTATCTTGATTTCTGAGGATTCAGGGACCTCCTGAAATCTTGTGTTTGAAGTGCGCTGGATCCTTCTTCTTTATGTAAATTATTTGTATATCGACATGGCTGGCTGCTTGAGTCATTAAAACTTTCAAGTGAGGATATATCTATTTCAAAGAGAAAATAAATACTCATTATTTTACCAAACACTAGAACCAAAAATTATCTTAAATGCCATCAGATCATCATGGTTTTAAGTATTTACATTTACAACTGAGATCAGCTCAGGATACACAAGGAAACCATTCCATGAAAACAAGGCAGGGGCATTAAATGGGAGGATGAACAAGTGGCCAGTTTGAGTAATTTTAGCTGCTTTATTACATTCTGTCTTGAAATGGCTGCTCTCGTTCCATCTCTAGCCTGGTAGCCTCATCTCTAATGGCAGAGTGGTTATGTCATTTTCAGACTACATCTTTGGAGGAGGAGGAGAGGAGGAAGAGGAGAGAGTGGGTAGAGCCTGGGAGCTGCTTTACCCGGAGCAGTTCTGCGTGTATCTGTCTTACATATTGGCCATCTGCTAAAGAGTTCATTTGGAAAAAAAATATTTAAAAAATAGTTTGAGAATCACTGGACTAGATGATTCACAATTCTGAGTGTACCTGTAGTTCTGATATGATGGATTTCTGCTGACCTACCCACACCTTGATCTGCTACTCTTTGTCAGGCATGCAACAAACACCCTTTGGTGAGACTGCCTTGCATATCTCCTAGCCTTCATGTATAACACTGTGTTTTCTCTAGATTTAATAGTAGTTCTAAGAGAGGTAGGAGAGAAAATTAGACCTTGTGCAATAACAATGTCCTACAGATTGTGCATCTTATACTGAAGTTCAGGAAGAACATAGTCGAATACCCAGTTATATTATTTTTATTTCATTTTACATTTCTGTCAATGTATCTAATATATATGATAATTTATAATATAACATATAACATATTAGTCTATTAGTAGAGTGTTACTTATAATTTATAAAAAGAAATATTCATAAAAAGGAGATGTATACTCAAAACAATTCTGTTGTTGTTAGGGGCATGCCACTGTTCTTGAAACCTTTTCAGAAATTACTGCTCTTTTGTTAGTAAAATTGTTGATAGTTGGTAACTAAGGATAAGTAGAGACTCTCCCAGTCTCTTAATCTTTAGCATATCCCTCGTAAATCTAAATTTTGATGAGTGTGAGTTATCAAAAATATGTATGGAATATTATTTTCAAAGTCCATCCCATAAGTATACTTGGACGTAACACAAGCTGCAAAGAGGTAGAGAGGGAAAAATAATTATGTCAGCATACTATTTCTTTTTTTGTTTCTTGGTTCTATTACAATGGGCAGAAATAGTGGAAATTCATAAAATGAAAACACTAATTTGGTAAAGGTATACAATAGGGATTTTTTAAAACATGCATTTGAAAGACACAAATAACAATGTTTAGTTTTATCAAACTGACTTTAAATTGGGTTCTTGTTTACAGTTTCTACTAGATCTTTGCCAAGAGCTGTATGCAGATGTTTGAAAAAAATTAGGACTACAAAAGTATGTTTTTGTAATCTTGTTTTTAGGGGTGAATATTTACATTATATTACATAAATTTTGAAGCTTATAAATTTTTATTTTAATTACAACTTCCCCCATGATCGTGTTTTCATTTATTTTTCTCTTCCTCTTCTCAGTTCCATATATTTGGCCTGAACAAATTAGACTCAATGGAAGGGAAATAGTCCCAGATACAGAGTGAGAGGAACAGTGCAAACCATATGGGAAGCTGGGTACAGGAACAAAGTTAAAAGATGTTCATTTTGGATTTTAAAATTCTTTCACAGTGATAAAGTATGCATTCAGGCAGCGCTGAGTCTGAAAAATACCTCATGCACCTTGACATTCAACAGATATTTATTTTATTTCTCCTACCATGTACAAAATGTTGTGCAAGAGGAATGAGTCACAGCCAATGTCCTCAAAAGGCTTTGAAAATTGTGTGAGGTGGAGATGGGAAGACAGTTATCAGAAATTTATAAGTTCAATAATGGAGATACAACAGTGTTTCAGAACACAGGGGAGGGAATGTACTAGCCTGAGGGGCATAGAAGTCTTCTGGGAAAGGGGTGCCCAAGTTAACCCTGAATGGATAAATACATGGTAGCCAGGGGATAGGGAGGGGATCGAGGTCAAGAACCTCAGTCACAGGGGCAATATAAATAAGGCAAAGGGGTGCCATTAGCTGGGTATGACCTCAGAACTTTAGGATTAATGCAGGCTGGGCATGGGTGAAAATGAAGGAGAGGTGGATTGGGGTCAACTCCTGGAGGGCACCATACATGCTGTAAAAGGGCTTAGGCTTGATCCTGTAGGTGATGGGAAGGCTGTGAAGGATTAATTATAGAATGACTATGAGCACATTTACTTTGAAATAATTCCATCTGACATCTGAGTAAAGAATGGAGTTGCAGGAAGCAAGAATGCTAACAAGAAGAGTCATTTAAGATGTTGGAATAGTCCTAGAAGAGTACTAACACCTGTTACTTGAAATGAAGTCTTTTTGACTTTTAACAGAAAGTTTTATTGTAGAATTGGAGGTTTTGCTTTTCTTAAGAAAGTCAAGTCCTGGTATTTGCCAGTTGTAACTCTATAAAAATAAAATGATTAAAATTTGTTAATCTAGGGGCGTCTGGGTGGCTCAGTCGGTTAAGTGTCTGCCTTCAGCTCAGGTCATGATCCCAGGCTACCTGCTCAGCGTGGAGTCTGCTTTTCCCTCTGCCCCTCCCCCTCCTCATGCTCTCTCTCTCTCAAATAAATAAATAAAATCTTTCAAAAAAATAAATAAAATTTGTTAATCTAACTGAATTTATTCCTTTTCTGGTTCTTAATAGCTTTTTTTTAAATTAATTTACAGGAAAGAAAGTTTATCAGAATTTCTTCCTAAACGTCTTAGAAATAACAGCATATTTTAATCAGAGACTTGTAAGTATCCTTTTTTCTTTATTTAGAAAATTAGATATTGATTTTATGGAAAAATTGGCTCCTTCAGGAATACACTTGACAGGATATAGCTTATACAATCTGAGTTGGCATGCAAAATTTGAGTGAGAGTAAAACACACAGAAAATCACCTCTCAAAAAACAAAGAAACCAAAACTTCGGTCAGAAAACTGTCATCAAATTTATCTACACCTAGTTAATGTTTGACTTATTTTTTGGCAATTTCTATTTCTTGATGTCATTTTCATTATTTTTTCCCCTTTATGAAAATATCTGTGTGTCCACATATTTTAGGAAGTCTGTAACATCAATGAGAAGGAAGAGGAAAAGGGTAGGGTGTGAACACAGGAAAGGGAAGAATTTGTATTCTGTTAAAAGTTACACGGCTTCAGACGACTTTGTATTTTCCAATTACACTTTCAGTGAAAGTTTTTACAAGATCAAAGGTAGGTCTCATAATAGCTAAGGTTCAGTCAGTTTCATCATATTTTTGAAATGTCTTTTACTCTGCTAGATCCAAAACTGGCCAACTCAGGAACAGAGAATCAGGGAGACCCTTCCTGCTTCAATTTAGCAAGAAGTCAAGACAAGCACATCTTTTTACAAGCATGTATTTTATCAGATAAGTTGAGAAGACTCAATGAGAAGGAAAAAAAAAAAAAAAAAAGCTTTGTCCTAAAAGTGTATCTGTAGCAACAGCATTTAATATTTTATTCCCTGAAAGCCTTTTGAAATCTAATGTAGTCCTATTTAGCACTAAGACAAATAGTTGTCATACTGAGTTAAGAGCAGAGTCTAGAGCCCATGGAGTAAAGGGAGATTAATGAAGAAGTCAGGTAACTAAGGTCTGGAGCTGAGTGGGTTCTTCACTAGGTGGTAAGAGCTTAGCATACTTCTGGGCTTCTCAACTGTAAATACTTGTGTTTGAAGATTGTTGACTAGAATTGATGACTACCTTAGATCATTTCATGATTCTAGGACATCCCTGAAACTTTGTTGCTTAGTAGTTAATAGTCATTTTATCTTGGGTAATCTATGATTATTATAATGGAATTAACACTTGTGTAGTAGCTAATAAAACCAACCAACAGGAACTAAGACATATTTCTTGCTTGCTTCATCAGATAAGATCTCAGCAAATTGTTTAATTAAAAGGTGTACTGAGATCTTAATTACATATTCTGTCACAATATAGGTGGTTTCCTAGCTACGTGACATTAATTTTTAGTTCCAATGCATCCATATTTGAATCTTGTGTGTTTGAGCAAGTTACCTGAATTCTTTAATGCCTCCATTTATCAGTAAAATGAAGTTAAAAATGCTTATATTATAGGCTTGTATGGGGATTAAGTGAAATGATGAAACAATACAATATAAATAATAATACTGAAATAACCTACTGCAATCAAAATTTCCTATCTTTACTATATTGTTTCATAGACTTTGAGGTTTTGCCCACATAATGATTTCATTTGTCTGTGTATATAAATTATTTATAAAATCACTGAAAGAATTGTGAGAATGGAGATTTTTGGCCAAATTCCCAGATATTTTTAAAGAGCATCTCAGATAAGTCACATGAAAATGACCTACAGGCTACTCTTTGAGAAACACAAATTTTCTTTTAAAAATGAGCCTCAGGGCGCCTGGGTGGCTCAGTCATTAAGCGTCTGCCTTTGGCTCAGGTCATGATCCCAGGGTCCTGGGATCAAGCCCCACATCTGGCTCCCTGCTCGGCGGGGAGCCTGCTTCTCCCTCTCCCACTCCCCCTGCTTGTGTTCCCTCTCTCGCTGTGTCTCTCTGTCAAATAAATAAATAAAATCTTAAAAAAAAAAATGAGCCTCAAAGTGGTTGATTTATCAAATCACAAGGGAACTTTGTACAAAATACATATTCCTAGGGCACCATCTTGGAGATTCCAATTTGGCAGATCTGGAGCAAGGCTTTGCAACTTGTGTTTTAAACAAGTTGCCATGCTGATTTTGATTTTTGCAAACCACTGCTCTACAACCTCACCATATCTCTGCCTTTTAATTGATAAAGCTTATAGCTGTGCTTCCCATAAGTAGATGAGGGGATATCATTATTTGTCAATGCTTCAACTAGTCCAGTTCAAGTTCCAGGGGTGATAAGCTTGGATGTCTGCATTTGTGTACATTAACCAGATTGGCAGTCTTCTCTACCTTGGTTGGGTAACTGCTTTAAGTAAATCAAGCCAAGCCCATAAATTGTGGAACCCCTGAGTGAGAAGGACTGTTAGAGACCGTCTAGTTTAAACCCTTTTTTCACAGAGGAGAAAAATGAGTCTCAGAGGTCTGATGAAGGCCACAGGACAAGACCAGAACTAACTTTTGAATTTCTGTTCCCAGCTCAGTTCCATTTCCATTGCAGTCGGTTGACTTTGATTCTGCCATTTCAATAACGTGCAACCTGTGAAACCAGCTACTCTTGTGCTGGCTGTAGGCTTCCCAGCAGGCATAGAAAGTGCTGTATGAGTCAGCTTTCCTACTTAACTGTTCAGCTGTCTGAAAGTGACAGCTTCTTCCTCTCCATCTCCAGTTCTCTATCTTGAATAACAAAGAGGCAGGAAGGCCACTGAGGGACTGAAGGTACTCCCCAGGAGAGGCAGCCTGTTCCAGCAGCGGTACCATCTTCTCAGTTACCTTCCTGATTCTTTATCTTAGCCAGAGTCATCTGCTTTTTCTCCAGCTATCTCTGGATGGCAAAGGCATCATTGCTTTTGTCTGTCATTTTACTCTTGCATTATTTTCTCTTAGCATTCTTTACATCATGTTAGTTGCCCTCCTTTGGACGCCATTTAGCTCTGGAGTGCCATTAAGTTCAACAGATATTAAATACTACTGTGTCCCAAGAATAGTCTTGGGTACCAGAGATGTAAAATGAAGCTAGCATGGTCCTAGTTTCAGAAGAGTTTACAGTGTCATGGGGAAGGAGATCAGTATAACAAATCTGCAGGAGTGCTTCAGAGTGTTACAGTAGCCACCATGTCAGGAGAGTCAAAGAAATATTGGGAAAGGAAGTGACATCAGTCTGTTTCAAGTGAAAAAACCATAACCCATAGGATAAGTATGCAACCTTTTGCAACCACATGAAGCGAATGTTTCTAAGGTTTAATGAAGAGAGCTAATGCAATCAGAGATGAATAAGGTGGGTGTTGGCATGATGGTGAGAAAGGGACACTGCAACGTGTAGCAGGAGACCGGGGTCTTCTACTCACACTACCAACCCCAACCTATGTGACTTGTGCCAATCCAGCGAGACTCTTCAGTCCCCACTTGAGTGCTCACTCAGTTCATTCTAATAATGAAATTCAAGTTATAGGCTGTCCTACATTCCTGAGATACAGTCGGGTGGAGGAAAAGTACCTCCCAGATGAAGTGCTATCTGAGCCAAAGCCTCAGTTTTGAGTAGGTATTGATTGGGTAAAGAGAAGCTTTGGAAGGAGAATGCTCCAGCCAGGAGGAACTGCGTCCATCCATTGGCCTGTGTCTGGGGGTGAAGGGAGTATTTCTGAGAGCTACAAATCCTCAGTGGGGAGCAGTTTCTCTCAGCTGCTGGACCACAGGGGAGGAGAAGCAAGAGGCAAGTCTGGGATATAAGCAGAATGTAGATCATACAGGGTGTTGTTAGTCATGCTAAGGACCTGGGCAACTTTTTCTTGGCTTAAGGAGAATGGTCGAAGAGCTGAGATTTAAGATTTGTGTGGCTGAATTTAAGAATGGAAGAGGAAAAGAAAACTGAAGCAGGATAAATAGTGAAGGGGATAATCCGATCTGGAGATGTGGTGCCCCTAACTAGGTTAGTAAAAAAGTGAGCAGAGCAGTAGTTGGTCCATCAACTAAAAAGCTATTTAGAGAATAGAGTTCATATGACTTGATGGTCATGGAGGTGAGGGAAAAGGATGCCTGCTAGGCTTCTGACCTGTGCAACTGGGTGGATTTTAGTGCTGTTCATGGAGAAAGAAACCCAGGAGGAGGAACCGGTTTCAAAAGGAATTCGAGAATCTAACATGAGGGGAGGAAACCAGCCAATCCGTCCCAGGGCTCTTCATACTAACTGGCCTTCCGCATGCTGAGAATATCACACACGTTGTCACACTTAGTCTTCTCAGCTGTGGGAGGTAGTATTCTGTGCTCAAAAGATGTGAAAGCTGAGGCTCAGAGAGCTTAATGCCTTGTATAAGGTCCCTTAGCTAATAAGTAGTGGAGCCAAAAGTTCAGACCAGAGTCAAACCAGGTGTATTTCATTCTAAAGCAGGCACACCTTCTATTTTATCACTCCCTTTTCCCTTTGAGTCTGATACGTGTAATTCTGTGAAAATAGGTCACTTGTAGAACACGAGTAACTTTAGACTTTATGGGTTGTTAAATTGAAGGCATAAACTCTACCTTCTTACTGGTCATTATCTCTCACCTGGGATACTGCAATTGTCTCCAAACTCATCTCTTGAATACACTCTTCTTTTCCAATCTGCACCAAAGTGATCTTTTTGAAGTTCAGTTTTGATCATCCCATGCTATTGCTTCAAAAATGTCGATGACTTTCCATTGCTGTTAGGATAGAACAAATCCTTAACATGCCCCAATGATGTAGACCCTGTTAACTGATCCACTTCATCTTGTGCCATTTTCCACCTTCTTCTCTGTGCTTAGGCCACACTGGCCTTCCCTCAGCTTCTGAAATGTGCTATGTTCTTCTCCTCTGCATGAAATACTCTTCTTCTGCCTCTATATCAACCAGCTAGCTCCTTTTCTTAATATCTCAGCTTATCTTGTCAATGAATCAGGTTCTGATACACTCACAAAATAAACTATTTTTTCACCTAAGACCACAGTTTGTATTTATACATGGATTTGTGTTCATTATTTTTTTCTCATTAGATTCCATGAAAGTAGTTATATAACTGTTTTGCCAGTCATATAATTGGCACTCAATAGATATTTTCCAAGCAAATTAATAAATTTATAAAAGAACGAATGTGATTCTGGATTAGTTAACTTATATTTGATTATTAAAAAAAACTTATATTTGATTATTTATTTGGTATATTGTTATTTAGAATTGAAAAAAGAACATTTTCTTTTTTTTTTTTAAAGATTTTATTTATTTATTTGACAGAGAGAGAGATAGGGAGAGAGGCAACACAAGCAAGGGGAGTGGGAGAGGGAGAAGCAGGCTTCCTGCGGAGCAGGGAGCCCGATGTGGGGCTCGATCCCACAACCCTGGGATCGTGACCTGAGCCGAAGGCAGACGCTTAACGACTGAGCCACCCAGGAGCCCCAAGAACATTTTCTTTATCCCCATAAAATAAACTAGTTTCAGTTATATACAACATTGTTTTTTAATATCTTAATGATATAGTATTTCCTCTGGTATTATATTATAATTGTTTTTCCCTTTCTGAAGTCAATTTTCTTTTTCACAATAAATGAAGCTAATTCCAACAGCATAGTGGTAATTACTGAATTGACATTTTTTGGATTAAACCAATTAAACCAAAGCAATTAAAACTTGGAAATGGCAACTATAAAAGAACAATATGTCATCATTCAGTGTACCAATGAAGAATGGAAATGTGTTATAATTAGTTTGTAAATGTCACATCTTTATTGCACTTGCTAATTAAATGAGACTTTTCCATCCCAGGCTTGCTGAAAATAATTTGGAATTTTCAGGAGTGACATTTTATTTTTGTCACACAAGAATGATTCTTTGCTATGTGACGATCATAGTCTAACAAATAAGGCTTGGATAAGGCCTAGTGAAGAATGCCACTAATGTGTGAGCCCTTGGCCCTCAAGTGGTGGTGGGCTTTCAGTGCTCAAAATAGGCTACCAGGACTCTGGACTGAACAAATGATTGGACTGGATTGGGGTGGAATCTAGCATAAGAGATTTTTGCAATCTATTCTACAGATACATTGCTGAGACCCCCCGGAATTGTCTATGAACATTGACTATGATTATCTAGCCAACTGAAAGGATTAGATTACATGAGCTCAAGAAAGAACACAGTTCTTTAGCTTGAATAGCCTGTAATTCTACATGGAGGAAGGGGTGAATTAAAGGTAGGTGGAAGAGAGCTTACATACTAGAGATTAAAGTTCCAGTTGTTACAGGAGACAGGAGACAGGTTGTTGGCCACTAGGATGACGATTTATGATATAGTCCAGTGTTTACCAGTGTTTACCAACGTGGGGATCCTGGTCTCCTAGGATTCTACAGAATTGATAGAGCCATGAACAAGCCATGTATGCATATGTGTCTAAATAAATACTGTCATATACCGTATATATTACCATTTTCCAAATGTATATAGATTGTTGTTATAAAAATGAGAATTTGTTGCTTTGAAATACTTATTTCATAGTACCTTTTCATCTGTTATGTATTTTCTCAGTCAGATATCTAAATTCTTCAATCCTGAGGCATCATTTTGCATTAAATCTCAATGAATAAGTTGTATCTGCCATACTACGGGATGTACAAACTATTTTTCCCCCACATCTAGTATTTCTGAGAATCTTCAGATTCCAGGACTCCATCCTGAGTGCTACCTTCACTTTTCTCTTCTGATGCTCTGGTCTTTCTGATCCCCACTTTCTACTGTTTCCTACAACTTTTTTGATGCTGCTGCAACTCTCTCTAGTTGAAATCAGACTAGGATTGTCCTCAGGGTCCTCTCTTTGTTGCCCAAAGCAAAGATATTGTTAAGATGGTTGTGGTGCATAGTAAACTTTACCCAAGACTGGAGGATAATATGAGAGAATTATAGTGCAGAGATGGGAAACCTAGCATTAGATATTCAACATCATTTACTACTAGAGTCCATTAATTATGCCCATTCATGGGGGGACGTTCCCTACTGGTTGGCTGTGTCCTTAGTGTCCAGCCTTGTTTCAGGTTTCTACCCTCCTTCCACAGGCGAAGTTGCTTCAATATTGTCTTGCCTCCCTGGACCCTAGGCTAGAATCCCTCTCCCTGCACATAAAGAAATCGGTATATGTTGTGATTTTACATCCTAGAAGTTATTATGCAATTCAGACCCCAATGAATACAACTTTAAAATTACAACAATAAGTAACTGTTATTGTCTGAATATTATCATTCCCAGGTAGTATTATCATTTAATGAGCCTCTTTCCCAACAATCTACTCCCAAGCAAGAGGCTCTCCAATCAAAGGAGTGAATGATTATTTTCACAAAGCCTTAGAAGAACATAGATTGACTTCTAAGCATGGCACAGGGTCAGGATATGGACATGTCTTTCCCTAAGAGACTTTAGAATCAGAAACCTTCCCCTAAGCACTTGAAGGCATGACCTTCATAGAAAGGGGTAGCAAAAGGTCTACCTTCCTCTCCCACACACACCCAAAGGCTTGGTCTTTTCCTATTGCAAATCACATCCACCATGTCCATAGGTGATCTGATGTTTACAAAATTGTTTTATCCTTGAAAAAATGAGAAACCATCATTATTGTGGGATAAATACCGGCCTGGATGTCCAGTGACATGCTGTCTAGACTTGATTCTGAAATTAATGAGATCTCTGTCATACCAGCAATCTGGTCTCCTTTTTCTCATCTTTGAAATCAGGATTCCTTTCTTGTTAATTTAATTTTTGTTTATTATTTGCTGATGATTAAAGCTCCTTCCAGCTCCAAAACTCTCAGATATCTCCAAGTTACTTATGGAATGTCTATTGTTTTGTTTTTCTCTTGGCTGTTTTCAGTAGCATTGATTAGTTTGGCTTTGCATCAACTCTATGAAATTGTAAAATAGGGGTCGTCTCGGAGGCTCAGTCAGTTAAGTGTCTGCTTTCGGCTCAGATCCTGATCCTAGGGTCCCGGAATTGAGCCCCGCATCAGGCTCCCTGGTCTGCTCCCTCTGCCTCTCTCCCTGCTTGTGTTGTCTCTCTCTCTCTTTCAAATAAATAAAGTCTTAAAAAAAAAGAAGACATTGTAAAATCGGGAAAAAAAACTGGATTAAGTGTGCTATGGTCAAGGTCAGATAGACATTTGAGTGCCTTGTGCAAATGTTACATCTCAATTTTTAAAATTAGCCTAGTGAAATATTTCTATATATCCTTAAAAGCAGAAAACACACTTATTATTTTCACTCAGCTACTGAACTTCACAGGTCATTAAAAATGTGTTATGAAAAATTAGTCACTTGCTCCCAGTTATAGATGGTGATAGAATTAGGAGTTGAATCATATGTTTCCATCACTACCCTTAATTTTAAAAATGAGAGTTACCACTAAAATAATTTAAAGGAAGAGACTGTGTCAGAGTGCAGATAATATTTTAAAAATGCAATTTTAAAAAGACCAAAAATTCTATTTACAGTTATAATTACTACTATGTATATGAGAAATAAAGATGAGAAAATCTCAATATATGTTCCCCAGATAATTCCCGAGGCAAATTACAGAAAGTATTAAAAGAAAAAGAAGATTCTTAGACTCCAAAGAGTTTACTGCATGCATTAACTAGCGGCAAAATGGCCACTCAACTTGGCCTCAGTTGAGTAAGTGCCTATGGAAAAAAAATACTCAGTGAAAATATTGTTATGACTGGGCTAGCTTAAATTAAAAACACATCAAAGAAACCTGATGTTTTCAGACTACAGAAAGCCTTCTGATATAGAATTTACTGGGAAACAGGTTTTGAATTTTAATTTTGGAAATTAATATTTTAAAATATGAAGACTAGGGGCGCCTGAGTGGCTCAGTCATTAAGCGTCTGCCTTCAGCTCAGGTCATGATCCCAGGGTCCTGGGATCGAGCTCCACATGGGGCTCCCTGCTCCGCGGGGAGCCTGCTTCTCCCTCTCCCACTCCCCCTGCTTGTGTTCCTGCTCTCGCTGTGTCTCTCTCTGTCAAATAAATAAATAAAATCTTTAAAAGAAATAAAATAAAATAAAAAAATAAAATATGAAGACTATTTAAGTTAACAGAAGATAGGCAGCTCTGCTTTCCCTCCATGTCTCATGGATGATTTGCTGGGGAAAGTCACACACACAGGTAGGTATAAAAAAAAAAAATCCATGAACATCTGTATTGTTTTCATTATTTCCTAATAGGGGCTTCTGAAAATGCCAGAATATTCCTCTCTCCACACAATGTGATATATGATTATTGTCACTGTCCTGCAGTCCCCAACATGCAAGGCTTCATGGTTTTCAGAAACCTTACTACTCCAGGGTGGAGTATGTAGCTTAGAACTTGAGTCATCTCTTCTGAGACTGAAAGAGCCAGGGACAGTCTCCTGGTGACACAAGAGTGACTTGAACAAGAACATTCCTCGTTCAAATGAAACAAGAGCTATCGTGTACATAGTGATTAGTTTTTCTTTAAGCTCACACTTTTTAGTACAAGTAAAATATATTTTTAGTAAAGTTATTCCATCTAGCTCAAAAAATTACAAATTTTGAGCTAGTATTGATGATTAAAGCTCCTTCCAGCTCCAAAACTCTCAGATATCTCCAAGTTACTTATGGAATGTCTATTGTTTTGTTTTTCTCTTGACTGTTTTCAGTAGCATTGATTAGTTTGGCTTTGCATCAACTCTATGTAATTGTAAAATAGGGGTCGTCTCGGTGGCTCAGTCAGTTAAGTGTCTGCTAAATTACAAATATTGAGCTATTTATTGCAATAAATGCATCTAGTCCATAGGTCTTAAAAGTGAAACAAATTGGTTTATAAATGCTTATAATTAGAATATGGTTTAATGACTACTTTCCTCTTCAGTTTCTGGTTATTTTTGATGAGTGATTAGGAAGTTTAGTGGGTTTAAGCAGATTTCTGTGAAGGTAAAGAGGAGTGAAAGAGGTGACAGCTAAAAGCTACTTAATTAAAGAAAACTCTAAAGATCTAGGTTCTACTGCCCTCACTGCAAATGGAAAATGAAGGGATTTACTCATTGAGGAAACATAACAAGACAGCGTCAAGGGAAACTGAGGCTGAAAGAGGTTGAGGAATCTGCCTGATATTATGTAATTGGTGCTGCTAAAAACGCAGATCCAACTCCAACCTCCCTGCCCCAACCTTAAACATGGGCAGAAGATAAAATGCTGATAATTCAGGAAAGTCTTCCCCCATCTTTCCCAAATAACACTTCTTTTCTATTAGATAATTTGCAGAAGTGCCGCCATTAACGATTTGCTTCTTTGGTCTAAGACTTTGTCTGGAGTTTTTCTTGTAGGGAAAAACACATACAGCATATTTCTGTGAATGAATTAAGCAAATATTTTCCAAAAGCTGGTCTGAATAGGATGAAGAGGAAGAGGACACTGGAAGGTCTATGGCAGGAGTGGGGGCTGGGGAAAACAAGAGAAAATTGATGAAGGAAGACTATGAAGGGTGCAAAGCAGTTGGTCTGGGAGAGACTGCAATTGACTAGAGGCTGTACTGACTGTTGTAATGAAACTGTGCTCTAAATGTGTTTTAATGTAATCATGTAATGTTTGTTTCCCTTACTTCACTGTCTTCATATATTCATTCTCAGTATTTGTCCTCTTACAAACAGCTGTTTTACATTCATCACATCTCAAAAGATTGTTTCTGATTTTTTAATTCAGAAGATGCACATCTATAAATGATGCTCTCCAAATATTAGTTGAATTAAGTGAAATCTTCTTCAACTTTGCCTTTTTCTTAGTCCATTGTTTTTTACAATCTCTTTGAAAGACCCAAAGATATCTTGGTCAATATCATCCAGAATGTTCTGGTCCCTCAGGCTGACTTTCCAAGGTAAACAAGCTTTGGTGAGCAATTGTTTCTGCTATATTCAATGTATCCATGTTTCCATGCTTCCTTCCTCCTTGGCTTCCCCTGCTAGCGAAGATCTTTAGAACTGTCTATAGATACACTAATTTTCAGATTATTGCAAATGAGTCAGCTTTTTAGTATTTTCTTCGGTTATTTTAATTATGGTGGATTTGGGGGAATTTTTCTGTACTAAAATTCTTCAGCATCCTTAATCAAATGTCAAAGGGTAACAATGAGAAATCTGATGTGAAATTGGGGTGCCTGGGGGGCTCAGTCGGTTAAGTGTCTGTGTTTGGCTCCAGTCATGATCCCAGAGTCCTGGGATCGAGTCCCGCATTGGGATCTTCGCTCAGTGAGGAGTCTGCTTCTCCCTCTGCTTCTGCCACTCCCCCTGCTTGTGCTCTCTCTCTCTCTCTCAAATAAATAAATAAAATCTTAAAAAAAAATAAAAAGAAATCTAATGTGAAATGGATCAGAGTGGCAGGTTGACTTGAAATGTCTTTCTTGGTTCAGAAATATTGCCAGGCCTAGAGTTTAAATGTACTAATACTTGAAATGCCGAAGAGTGCTTTTAGGTTTGATAACCTAAGCTTCCTATCTGCTCAGACAGGATCTACAGATGATGTGGATTGCAAAATCAGATTGATGTGAGGTTCATTTGGAAAGCACTCATTGAACAACTACTATCCACTGTCCACATGTAGAACTTATTTGTTCTTGCCTCCCAGGAGGTAGGGTCTTCTAAGGGGCAAAACAAGTCACCCACACAGAACTTTTCATGAAAAATATATTAAACTTACTTAGAGGTGGACTTTAGGGTTGACTGTTCGAGTGAATGGTGAAAAAGCCTAGGGGATGACTGATAGAGCCTGATAGAACAGCTATGGAAAAAGTTAATTTTGTGAATTATTTAATTTTTAATCTACTACAAGAAAATTTGCAATAACCTTGGAAATTGGATGAATACATCTCTAAGGTTGGGCATGTGCGTTGGTATACTTTGCTAAAACAACCATTCTTTGGGGTGATACGTGCTGTTAGACCCTGAAGCCCAATAAGTTATGGACTTATATTTGTTTGTGGGGTTTTTTTCAATGCATTATTAGAGAATCTGACCTCAAACCTTTACTCCAATTCAGCCATTCCCAAATTTGTGTGACAACATGAATTTCCTTGGGTGCTTACAATGCACATGGTATCAAACTCACTGAATTGGAAGCTCTGGTCTGTACTGTTAACAGACTACCTGGGTGATCCTTATGAGCAGTTAGATTTGGGAAGCTCTAGTTCATCTGGGATAAGATTAATTTTAAGTAAATAGGCTTTTTACCATACCCTTGCCCCCTCTCTTCCTCTATCTATTTTTCTCCCTCCCCCCTATCAAGACTTAAAAAAATAAATAAATCTTAGGAAGAGCTAATTTGCTTTAAATTTACTTTTAGTCTCCGGGCTGGCATAAGTGAGATACAATTTTCCCAGAGACCTATTTTTTGGTCGTCTTTTTTCCACAATTTAATCAAGTGTTAAGGTGAAAAATCTGCGTCTTCTCGGTGAAGTGGCTCATAAGACGGAAAAGGAATTAATTTATACTGCCTGGTGGCAGGATGCATTGTGATTATGTTGGCAAAGCTATAAAAAGAAAGTATCCAAAGCTTATTAAAAAATTCCAAAGAGGTCCCTGTTAGAGCAGATGGATGAAACAGAGTGCCTGATCATTTAGCAGCTACTGAGCTAAAGGATCTTTGAGCCAAGGTGTTTATGGGTGGGGCAGCTTGGAGAAGGTCACCATATCATAGTTATAGCTTTCAAGGGGGAAAGTTCAGAATTTTACAGTAAAATGCATATTTATTTGTCTTACGGTATAAAAATGACTAAAAAGCCTGGTAAATACATTGCAGTCAATGGTCAGTTACCCCCAGGAAATCTAATTTCCTTTGTTGCATTCACTGGGGCCTCCTCTCCTTTATAATCAGAAAATGTCTTTCCACAAAATGCAAACTAGAACCACAAAGATAGAATACAGGAAAAATAAACAAATAAATAAATAGTCTAAAATTACCCCCCCAAAAAAAGTTTTATGGCCTTTACATAAAAGTTTATATTGACCTCTTACTATTTTCATTGAATTCTGGTAACTGTGATGTAAGATAAGTTGGAAAGTAAAAGTAACAACCTGAAAATAACAGTAATTAAATTATAGATTTATAGATTATACCACCAGCAGTAGGAATTTGCTTTCATTTTACTCTGGGAAAGAATTTTAAGACATCTGAATGTGTGTGTTCACAGATTATATGATTATACTGTGTGTGTATATATATATATCATGTAATAGTTAATTAGAAGTATAAAGAGAACAAAAAATTAATTTTTATTCAAAGTTGTGCATATTATTACAATGATCTTTATTTTTAAGATTCAAAATTGAATGAAAATTTTCATATTAGATGAATTGCTTGAAAATGTTGTGAGTTTGGTTCAACACTATGGAGAATATGAGGTTCAAATCAAGAAAATATTCTTGATAAGGTGATTCATGTGTATGGTATATGGCATAGAGGTGAATTTTAGGTGGTGTCTGGTCCCTAACTTTATAGTTCTGGGCATTTCTATGCTATCTAATCTCTTCTAAACTTATAAGGGACAATGAATCTAGAAGGGAGGCAGTAAAATGAAATGAAAAACCATGTTTTGGAATCATATGTAACAAGGCTTAAATCCTAATTTGGAACAAGTTCCTAATATCTGGAAGATTCAATTTTGTTTGTCTCATTTGAACTATGGGTATAATTCCCACCCTATCTCACCTGACCCTGTATCTCTAACATTTGTGGTAAAGATTAAATAAAATAATGTATATAAAGCAATCCATTATACCTAGGTAAGTAAAGGCTCAATTAAGAGTAGCTGTTTTAAGTGTGTCTAGCTGATAATTAAAATAATTACTCCTTTACACTTCCTTTCATGCTTTCCAGAGACATTGTTTGTTGTGCAATGATACATGTTCACTTAAGTTTCTGATTAGTTTTTTTTTTAAGATTTATTTATTTATTTTAGAGAGAGAGCATAAGCAGGAGGGGTAGAGGGAGAGGGAGAGAGAATCCTAAACAGACTCCACACTGAGCATGAAAACCTGACACAGAACTCGATCTCATGACCCTGCGGTCATGACCTGAGCCAAAACAAAGAGTCAGATGCATAACCTGACTGACCAACTGGACCACCCAGGCACCCCTCATTAGTTTTTTAAAATGTGAACAAAGAGCCATAGTCTTGAAAGTCGAAGTTGTCTCTGGAAATAACCTGACTTTTTGAGAGAAAGGATTTTTTAAAGTATCTGTAACTGGAAAACTGAGAACAGACTTTAGAGTGGGAAAGAGTATATGACAACATAAAAGTTAGTTTTTGTTTCTGGGAAGAGAATTGAATCATTCACTAGCTGGTGAGAGAGGAATTCAAGATGTGACGAGGTCCTAGGTATTATCTGAGTCTCTGGGAAAGTGCCCAGAACCCCAGTTCTCTGGGTTGAGCTGGAGGGGAATTAAGCAATAGAAATTTGAATGAGGTTAGGAGACCCAAGTGTAGACAGAACTATGACTTTATTCTCAGGGAAACATAGCATCTTAAAGAAGCTTCATATTTAGCAGAACCCTAGGAAGATAGAGAAGCAATTGTGAGGAGAAGTGCCTTAGCAGATGGGCCATGTGGAGTTCCCAGACCCCCACCCAGAGGGGTGCAGGAGAAAGACTGAAATGAACTCAAGAAGGGCACAGAGTGGTTTAAATAGACCCTCAATTAAACTTGCTGCCTGGGGCTGGCTGCCTGGGTCCTATAGAGGAGCTGAAAGTTTGAATGCTTTCTTCAAGATCCCAGTATTGTATATATTTTTTTATTATGTTATGTTAATCACCATACATTACATCATTAGTTTTTGATGTAGTGTTGCATGATTCATTGTTTGCATATAACACCCAATGTTCCATGCAGAACGTGCCCTCTCTAATACCCATCACTAGGCTAACCCATCCCCCTACTCCCCTCCCCTCTAGAACCCTCAGTTTGTTTCTCAAAGTCCATAGTCTCTCGTGGTTCGTCTCTTCCTCCGACTTCCCCCCACTTCATTCTTCCCCTCCTGCTATCATCATCTTCTCCTTCTTCTTCTTCTTCTTCTTCTTCTTCTTCTTCTTCTTCTTCTTCTTCTTCTTCTTTAACATATAATGTATTATTGGTTTCAGAGGTACAGTATTGTGTATTCTGACAAGTGAAATGAGTGCTTTGGTCCCTATTAGTGTATCTAGAACTCCAAAGGGGATAAGGGGTATCCTAGTGAAGCTTTGTATTGTAGTCTTAGTACGTGTAGAGAAATCTGTTACCTTGATTTTTATTTTGGGTATCTGTGAAGAGATTCCCAGAGTTCTTTACCCCAAAGGAGGCAACTCTTAGGCAATGTACAAAAATATACAGATGGGGCCAATTGTTATCACCTAAAGTGTGCCAATCATGCTGACCCTTGGGTTTTCTCCTTTATCAGGGACATTCTGGTTAAGGGATGAAAAACAGCAGCTCTCCACTGAGTCCCATCATGTATGATGGTGATGATATCATCAGCAAAATGTATGAACTCCCACTGCTGGTCATTCATTTGATTCTAATGGGCCCCCCAAGTAGATGAAGGCTCTGGGAAAGTCATGGCCTCCACCAGGACTGTGGCATCTGTTGAGAAACTGAAGAGCCACCCCCTCTGCAGGTGGATCATATCAGAGGGCCCAGGTTTGACTTTATCCAGTAGCATGGAAGGCTCAGAAGCTATGCTGAGATTTTGGGGTGCTGCTTTAATAACTCAAGGCATAACGGCTAGCCAGGTACAAGGGGTCACAGGCTCAAGGTTTGTGAGAGCTTTATTTCCAGAAAAACCCACTATCTGGCCAGTAATTGCTCTTCTAACGGTATATAGTGCCAACCCAAGAAAGGCAGTTTCTTGCATCAGAAGTCCATGGGCAAGTTATGGCCAGCATAGGTGGTCCAGAAACTCTAGGAGCCATGAAAGATGGTTACTGAAGCCTCCATGGTGAAGAGGTTTCTGAGGGCACAAACTGGAGTGCTTGTTGATTTCAATTTGGACAGATTTTTAGAGCCTTTTATTGGTGGGATCCCCTTTCAAAGTGGGCTAATTTGTTAATAACAACATTAGTAACATTAAGTAAAATTTGTAATTGAAGAATATGTTACCTGCAGAACCCAAAAGGGACTAAAAATGTTGAAGTTGTCTTAACCATGCGAGTGCTGAAATGGTCAATACCTGTTTCTTTTTATTCTTTTTAAAGATTTTATTTATTTATTTACAGAGCACAAGAGTGGGGAGGGGCAGGGAGAGAGGGGGAGAGGGAGGGAGAGAATCCCAAGCGGACTCCTCACTGAACATAGAGCCCAGTGCTGATTGGATGGAGTCAGCAATTTCAGTAATTAGGTCGTTGGGTATAGGGGCTTTAATGGGATGGGACCATGGCATCACAGTTGCGGCAATCCACTATAGGCCACCATTCATTTGTTCCAGATTTAAGGAACAGGCCAAATAAGGCTGTTAAATGGAATAGCAGTGGGATCAGGGAAGAATTCACTCATTACCTGTTAAATAACAAGATTTTAATCCTTGAGGACATTGTTTTAAATTACATTGAGTCGTGTTAACTATTTAATGGGGTTGGGGGGGGTAGGGCGTGGGGAATGGGTCGTGAGTTCTTATTTTGTTAAGCCAGTAATTTTCATTTATTTTTTATTGGATCAGAGTGTCCATACTCACTACGGGATATTTTAGGGCAATGAGTGCCATAATCATAGGGAATTTAAGCTAGACAAAATTTCCTATAGTTAAGGAGAGTCATACCTATTTGTCTTCTACCTTATATTCAGTAACTCCCTTAAGTAAATCCCTCATTATAGGGGATACCATGTTTACCTTTAGTGGGATTCAAGGTATAACTGTAATTTTAGCCTTAGTATTCATTAAGCTCAATTGGTGAATTTCTGCAGATATTAAAATTAATTCAGGGATGCCTGGGTGGCTCTGTCATTTAAGTCTCTAACTCTTGGTTTCAGTTCAGGTCATGATCTCATGGGTCATGGGATCAAACCCCATGTTGGGCTCCATGCTCAGCAGGGGGTCTGCTTAAAGATTCTTTCCTTCTGCCCCTCCCTCACCTCTCTCTCTCTTTCTCTCTCTTAAATAAATAAATAAATCGTAAAAAAAATTAATTCAGAATCTAGATTATAAAGGCACACAAGACAATCAGTGTCCTTTTATCTTTTGCTATATAAATGTTTCTAGTAAATTTTGGATTTCCAATTAGGTCAAATTATAGGCCTTTGTTTTAAGTTGTTTCTTGTTGGTTTTCTCTTTCTGTGTTCAGGGTTCATTCTTTTTCTTTTTTTCTTTATCTTATTATTGTTGTTTGGTGACTGGATATACTTGAGGTGGGGGTGGAGAATGGTGCTCTCCACTCCTACCATATTTATAAGTTTCTTCCCCCAGAGAACCTCAAATCAGTATCATCATGGTTGGGGGTATCCCCAATAGCAGTAGTTGGTTTATAGACCATGGGCTTATGTTCCATTTGAATTAACCCCTTCATGATGCCACAAAGGTGCCATGGGTGTTTTGTTGAGGATTAGGATGTTTGTTGCAATGGAGACATGGGGAGCAGAGCGGTGCAGTGGAGGAGTTGTGGACCTACTGCCAGACTTGTTGGATCAAAACCCTCCTCTGCTGTATCCCCACCTCTTCTGTCATGTGGACTTCCTTTTTTTTTTTTTCCTCTCTCTGTTCAGAATGGCTGAAAATATTTTAGGTTTTTAGCCACATAAAGTTGTAGCTTTCAGTTTCTGTCTGCACAATCACCTGTACGGCAGGCCTTCTAGGTATTTATGGGGAAAGGTTCAGGACCTTGGTGGCCTCCTTTGTAGGGGGTTGCCTCTTCATCCAGGGAATGCCAGTCTTCCTGGGATCAAGGTCCATATCCAGTAAAGTCATTTTGTCTATGGCTTGGATGGAGACCATAAGGCCAATGATTACAAGATTAGCCCTTTGGTGTACTGGTAGGCAGCAATACTGAGCAAAGCCAGGGTACACTGGCTATGAGTTTTGTTTTGGGAGAGCAGTTGAGTACCAATGTTCCTTCCTCCCCCTACCTTTTTTTTTTCACCAGCCCCTGGGCCACCGGCCACGATGGATGTGCACCTCGATACTCCTGAGGGTCAGGAGAGCGCAAGCAACAGTGGCAAGGGAAGCAACGGCACAGGAAACCAGCAAGGTCATACCCTTGCATGAACAACTGGGATGCTATGCTCAATTCTATACAGGGTGATCTCCTTTCTTTCCACAAACCTCACAAAAGGCTCTCTGTGGGCCTGTCCCTGAGATGCACAATTACAAACAATGTCTGTATAGCTTCCCCAAGCAGCTGCTGATAGTCACCAGGCCAGACACAGTGACGTAGGCTGATCCTTGGTAAGCAGAGACCACCTGCCAAACAGACTAAACCTGACGTCACCAGGTTATAGCAGGATACAGTGAAATAACAATTCTCATCTTGGGAGCAAGAGAGTTTTAGGGTGGAAAGTGATGGCAACACATGGCAAACATCACACAGGACGTAGCCCAAGCCTGCCAGCAATTAGCTGTTCCATCTCAGGCAGCCTTACCATATCACAGAATCAGGTTAGTTAACCAAGAGCAATTCATTAAGGCTGACCAGGTGTCCTCAGTCATGGTGGAGCTTATCACGTGGTTTGGGACACAGTGGTTTCTATTGCTTCTTATTCACCCCATTGGTAAGGGAGAGATTCCTGCCCTGGGGCTATGGGAATAGCTAAACATTCAGCACTTGCCACTGAAGAGATGCGATTGACAGCAAATTATTAGTCACATATATTTATAGCTCAGGAAGAAGGGTACTGAAGGCCATGCAGGGCTTCATAGGGATTGTACTCAGGAACAGAGTGAAAAACAACCAAGGAGACTATAGGAGGCAGACTTTGTAGTAACACGAGTGTGTGGTGCCTCCTGGTTCTTACAAGATGATATGATTGGTTTGTTTGAATAATTCCACAGGCTTGCAAAAACCACAACTTAAGGATAAGTAGGAACTGTGCCTGGTCCCTTTGTTTGGCTAGCGTACCTTATCCATGAGAACAGAGTGGGGAGGGAAACTTATATTTAGTCCATTTGAACCCCTCCCAGATGTCAAGGCAGCATATAATATTGAGCCTTAATTTTAGGCCTTACACCACATGGAGAAATGAATTCTGTGTATGATTGTGAGTTGGTTGGAAATTTACCCCAGAGAGAATAAATTTTAATGTGGAAGTGAATGATTATACTTGAAATCACAAAACTATTTTCTTCTCTGAAGGAAAAATGGGCATCTGTGAGTTAAAATAAGTTCTGTTAAAGAATAATGCATTTACATCATTGCACATCTGTTTTTTTTTGACTGACTAAAATGAATATCTTGCTGTTACTTGGATAAAAAATTATTGAGGGGTACCTGGCTGGCTCAGTTGGTAGAGAATCCAACTCTAAATCACAGGTTGTAAGTCTGAGCCCCATGTTGGATGTAAAAATCACTTAAAATATAAAAATAAAACAAAACTCCTTTGTCTCTATACCACTATAACCACTATACCATGAAACAAAACAGTGAGCATTGATTCAAAAAATTATTGAAACTTAACTAGAACTTCTTTTTATAAAATAATGGAAGATTTAATGTCCTTCAGAAAGCCCTAGCACACAACACTCTACAATGTAGGATATATTTTCAAAAAAAATTTTTAAAGATTTTATTTATTTATTTATTTATTTATTTATTTATTTATTTATTTAGAGCATGTGCACACATGCATTGGGGAGAGGGGCAGAAGGAGAGAGAGAGAGAGAGAGAGAGAGAGAAAGAATCTTAAGCAGGCTCCATGCCCATCAGAAGCCCTATGCAGAGCTTGAGCTCACGACCCTGATATCATGACCAGAGCCAAAATCAAGAATTAGACATTTAACTGACTGAGCCACCCAGGTGCCCCCTTTACAAAAATTTTTTTAAAATTAATGCTCATGTTGTCAAATAAGAGAATTCTTCATAAGCCCAGAACAATGAGAAATCACAAATCTAGAGGCATGTGAGTGGTGTACTCACTTCTCTGAGTTCCCCAGTAATTCACAATTTCTGTTTCAAAAAGCCATGTTCTGGGGACAAGGAAAGAAACTTAGGAACCACCCAAATTGGAAAATGAAATTGGGTCCCCAGCGTAAGGCTTAGGCTATTGAAGAGTGACATGCCCAGTCCAAGGATAATGTGGCAAAACCCTAATCTTCAAAGGAAGACAGTGAGGATACTTGCCAGTGTTGTCCTTGACTTAGGTGGAAAAGGGGGGGGGGGGGGAATTCTCCTGATCATTTATTATAAGTGGAAATCACACAGGTTTGCAACTTTGTAGTGTGAAAAATTTCATGCTGAGAATTTAAAGCTAACCAATTTGGTAGTGCTCCCAGACCCCAGCAGAGGCAAATTCAGAGCCTATATAAAGGAAAACACTTTAATTAGGGTCTCAGGTTATTTCAAGGAAAAAGTTTAAAAAAATATAAGTTTACAACCATAAATCATAAAACATGCAAGGAAATAAGCCACCATGAGATAGATTATACAGAAACAAATAACATAATCACAGTATAAAGAATTCAGATATTAGGATTATTCATACAGAATTTTAAAAAATAGGCTTCATATATGTGAAAAGATAAATGTGGGTATTTAAGTTATAAATAAAGAACGAAATACTATAATACAGTGAAGCAGACTTGAAAAAGAGCAAAACAGTCTAGAAATGGAAAATATAAATTAAAACTTGATATGTAGTTTATGTAGCAGATTAGACACAGGTGAAGAGGTAACTAGTGAATGGGAAGATAGATCTGAATACATGCAGAATATAACACAGAGAAACAAAAGAAAGGGAAACTATGAAAGGTTGAGAGACATGGTTAATAGAGTGTCTATCTCATGTGTCTAATTGGAATTCCCAAGGAAATAATAAAGAAGAAAAGTAATATTTAAATAAATACCACCTGAGAATTTTCCAGAATTGGTGAAAGTATTAAATTCAGGAATACTAACAAATTTTAAGAAGGATAAACAAAAAGGTATCTAGGCACCTTGTATGACATTTCAGAACACCAAAGAGATAAACCCTCAAAATAAGCCAGAAAAAAAGACTCCACAAACCACTAAGTATGACAGTTATACCATCAGTGTATTAATCAGGGTTCTCTAGAAAAACAGAACCAATAGGGTATATATTTATTATAAATAATTGGCTCATGCTATTACGGAGATTGAGAAATTCCAAGATCTGTAGTCAGCAAACAGGAGACCCAGGAGAGACAATGATATAGTTCCCTTCCAACTCTGAGGGCCTGAGAAGCAGAAGAGTGATGGTTTGAGTTTCAGTCCCAGTCTGAATCTGAAGGCAGAGGAGAGACTGGTGCCCCAACTGTGAGACAGTCAGGCAGAGAGGGCAAATTCTTCCTTCCTTAGTCTTTTATTATATTGAGGACTTCAGTGGATCGGAGAAGGCAATCTTCTTTACTCAGTCCATTGATCCAAATGTTAATTCCAGAAACACCCTCACAGACACACCCAGAATATTGTTTAAACAAATACTGAGCACCCTATGGTTCAGCCAAGTTACCACATAAAATTATTATATTCAACAAACTTCTTAACAGCAAAAATGGAATAAAGTAGGTTAGTATTGTGAAGTGCTTGTAGAAGGTGACTTCAACCTAGAATAGTGTACCAAGATGAGGATAAAAGAGATCTTTTCAGACATAAAAATCCACTAATTTCCCAAAGGAATTTCTAAAAGCTGTATTTTAAGGGAAAGGGGGAATTATCTCAGAATTGCAATGTGCAAAAAAAAAAATTAGTATTATGGATATAAAGAGGAATATAGTTCTTAAATACATGCTGAACTATTTGATGTGAAGTGTTATGGTATCAGAAGCTTCCTTTCAAATGACTGACAAAAATTGTATGTTTACAGAGAGTAAATATAGCTGTTACCAATTGTTGAAATCAAATGGAGGTTACATACTGTTCTTTCAATTTATCTGTATGACAATATTTAAATACAAAATTCAAGGGAAGAAACCATAACTTGAAGTCACTAATTTAATAATCTTAGAACTTTGTCACAAATTATTATAAGCCCCATCTGTTTTTTCCATCATCAACAATCTTCCCATCAATGTCAATACCTAGTTTTCTGGTGTTTCCTCTCTATGGATCCTCCAAGATCACCAGCAATACTTCAGTGACCACATCACCAGCTTTGCCCTTTTCACAAATCAAAGACCATATGTATATGTGTCTATTTCTGGAATCTCTATTTTATTCTATTATTCTGTCTATCCTTGAGGAATGCCACACTATCTTAATACCTAAAACTTTGTAATCAATCTTTATATCTGATGATCTAAGTCCTTAAACTTTATAATGAGTTCTCATTGTAAATCCTTCTACCTTTTTCCTTCCTTTTTAAATAAGAAGTTATTCTTGGATATGTGTTGCATTTACATATAAATTCTGTGATCGGCATATCACTGTTACGGTGGATTTGCTTACAGAACTTCCATTTTTAATGGCCTTTTAACAATACTCCTTCACATCAGTCTCCATTTGCAGACAATGCATCTTATGCACACTTTTATTATGTGACTTAGAAGTGTTCATGGTTCCCCAGTGCTCAGAGTGAGGAACGCAATCTCCTTTTTTTTTTTTTTTTTTTAAGATTTATTTATTTATTTGAGGGAGAGAGAGACCTTGTGTGCATGAGGAGGGGTGGGGGGGGCGGAAGGAGAGGGAGAGGGAGAGAGAGAGAAGCAGACTCTCTGCTGAGTGTGGAGCCTAACACCGGGTTTGAACTCATGACCTTGAGATCAAAACCTGAGCTAAAGTCAAGAGTGGGGGATACTTAACCTACTTAGCACCAGGTGCACCCACAATCTCCTTTTAATGGCATTCATTTTCTTTGCAATTTGGGTTACAATGAAGACTATGATCCAACTTATTTTTCCAACTCTACGTGGCTTAACATTCCATGAGAGCTAGATGTTTCCTTTTCCTTTACTTGGAAGTTGCCTTTTACACTCACTTCATGTGTTAGCTTGAATTATTTCCCTGGCTTGGTAAGCCTTTTCATGTCTTTTTTATCTGTATGAATCCCTCCCAAATATTAGGGCCCAATGTGTGTTCTATAGCATCTATGAAGTCTCTTTTAATCACCCCAAAATTCAATAGCCATTTCCCTTTTACACTTCTATAGCATTTTTCATTTATACCACTTACATGGATATATCATATGTTGACTTCTGTTTTTACATTCCCTTTAATGTGCATGTATTTCGTCTATACAATTAGGTCACATACTTTTTCAGAGTAAAGACCATGCATTATACTTTTTTGTGTGTGTCCCCACTCTGGTAATTACAGTGTTTGGTCTTATTTCTCTAGAATCTTGTCCTGAATGAGGATGCTCAATAACAGTTGGCTGAATGAAGGCTGAGTCTCTGTTCAACAAATATTTGGTGAGATGTAATAGAAGGAGCAATGTATGAGGTGTCAGATGAAATGGTTTCTGGGCTTGCTTCTGCCATTCGCTAGCTCCATTGCTTAGCCAAATCATTTCATTTTTATGATCCTCAGTTTTCTCACCTTTAAAATGAAGATAGTAATGACCACCCTACAGTACAGAATCACATGGACTGAATTTCACTAAAGTGATTTAAAATGGTATGTGTTCAACCCATGTTTACACCTTTCTTCACATAATGAAAATCTTCATCATAGATAATTTAGAAAGCACAAAGTTCTGACAATAGAAATCATGTATAATAACACCACTCAAAAGAACTACTGTTAAAATTTTGGATATTTCCCTTATCATGCTTTTCTGAGCATCTGTTTTGAAAATTATTATATATACTGGCTTTGAGTTTTTTTATTATGCCTGTTGAATATATTTTAGATACCATTTTTCATGAAGATTCATTTTTTTCTAATGAACTTATATAATACTAAAGAAACATAGTAACAGACTGTATTATTTTTACAAAAGGCTTTTGTAAAAAGTTAGATGCATCCATATAAATAATTTCATTTCTATTAACTTAATTGTAGACAAACATAAATACACATAATTTGAAGAACAAAAATATTTCAATGGTAGGACTTTTCTTTCTGAAGTTACTTGCTATTTGGTTGGGAATTTTTTTTTTTTTTTTGCCTATATGACCCAGAAAATCCTTAAAACAACTTTAAAATTTTTGCTACTGTGATTTTGATTGAATTTTTTGCTTAATGAAACACTAAAATGATTTCTTCTTCTGCAAAGAAAAATAAAATACTGAAGAGAACTTAGGAAACAAATCAGAGCTTGAAAAGCCTCAATCATTTCCTCATTTTTCTCAGTTGGAAGAAAAAAAAAATGAAAATTAAATCTATTCAAAAAGAGACTAAAAGACATCCCGAAGAATTTTTTTTACTTTGATGAAATAGGAGAAAAAGACATTACTGGAACTTTTAAAGTTGTGTACATTTTTAAAAGCATCTTACCTATAAATCAACTTTATTCAATTTAATTAAGGAAAGGTTTGTGAATGATTTCAGTCCTCAGTCATGTTTTTCATGTTTAAGCTTTTGGCTCTGTCTATTTTACATAGTTGGTATAAGCCCTGAAATGTTGGCTTGCTAGAAAATTTTCTTTTTTCAAACTTTCATTAAAAATTCAGAATTGTGTTGGCCTGAAAACAATTATATTTTAAAAGATATGATCAAATGATTTATAAAAGATATGACAAAATGATATTATATAAATATAATCTAACTTCAAAATACAGACATGTAAGATGTTTGTGTGCATCTGTGTATGTGAACACTGAAAAAATTCTGGTAGGATATGCACCAGAATTATAATAGTACTATCACTGGATAATGGGTAAAAGGAAATTTCCTTTTTTTTCTTCCAGAAGAATTGTCATTTTTTTTCCAACAATGAGCATGTATTATTTTCATATGCAAAAAGAAAAGAATTCATTTTGAAAGAGAGATGTGGAAGGATAATTGTTTCATTCAGTAAACAAACTCTATCAGAGTACCTACTGAGTGAGTGCCAGGCATGACTTAGTGCTATGGATACATCAGTGAAAAACCTATAAAAACCTGTGCCTACAAAAACCTATGCCTTTGTGGAGCTTACATTGTAGTAGAGGGAGATAGTAAACAGCAGTGCAATCATAGTAAGTTATAATATGTCTTATAGCTACTAAGTGCTAAGGGAGAGTAGAGCAAGTTAAGGGAGGTTAGGAGCGACCGGGAGAAGACATTGTTTTAAACAGGGTGAGGAGCCTTACTGAGGAGGCAGAATTCTCTCACGAATTTTGTGATCCTTCTTTCCTCACCATATAATGTCGTTATGCTATTACTCAGATTAAGAATTGTTTTTCAGGTTTCATGAAGAAATAGAGAATTCCAATCCCATTTTAGCTAGTAATGAAACACTCAAACATGGTTTGTTGCTGAAAGTATACAAATGGTTTACCCTTAGGGAGAAACCATGATGAATGGTGTAAGGGAGATGCGGTCTTCTATGACAGGTGGCTTATCTGGAAGAGATGTTGCAGAAAGGTAGCCAACTTGGAGGGGTTTTGGGGTGCAGAATGTAAATTTTTTATGTTCTTGTTTTCCTCCTAAACACCAAATTTCTGGAAATATCTCTGTGTTACTCTTTTCTTGTCTTTGTAACTTACAATGTCAGAGGCTGTCTCTAGAGCCAAAGGAAAAGCCTTCTTTAACAGGATAATCAATGTTTATAATGATAATCTATTATAGTGCCTATAAATTAATATGATTGATTTCTAAACAAATTTCATTTGTGTGGTCATTAACCAAGCACATTTATATCCATTAGTTTGTTGGGTTCCAAGGTAGTAAATAGATAATATTAATTCTACTTTTGATAAATGTGGAAACTTAGAGAAGTTAAATGTCTTGTTGAAAGTTGCAAGTTTAGGGGCACCTGGGTGGTTCAGTTGTTAAGCGTCTGCCTTCAGCTCAGGTCATGATCCCAGGGTCCTGGGATCGAGCCCCGAGCCCCGCGTCGGGCTCCCTGCTCAGCGGGAAGCCTGCTTCTCCCTCTCTCACTCCCCCTGCTTGTGTACCCTCTCTCACTGTGTCTCTCTCTGTCAAATAAATAAATAAAATTTAAAAAAAAAAGGAAAGAAAGTTGCTAGTTTATTAGAAGGCAATGCAAGATTCTGCTACATGCTCACTTTTAGGTGACCAAACTTTCCATTGCTCCATTTGGACTGCTTAATAAATATGAGGACTAATTTAAGGGCAGTCATTCCAAGGATGTATTAAGGTAGTTCAGTAATGCTGTCTTTGCTCAAAGCTCTGCTCTGAAATATTGAAATAGAATTCTTCTGAATATATGCAAATCTAAATTACTTAAGGAAGCTTTGAAGAAAACCTGAAGTCATTTCAGTACAAAGAAATGGGTGATCAATTGGGATAGTTTTTAATTAAAAACTGTTCACTATAAAATGTAACATTATATTTTACATGTAGCATTATTCTTCCATTATATTATATAGGAGTATAAAGTGGGTTGCACTGATGAAATCACAAAAATATTTTGAGAGGTGGAATACAAATGTAGCTTCCTAAAGTAATGGCTTTGATGAATATGGTACACATTTATATATATAAATTTGTGTATGTTAGTAAAAATAGTTCTTTTGTATCACTGCATTTTTCCTTTTGAAGGCAGATGAGCATATATAAGTTATAAAAGTTTTCTGAAATAAAAGCAGGCAGTTTAAAGTGTCCAAGCTTAAGCTATTGCTTTAGATTACCTTTATACTGGAATAGTAATTATGGGACTATTTTTTGTCATAGATGTATCACTCTCAATGATAATCTTAGGCAAAGAAAATAAGCCCAGAGGCTAAAGGCTCTATTTTTTCCCCTTGTTGAGAATGAAAATGGTGAAAGAGAATTAGTTGAATGAGTTAAAACTATAGGATCTGGGCTATTTAAAGTGTTAGAGGACTTCATATTTGCACAAGGGAAAGCTGATAGAATTGTGTGTTAACTGACTTTAGGTAGGGCAGTCTGTTCACAGTTTAATGTTTATGAATCCCTTCCAAAGACCTGATGTCTGAAGAGTGTAACTGTTCAGATCCTTGGGTGAGGGTGATTCCATAAGAGTTTTTGCATTAACTTCTGCTCTGCATATGACAATTGATGTTACCCATGCCTCCAAGGCATTGTATTTGCCACTAGCCTACATCCTGCCCTACTTTATTGGTAATGTCATAAAATTCATTTTAATATTTGATTAACTGAACATCAGTCTTTATTGAGAATATTAATAATTAAAAGCCCCTTCACTAGCTATGTTTGCCTGCCCATAATTTATAGATATCAGCTATTAATTCAATATTTATTTATTGAATTTATTGGGCAACTATGTGCCAGCCCGTGTCCTATTTAGAGGGATACAAAGTCATTTCTACCATGACCACGTTGGTCAGATTAGCTTCCCTTTTTCTCCTTCCTACTGATGTCATCAAAAGTCACTTGACATTTTAAAACCACCGTCTCATTAAAAAAAGGAACTGACTTCTTAGGACTTGCATTGACACCCCCTGCACAGACAGGTTGTGTTCACTCTGGCATGGAAATGGTGCAAGCAAACCATGGGATCCTCAAAATTATTTCATTTTTGTGCAAATTCAGTTCTTGGGCTTTTGTGAGCTTGGAGAGTCTTTGTGCCTTTTTTGAAAGCTAAGAACACTTTGTGTCCGAAAATGGTTGGAAAGGCAAAGATGAGAAGTGAATGATCTGAGAGCAGTCTCTCTCTGGAATTTGCTCACTCTTTCCCTGGGACCCCCCTCTGCAGCTCTGCCCCATCTTCTCTTTTGGAACTAACCACTCCTTCCTCTGTGCATGTCGGGGAGCTGCCTGGCATGCAGCCTTTCCAGGTCTCCAGTTGAGGCAGGAGAAGTCTTTACTTACTGTGGTAAATAGCACAGTGCTTTACACACAGTCGGTGTTAAATAAATACTTTTTGAATTGAATCTACATACTTCCTTAAGTAGGCTCCAGAACCTTAATAAAATAAGAAAACAATGATATTTGAGTCCCTTGAGTAGAAAGGAAAATGTGAGGAATATGTGAGAATGAAGGCGTACAGGTAGGGTTTGAGGTAAAGTGGGGGCAAAAAAAATGAGAATGGTTCCTTCTAATTCAAGCTAAGTGCTCTCAATTCTGATCACTCAGAAAGATAGAAATAAAAAGGTAGGAAGTAAAAGGCCCAAACTATGTCAGATGTAAAATAAGAGGGATACTCTGCAACAACTTAAAACCATTTAGAATTACGTTCATCTAAAGGAGAACTGAAAATATCACTGTGTGTGCTGGATACCACCCATCATGCATAATGCACGCGCACACGTATGTGCTGCTAAAATAACGTACTAATAATTAGGGAAATCTGTTTTGGAGAGGAGCAGGGGGAGTCATGATAATGGCAGAAAGAATACTGTCTGAACTTAGAAAACACACAAACAAACACAAACTGGCTGTGTCACGTTAATGCATCACTGGTGTCTGGGTCTGTATCTCTTACTATTTTGGGAAGCTGCAAGGGGTAGGGGTTGGCCTGTGGCAAACTAACTCCCCACAATCCTTTATGGAGGACGTGTTTTGGGTAAGTTTTTCTAGCAGGAAAAGAAAAAGTAGGATGGCCAGTTAAATGTGACCCCTACACTCAAGGAGATTACATGCTTAGTGAATTCGATGTTCTTATCTTTATCCACATCAGTCCATATTGTTATTCTAAGTGACCCTATCTTAGTATAAGAATGTTATTGTGCCAGAAAGGTTTTCAGATTTGCTCACTACTTTATCTGGAAGATTATAGGAAAATCAATTTGTTATATTTAGAATTTTTAGGTTTAAGTTGTCAAAAATTCTGGTGGTAAAAATAGCTTTCTTGTGCCTACCAATATATGTTGAAGGGTCTGTTTAAATCATTATCAGGCAAGAATTTAAGCATGAAAAATAATATGTGTGTCAACAGACAAGAGGTAGAATTTCCTCTGGCTTGTACTTGAGGCACAGAAACTCCATATGTGGAGGAATTACCAAAAAAAAAAAAAAAGGAAGATCTCTAAGTTAAAAAAAATAGTTTTTATATAGGTATACATTTCATGTAAACTCTGTTTAGCCTAAAATGGTCTTGGTACTTAGGTGAATAGCTGTGTTAGGATTCCCATTTTTAGAGGTGGACACTTTATTTCCAAAGAACAGGATTTGAGGACAAGAAAGCTACTGAAAAGATCAAAATGTGTTTGATCTCACCAGACTGTGGATTCCTCTTTGTAGCTTGTGGGCCTAGCACAGGGCCTGGCACTTAATAATTTAGTAGGAGCTTGATAAATGTCGACTGGATGAATAAATGATCATCTGTTTTTGTTGGTCCACATTAAGAGGCAATTATTATAGTTCTCTCACCTTGTTTGGAAGAAGTTTTTGCACTCCAGAACAGAAAATCTTGCAAAATACGAGCTGTAGGCAGAGAACTGAAGAAATCTAGCATAAGGTATTAAGGTGCTGAAAGCGGGAGAGAGACAGATGAGGAATTTATCAACTGAGACCAGTCCATGTCTTGCTCTATCTCATCCTCTCTTTCTTTTGACCAGGAAAAGCACTAATTTTCCAAAATATATGTTCTTCTTTGTTACTTTAAGTGTTTTTTTTTTTTCAGATAGCCTGACTCATACCCCTAGAGAACTAATTTAGCGGGTAAGAAGTGTATTTCAAGTCTTACATGCAGAATGAGTTTCACTGTGGGGGATGAAGTGAGTGATATGGATCCAGAGATTAGAGAGAAGGTAATCACCTTCTTGCTGTCTTGGCTTCAAGTAAGGAAACTTGAGAAAAGAATGAGTGTGAGCTAAGAGGGTGGGCCATCTCCACTGGGAGAGAAAGAAGTTGCAAAAACTTTTGTTTCTGATTATACTTAAAACGTACTAACACACTCCTTTCTTAGCAGGCTCTTTTGAGCCCACTGGGAGCTGACTAGTGATTTTATATATAAATACACATGTGTACATACATATGTAAAGTACATATATATTACATATATATATGTCTTCCTCCAGGTCTCCATTTAGCTTGAACATCTTTGTCCTCTTCAGTTGTGCTGATGTTGCATTTTCGATATTGCATCGCTGCAAATGCCAGCATGTGTGTATATGTGACTGGGGGACGGGCTTTGGTTAAGGCACCCTGAAAATGGTGTGTTTTCAAAAGAGATGAAAATTACATCACCTTGCTGGGGGCATGCGAGGACATCTGTGAAATCCCCAAACGTCCAAATGGTTTCAGCTCCTGTAATCACCCGCAGTTGACAAAGCAGAACTCACCCAGATTCCCCACCTAATTCTGTAGAAGAAGAGGAAGAGTTGCTAGTGAGTCAGCTGCCTTGGTTAGCAAACATAAACCTAACTAGCTTTTTAAGCCCAGAAAATTAAAAGAACTTGGATGTTAATCTCTCTTCTGTATTTATTTATTAGTACTATTTCCTCCTCTTTCTGTGGGTTTATATATTTTTTAAATGTCACAAAGCATTTGAAGAGAGCAGTTCTCTCTCTCTATAATGTTGACCAAGAAAGGATTCACTGAAAATTAAAGCGGATAGACATTTATTTGGGCAACTGGAATTGCAGTTAGGGAAACACAGATTCAGGTAGACACCCATATTGTGTTCCAAGGAAGACAAAGGCGGGTGGGGGGGGGGCAGGCAGAGTTATAAAGGTGGAAGGTTAGGAGTGTAGTTTTCAGGTCCTCTGTGTGAGAAAGAGGGATTGAAGTTGGGTTAACTGGGATTGGTTGTGTATGCAAACGAAGGATTGAAGCTTGTTAAACCAAATTGGCTCCTTTAGAAGCGAAGACCATGGGTGATCCAGTTGCCACGGTGAGGAGGAAGTTAAGTCCAGGCTGAGGGCTTGCGGCTGGCTTAAAAGTTCAAAAAGTTCATAGTTTCTCTGTTGAGGATGTGCATAAATTCCTCTTCCCTCATGGCCTCCCAACCCTATTTTAAAGGAGACTCTTTTAGCTAGACTTGGTTGCTCCATTTTGATCTTCTTTTACTATGTATATAATCATCCCTCTAAAAAAAAAAAATCAGACATATGCAATCAATGTTGCAGAAGATAATAACGACAGGCATGTAAGATGACTCTTTGGACAGGGAGAAGCTTACACTTAAAGATACGCTATTTTTGGCTAAATTGTCAAAGTGTGACTTTTAGAGACACTCTGTGCTAGAATATCTGTGTATTCTTAGTTTTGCCAGGTGAATGTCTTTCAGTACTTTTTTTTTTTTTAAAGATTTTATTTATTTATCTGAGAGAGAGAATGAGATAGAGAGAGAGAGCATGAGAGGGGGGAGGGTCAGAGGGAGCCCGATATGGGACTCGATCCCGGGACTCCAGGATCATGACCTGAGCCCAAGGCAGTCGCTTAACCAACTGAGCCACCCAGGTGCCCCGTGTCTTTCAGTACTTTTAAATTACAATGATAATACATGCTCATTATTACAAGTTAACATACATAAGGAAGTACCACCAAATGGTTAATATTCTCCTTGTTCTCTCTTATATTTTCAGCTAGCATTTTTTATTCTTCTTACAAGAATTATATTATATTATCTTCATTATTATATTCATTACTTCCCCTCCCCCACAGTGTATTACTTTTAAAATTTGCTTTATTTTACAATGTGTCATGGACACATTTCTGTAGGTAGATCTAACTGGATTTTTTTTTTAAAGATTTTATTTATTTATTTGACAGAGAGATAGAGAGACAGCACAAGTAGGCAGAGTGGCAGGCAGAGGGAGAGGGAGAAGCAGGCTTCCCGCTCAGCAGGGAGCCCGATGCGGGGCTCTATCCCAGGACCCTGGGATCATGACCTGAGCCACAGGCAGCCGCTTAGCCAACTGAGCCACCCAGGCGCCCCAGATCTAACTGGATTTAGGACATTCTTTATAGTAGCTGTATAATGTTCCATAATATAATATATATAGTTTATTCGACCATTCTTCCCTCACAGACTTCCAGATTATTTCTAATGCTGCAATAAATCTCCTTGCCAGAGAATGAAAAGAGCCCGTTTGAGAATCACCCTGTGGGTTCCAGTGTTCCTACCCCCCAGTGAGCTCTAAGCCACTGACACCTTCTGCCAGGAAGATGAGATGACTTTTCACAGTAGAGAACTCCCTCTCACCACAGCCCTGGAGGGCCGGGCTGGGTGAACTGCTGTTTTGCGGAGGAGCTTGGCATCCTGGCCACTCAGTACGGCAGGCTCTGAAAGGAAGATGGTCCTGGGAAGGAAGAGAGAGAGCTTGGAAATGACCAAGTAAAGCTCCCAAGTAAAGCAGCCTGTTTGACTTGGCCTCCCTTCACATCCAGTTCTGTTTCTGATCTTAAAATGGTAGTTAACGAGTATAACTTTGACAGACTTTTTGAGAGTTTTGTGATGATCTTGTTTTCTAACACTAATTGACAAAAAAGGGTTCATTTAGAAAGCCTATGTCTGAAATAATAATGTAAAGGCAAAAGCAAAAACTTCCAAAATAGCAGCCAACAGCAAAGAAGCCTTGAAATAAACTTGGAGACCAGAATTTCTTCTTCCATGTTGACCGCCTACTCTACAGGCCACCTTTTGGAAGTTCCCTTTCAATAATATACAAATTCTAATTCAATACTTCTTTTAACATAGAGTATCTTACTGAAGAAGTTTACTCACACCTTTAACATAAAATATATAGCATTTAAATATTCTAAATAGCATATCTTAATATTTTTATATGTATCATTATCTTCAATTTTAAGATTTTGGATATCAGGCCAGGAATAATCAAGGTATTCATAGAACTGGTCCTCCAATCTTAGTATAGTTAACTTATTTGCGTGACATAGGAAGATGCTCCACAGAAATAAACACTTGATCATGCCCATGGCTTCTGATGCGCTGTTAACTGGCTGAGGACAGAGTAGAAGCCTGCAAATGGGGTCTTTTTCCAAACTTGGTGTCAGTCACATCTCACAAACTATAGAGAAGAGATCTCTAATTAACATTCATGTATCATGGGGCTGGGGGCACAAGGAGGAGGCTCACAAGATAACCAAACATTTAAGCCAGAAAAGAACACCTGTGAAATGGTAGGGAACCTCTTCCTCTCTTCCTCTCTCCCTCACAAACACACACACATACATAACATACGTATATATATAATTTTCCCTATTTAAAAAGTAATGCAGGGCAGAGTTGAAAATAACTATTGTATGTCTGTCTATACATATCACAGGGATTTGGGAAGATAATTTTTTTGGTAATCCACATCATCGTGCCTTAAGAGTGAACTGAAACTGGATTTGCTTGCTTGTCTGCTACATGAGCAGCTGTGTGACTAAATAAATCATTTAAACTCCCTGAGCCCTGGTCTCCATATCCATCTAGTGGGGGTTATTCCTTACTACCTCATAAGATTATTGGGAGGTTTAAAGTGAGATAATAGATATGAAAATGTTCATGTTGTATTGAATAAATCTAGTTTCCCTCTTAGGAAGCTTCCTCTTCCAGTAGGAAGATGTTTCTTGCAAGGATTAAAGGGATACATAGAGGGGCGGTGGAGTAAATAAAACTTTGTGAGATGTGAACGATGATGCCAGTAAACAAACATATGGTTTTAGAGTTACGAGGAGTTTCTATATCCTCTATCTCATTAGTTCTTCCCAAGAATACTGTGAATCAGTCAGGCTAGTATTTTTATACCCCTTACACAGGGAGGAACTGTGACTCAGAGAAATTAAATGAATTAGCCAGTATCACCTACAAGCCTGTAATGCGGTGAAGTTCTTTTTGTCTTAACAGTCTGGTGCCCTTTAGATTACTCTACGCTGTCCGTCAATGCCAGACAGTTGGCAAATACTAAACAGTGAGAAGTCTAATTGATTCCAAAGTTGTGTCTGAAAATCTAGCCTCGTTCTCAAATTTTTCACGATTCCTGCAAAGATGAGCCTATTTGGGGAAGGAGCCTCGCCTACTCCTGGACTCCCGAGGCCCACGCTAAGCTCAGCGTGCCGTTCCTTGGGTCCGCTGAACCAAAGGAGTTGTGTTTCGAATACGAAACGCACTGTGTTTTGTGACTGTTTCACTTTATTTTTATCATTTCCTGAATTGAAGTTAACCGATTGGAAAGGGCCCCCTTCCAACAACAGTGAAATGGGTAGGTCAAGACTCACATATTTCTGCCCTCAAGTACCACAATTGATTGCCTCCATCCCTTGGTTGATACTCAGCACATTCTGTGGTATGATGTTATCTGTCCTCGCATGTATACCTTCTTTCTCCCCTTTGAGAGTAAAAGTCCCCTAAAAACGGAGAGTCTATTATTCCTTTGTACTCTCAGTTGCCCAGCTGAGGGCCTAGGACTTAATAGGTTCTCAATAAATGTTTGCTGCCACCAGGGCTTTTGAGATCCTACTCAGCTTTGACTTCTTAGGGAAGATTCATTAGAAAACATCATATGAAAGAGGGTTAGTTTTAGAACAAACAGTATCGGCTGCCTCCCTGCCTCCCTGTACGGTAAATGATTTCCTGAGAATTCTTTCGTAGAGACAATTACTAGGACGATAAAGAATGCTTTGGGGGCGCCTGGGTGGCTCAGATGGTTAGGCGTCTGCCTTCGGCTCGGGTCATGATCCTGGGGTCCTGGGATCGAGCCCCGCGTCAGGCTCCTGGCTCAGCCGGGAGTCTGCTTCTCCCTCTCCCTCTGCCTCTCCCACTGCTCATGCTCTCTCTCTCTCTGTATCTCTGTGTCTCAAATGAATAAATAAAATCTTAAAGAAAAAAAAAATGCTTTGAAAAGCGCTAGGAATTACCAGGTCCACTTAAAGGCAAGAAGAGGCGGGCGCCTGGGTGGCTCAGTTGGTTAAGTGACTGCCTTCGGCTCAGGTCATGATCCTGGAGTCCTGGACCGAGTCCCGCATCGGGCTCCCTGCTCGGCAGGAAGTCTGCTTCTCCCTCTGACCCTCCTCCCTCTCGTGCTCTCTGTCTCTCATTCTCTCTCTCTCAAATAAATAAATAAATAAATAAATAAAAATCTTAATAAATAAATAAATAAATAAATAAATAAAGAAGAAGAGGCAATACAGGTTCTACTCTCCTAAACACAAACATGAGGCTATTGAAAATTAGGTCTGAGGCCCGAGCAGACTGCGATACGCAGCTGTCACTGGGGCAAAACACCTCTGAGATGAAGTTGAATTTCTAAGGAGTAAGAGCCAAGTGTGTTTCGTGTGGGCCCTACAAATTATAGTGATTTGGTTTCAGCCTGAACAAGCACCACAAACAGATCCTGGCAGGCAGGGTCCCTACAGGAGGGACCGAACAAGTCAGTTTTCATTTCCTTCCAAGCCCTCGTTCGGCTGATCCATCCACAGAAAAATAGAACAAAAGGCAAGAGATTACTGCACCCTAAAGCATCCAAGTGGCTTATTCAGCTCAGGGGTTATTTATAGCAAGCTGGCTCACACTGAACACTGCTGAGAATGTGCAAATGGAAGCTTCAGGACTGTAACAGTAGACAGAGACGCAAGGTGTGATCAGTGATTCCATTCTCAAGCCTGTTGTGGTTCTGATCTGGCCGCGCCTTTCACCGCCACCGTGAACATTTACCTCAAAATAGGCTCATCCTCTTCTTCATGTGCACGTTCTATTTGCAGATGTTGTTATGAGGACAGATCCATCAGAAATGACTGATGTGGAGTCTGTGGTCAATAATTTTGCATCTTCGGCCAGGACCGGCCGCCGGAATGCTGTGCCAGACATCCAGGGCTCAGCCGGGACAGGTGGGCCCTCAGAGTTGCCCCTCAAACTGGAGGCCCTCTCCATGAAGGAAGGTAACGCACAAATTCTCTTCGAATTAGCAGCCCTCTCTTCTTAATCAATCCTTGCCTCTGGAACAGTCTCACTTTTAACTAGTTATAAGTGCTCTTTTTTCTTACGTGTTGACTAAGATCTCTCAATTTTTGTTGAAGGCTAAGTACATTTTTTTTAGGCTTTCTGAAAGTGAACAGCTTCATCTTTTTCTCTCCCAATGTGTATGTGCAAGCTGAACATTTATGTATTTGGTGGACATGTAGAGTCACTCATAGTGCTCATTATTGGGAATAAAATGTGAACAAATATAATCCCTTCCCTCAATAAACTTAAAAATTTATCGAGAAACACTCAGAAATAGAATAGTTTTCCCCCTGTCATCCATTAGCAAACCACTTTGGAAGCTTGGGCTTCACTATAGTATTCTATAAGCCCTTCTATTTCTCATATCTAAAAAGCAGTTTATTATCAGTTGAAGATGAGATCTGTAAGGTGAGTATTTGTATAAAAGGTAACCATTCTTCAGTGGAAAAAGTTGAATTAAGGACAAAGGGGAGCTGTCAAACCAATGAAGGAAAACTTGGGTTTGTCTCCCCATTGCTTACATATAGTTCATCTAGCTTCCGGAGTTTGGTCTTCTGGAAATAAATATAACCATACTGTCAGTAAATTTTTAAAGAAGTCTTTTTATTTAAAAAACATTCATGAAGGTTAAAGAAAATTTCAGTTCCAAGTCATTACTAAGATACCTGTGCCTTGTGCCCCATTTTAGATGTCAAGGTAGACTTCAGTATGTGTGTAGAAATTTATTCCTGCTGCCAAGGAGGCAAGAGGCCAGCAGCTTCTACACATCCACCCTATTCATGCAAGTCCCAGAAGAAGGCTCTTGGTCCTCTGCTTCAGGACATTATTTGTTACCTGATAAAGTTACAAATGTTCCTGGTTTGATCCCTATGAAATAAGTATATCTTTGTTTGGCCAGGGACACCTCACTTGTTCCCAGTGGTCATTGCATTTCTCATATGAGACACTACAAATAATAGCAAAAAAGTACATATATACATACAAACTATTTGTTTTTTAAAGATTTTATTTATTTATTTGAGAGAGAGAGAGAGAGAGAGAGAGCACAAGAGCGGGGAGCAGGAGAGGGAGAAGCAGACTCCCCGCTGAGCAGAGAGCCCAATGCGGGACTCGATCCCGGGACTCTAGGATCATGACCTGAGCCGAAGGCAGTCGCTTAACCGACTGAGCCACCCGGGCGCCCCCATACAAACTTATAAGATGGGAAAAGGGAAAGAAAGAAAATAAATAAAAATGTGTGTAATGGTTTTGGCCTTTTAAGTTTGAAAATGGAATATGGTTATCAGAACATGATATTGCTGTTGAAGGGCCATCCTCAACCAGAGAGGTGGAGAAGCTAAGTTACTTATTAGCCTGACAGGCCTAATTAAAGTTTACATGCCCCAAACACACACACACACACACACACACACAAAACCTTAATGCTTGTTGACATTACCTAAATGAAAAGAAAAAATACATGGTAGGAGAATTAGTAGTCTTCACCATTTTATTTTGGTCACTAGAGACCATTATCTGAAAGAATATTGTTACTATTTTTATATCGTTAAATAACAAAAATCCAACTAAGTAAATTTGAAGATATAATTGACTTTATTAAGGGATTCATGAATCAGGCAACATCCTATCTAACAAGTTAGAGGGGAGCCCTGAGGAGTTGTACAAAATGAAGGGTTTTTATGAGAAGGAGGGTGAGCCAAGGAATTTACTAGCAAAAGAAAAAGGATTGTTCCAAGCAAGTTCACATTCCCTTAGAGGGAAGGGCAAAGGGATTATTAGGTGGATTATTAAGTGGTTTTTAGGTAGTTTCCCTCAGATCAGTCCTCTTTGGTTTTTGTTGTCGTTGTTTTTGATAAATATTTTTAGGCGGGAAGAACTCTAGGATCTCAAATGCCTTGCGTCCTGCATGAAATTAACCTGCCTGAAATTTGCCTGGTTCATACTCTGTTTTAATCTATGTCTTATAAATTAATAACCATGATAGGGAGGACAATGATGCCTGGTAACATATCAGCAAGAAATGACAGAGGGTGGCAGCGGTAAATGTCACAAAGCGCCTTTTCTTAACTCCCTCTGTCACTATTTGATCCATCATTCAGTTTAGTGCCCACTAGGTGCTAAGCACCATTCTAAAAACCGTAGTGTAGTGGTGAATCAGACAAAGTCTTGCTGTCATGGATCTTCTATCTCCAATGGGAGAGTTAAATTATAAACAAGTAAATATATGTCAACAGTGATATGTTCTATCAGAAAATTAAATAGGATGTTGTGGTAGAGTTACAGCGTGACTCTAGACCGAGAAATTAGGGCAACCCTTCCTGAGACCTGAATGACGATGGTGTGTTTTCAGTGGCAGCTGAAGAAAGCAGGAGGCACACGAAGATCAGAGGTAAACATGGTCTTTGCAGAAGGAGCAGCTAGTAAAAAGCTCTTAGAAAGGACGTGCCTCCAAATCCTTTGTCTCTCTTTCTCTGATCCTCACCACACCACCCCTCTATTTCAAGATCACAAATGACATTGTCTCTGATGAAATCAGTGGTCCATTCTTAGTCTCCACCCTACGTGATCTCTTGGCAGTTGTGTCTTTGTGGATCATGCCCCTTCCCCTCAACACTGTTCTTCCCTGGGCTTCCTGAACACTCCACTCTCCTGGTTTTCTTCCTGCTTCACTCGCTGTTCCTTCCCCTGCTGTTGTTTCTTAATGTCCCCTATCTCTTAATGAATTAGATGGTACTAGAACTGTCTTTTGACTTCTTCTCTATCAACATTCCCTCCTCTTGAGATATCATCCAATTTCACTGGGATAATATAATCTTCCTGATCACTCACAAATTTGTTATCTCTAGCCAGAAGCTCCTCTGGCTTCACACTCATAAATCCATCTGCCTACTTGACCTCTCTGCTTGGCTATCTTACAGGAATCTCAAACTTAATGGGTAATAGGGAGAACTCCAGATATTCTTCCTGACACCTACTCTTCCTGCCTCTTCTCCATCTTGGTGAATGGCAGTTTCACACTTCCAGTGGCTAGAGCCAAAACTTGGAGTCATCCTTGTCTTCCCCTCTTTCTCTCATCTTTACATCTAATCTATCAGCAAAAATTGTCAGCTCTGCTTTCCCATTTGTCCAGATAGCTGCCATTTTTCACCTAAAAGATCTGGTCTCTTGGTATCTCCCTGACTCCATTTTCCAATCTTTTTTCTCCCTTCTGTCCCCCTTGCAGTTCCTTCCTGCACATTGACACATTTGACCTTGCTGTTCCCTCTGCTTGGGATGCTCTCTCCCTGCTCCCAGCATAGCTCACCCCGCCCCTTCTCAGGGCTTCACTCGCATGCCCCTTCTCCCCAGCAAATCCTATCTAAAACCACAACCTCCAGGCCCCAAGACTTCTTGACAACTCCTATTCTTTTATTTCCTCCATAGCACATAGGACTCCGCACATACCACATATTTTACTTGTTCTGCTTCTTCCCCACATCCCTCATTAAAAGTCTCCTGAGAGCTGGAATTTTTTTTTTTTTTCCACTGCTTGGTACATAATACATGCTTAATACATATTTCCTAAATGAAAGCTGAAGAACTGAATAGAGTCCATCAGATTAACTTCAGAGATGCCAGTGATGATTTCAGTAAGCACTTTTGGGGAAGCAGTAGAGACTTAATAGTTTTCATTTAAAATGGAGACAGCAAAGGATGATACACTTTAAAGGATAAAAGACAAGACAGTATGTGGAAGATTTGTGGTTGAAAGAAGGCCTTTGTTAGTGTGAAGGTGGTGGTGACTTGAGGAAATGAGGAGTCAGGAGAAAGGGAAAGTCAGGTGAAAGGGAGGCGGAGGATGATTGTTAAGAGTCAGCTTCCTGATGAGGCAGAAACGGATAGGATCCCCGATCATGAAGGAATAGACCTGGAAAGTCTGAGCAGCACCAGGCCCGGCCCCAAAGGTCTGGGTGAGTGTGGTTGCACAGGGCCCTTGGGCTCAGAAGAGGTTTGCACTCGGTGCCAGGCGCTACTGTTGCTGTCTTGAAGTTTTCCATATTTTTTGAATAAGAGGTGCTGCATTTTCATTTTGCACTGGGCTCCAGTAAATTGTGCAGCCGGTCCTGAGGAGCACACTTTCCATTGTAATAGGAGGGAAGGTAGTAGGAAAAACAGATGACGGAGTTTTAGAGGTTTGGTGGCAGAAAGTTGAGGGAGCTTTTATCTGATGGCTTTGATTTTTTTTTTTCCTGTGAAGTAGAAAGATCATCTCCTAAGAGCAGAGGAGGTAGAAAGTGTGAGGAAGTCGGAGAGAGTGTGATGCCTATGGGGAAATCATTAAGGGGGTGGGGCTATGGAACCAAATTGTGTCTCTGTCATTTACTAGCTCTGTGACTTGGAGCAAGTCACTTAACCTGTCTATGCTTTGATGGACTAGTCTATAAATGGAGATTGTAATAATACCTCAGGAGACTGCCTGGCTTGTAATACTTCTGGAGAATAGGAGAGAAAGGTAACTAGCAGAATGTAGATTGCCAAACCGACCCGTATTTCTTTCCTTTGTGTAGTGTCCATATCTAGATTGAGGGCAAAGCGTGTCGGAATCAAGGAGAAAATGATTAGGGTGCATAAAGGAAATCCCAACTGTTTCATTCCAGTATAATATGAAGTATATTTCACTATATTCTATAAGTGAATGAAAATATTTATCTTTTTTAGATGTAAAAAAGAAAAATGAAGAAACAACACAAAGGCAATTGGAAAAGCCAAAGAAAGAAGAAAAATGAAGGCTCAAAAATTATCAAAAGTACTGAATTTCTGTACATTGAAAGACTTAATGGCTCTGCTTTCCTGAGATGTTTGATCTGGTAGTAACTATGGTAACATTGCAGCCCTAAGCAACATGTGTGTATTAGACAATTTTGTTGTGATGCTACTCACTTGGAATGCAATCATTGATGTCCAATGTAGGTTATTAAAAGGCATATTACTTCCAAATTGCACCCAAGGAAAAGGTTAAGAATGTATGGTCACTTAAATACATATCATTATCTATAAACCCAACAAAATCCACTGCTCTCTTTTGGATTTACGTGGCCAGATGTATTTTTAATTCCATTTTTATGGTAACAGATAACCCGTTTCTTGGTAAATATAAAGCAAACACTATTCATTTAAAACTTTATGGAATTTGTAGGACATTTTTTTTTGATGGGAAGGAATAATAGTCAAAAACATATAGAGAATATTTATTTTTAATCAAAAATGCACACTTTTCCCCAAACCCTAAAAGGATTTGGAAAAATTACAAAAGTTTGACAACCTAAATATCTCCAGGATGTTTTTGTTTGATTCATTTTGCTTCTAGTCTATGCATACTGTGATTTTTCATGTGGACTCTCAGAACACAAAATTTGTGACGAATCGTTTATGTGGAACATGCCTATTAAATGAATTTTGCTATCTTCCTTAACTTTGGTGTACGTGTGTGCATATGTTTTTCTTTAATATGAATTATGCAAAACACTTTACTAGTTGCTTTATACTGTCTTTTCTTATTCTTAGGGCTTTTGTGTCTTGTAACTTGTTTCTAAAATGATTTCCTCAGGAATGCAGACCTTAATTTTTATATCTTTCCTAAAGTAGCTAACATAACACATAAATATTTAGTGAATGTTGTAGGTAGAAATAGCAAAATACTTGCTTTTAATATATATTTAAGCATATATTTTAAAAGGAACAAAAACAAAACCAAAGTTTTAGTAAATTTTGATTTATTAGACATTTTAGGAAAATAATAAAATTCTGAATTTTTTAAAAATGGAGTAATGAATTTATTTTCATTTTCAGATATATATGCATGCTCATATTTTATTTGATTGTTGACATAGGTCATGTCTGTATACAGTAATCAAATAAACTCTTCACTGTTCAAGAAAGTTGTTACTGATACATCTTATTTTTATCATCTTAGCTATACCAACTGAAAAAGGGTGACACATTTTAAAGGAGGAAGTTAATAAACTTTACAGTATAAATCACTTCCTATGTATTATTTCATCGACAAAGTCTAACTTAATATCTTACATATACCAGAGGGGTAGATTTCAAAGAACCCGATTGTTCTCTCAAATACAAATTTTTTTTATAGAAGAATCTAAATTAGTATCTTAGGTGTAGCACTAAATTAATATTCAGTAAAATGTATTATAGCCATTAAAACTATATTTCAGAGAGTTATTGAATGACATGCTATTATGTAAAGAGTATAAAGAGTATTAGAGTAGAACAGTAGTTTTTAACTTGCGGGAGAGTGACAGTTTGGCCTCAGAGAGGACATTTGGCAGTATCTGGAGACATTTTTGACGCAACTAGGGTGGGGGCTGGGGAGAGAAAGCGCTACTGCCATCTAGTGGGCAGAGACTAAGGATGCTGCCAAGCTGCTAAGCATCCTGCAGTCCTACCAGGAGACCCTGACGGCAAAGAATTATCTGGCTATGGGGGTCAGTAGTGCTAAGTTTAAGAAACCCTGGATTAGAATTAAACTGTTAAGCACGTGGATTTTTTTTTATTAAGCATTAATACTTTATTGTCAACGAATTGTCAGATCATTCCTATTTCCAAATGTTTAGTATTTATACAATAATTTCTTTTTTTGATCTGGGTGAAGGAATTATACACACTGGATTCATTCTAAAAACATGGTGGCCAACCATCAAATTGAGTCTTCATAGCTCCCTTGTTTTCTTACATTTATAAAGGTTCACTTTCTGAAATAGTTATTTGTTGTCTCATTCTTTTTCTTTAAGTTTTTATTTAAATTCTAGTTAACATACAGTATAGTATTAGTTTCTGGTGTACAATATAGTGATTTAATGCTTCTTTATACCCCATGCTCATCACAACAAGTGTCCTCCTTTATCCCCATGACCTATTTGACTCATCCCCCACCCACATCCGCTCTGGTAATCATCAGTTCGTTCTCTATAGTCAAGAGTCTGTTTCTTGGGGCACCTGGGTGGCTCAGTTGGTTAAGCGACTGCCTTCGGCTCGGGTCATGATCCCAGGGTCCTGGGATCGAGCCCGCATCGGGCTCCCTGCTCGGCGGGAAGCCTGCTTCTCCCTCTCCCACTCCCCTGCTTGTGTTCCCTCTCTCACTGTCTCTTTCTCTCTCTCTTTGTCAATTAAATAAATAAAATTAAAAAAAAAAAAGAGTCTGTTTCTTGGTTTGCCTCCCTCTCTTTTTTTCCCTTTGCTCATTTTTTTGTATCTTAAATTCTACATATGAGTAAAATAATATGGTATTTGTCTTTCTTTGACTTATTTTGCTTAGCATAATACTTTCTAGCTCCATCCATGTCATTGCAAATGGCAAGATTTCATTCTTTTTTATGGCTGAGTCATATTCCATTATATATTAAATAGCGTGTGCATGTGTGTGTGTATGTGTGTGTGTATACACCATGTCTTCTTTATCCATTCATCAGTCAATGGACACTTGGGCTGTTTCCATAATGTGGCTATTTAGATAACACTGCTATAAACATTGGGGTGCATGTATCCCTTTGAATTAGTATTTTTGTATTCTTCGAGTAAATACCTAGTGGTGCAATCGCTGATCAAAGGGTAGTTCTATTTTTAACTTTTTGAGGAAACTCCATACTGTTCTCTACATTCTTGCATTTCCACCAACAGTGCAAGAGGATTCCCATTTCCACATCCTCACCAACATTGTTGATTTTAGCCATTCTGACCGATGTGAGGTGCTATCTCATTGTAGTTTTGATTTCCCTGATGATCAGTGATGTTGAGCATCTTTTCATGTATATTGGCCATCTGTATGTCTTCTTTGGAAAAGTTTCTATTTATGTCTTCTGCCCATTTTTACGTTGGATTATTTGTTTTGAGTGTTGAGTTTTATAAGCATGTGGATTTTGGATCCATATGACTTGAGTTTGAATTCTATCTCTGCTACTCACTTGCTGCATGATTTTGGGCAATTTACATCATTTCCAAGTCTCAGCTTTGTCCTCTGTAGAATGGTATTAGGAATAGTACATACCTTGTAGGGTAAGTGGAAGTAGCAAATGAGATAGTATATGTAAAACAGTTGACGAATGGCTGGCAAAGAATACTTATTCAATAAATATTGGCTAACATCATCATCATCTTTATTCCAGATGCTTTGCCATTATTCTCTGGTAATGGAGGTAGTGGGCAACTGAACTCGTTAATTTGGCTATATTCTGCCTTCCTGTGTGATTTCACAAACATCCCCTGTTCTTGGTGCTGGGAGAAGACACTATAATGGAAATGGATGATTCATAGTAATTACCACATTAGTGCCAATTCAGACACGCTAATGAGCTGCTGATAGGTGATGAGTATTATCCTTTAACAATGAATCACCTCACTAATGTTTTATGACAGTTACTGCAACAAAACCGAATTTTGAGTATTTAAATGAGTAACTCGTTCCATGAAAATGTAGAAGAAAAAAATTAACAACTCTTGGGTCATAATATTATATATGGTATTTACTTCTCATCTAAAATTAGAAAATGAGAAATGAAGCCATGTCCTTCCTCACTATTGCTGATAATGACACACATTCCAAATGTATATCCCAAATCACTTATTCATCACAATGCACTCATACATGTCCCATTATATACATATTTAAAAGATTTTATTTATTTATTTATTTGCCAGAGAGAGAGAGAGAGCACAAGCAGGGGGAGAAGCAGGCAGAGGAAAAGGGAGAAGCAGGCTCCCCGCTCAGCAGGGAGCCCGATGTGGGACTCGATCCCAGGACCCTGGGATCATGACCTGAGCTGAAGGCAGATGCTTAACTGACTGAGCCACTCAGGCATTCCCCATTATATACATATTTATAAGTATTTTGTATTACAGAAGGTATCAGGCTTGTTGAATACTTACTAATGAAAGGATTTATTTTTTATTATTTTTATTTTTTATTTTTTTGCTAAAATGGACTCCAGACAAAGGAGAATGAGAGTTCAATTGTAGTTTAAATGCAAAATTGAATTTGCCTACCAACTTTTTGAAAAAATCAGGTTCTTTTGGGAGAACCTTTGCTGTTTTGTCAAAGACAGTGTCAACAAAACTATCTAGTTGGGGCTCATTAAAGAAAGTCTCCAAGCCCATTTTTGCCATTGTCTATTTATAAGCCACTTGCTTTAGTCAATAGCTGTAAAGTCTTAATTAGTACTGTCAGATAAACCAGGACAAGAGGGAATGATAAAGCTATAAAGTGGTTATTTGGAAACTTGACTATAAAGGAGTAGAAAGCAGAACACCAACAACAAAAAATTCTATGCCGTGTGCCAAGAGATCTTTTTGTGATCTGGGCTGGAGAGGTTAGAACTGTCTTAGAATGTGAGTGACTACAGAGCAAGGTGTCCTATTTGCAAAAGGAAATGGTGCATTAGCTTCAGTTTTGCTAGCTCAGTTGGCTTTGGCCAGTTTGGGCAGATGATGGTGGTAGAGAGAGAGAGAGAGAGAGAGGGGAAGAGCTACCAAAGCAAAGCACACTAGCCTATTGCCTTATCTGACATCTCAAATTCAAATTACAGTTCTGCCATTTGCTGTCATGGCTTTGTTATTTTAGTCTCTGTGCTGCAATTTCCTCAATGTGTAAAATGGTGAATTATGCAAATCAAATGGTGGATGCTAAGGAAAGTGCCTGATACATAGAAAAGCTGTTATTATTATTAGCAATTATTATTAATAATTTCCTGAGCATAAAAAGTGACAGAGACTTTAAGGTGAATGTCTGTTCTTTTCTATGTTATTTGCCAAAGTACATTTTCCTCCTATTTCTTTGCTCTCTTTTCTTTCCATGAGCAGCACCTCTTTAGCTAAAACCAGGACTGATTAATCAGAGTGGATTCCATTTTTTTCCAGAGTTATTGATGACAATTCTTATTGAACACTGGAAATCTGCAGCTATTTAAAAATGGAAGCATTGGCTCAAACAAAAGGCTGGAAAAGTGTTGTTGTTCCCTGTTAGAATTCTAGGACAAATTTCTTATGGAGCACATACCAATAGGAATAATGATAATAATATGTATATATACTATATAATAATACTTACTATTATTATATACATATTATTATCATATAATAATACTTACTATTATTATATAGCCATTCTTTGAGTGGTGCTTACTAAGTACCATAGTAGATCCCCCTGAAGCTTCAGAATAATGATCATACAAAATAGTTGCTAATGTTCCTCATTTCACAGATGAAAAAAATGGATTCAGGAAGTGCCTTTGGGAATTCACACAGGTAAGAAAGTAACAACAGTGACCTGCGATGAGGCTCTCAGAGCCAGGATATTCATTGCCTCTCTGGCACAAAAAGGCACTTTGTTCAAACCATCTCATCTGACAGTCTTACTAAGTTTTTCTGAATTCCACTCAGGATTCCTAAAAAAAATTGAAAAGTTGTATATAGACAGCATAGCCCATTAGCCATCATGAGGCGTTTATGTCTCAGCACCAGGAATTTTATTTATTTGTTTGGCATTTATTCATTCATTCATTTATATTTTATCTTACTGAAGAAAAGATTCTATATGGCAAGTGCAATTGCGGTTTAATTCGTATTAACTTGCCAGACTCTGCGGGACGGAAACCGGTGAGGAGCTTGTGGCTCTTTCGGGCGGGAGGTAGTACCCTGGAAATGAGGCAGAGGCATACAGGCTCCCCTGAAAAGGAGACCCAAACTTGCCTCATTTTACATTAGTCCTGGGGCTGCCTCTGACTGGAAAGGGCACACTGATAATCTGTGGGAATCCCAAAAATAATCTGTCATGAACTAACCATAAATATCTTAAAGGTAGGGCCACACAGGCAAATGAAATGGTCGCCTTTGTTCTATGCAGATCTATTTCGGGGGTTGAGTAATATTTGGCCGCGCCGATGGCCGAGAAGCACCTGAAGCACCAGGTGGGGATCGCTATGGAGGCCTCAGGGAACCATTCTCAGTGCAAGAGATTAGAGAAAAAGTCTTGCCCCATCTTAGAATGTATGGAATGTACTTTGATAGCTCTTTGAAGGATCTCATGGTGCTTTAGACATATTAGACCTCCAAATATTCCAGTTTTATAAAAAAATTTTCACCTAAATTGGATTTCTATTAGTATAAAAAACTTACTTTTAAAATATTTCCGTTATTTGATATTATAAAGATTGTGGAGAACAATAGAAAAAAAAGAAGGGGAATGTCAGTCAATAAATGTGAATTTGGTTGCAGAATTGTGGCCTAATTGTAACCTAAATTATAGTCTTTGGGGTAAATTTTTTTTTTTCATATGCAAGAATTACTCAAAATCGACACTAGGTGGCGCTGGCACCACATTTCTTACTGATTTCACATGGGTCAAATTTAATCCCTTTTCCTAAGGTTTCCAATTTATTTTGTTTTGATTTGTTTGGTTTTTACCAATTCTGCTCTTTGTGTTGTTCAGGATTATTGCAAAAATAAAACAACAACAACAACAAACAATTACAGTATTTCAGACACAATTTTTCTGAGATAGTTTAGAAAGGAAATTATGGGCTAAGAAAGTGCGCTAATCTCTGGCTATTGAATTTTTAGGACACCCTATGTTCTTAGGTACCAAAAGAGGGTGCTCTAATACATCTTAAAAATACACTTCTTAGAAATAAGGCTACAACTTTTTCTTCCATGCAACAAAGAGTTCTTTTTTCTGTACAACAGGGTCAACTGGATTTCTTTCTTTTTTAAAATTTAAGATGGTTATGCACAAATGCCTTATTCATTAAAATCAAGTTAAAAACAGTTCTGAATTCTTTACAATCTTAGATTCAGAACTGGCCTTTGATGTTTTTTAAAGTTAGAAGTACTGTTTTCAGTTGTGACTTTGAGACTTTGAAAAGCCCCTGGCAGCTTGAGCCCAAGTAAATAGCATATGACTATGTGCCTTTATTCTTGATTTAATTAAAAATATCTTCTGTCACTTCAGAGTTTCTCCTCCACTTAGGAGAAAGATGGGTCTCATGAAAATAGAATGTGGGTTAACTAAGTGATTATTTCTGGTCTCCCAAGGGCGGGAGGGGAAACAGGGAAACCTTTTCCCATAACTTCCCTTGCACGTTGTGTGGGCAAGTTGAGTGCACAAAGGGGATGCTGGCCGAGTCGTTTCGGCAAGGTCCCTGTGGGAGGTAAGAGGTTCTGGGCACAGCTTCTTGATACCTCTGAAGTGTTGTCACTGGACACAAGTTCCAGATTCAGTGACAGGCCACGTGTGGGTGAGTGAGGAGGGGAAGGGAGAGATAATGCTTAATATGCATTAACAGTTAACACTTAATGTACTAGGGCTTTATGTGTGTTCATTTATTTCCCTTAACAGCACAACATAAGAAAAAACAGGCCAGGGAAGTCCTTGCCCAAGATCACACTAGTAAATGGCAAAGCCAAGTTTCAAACCAAAGCAGATCGGAAACAGAATCTGTGCTTGTAACCACTGACTTATACCGTCTTCTCGAAGGAGAGTAAACCCAGTGTTTACTATATGCCAGGTACTTTTCTAAGTGCTTTGCCCACATATGCTCTCTAAATTCTCATAATCCTAATGTAGGCATTATCGTCCCCATTTTACAACTGAAGAAACTGAGGCATGGGCCAGTAAAATGTTTAAGATAATGATTGAGGTCAAGGGTGTGCTTAAAGGCAAGATTAAACAAAGTCCATTTCAAGACGACTCAGCAGCTGCAGAATTGAGCCCTGAGCTCCTTTCTCCTGGGGTTCTCTTACCTCCATTATGTTACCGCCTCCAGGCTGTCCCCAAGTCCCATTGCCTCTCTTTGGTAGTTTTGGTCTAGGCATGGGGATGAGTTTCTTCTTTTATGCTTCTTGTCACCGCTGGGGTTTTCCAAAAAACAATGACCCTGAATAGGGAGAACAAGAAACACTGATTTCCTCTGCTGAGCAGTACATGCTGAGGGAGTGCTGCTTTCACACCAAGGTTCTGGGGCAACTTCCTAGAAGCTTACCTTCCTCCCACCTCCAGCCGGCCCTCCATACAAGCCATCTTCCTACCAGTCTTCCCCTTGCCCCCCACAGCCAAGATGGCCTTGGGTCCCCTCCCCAAATGTTTGTCCCCCCCACTGGTAATTGACAAAACGAATGGCCCCACTCTGCAGGTGAGAACAGCTTGCAGCAATGGATGTAGGTGGTTGCTCAGGAGATTCTGTGAGGTTTTGTTGCAGGGGAGGGTGTTCCATCAGAGGCTGTAGACCCAAGGAGATAGCTTAGTAGTTACTTCACCTACTAGCAGAAAGTGAGCACCAGTGGGCTGGATGATTCTGTCACCAGGAGGGACAGAAAATCCAAAAGAGAACGGTTTTTTTTCATTGGCGGGTTCTTTTCAAATACAAGCATTCTTTATTTCTTGGAATTTCAGTTTTCTTCTATGTAGAATGAAGTTGTTTAGAAATCCTCTAAATCTTATCTGATAGTTTCTGATTTTCAAGCTCATTTTAAGAGATACTTTGAGAAATGAAACTGGCTATCAGGAATAGTAGAATATATACTTTAGCTTGCAAACAAATTCATATTTTGTTTGTTTAAAATTTTTTTCTGGCTACTTATTTCACTTTTCCAGCTAAGAGGAGGCAGACCAGACATTATGTGTCCACATATTCAACAAATGAGTGATAACATAAATTCTCAGTATTAATTGAAGAAATGATCAGAGTTTCCCTAACAAGTAATACTATATAAAACTTTCATTTATTCAATTTAATTACATTGAGCACCTTTCTAAAGCTATCCTCACTTCCCCTCCCTGCTTCTTCAAGATATAGAAATTGGTAGCTCTCCACTAATACATGTCTGACTTCCTTATGTCCTGAGACACCATGTTACACTTGGGAAGGAACCCACCTCATCTGAGTGGCCGGTAACCATAAGGACATTCTTCTCTCTTTCTTAAGACTTTCACCCCTTGAAATAATCTATGACTCCTCACCTCATTTGGTCCTTATTCTTAGATGGCTCTGGAATTTGAGGTCTTTGGCAACAACCGTCAGAAAAGAGAAGAGGGAAAACCTCACCAGCTGCCTTTCTGGATGCTCTTTTCAGAGTATCTCCTGCCTCCCTGAATATGGGCCCAGCTGCAAATGATGGAAAATGTGATTGGTGGAATGGGAAGAACATTTCAGTTATGACCAAAGGCTGAGAGGAGACAGAAATGACATGGTGTATTTGGAGAGAGATGGGCTGGTGCGGTGGTATTGAGGTGCAGAGAGTGGTGGAAGATAGGGGAAATAAGATCGGAAATGAGATTCAGAACAGATTCTAGATACTTGGGAAAGGCAGGCCAAGGCATCTGGACCCTACGCTGTAGGCAATAGCAACTCACTTTAAGAAGTGTTTCTTGTTTGTTGTTTTGAGTAGTGAAGCAGTAAAAGGAAAGTTATCAAGCACCTTTATTTTAAATTATCTAAATGAAAATATTTATGCTCTATTCTTAGTCAAATGAGAAATGGGTGGCAATTAACCAAAACTAGCTGAATCTGTCAAAAAGATCTCCACATCAGAGCCAGATCTGGGAAGCTGTAAGAAACCTCAGTCCATACAAATGACTGCCCAGCAGTCACGTATTCCCCTCCCTAAACAATCTAATTCTTACAAATCTAACTCACCCTAGCTAGCAGTCTGCTAACAAAAGCAATCTCTCCTCAGATCAAAGGTTCTTCACCCTTTGTTTGTTTTTGGTGTTGCTTAAGAAATAGCACTTCAAATGCCCTCAGCCTTCAGAGAAAGCAGGATGTTGTGGAAATCAGAGTCTGAACCACTGTTGTCTCTAAAACGGGGATTTCGCATTTTAGTAAGCTGGTACTCAACCACACTCTGGTAGTGTAAGTGAGCAGAATTCCCATATTTATGAAGGATCTACAGTTTATTTTTAGTGTAAATGAGTAGAATTTCCAAATTTACGAAAGGTCTATAGTTGATTTTTAGAGTAAGTGAGCAGAATTTCCAAATTTACGAAAGGTCTACAGTTGATTTTTAGCATAAGTGAGCAGAATTTCCATTTTTATGAAAGGTCTACAGTCGATTTTCTAAAAAGGAACAAAATAGTAACCGGATGGTAGTTGACAGGCCAACTTTAAAGGCAAATATTTGTTGATCTCTTTCCTAAGGGAAAGAAAGTTTGGATAATTAGTAGAAGAAAAGAATAAGAGGAAAAAAAGCAAGAGGAGAAGAAATGCTGGAAATAATGTATAAAGAAAAATGTGAGGAGAAATAGATATTGGAAAATAAGGGGAAAAAATTAGCCATGTCTAGAAAAATAGAACACGAGAGAAAAAAATTTAACTGCAGATTTTGCTCCAAATAGTTGCCTAGGCAACTTAACTAGGAGTGGTTCTCTCTCTACTGAATAGTTGTTAAAAGACGCCCTGAATTTCTGCTCCACGAGCATCAGCTGGAAAATAAACATGTTTCAGGCATCTTAGTTATGGGCACCATATTTTCTATATTATGCTTTTCTCCTAATAATAGCAGTGGTTGATTTCAGTGATTTTGGAGGGTAATAGAAGAAGAACAGGAGCATTGAAACACAGGCATGGTGAGGGTTTGGAAGTCAAATTAGCCTAGGATGGCACATTAGTATGTGTAACATCAAGTAACAAACTGAGAAAAAAGTAAATTAGGAAGCAGCTCAAAGCCCATTTGGCAATGCGAGATCATCTTTACAGATTGCCAAGGACGCTGTTGAAAAGCATTTTTCCATGTAAAGAGTTTGGTACACTTGAAGCTATTTAGTGTAGAGACAAAAAAATGTCACATTTTACAAGACAATTTTTTATCTTCCATTAACATGAAGCTTCTACGGATTCTGTTATCACTGTTTTCTGTTTAATCAAATAATTATAAAGAACAAGAATATTTTAAAATGCTTTACACCCCCTATTTGAATTTGTCTTTCCTACAGTTTACTGTGTTTTCCAGAAAATGTTAATATTACATTGTTATAAATAAACCCATCTCTACAAAGTTGTCCTTGTATTTTGGGAGCTGAATTCTTGGTGTGTGTGTGTGTGTGTGTGTTTGGAGTAGTGTGGGAAGGGGGTTGGGGTAACAGGAATAATAAGAGCGGTTGTTTTCCATAATGACTCATGCTATCTCTTTCTTTAAAGCAAAAACAGGAATAAAGAGTGTGAGAATTTTTGCAGTTGTTTGGAAACATACTTTGCTTATGTCATCCTATTTTGCCTTTATATGAACACAGGTTTCTATAAAGAAAACTTACAAAATCATATGCTATCTTGTGAGATAGAATGAATCTTAGATCATAAACATTTATGCTTATAGACAACAAATTAGAAAGGCATAGCATGAAATAAAATTATCTTTGGCTTTTGGCAAATGTTTGAATTTCCTCCTTGGGAATCACTTTGTCAATCATTTACTCTTCACTTTCATCTAGCAGAGAAAAAAGCAAAATCTAAGTTCACAGCAGGACCAGTAGCAAAGCAAATGTAATACTCAACCCTTGGCCACCTATTTGGATTAAGGTCAAGATTTTTTCCAAACCAGGAATGAAGTAGAGAAAGCCAAGAAAAGTCTGGTGGATTTTTCTCAGTTGTATTTATTTTCCTGGATCTAGGTAACACTGAAAAGAAAGTCAAGCAGATATACTACATCTCTGCATATTTTATATCACTTCTGCATACATTCTTTAAGTCTTTTTATGTTTTAGTTGAACAAGATAGCCACATATTTTAATTCCTTTTTTAAAGATCTATTTATTTATTTATTTATTTGAGAGAGAGAGAGTGCATGTGACAGCAGGGGGAGGGGCAGAGAGCAGGAGAGAGAATATCCACAAGCAGACTCCCTGCTGAGCAGGGAGCCTGACCTCCATCCAGGGGCCCCACCTCCATCCACGGGCTCTGAGATCATCATGACCTGAGCCGAAACCAAGAGTCAGCTGCTTAATCCACTGAGCCACCCAGGAGCCCTGCTACATACTTCAATTCTAAGCAAATCCTATAAAAGGGTAAAAAGGACATCTAATTCAAAAATAATCATTGTAATAAAATAAATAATTTTAGAAGTTCCAATCTATTCTGGTATTATATAATGTTAACATAGTGTATTTCTTACCTGCTGCCATCCAGATTATGCTCAGAGATTAGAGCTGAGTGTGTGACCTTGAGTCTCCTCAAATATTACATGAAGGAACTGACCCAGAAGTTCTTTTACAAATTCTATTCTGAAAAAATTCTCTAGGTTTTACTATTTAAGAAAGAATTCATTATATAAAACAAAAGAAAGATAAAAATTGAGCAAAATATAATTCCTAAGACAATATAAAAGAACTCAAAACAGTATGAAAAGCATTAGTATTCAAATTAAAAAATAAATAAGGGATGATACTGAAGTGGGAGAGCGAAGTTCTTGTCTCACGGAGTCGAAGAATGAATCTCGCCGACAAAGGTGAGTGAGTAAAGCGATAGAGTTTTATTAAGCAGGGATACAGAGAAAGTTCTCAGGAGTGAGAGGGGTCCTGACAGGGTTGCCAATGTGGGCCTCCACTGACAGTCTTTTATTTAGAACTGACCAGGGAGCTTGTGGGCCTTAACATTCTTGTGACATCTTGGTTTGAGTAAGGGCTGGTGATAACACTTTGATGGCTTCTTCTTTGGGGTCTAGTTATTCTTTGTTGGTCACAATGTGACTGCCATAAAAAGACCCCACCTCTGAACAAACCAGGGTGGTCTGGTTTGTTCCCATATCTCTGATTTAGTTAGACCTCAGCATTTCTGGAATTTCTGTGAGGCTGATCAGGTAGCCCCCTACCTATCTCTCCTTACCTAGGCCTGCCTGTCCCTTACTTAATGAGACCCTTCAGGTGTATATCAGTGGGTCATATGCTTGGAAAATGATTGCCAACATGTATCTTGAGGGGTAGAGATAAAGAAAGTTTCCAAAAGAATTTTTATATGTTAAAGTAGACTTACAGGAACCTAGGGGTCGGGGTAAGATTACCTTTTGCCCTAAGCAAAGTGTCAACATCCAGGCAGTTGAGTCCCTAGAGGAATGTCACTGTGCCTGTTCCAAGGACTTGTCAAAGGGCTGTAAGTAGTAAAGAAATTTCATAATTTTTCTTCTGCCTTTGCTTCCCACATCAATACCAGAAAATAGTGCACAAAGAAGGAAAAACAAATGTTTGAAAAAATAATAAGAGAATGTGAATAAAATACATATTTTGTTTTTTCCGACTATTGAATTAGCCAAAATAAAGCAATATGGTGTGGTGGTTAAGAGCCTGGGTCTGAGGCCAACAGACCCGAGACAATGGCTGTTATGCCTCTGTGATTACCAGCCCTGGGCAAGTCTCCATCTTCTTACAGCAAACTGAGAATAGTAATAGCAGCGACTTCCCAGAGTGGTGAGTGATGATTTAAATGAGCTTAATGTGTTCAGCACAGTTCCTAGTATATGTTAAGAGTTTAATCTTAATAAGTTAATGTGTCTCTCATGCTGGTGGAAATGTACAGCAGCACAGACATTTTAATAAGCAATTGGATGATGTATTGATGAAATATTAAGTAGTCCTTAACATGCTTTAAATAGTTTTTAATAACACCACAAAGTGGATCTAGCAATCTTAGTTTGGGAACCACGATGAATTAAATGTTCCTAGATGGTCCTTTTAACAAAGACTGTTTCACTTCTAAGCTGTTTTGGTTCAGCACCTCATTTTATGAGAAGAAAATGCATGCACACATACTCACACATACAGATATATGTATGTATGTATGTATTTATATGTGCATATAAATATATAAGAACAACTAAAATCTATAAACTCATCAATGTTGTTTAAAGGGTATATTTTATCATCATTGTGTAATAAATTCTGTATCTTATTTTGCAAATTAGAACATAAAATTCTATTGAAGTTAAGAATTTATTTCAGGTGTATTTTCCATAGGTATATTAATTTTTTAAAAAAATTTTGGGAATGCCCAGAGGTCTCTAAAATTCTTAGCTGTACAGTTTTAAAAACCCAACCACTTGCAAGTTTATGCTTAAATTAAATAAACTTAATTATTTGCAAAAGTACTGATATGTTTCACTACTCAACTGAATTATTTAACCACATTGCATATTTTTCACAAAAGATTCTTAAGAGATTCTTCTATTTTAATATATTTACAATAAATCTGTAACAATTTATAGACTACTTAATCTCCAAGAAGTATGGCAGTATTAAGCATAGAACATGTTTTTTTAGCTAAGAAAATACCTTTTCTATTCGTTGAATTACACATAATAAAACAAAACTCCACTGATAATAAATAAATGCGTTTATATTATCTATAATAGCTATACATTTCATAGTATCCTACAGTTTTTGAGAATATATTCAGAATGAAAAATGGCCAGTAATTAAGATACACCAAGCTTAAGTTTTTAATATTTGGTGAGAATGACCTCATATCTTTTAAAAGATGGCTATCATAATGCTCTTAAATGTAAAACCTTTTGCTTATGGTGGTTCTTAATTCCTTTACGGTAATGAAAAGATTTTAATCTTGATTTTCAGTATACTGTCACAAAAGACTTTAGTCAAATTAGTACTTTTTTTATGGCTCTTTGGTGATGAGCTAATTCAACTTTATTGTCGGGATTACATGGTTTCTTAGGCAACTTGATTATCGGGATTTTAAAACTTAATGATTTGTTATTCTAAATTTCCTATTTTTAGTCAAGTATGTTTTTAAAAAAGAAAAAGCTTTATTTTAACCCTATTTTACTATTTCTTTCATATATGCTAATGTCACAGAAATGGGTAAATTAACAATGATTTTTCCAAGTATTCCATTTTTATTTTTCATAACAATGATTAATTTCTCAATTTTTCTTACGATTTTTAAAAAATCTCCATCTCTCAAAATAAAATAACTGAAACATTGCAACTTGACCCACAGGTTCCAGATTTTCAGTTCTCTGGAAGACGTGCATCAACAGGAGCGAGCAGGCAGGGGAGGTGGAGATACTGACATGGAGACTTTCTTCCTCATGTCCCAAAACATCATTCACACCTTGAATACTTTCACTGTTTTCAAACCTCAAAATATCTCTTATTTGAGGACACTAAACCAATAAATCTTCGCTGCACAGATACTCAGTACTACTAAACTAGCTGGGAGAGGATCTTCAATGCCGACTTTTTATGATGGGGCGATTTGTATCACTCCGATCACCACCGAGTACAGACACTCTCCTGTTTGCCTTCCTCCAGCCCCTGCTTGTCATCTCTACATTGTATCTGTTGTATGACTCTGTATTTAACTATCTTAATCAAGTTATTGTAGATGAACTTAAATTACTCATAGGGCTCTTTGACTCCAAGATGCAGACACTCAGTCTGAATTTAAACAAAAAGAATTTATTGATTCACGTAACTAGAGTCCAGAGGTATGACTTCTGAAAAAAAGAAGTCCAGAGCCTTCAAGAGTGCTGTTGTTCTCTGTCTATATTTCCTAGCCCTCTGTGTCTGGTATATTAATGGCTGTGTTCAGGGGCTCTAGCTGTGTCACCAGGGATCTGCCCCTCTCCCTTGCTTCTGCTTATCTCTGTCTGGTTTGATTTTTCTAGGACTAGACGTGTGACTGACAAGAAAGCCACCAACAATCCCAAACTCTTGACTCCCACCTTAAAGATCTCACAGAGGAAAGAGACTGTTGTTCCCCAACAGTTCTAGCAAATAATTTCTGGGATACTGCGTCAGTTTGACTGGAGATATGCTCCTGTACTGAACCTTTTAGCTCTAGAAAGAAGGTACTTGGATGGGCAATGACTGGTATTGGTTCTCCCCACTGTGGCAAGGAACAAAGAGGGTTGGCCCCATATGAACCCAGTGAAATTCAATAGAAGGAGAAGACTTTGATACCTATACTTATTAAAGGAGCAAATCAGCAAAGGGCAAACACCTTATTTTCCTGAGTTTTGAAAATATTTTGTGATACTGCACACATTTTTAAAGAACGTGTGACCATGGTGGTAACAGTGGAAGCAAAGTGATGATTCATATTCTCTCTATATTGGTGTTCATGTGAACATTTCCATATTACTTAGGGGAAAGAAGTGCATGTCTGTTTTTAGGGATCTGGTGCTCCTAAATAGAGAAGCATGACTTATAACCCCACATACCCTCTCTCATGACTAATACCATATAGGCCCCAGGGAACCACTTCTTTTTGTGCCTACTGGAAATTAAAGACTTGAAACGAAAGGCAACTATGTCTAACGGCCATGAGTATTTGTGGGCTCTTCCTTTGCCTCTGTCAGAGACAAACAATGCTTCAAGGGCAGGGAAGATTTGAGCAGGAGAAACATTTAGCCAAGGTAAAAACCAAATTGGTCAAATTGTTTCTCACAGGTAGTAAGAATGCAGTAGATTCTTGTGTTACGAAATATCATTTCCCACAATCCCAGACATACTGTCTCTTGCTTCTTTTCGTACTGCAATTTGTGGTTCCAGTTTTGCCTATAAATTTTAACAGCATTCACAACAGTTGCCTGTGGTGGAGAAATACTTTATAGCCTTGTGAAAAGGTGTGAAGGAAAACCTCATTCAAAATGGGGCTGGGAAGCTCTGGATGGAGAGCCTTCACCCATGTACCACTTATTTGTTGCAGTTTATTTTACCCAACAGGAAGCGGCTTAGTTTACTACCCCAAGAGGAGGAAGGGAGATTTTGCTCCTTGCCCAGCAACAATCCAGCCAGTGAGAAACTGCCACATTTCAGCCAGTAAATTGCCACAATCTTGAACACCGTTTCATTCCAAACAGCCCCTCTTCACCTCCTTTTCCACTATAAAAGAAACTTCCACTCCCTTGTTCTCTGGACTTGCTTATAGTTCACCATAGTCTGCATCTCTGGAATTCCGATTCCTCTGCTATTCCCAAATAAGCTCATTTTGTTGGTAAAGTAGTTAGCTATTTTATCTTTAAGGTTTACAGTAGTATGTAATTGATATTTTGGATATACATTGTGAGGCCAGTTCAACTAGATGAAAATTGAATACTAGAATTCTGAGAGGTTTACACTTTATTGACATATATAACAAGATCTATATGAATTTTAAAAATTAAAATGTTTAATATTTATTATATTAAATATGTTTAATATTCATTAGTTTTTTGTATTGGCTTTATAATTTTAATAGATAACGTTGGACATTTCAGAAGAAAAGTGTTTTGAAACATACAAATAATTTTCATGTTTGCATTTTTATGTTAATTTTAATCTCCTTTTTAATGAAACTGTTCAAGTTTTGTACATATTGAATATAGTTACATATTTTCTTTTAATTCTTTAGAATAATTACTCCCAATAGAATACAAAATAGGGGGAAAATCTTGATTATTACTACCTAATTATTTTGCTTAAATTAAGGCAAGAAAATATATTTTATGGAATAATTGTATAATAATTCATAAATTATGCCTGTCATTATTACCCATTCATATGTTGGTAGTTCATTAACAGTGCAATCAGACATGGGCAATAATAACTGAATTCTTTTGTTTCTGATATTTTGCCACTTGTCACCCTCATGAAATCATAGAACATGTACTTAACAGTATGTGAGCCTCCATTTTTACTCTTACTCTGGGCTCTACTGGTGTTAAAGGCAGAATGAACAGAGACAAGAAACTTAGTCTAACCCTGGGTCTTGTGAAAGAAATATAAGTTATTGATAAAAACAGCATTGAAATGACTTACTCTAAGATAAGGCCCATGAAGAGAGAAAAATGAAGTCACGAGGTAGCTGATAAATGAGAGAATAAGGAAACACTGAAAGGCTAGGTTTATGTTGAAGAGGAAATATTGTGGCATTTATCCTGTTCTTTAGGATTGCTTCAGTTACTCTGACTTTTTCTGGTTTGGGGTTTTGTTTGTTTGTTTTGTGGTTTTGTTTTTTTTTTTTTAACTATGCTGTTACTTTGATTTGCCATTATCTGTTATATATAATAACTCATAATTAAAAATTCACACTAAGCATCTTTTCAGTGGGTTTAAATCTTTGTGTGAAAATTCAATTATATCATACACTTATACATACACACACATATATAATTTTTTGAGCATTCTAGAAGTTATCATAAAACTAATGTCAGTCAATTCTACTTAATCTAAATTAATTCTGGATTTTTATTCTTTTTTTTTTTAAGATTTTTAATTTATTTGACAGAGAGAGACACAGCGAGAGAGGGAACACAAGCAGGGGGAGTAGAGAGGGAGAAGCAGGCTTCCCGCAGAGCAGGGAGCCCGATGTGGGGCTCGATCCCAGGACCCTGGGATCATGACCTGAGCCGAAGGCAGACGCTTAATGACTGAGCCACCCAGGCGCCCCTGGATTTTTATTCTTAACCTCTGTGTGCCTGCTTCTTCATCTGCAGAATGGGTTTCATAACAGCACCTGTATCTTAGGATTGTTGTGAGAGTTAAATGTAGTATAAACTACATAGAATAGTGGCTGGTCTGTAGGAAGCCCTGTATCTTGGCTACTACTATTATTACCTCCACCTTCATCCTTGCTGTTAGGCATACATTCCAGGTGATGATGGTGGGTCCCTAGGGAGCAAAGTATGGTCGGATACCTCTTGTCCTCGATTTTCATCACTATGAATGCCAGTACCCTTGCTGCGAAGTACCATTGCTCTAGAGTTTCCAGTCAGGTAACTACCACATCCTGGCTACAGGCCTTTCTGGTTTCATTTCACACTTAGCTATTTTCACACCTCTTTTCAGCACATTTAGCTCAGGAAAGCTCTGTGTCAGACACACCTACTTAGATAAGCAAATGGCTATCTCTATTTTAACACTCTGCTCTGCTTCTGGGTAAGAAAGGAACTTAATAAAGCTTGCTACCTCCTCTCTCTCCACTTGAGAACTGAGGCACAAACTCTTTCTCAGATCCTTCTAAACATGTACAGGATTTTATTCTGTACTACACCTTAGGACTAGGCCTGGGGAAAGGGAGCCAGTGAAGGACCCTGGGCCTCATCAGGGACTCACTAGCTCCCAAGCTCTCTGGCTTCCCTCCTCAACTCCCTTCATTTTCTCTCATCCCTCTGCCTCTGCCCAGGTCATCTTTCCTTCCTATGGGCCTTATAGAATCTGAGATGGGGGGACTGGCTCTTGTTTATGCCTGAGTCCCCAGTCCCAAATACTTCGATTTCTCTGACTGAAAATCTACTGCCCACCCCAGGCTTTCCACCATACCCCTATTCCCACCTTTGTCTGTGGAAAACTCTCCTCCCTTGGTGACTTAGCTGACTAGCTAGGTAATTTACTAATGTGATTGAGAAAAAGGCTAAGGAGCAAAAAAGAAAGAATCAATGATTTACTTTTCCAAATACTATTTTGTTCTAGTCACACTTTATGTTCTGAGAAAGAAAACTGACTTCTCATTTAGGTGCGTTTGTCCCTGTCTGCAATCTCTAAAAAAATTGAGAGCTCGTTTTTCCATACAAAAATCTATTTCACAAGAAGAGTAAGTTCCTCATCACGCAATGTATCCCACAGTCCTCTGGGTGACATTTCCTCCCCCGCCTCCAGGGTTAAGCCCCAATAGTGGCTTCTGCTTGCAACCCGCTTGAGTAGAATTGCCAGTCATTTTTAGAGGGGATTTTCCTTATTCCAGTGCTGGCCTAAGCCACTCCTGGCCCTCCTTGCCCTCCTCTGAGGACACTGACCATCATACAGGCTGAAGCCATCCTTCATGAATAAGTTCTGATGAAAGCTTTTACATAAGGGGTGAAGGGTTGGCTTTGCTTATAGCTAGGATGCTTTTTACACTTTGTCCAAGCTTTGGACACTTTTGAAAGAGAAAGGGGACACCATTTCTAATTTTGCCAGGACAATAGGTATGAACTGAGATAGTCTCTCTCCCTTCCAGCAAACCAAGCCTTATGGCACTCAGAGTCTACAGAAAATGTGGCCAGTTTCCCCACCAAAGTTCTGGCCATATCCGCTCCCTCCACATGGTGACTGGCTAGTCTTTGCCTCAATTGTTCAGTTCAAGAAAATGTTAGTTGAGCTTAGGCTGCCTAGGGTCTGGGGCCCCTCTCTGATCTATTGAGTCTGCCTAAGCCTGCATGGTCTTTGTTGTTTTTAGCTATGGTTTCTTTTTAAGAGTGTAAGCTAAGAACAAAATGCTGTTTTCCTAAAGGCAAAGAAAAAGAAAAGTGTTTTCTCCAGACTAAATATTTAGCAGTTGTCTGACGCAGTTCTTTCTCAGGGACTAAGTGGTTCTCTCTGGCTTTACTGGGGAGGGGAGTCCAAACTGCTCTCCCAAAGCAAGGTCTGTCTCCCGGCACATACCTCAAGCCACCGCTTGATGGCAAATCTGCAAGGTTAAAGAAATTCTGTGTCTTGCTGTGTTTCCACAGACAATTTTTTAAAGAAATTCAGAACCTAAGGAATGGGCTCTAATATAACTTTCACTCTTTCCTAGGTATTTTCCAGGGATTTAGAAGACTGAATTTCTGTAGCAATTCATAAAGCTCTGTTGACTCTTGTTTCTTCCCTTACATAGATTCCCATTCCCCTACCTAGAAAATTTAAGAATTCAGTCATTTGCTCACACCCAGAGGTTTATCTGAAATTAGTTTGACTTTAGAGTCCGCCTCATTCCCACACACCAATTCTCTCCCATCTCTCACCTCAAGATGATTAGGTTCTGTAGTGTGTGTATTTGGTAGAGAGAAGCTTCTACGTATTGTGGGTACCACTATGAGCCCGCAAGACTCAGTTGTATAAGAAATGTAATTTTATTTTTCTACATTCAAACTTGGTTTCAAACAGGAATTCCACAAAGCGGATTCTACCTCATCTCCATCAAACCTAGATAATCTCAATTCATTTACAGTTTATTTTTAGTCTTCCAGAGAGGAAAATCAGGGAAATATTTTCTCATTTCTCCAATCCCATCCACTGGATTCCCTGCTTCTGTGGCCACACGCTGTGCCATATGCCTTCAGTTTCGGTGAGAGAAATGCTGCCAGTCCTAAGGCAACTCCTTCACTGTATCGGACTTCTCGGACTTCCACCCCCTCGAGGACTTCTCTCCAGAGACTGTACCCTTTTTCTTAATTGTCCCAGGGACCTTCAAATAATTCAGAAGTTGAACCTTTTTCAACTCAAAAGTGTTAGCTTTTACAACTTCTTCTTTTTTTTTGGCTTTCCCCTTCCCTGTTCATCAGTGGTGACAATAGGTGCCTCGAAGTCTAGCCTTAAGTGGTGGCTCCAGCCAAAAGTCTGGTAATGTTTCTCGACACTGCCCTTTCTCTCCTGTGGAGCAGGGACCAGTGGCATCAGATGCACGGGGGATGAGGGCCAATGTCCAAAGAGGACTGAGAACTAGATGCCGAGATACCACTGTAAGGCCACTTCCTTCCTGGCCCCTGTTCTCTGGCACCTCCATTTCATCCCTGGTCTTCTGATCTTGGATGAAACCTTGTAGAGAAGGAAGAAGAGGGAATCCTTGAATTGTCTTAGTGTAAACCTAAAATGCCTCAATAGTTACAAATTTTACTGAATTTGCCGAAAAGGGACTATGTCAAGTTTTCTGCCCTTAGATAAAAACTGGAAGTTGAGTTAGTAATCAAGTTCAGTTATAGGAAAAGAAAGACGTATATTATAATATGTAGGTCTGGACTACAAATTCGTATGTGTTATCCTTGAGGGTTCTCTCCTCTTTATGTGGCTTGTGGACTTTCTTTCCTGATTGGTCTCTCAAGGAGGGTACATGAATCCCAGAGTCTGCAAGATGATCTATTAAGATTCCAGAAGAAATTATTAGTACTCCTATTTATATTTAACTTTATATAAAATGAGATTTACATTAATCTTTACTATCTTTAGATGTGGATTGATACTGGCCCTTCACACAGGTATAATGTCAGTCACTTGTCATGAAATGTCCTGAGGAAAAAGTGACGTGGTAGTCTAGTGGTAGTCTCGTCCCATTTTTCATCCCATTTCAGCTTACTGTGAATTACTGGTTTGTATGTGGATCCACTGAAGTGAATTCTTAAATAATGTTTCTAGGTTTATTTAAACTAGGCATTATAAAATGAGATAAAAAGATTGGGAAAATGTCTACAAAAATACTGAAGATTTAAGACAATGTTAATAATGTACAACATTATAAAAAAAATGAGTGCTGCTAATGTGTTCTATTCTCAGTGTGAGTTTTTCTAAGCCACATTCTAAGATATAAATTGGGAGCATGTAGATCATTTTAACAAAATAATGTTGGCTTGGAAAGTTCACAGTTACAAAAAGTCCACTTGAAATGTGAGTTTATGCTCATTATTACTGAAGATAACCCTCACCCTTAAGAGTATATTTGGCCTCGAAATAGTAGCTAATGGTAATAGGAAGCCATCTGCAATTAGCAAGGTAGTATACAAAAATATTATTTCATCTTCATCTCATTCTTCAGTTCATATTTTTATGTAAAATTCATACTATATTAATATAGTAATATAAACATATGAATTATGAATAAATGAATAAATTATATACATGAAGGACAAGCGTTTTTTATTGATGGGGTGCAAAATAAAAAATATTTAGAGACCACTGCTCAATAGGACAGCAATGAGCAGGGCTGCTTCTAAATCTTATAAAATGGTAGACCTGCATGGTGCTTTGAGAAGTTTGTTAAGTTCCGTTGGGACCAACATCATATTTTGTTTTCTTCTTGGGTTTTTCCTTTATTAGGTTATGAGGCAGGGCCACTTGCATCACATACTCAGAATGAGTCTTACACCCTCCCATTCATTCATTTATTCAAACATATTAATTAAGCACACCTTACCTGTATAGAGTCCAGAAGTTCTTCCTAAAAGTCTCCACATCAAGTAACAAGAACTCTTGGCAACAATTCCGAATTGTATTTGGCTGCCATCCTCCCCACAGGGTGTCTGCCAACTATGCAAATCAAATTACAGGAAGAGGTTTGGCATTGCTCAAGCTAAAAATCTAGACATGCAAATGAATTCTAATTAATCCTTAGGTTAAAAAATTATTTCCAATAAAGGGCTATTTTTCTTTCTCCTTCTCCTCCTATTCTTCTCCTTTCAATACATTAAAATAATGTTACAGGTTGTCAGAAGCATCCATGGTTAATCAGGCTTAAGCAGAGAATACAGGAAATGATAATAACTAACTTCTCTTGAGTACTTACTAAGCACTTTATTTGTATTAATTCATTTACTTCTTACAATGACTGTTTAACTATGACTCTGCTCATTTTAAAGAGGAACTGAAGCACAGAGAAATGAACTGATTTAGCTAATTTTTTATATGGTAAGGAGGAGAGGCAGGACTTCTCCTCTGACAGTCTGGCCAAAGAGCATATGATCTGAATTGCTATGCTGTAAGGCTACCACTAGCCTACTTATGGTTCATTTGGCAGATGTCAATTTTTTCTTCATGTTTTTTTTTTAAGATTTTATTTATTTATTTGACAGAGAGACACAGCGAGAGCAGGAACACAAGCAGGGGGAGTGGGAGAGGGAGAAGCAGACTTCCTGCCGAGCAGGGAGCCCGATGCGGGGCTCGATCCCAGGACCCTGAGATCATGACCTGAGCCGAAGGCAGATGCTTAACGACTGAGCCACCCAGGCATCCCCTCTTCATCTTTTTTTAACTTTATTTTTTAAAAGATTTATTTATTTATTTTAGAGAGAGAGAGGGAGGAAGGGAGCACATGTTGGGGGGGTGGGCAGGAGGGTCGGAGGGAGAGAGAGAATCTCAAGCCGACTCCCCACTGAGCTTGGAGCCCAACATGTGGCTCAATCTCATGACCTGAGCTGAAATCAAGAGTCGGACACTTAACCGACCCAGACGCCCCTTTTTAAAAACTTTATTAAGATATAATTCAAATGCAACAAATGTATCTATTTAAAGTGTACCGTTTGGTAATTTTATCAAATGTACACCCAAGTATACAACAGACTAATCAAGACGGAGGGTATTTTCATCACTCTATATTTCATTACTTCTTCAGGCCCCTTTGCAAGAAAGAGTAACTGAGACTTTCATCATTATAAAATATCCCTCTTTGTCCCCAGTAAGTTTCCTTGTACTGTTCTATTTTGTCTCATAATAACACAACCACTTCAGCTTTCTTAGATTAACATTTGCATGATATTTTTCCTATCACTTTTAACATATGTGACTTTCTATTTAAAGTAAACTTTCTTGTAGAAAGCATATCCTAGGAATATATATGTACATATACTTAATTCTACCATGTTTCCTTTGTTTTCTATTTGTCCAATCCTATTTGTTCTTTGTTCCTTTTTTCTTCTGCACCTGCCTTTTTTTGGGGTTAATTGAACTTTTTTTAGCATTTAATTGTTATAGCCACTTTAAGCTTTTTAGGTGTAATTCTTTTCTTTTTCTTTTTGACTGTAAAACTATGGCTGAGGAGTAGTTTTACATTAATTATTAAATTGGTCAATTGAATAGCTAATTTTTTTAAAGTGGCTCTTTTTGAAAACAATAAATATCTCAATTTGTTATAACATTCTGATTTTATTTAAATAAAGTCGCTCTATTTTTACATTGTTATATTATGTATTACTATATCTTATTATATTCTATATTATTTTCTGTCATATATAATGCTTTTATATATTATATATACATAGTTATATATATATATTATGTTGTACTATCCAAAATGGATAAAATGAAAACCACAAAATGCAAGAAATGAGAAAATGGAGGTTTTTGAGGAATAAATCTGTAAATGTGGTTTCTTGAATGCACTACTTGTTTCAAAATTGAGGTTAACAATAAAATAGTCTTTGCTGAGCATTTTCTTTGATGTTGACTAGGGCCATTTTGTTAGCCGTAAATACTTGAAAAATAATAGTGAGTTGAGCATGTATCATTATAACGACTTAAAATGAGTGCTTTTGCATTTTTGAAGGTGATTAGTGTATGTTCCTCATTAAGTGAATAACCAAATTTTGAAATAAAACTTGTTTTGAAACAAAATTTATGAGATTTCCAGGTTAAAGTTAGCTTTATTTACCAGAGAACCTCAAACTTAGCTATTTAGTTCCTTCTTCCTTCCCCAATTCCATCTGGGTGAGTGGATAAGGCTCATACAAGGTCACTGTTAACATAAATAGGTCCAAGATCTCTTAACCTCTCTGACAGCATTTCCATGAAGTTAAATTTGAAAATAGACCAACATAATGTAGAAGTATTAAAGAATCCTAGGACATTTAACAAAGAAGGAAACTTAGTGATGATCTAAAGTAACGTCATCATTTCTAGACCAAGATTCAGATGGTTAAAGTGGTTAGGAAATTTATCTAAGGAAAAATGTACAGAGAGCCAGTGGAAGAAACCCTGTGTTTTAAGCCTGGACAGTAATCTTTCAAAGCCAAAACAAGAAAATCTTCTCATAATAGGATTTTAATATAGGGCAGCCAAAGATTATTATATTAACTTATTTGAGTATAGAATTTGAATAGATTTAAGATTAAAAATGCTAATCCCTGGGTTATGGAGTTTTGCTTCATTTTGTTTTTGTTTTAATTATTTGTTCAATTGAAAGCTGTCTTGAAAAGAGTAAAAGGATTGAGGACACAGACTTTTTGCGGAAAGTAAACATTTTCCTGAAAGAAGTATCATACTTTGGATAAATGGAGCTAAAACCTATGGTCTCTAAATGGAAAGACTACATATTATAATGATTCAATCCTTGCTGACAAAATTTATAAATTTTAACTCAATTCTGATCTGTTAAAATTTTGAAAAGGAGATGTTCAAAGAGACAGAAAAACTATCCTCTCCAAAAGGATCCCCAAGAAATCTTGAACTGAAGCATTACTTCAATCTTCTATGACCCATCACCTCTTTGATAAAAACTGCATGCTGACCCTTGATATTATAAGTCAAAACAATGAGTATTTTTATATGCTTTCTTTAACTGAACACATCCTCCCTTCCCGCACCTAAGAGCCTCCCTTTAGAGAAAGGATTACTGTATGTATCTTTTCTATGAGTTGCAAGCCATTTCCTTAAAGTGTTTATCATTGTTCTAAATTTGGACTTGATCTTGAGAATTTTGAAACACATTTTGACAGCAAAGGTTGATCTTGTCCCAGGGGCAGGCAAAACTAGGCTGTCAGGATTGGATGTATGCCATCAGAATTTACTCATTTGTAAGAGAAATAAAATTATAGAGTAAATTGGGTTCTCAAGTCCATTGCCTAATGTAGTCTCTTCCTGAAGACAAACAGCACATGAAAATGGTATAATAAGAATGCCTGTTGATTGATTTTTCAAAGAGAACATGTCTTCTACATTCACATATAATGAAAACAGATTTGAACCACAGCTGTTTTCAAATACTCTGTGACATTACTCTATATTGATTTGGAATGTAAATGCTATAATGGAAAGACTGGTCAGCTATACTTCTTATAACATTTTATGCATCTTTTCAACTCTGATTGAATGTCTATTGGCTTTTCCCCTTATTTATATGTTTACTTATTTGAATTATATTTGATTAAAAAATATTGCTAGAATTAGAGTTTGGATTCTATTTTCATTTATTATATGAAATGATGTGGTATTTTGATCTATATACTGATGCCTATATTCAGCTACAGAAGGTTTTTCTCAATTATGATTTTGTTTATTCCATTCGTTTTGATGTCTATCTTAATGATATCTGTAATAATTAGGCTGCATTTTCATTCTCTTCATACCTAACATTTTCACTTTCACTACTCACAATGTCTCCCTGCATTCTGGAGAGTCTCTTCAAACAATATCATTCTATTTATTACTTATTATAATACCTTCTATTTAGTTATTAATTTCCTTGAGTCTTTTGATCCCATTCAGCTTATTTTTGAATCTCAGTCTTTTTGTTGTTGTTTTCATTAGGCTTATCCTTTATTTCAATCTGTTCTCTTCTTATGGGTTCTTGCTCCTGTCTTTTTTTTTTAAACATCTTATTTATTTATTTGAGAGAGAGAGTGTGTGTGCGCGTGAGAGAGAGAGAGAGAGTGAGAGAGAGAACACAAGAGAGGGAGCAGCAGACGGGGAGTCCCACAGGGAGCTTGATGTGGGACTCGGTACCAGGACCCTGAGATCATGACCTGAGCTGAAGGCAGCTGCTTAACTGACTGAGCCACCCAGGCGCCCAGGTTCTTGCTCTTGTCTTATAGAAGCCACTCGCACCTATTGATATGCCAGATATATTTTTCTGTTTTTTTTTCTTCTGTTTGTTTTGATAAAATTTTCAAGGGTATACTCTTGTTCTCTGTTGTCAGGATAATGTGACCTTTACTTTTTTGTAGATATGCCCACAGATTTCACGTGTCATTTGATTATTATTTTTTGGTTATTGCTTCTCAGCCTTTTGGCTAAGATCAAGTGTAGTAAAAGAAATAATCATTCAGATGTGGCATTTGTTACATACAGTGTGAGTAGTGGTTTTTGTTTTTTGTTTTTTTAACTAAACTTGCTACACAGATAATAACTGATAGATCCCTCTCCTCAGATAGACGAGCTATCTGAACTAGCTATCTTAGCTAGAGGGTAGGTTTGGTGGGATCATCTTCCAGTTGTGAAACAAATGTGAAATGAATTGGAATATTCTGTCCTCCCTGCTTGGTTCTCTGACACTTTGGGGATATACCGGCAAAAAAACTACCCTATTCATCATTTACTGCTTAAGTGGTTTTAAAGTTTGCTTGAGATAATAGCACCTTGTATGTAGAAACCACACTTCTAAGGGAGCATTATGCTAGGTACTTCCTGCCCTTTTCTAATTTCAAGGGAGGAGAAGGAAAGGGCAGGAAAGAGGGAACAGAATTATAACAATCTAAAATGTAATGTTCCTGTTTGCAATATCCAAGGAAATATGTCTTGCTAGGTTTCTGGTTGGCACAGACCTAACATCCTGTAGCCAGGAGGCAGATGGTGGAGTAGATCAAAGACTTTCTTGCTTTATTTTAAGCTTTAAAGGCACACTATATTAGATGGCAAAAGGGCATATGACCCACCAGCATACCCATTCATAATAAATATAATTGGGGAACCTGGAATTTAAGGGAACATTGTTACTATAAAAAGAGATGATTTATAAAAATCCTGGAAATGACATAGTAAATAGGTGAACATGAGAAGCACTCCTTTAAAAATCAGGAATGAGACAACAATGCTTTCGCCTTATATGTGACCTTGAGTTGAAGTTCTAAGTACAATATTATAGGAAAAATTATATCAGAGATGAGTAAGTTGAAATAGCATAATTTATATATGCTATCATTATTTACCTAGAAAAATAATCTATGGGTTATTAAAAATAATAGGATAGTAGTGAACAGGCTACAGATCAGATGTTTCCCAAGGTCAGTTATATTTCTATGAAATGGCAGCAAACCACTAGAAAATATAATTAAGGAGAAAATATTATTTTCCATAGTCTCAGGGAACCCGTTATCTAAGTCTATATAATATATGTACAAAAGCATTAGAGGGAAAATGATGGAACATTATTACACAATATTGAAGACTCTATAAATAGATACATCATTTACATAAATAAGAAGACAATATAAAGGTGTCAATTATTCCAAATTGATCTATAAAATAGATGTAATTCCAACTAAAAAAACAAATTTTTTAATGGATGTTAATAGAATTTTAGTGTATATATATAAAAATAAGGGCCATGAATAGTAAGGATATTTCCAAAGAAGAATAATAAGTTGGGGAGACTTGCTCTTCCAGATACTGGATTATCCCAAAGCCATAAAAATTAAGATGACTTAACAATAGTAGAGGGATTTTAAAATTGATTAGTAGCATAAAATAGGATGCAGAGATCTGCACATGTATGGAATGTTGAAAATTACAGAGGTGAGTATAGTTTGGGTCCCTACTTCTCACGACATGTAAAAATATAGTCCAGGTAGTTAAAAGCTCAAATGTTAAAACTTTAAAACTCTTGGTAGAAAATGCATATAATTATCTTTTGGAACTTGGGTAGGCTGTTTCCTTAAATAAGACAAAACACACTGACCATAAAATAAAATATTAATAAATTTGACAATATTAAAAGCAAGAACTTAAAGGGATGCCTGGGTGGCTCAGTTGGTTAAGCATCTGCCTTTGGCTCAGGTCATGATCCCAGGACCCTGCTCTCTGCTCGGCAGGGAGTTTGCTTCTCCCCTTCCTTCTCCCTCTGCCTGCCGATCCACCCACTTGTGCTCTCTCTCTGTCAAATAAAATAAAATCTTTAAAAAAAAAATTAAAAAGTGAGAATTTTGGGGCGCCTGGGTGGCTCAGTCGTTAAGCGTCTGCCTTCGGTTCAGGTCATGGTCCCAGGGTCCTGGGATCGAGCCCCGCATCGGGCTCCCTGCTCTGTGGGAAGCCTGCTTCTCCTTCTCCCACTCCCCCTGCTTGTGTTCCCTCTCTGGCTATCTCTCTCCCTCTGTCAAATAAATAAATAAAATCTTTAAAAAAAAAAAATTTAAAAAGTGAGAATTTTGGCTATCAAAAGCTACATTAAAGAAAGTGAGTTACAAATTTGCAGAAGATATTCATGACAACCACACTCTAAAACAATTAGGATCAAGAATATGCAATAAGAAAAACACAAACAATCTACATGATATTGGGCAGAAGATGAATAGATATTTCACAGAGGAAGGAACCATAGACCAATAAACACATGAAGAGATGTTCACCTCATTAGAGATTAGGAAAATACAAATCAAGACAAAATTGTCATTTTATATACATCTGATGGACCTACTTTAAAAAGCTTGTCAGTACTAAGTGTTGGGGAAGATGTGAATCCACTTGTGGGGGCCTAAACTGGTGCATCCATTTTGGAAAGCATTTTGGCATTATCTTCCAAAATTGAAGGTTAATCTATGGCCCAGCAATTCCAATTCAAGCTATGCATGCATGGTTGGCTTACTTTGCTCAAGAACAGCGTTGAAAATTAATACTTTGCTTTCTTAAGAAGAAAAAAATACCATAAAGCAGGTGCCAGGAGATTCAACTCCACGTGGAGATTTTGCCAAGATCTCCCAAAGCAACTTTTCTTTCTTTGTTCCTTTAATTTCACTATTAAAAAAAATCTTTATTTCATTTATTGTCATTAGTTAATACATAAAGGAAATAGCCATGAAAGAGTGGTCAATCTGTCACAGTATTTCCTTTCTAAAGCCTGTGGATGCATTCGTGTTATAAAAGCCATAGCAAAATCATAAACTGCTCTCAGGTGTAGGAAAATTGGAAAAAATATCTATTAGTTGAATCATGCTTAGCACAACACAGTCTCTTCGCTAATCTTTCACTTTCTCTTCTAGTACAATCTTCAATAACAGAGAAAAATAGCCTATTATTTGAAGGCAAACATTCTTAGGTATAAACTAATACATCTTAAATAATTAAAAACAGTAAGGTTAAAGCGTCAGTTTAGAGAATTATAAAATCGTCAAGTGGCTTTTCCTTAAATTTCTACTATAGACATGTGTATAACAAAATTCTCTTCCACTTCACACTATATTAATATACAACCAAAAGACTATCTCTAAATTGCTGAGATTTTATGTTTTATATGAGGTATGAAAGAATCAGAGTTACAGAATATAAGTTTTAAGTTAAAATTAGTATAACATCAGCTTACATCCTTATGTAGAGAGTGGAAGATATAAATGAGTATGGGTGAATAATTTCAGCACCATGATCTATAAGGAGCTAAGGTGAATATGTACAATTTCAATGATCTTACATTCTTGGACAATGAAAAAGAAATGATTTATTATATTTTAGAATAATACTTAAACATTCTATCAGTTTTAGCATATTTTATTAAATGGAACATAAGAATATTCTGATGTTACAAAATAAAATGGTCTAAGAACTTCCATCACAGAGGACTGTTTGCATAATGGATTAATTAATCATCTAGATTTAACAAAAAAGAGAATTTATGAAAAGGTAATAGATGGAGCTAGCTTTAGGGACTTGGTTCAAAGGCTCAATTGATGTCAGTAGGGTCTGACTATATACGCTTTGCTTTCACTGGGTTGGTTTCATTTCAGGCTTTTCATGGTGGCCTCCGGCATCTTTAGTCATGTCAGCACAACACCAAGTCCAGGTTAGTCCCCACCCCAGGTTTAGGGGATTCCAGATCAGTTTCTGCCCGCCCGCCTCACCAGATCTGTGCTAGTGCTCAGGAATGCAAGGAGCCACAGGATGACCTGTCGGGAAAGGGTAGAGGGGTAGGCTTTGAGTTCTAGCTGGGACGCTGGTGAGGCTGTGGGCATCGTTGGATCCATAACTTTTATGGTTGGGACACAATGGCATGTCGGCCTCCCTTTGAGTTCTTACCCTGAGTCCTTTAAATGTTAGTGGCAGGCCAGGTATATACAATGTTAGAAATTTTGTTCTTTAACGTGAGGGCAGGAGGAAGTCATATGAAGGCGTTTAGGCAGGAGAGGAGCAAGGTAAGATTTATTTATTTATGTATTTATGTATTTATTATGTTAAAAAACTAATGATGTACTATATGCTGGCTAATTGAACATAATAATAAAAAATTTAGATTTTTAAAAATGGCTTTACTGTGCTATAATCAGCATAGAGTCCGCTGCACATATTTAATGTACATACCTGATAAATTTTGACACACCAATGAAACCATTAATACAATCAAAAAAATGAAGAAAATGAAGAAACAAATGACTTGTATCTAGAATATACTGAGGACTCTGAAATTCAGTAGCAGCAAGACCAAACCCAATTAAAAATGGACAGAAGATTTGAACAGTCACTTCACCAAAGAAGATATACAAATAGCAGAGAAGCACATGAAAAGGGTCTCAACACCTTTTGTCACTAGGAAGATGCAGATTTGTATTTTAAAAGGTCACTCAGGCTCCAGTGTCGGGAAAGAACTGGAGATCAGGCATGGCCAAAGGAAGAACAGTTGAGAGGCTGTTGCCATAGTGATGTAGGAAAGATGTTAGGGTTCGAAGCCAAGAAGGAATTCTTGAGACATCTTTGGTGCAAAAAAAAGTGGTTTTATTAAAGCACAGGGACAGGACCTGTGGGCACAAAGAGCTGTGCTGGGGCTGTGAGGAGTGGCCCATTATATACTTCAAGCTGGGAGAGGGTTAGGGACTTTCAGAGCCTCCGTTAAATACTGTACTTAGAACTCTTGAGGTATTTTGCTATTTGGGGGTACCCTGAGTCAGAACAAGTAAAGCCAAAGCCTCTCTGATTCCCCACAGTTCCTCCAGTTCCTGGCATTTTGGAAACAAGGTCTCCAGGATCCTGAGGGGGCTAGCTATTTTTAAGAAAAGGTCATTTATCACTGTTTAGTAAAAACTCAGTCATGAGACTCTTCAGATGTATGCCAGTGGGTCATATGCTTAGAGGATGATTGGCAACATGTATCTTGGGGGTGTAAAGAAAAAGGAAGTTTCCAAAGGAATTTTTATATGTTAAAGTAGATCTACAGGATGCTGAGGCTCAAGCTAAGATTGCCTCTTGCCCTTAGCAAAGTATTAACATCGAGGCAGCTGAGCTCCTAGAGGAATGTCACTCTGCCTGTTTCAAAGACTTGTCAATGGGCTGGAAGTAGTAAGGAGATGTAATAATTTTTCTTCTGCCTTTGTTTCCCACATCAAAAGGATTCATAAAAGACAGTGGCTGCTTGAATTAAGATGGTGGTTGTAGAGACAGGGGTGGATGACAATTGGACAAATATTCAGGAAGCAAAATAGATAGACCTTGACATGGATTTTGATTTTAGAGAATAGAGTGTTAGAAATGATTCCAGGGGCGCCTGGGTGGCTCAGTTGGTTAAGCAACTGCCTTCGGCTCAGGTCATGATCCTGGAGTCTTGGGATCGAGTCCCGCATCGGGCTCCCTGCTCGGTGGGGAGTCTGCTTCTCCCTCTGACCCTCCCTCCTCTCACACTCTATCTCATCCTCTCTCTCTCAAATAAATAAATAAAATCTTAAAAAAAAAAAATGATTCCAGATTTTCTGGCTTGTGCCGTGGGGTGGCTTATGGTGCCATTTACAAACGTGGTGAAAACTGGAGAAAGGCCAGGTATGGGTAAAGATTAAATTTATGTTAAAAGAACACTTTTGAGGTATCTTTGAGACATCACAGTAGAATCTTGGAGCTGGCAGGGGAATGAGACATGTTCTGAGGCTGTGTCTCGTCTGCAGTGCGGGCAGAAGCTAAAAGGCAGCGGGCTGAAGCTTACATGCTAGCAGATAGAGGAGAGCAGGAATTGCCAAATCAGCTTCCCTTGTTCCATCCCCATGAAAGCCAGGGAACCTGCTTTTCATCTGTGGTCTATACTAAGTAAAGCACAAAGAACCTCTGGGGAAGGGAGTTTCTGAGACCTCCATGAAATACTCTACTTAGAACTCCTGAGGTATTTTGCTATTTGGGGGGGTACCCTGAATCAGAACAAGGAAAGCCAAAGCTCCTCTGATTCTCACAATTTTTCCAATTCCTACCCCCATTGTTAACACCCAACTTATATACAGATGGTATTTACATAGATGTGGCCTCAGGAAATCAAAAGGTCCTACGGTGCAAGTCATTCAAAATCTTATTTTTTTTTTAGTCTTTAATAAACATGATTTATTTCTCAGCCATATGGATAGTAATCTCACTGCCAAAATTATTTGATTTTGATGATTTGGGACATATAGGATGTTCTATGATATTATATATATATTTTTATTTTATTATGTTATGTTAATCACCATACATTACATCATTAGTTTTTGATGTAGTGTTCCACGATTCATTGTTTGCATACAACACCCAGTGCTCCATTCAGTACATGCCCTCTTTAATACCCATCACCAGCCTAACCCATCCCCCCACCCCCCTCCCCTCTAGAACCCTCAGTTTGTTTCTCAGAGTCCATAGTCTCTCATGGTTCGTCTCCCCCTCCGATTCCCCCCCTTCATTTTTCCGTTCCTGCTATCTTCTTCTTCTTCTTCTTCTTTTTTTTTTTTTTAACATATAATGTATTCAAAATCTTATTAAAAGATCTTATGTTCAATTTTTCCACATGGATTCTATAATCTGTTGAAGGAGAGAAAAAAGAACATTCTTTTATTTTGTACCTCATTAGTGAGTCCTAACCATACTCTTCCTTAGGTCCCTTTTCCATTTCAGTCTGGCTCTCAGATTCTTAGAAAGGACAATGGATCTTTAAATTCACTCAGTTTGTGCTGGGAAGAGGCCAAAGTTAGTTAGTGCCCCATTGAAACTCAGACGGAGTAGCCTTCTAGTTGTACAATCTAGGGAAGGCATTTATACCCCCTCCCCCTCTTCTTCTCCTAGTTTGGCATATTGTAGCTTGTGTTTTGCTCTCCCTGTAAATATGAGAGAAAATAAAAGACACTATTCAGCCTCTTTTGTCTGAAAAGTCTGACATTTCAGTGGTTTTCTTTAAAGGGGGTCTTCATTTGTAATCAGCTTTGCCATTAACGGAAATCAATCTGAATGTCCTATTGTGCATCTTTTTCTTCCCGCACAGTCTGAAATTGCCTTTGCCAAGTTTTCGAGCTGAACCTGAAAGACCCTCTCTCATTTCCCCCATTCCCTGCCTCCAGCCCCATTGAATCCTTTCAGAGCTTTCTCAGCAGAAAGGCTACAGAGTGAGGTTAGGGAGGCACTTGCCCTACTCCGCTAACCCAGTGGCCTGAGCCAATCACAAAGCAGATTGGAACCTTACTTGAGCTCCCCCTCCCCCCCTCCCCCCCGGCAACAGCCTTCTGGAAAGGGGGACACTGGAAGGGTGTGTTTGCAATTCAAATCCTTGGCTTTCTGCCTGCCTCTTTTCCAAATAAGAAGGCAGGAGCTGCGGCGAGGTGCAAAGGGGTCTTCTGAGTTGCATTGGCAGTAAGATCCAGAGATCCTCCCTCCTGTCTCTTACCTGTTTTCAAAGCTAACAGAAAGGGCAAGGATGGTGGAGGCTTTCTGTGCTACCTGGAAGCTGACGGACAGCCAGAACTTTGATGAGTACATGAAGGCTCTAGGTAGGTAAAAATAAGATGTGCTACTCTCCTCTTAACCTGCAGCTTCCATAGTACGCCCATTCCTTTCTTCACCCATGAGATTGGTGAGTGACAAAGACAGAGTGTATTGTCGTAATCGAATGCTAGGCTATGCATTTCCCACAGAAGGGATTTTTAATGTGGCATGTGTCTGCTTTCTTGCCTGGGGCTAAATAACAGGGCATTTAGTAGTCTGTGAAGAATGTGAAGCTTCTGTGCCTTTTTGTTTTCTCTTCAGCATCCACTTATCATGTGTGCATCCAATTAAGCATCCATATATATGATTATAGCTCAGTAGTTGTATTGGCTGATTAGGGGGCTGATGAAACTTACACTTGAGGGTCTGGATTCCAGAATAGGAAAGTGGATTCTTGTTATGTGAGTTATTTGGGAAGTTGCAGCTAACTATTGCTTCTTTCTTTAGGTGTGGGCTTTGCCACTAGGCAGGTGGGAAATGTGACTAAACCAACAGTGATCATCAGTCAGGACGGGGACAAAGTGGTGATCAGGACTCAAAGTACATTTAAGAACACAGAGATTAGTTTCCATCTGGGAGAAGAGTTTGACGAAACCACTGCAGACGACAGAAACTGTAAGGTAAGGAGCCGCACCTTCGCTGGAAGGGGGTGGGGAGCAGGGAATAAAAGAGAGAGTCCGCATGGTTCTCTTTTTTAGATGCTGAGAAGTAGAGAATGTTCTCTGTATTTCAATTCAGAGAGGACGTGAGGATTAATTTCGCATTCTAGTGCACACATATGATGTTCTGAACAGTGGGTGCTGACTATAGCTCAAATCTCAAGTCTATTTCTTACTCTACATTTTTCTTTTCATATCTGTATTTCAAAAAGTAACAGTGTTCATTTAAAATAAAGATTGCATTTTGCTTAATCTCTCTGATTGCCTCAGTTTGACTAAATAGTTTGCCTCATCTTAAAGCTTTGTTTAAAAGAGTAGAGTGACCGGTCTGAGAGTACTTGTTCAGGATTTTCATTTCTGATAGATGAAGTTTTTGCATTTAGATGTACACATTTCAATCAAATTATGAATTATTAGTTTCTATAATGACTCCAGAAGCAACAGAGGATATGGTACTAATATGATAATTAGCTGCCCACCATTTATTCAATTATGTAGCTCCTTCAAAAACCACTTCACTTGATTTTTATATGAGAATCTAATCTGAACCTTTGCTATGTTCTGCATTTTGTTGTCGGTCTCAGTCTGTTGTTAGCCTGGATGGGGACAAACTTGTTCATGTACAGAAATGGGATGGCAAAGAAACAAATTTTGTAAGAGAAATTAAGGATGGCAAAATGGCTATGGTAAGTAATGGCAATTCTCCCTTGGTTCCTTCTAGCTTGGCACAGCTCACTCCTGTTCCCCAGCTCCTTCTCCCTCCCTCCCTTCGTTGATAACATTAAGTCTCCAGCAAGGTTCTTTGACCATGCATAAAACAGAGGAAATACAAATGTCCTAGCTAACTGTATCCTCAGCTCTGCTTCTTTAATTATAGAAAAAAAGAAAAATTCTATGCAGCGTATTTTAAAAAGTTGCCACTGATTTAGCTACAACTGTGCCAAAAGAATGTGTAGGATTACCGTGAATGTCTAAACCTCAAATGAAATCTGAATATAAAAAATATTCATGGGGACATCTGTGTGGCTCAGTCTGTTAAGCATCTGACTTTTGGTTACGACTCAGGACATAATCTCAGGGTCATGAGATCAAGCCTCATGTAGGGCTCTGCTCAGTGCGGAGTCTGCTGGAGATTCTCTCCCTCTCCCTCTGTTCCTCCCCCACCCCCTCACCCCGCTCAAGCTCTCTCTCTCTCTTTCTCACTCTCTAAAACAAACAAACAAACAAACAAACAAACAAATAAATAAAATCTTTAAAAAATATTCATGGAAATATATAAAAGGAGTGATATTACTAGAAAAATATCAAGTTTCCTGAATATCAGAGAAATTACAGCTACTGTGATAAATAAGAGGTCTTTAAGCACTTTATATTTTAGTTTATAAAATTCCATATGTTCAGTGCAGATAATTTAGGATGTAACAGAAAAGTGTAGTATCTCTTTAGAGGGAACCATTTTGGTGTTACTTCCTTCCAGTCTTTCTTTTGAGGCATAAGGTGTCTTGTAAACATGCCTGTTCAATGCTGGTAGTCATGTAAAAACCTATAAGATATAAAATAAAATAAAACTTCTCTAATAATGGAGTAACATCATAACCTGGGGAAAATGTAATGCCTTAATCTAACATCCAGGCACTATTCTGTGAACTGAGTAATGGTATTTTGATAACATTAAAATAATAAATATATCATTTGGGTTTTTTTGGGGGGGTGGGTATTGCTGTACATATTCCTTCTAAGTGGACGAAAGGGGTTTCTCGTTTTTGTGATTTAAGGAAATTGTTGTTTTTTTCTCTTCTCCATAATTGCTGCTATCAGGGCTGTTCTAGATTAAGACACAGGGCTTACATTATTCATACTTCTTTTCATGGGTGGAAATGGGATGGAGAACAGAGGATCAGTTTTCCTTTTACGTGAACGAATATTTGCCCACTTATTTCTGCACTGATCATCGAAAAGAAGGACTGATTTATAAAAGATCCAATCTGAGATTCTCCTTTATGCTTTTATCTCCATTTTCCCCCCTGGATACAGGACAGTGGATAGCTCAGCTTTGGCATGTATGACTGATCAGTCAAGACTGATTTCAAAAAATATTAAAACAATGGATGATGAAGGCATGCTATATTCTTGAAAGTCATGTCAACACATGAAAATAATGAACATTAAAAAAAAAACCCTAGGTTTTGTAGAGATTTTAGAACAATTCTTCCAGTCAATTTGACATAAAAGCCCATGTTCCATATCATACCCACCTAGCCACCTAGGTCCACATCGGCTAAAGTATGATGACCAAAGTAATGAGAACATTTGTAACTTTACTTTTTCCTGATGACTTTGAAACCAGTCATTCCAAATACCATTTGTCCAAATTATTTGGATTTTCTAAAAATTCTTCAAAATTTATGTTATGAAAACAGATTCACTTTCAAAGCAGATAGCTATTTTGCTCCAATTACCCTGATAATTTAAGGCAAAAGGAATTCTTTTGACCTGAATCTACATAGTTAATCTCGGTGTTTCAGTTCATTTTCCTTTTAGAGACATGAACTATGTATACGTGTTATTCACTCCATAAATAAAAAAGTTTCTTTTCTTTTTATTTTAAGAAGTGAAGAGCTGATGCAGCATTTAATGTTTGTAAATGACATTATTCTTTTGCATAACACATAAATTATATATATGATAATCTTTAGAAATCTCAGCTGCTGATATTCTTGTGTAAAAAGATTTGATTATCTTTTGCATCTTTCAGACTCTTACTTTTGGTGATGTGGTTGCTGTTCGCCACTATGAGAAGGCATAGAAAGGTTCCTGATCTGGGGTTGGAAAAGCTCTACAATTTTTCTGTTTACTCAAGTCTCAGTGTTATCCTGTTCTTACAGCATGGGTGATCACTAATTAAAGGTTATCTCTGATGTGGGTAGAAAATGGTGCTTTAAACACTTGTTTTAAAAACTTTTTACTGCAACTACCCCAATTTTGAACTGCAGATTTGTCATGTTTTATAATTCACGTGAAAAATTTTAAGCCACATTTTAAAAATAAAGAAGTGAATACATTTTATAATTTCCATTGGAATGCAAATCAAATTGGAATAAAAATCTTACACCCATGAGAAATTTTGTCATTGTTTTTAATATCAGTAATCTGGCGGGGAATTAGACATTAGGAGGTTTTAGACAAAATAGCCTTTCTTATTGTATAAGGTAAAGCTGGAAAAGTTAGCACTTTGTTTAAAATACGAATTAAAAAGAAATAAGCAGAAGCCTGGGGAAAAGTGGAAATGCCACAGTTTTGGTTGAGACTGCCATAGAGAATTTGTGACAATTAAATTCATTTGGCCAGAACCCAAAGTAGCCTTGTGATGGTGGGTTGGGCTGCTATTAGAAACAGGTAGTCTGATGGAACAAAATGATATACATGAAAATGTCTTATTTATATTTAAAGGTAAATATAGTCAAAATATCACATAATCAAAATGTCATGTAACTGGCTTCTTTTTGAAAGGTATATAGGAAAAGAAAGTGAATTTTATCCTGGATTATAAAGATGTGTCTCCAGACAAGTACGTTGAGCTCAACTAAGTCAATAAGAGTGCTAAAATGGAGTGTGCATAGAATGTGCATTAAGGCATTCAAATTCCCTTCTTTTGGGGGGTAGAGGGTGTGGGAGTTGTCCAAACTGAGTTGACCAAGGGAAAGTAAATATCTATTTGTAACTGGCTAGGATTTGCCTTTGTAAGTAGAAACAAACAAATGTTATTTTGTATTTCATCATTTATAAAATACTTTTTAGCCAATTCCCCAAACCAACAATGTGAAGCAGGTAAGGCAGATACTATTATTTTTAGTTTACTGAAGAGGAAATTGAATATTAGGTTTACATGTCCACATTCTCATGATTAATGAATAATATGGAGAACTGTAAACCTTGTGAATTTCCCCTTCGTTTCTTCTCAAAAATTGACATTTCATTTAACATCTCTTCTGGGGAAAAAAAAAAAAAGAAAAAAGAAAAAAGCAAGAGTTTTAGTTTCCCTGATCACTCCTTAGGAAATCTTTTCTCTGTTAGCCTCTGGTAGGAAAATAGGGTAAATATTTTTCCAGGAAAAATATGCAATATTCATTTAATCAGCCAGCCAATTTCAGTAAATTTCTATAAATTAATTCAAGGCCCAATTAACTTACAGATATAAGCATGAGGAAACTTACTTTAACTTACAAAATTCACCATAATGATACTATTATCTGACTATTGGATTACTTTAATAACTATAATGAAGAGTAGAAAAAACTAAAGTGTAGCTATAGGATTTAACATTTGAATACACTTATTACCAAATGCCAAGATAAGACAGGCTTAGATGAAAATTCCTACAAGCACAGGATCTATCGCCCCACTCCCTCATTTTTTTTAGTAGGATCCAAATCCAGAGTGGAGCCCAATGCAGGGCTTAAACTCACAACCCTGAGATAAAGGGCCTGCTGCTAAACCAACTGAGCCACCTAGGCACCCCATACCTTTGTCTTTAAAACATGAAACAGAACATCAAGACAGTGTTTGCTCTAAATTGTTCGCACACCCTTCATCTTTGCTTCTGTTGGAGGACTGATTTCTCTTGGTGATTCCAGCCTAAGCTCCAGTAGAAGCATGGATTCTGGCCTCTCTATTCTTAAAGATACAAGGCCTGGGATGGGGATTTGGCAGCTTTGGCTCAGTATAATTAGGCCAAATAACATCCTGCTGCTGTTTATTTCCATAACAATTGTCTCGCAGAGTGAAGAATGGGAAGGGTTTTGGGTGGCCTAAATGAGAACAAAATTAAAATTATAATTACCAAGATCAAGGGTGGCAGTGGTGGACCAAATGTATTTTTCTGGGAAAGTAATTAACAAATGTTTTTGCTTCCTAAATGTTTACAGGGTAGTTGCAAATCATTTTTTCTTCAAGCAGTATTCCAGCTCTTACAGTAATCTGCCAGTGTACTAACTTTTCTGGTTTGTCCTTTTTGTTTTTGTTTTTAACATAGCTAATAGAAAAGGGAAGATTACCAAGCCCACAGGCAATTTGACCAACAGGCCCTGGAAAACCCTTTGTGAAATCCCAAGGTCTGCAAACTTGAGTAAAGGCTGTCTTGGGAAATCCACACTTGGACCACTGATGATGAGTAAGCAGTGGCTTCCACTCAGTCACATGTGTTCTCTCTCACCCAAATGTACACCTTCACAATAAACCATTCCTCCCTCTGGAACATGGGGACCTATCAATACATTTCCAAAGCTAAGGTGAAAACCCAGAGATGTTGAGGCACTGTAGCTTTGTGCTTCTTAGAGAGTAGGTATAAAGGAAAACAAAAGAAAGCAGAGGAAGTAGAAGGCAGAATGATGTTTCTACCCATTGTCTTTTTAGGATTTCAAGCATTTCTTAGGTTTCAAAATATGCAGGTGGTATTTTATGCTTACTTACTGAAGAATTGTTTCACAATCAATTCACTTCCACTAAAGCTTAATGGAAACTGGGGAGATGGGGGGATGGAGAAGACTGAAAAATGCTATTTTTACACTTAAAAAAAAATCCTTTTCCTATCTTTGAAAATGTTTGGGCTAGAAACACACAAGTTATTTTGCTGTCCTTAAAGTTACTCTCTCATCTGTCCACCATTTTTTCCCCTGCCCATTTTCCTCCAGACTTTTGAGGTTGTGGACTGAGAAATTCCAAAGACCGTTCTGTCCACCACTGGAAAGCATTTTGGTTCTAGAAAGGCTTTTGAATTATCCTAAAACTGAGGCAGGACTTAAGCACTCTGACAATACATGAAACTAGATGGAGGCACCTCGATTCCCATTTCAAAGCCCCTTTCATGTGGCACTTTCCCATTAAATTACACAGGACACAATATAAGGTTTCCTCTGATGAGAAACAAATACATTTAACAACCTCTTTTATGAGGTTAGTCATTCTGCAGGATATTTTCTTCTCCAAAGGAATTCCATGCCCTACAAATTTAAGCTATATGCTTTTTATCTTAAAGAGACCAGCATCCTCATATCATAAATGGTAAAAGAAGGAGCACAGAACCCAAAGCAGTTTGGGGATCTTGGTTCTATTGTCAGACTGAGTATCTTCAAAAATTCCTTAGAAGAGTAAAATCAACTTGCTCTATGCTTTTCATGTATCTCTGGACCGCCTAAAGCACAGTTCTGAGACATTGTTCTAACTCAGTTGAGCAAACAAAAACCCCCAAACAACCAAAAAAACTAAAACCTAGTGTCTTTGAGCAGTGTTCTCAAACATCACCATCACTTTAGCATCACCTGGAGGGCTATTAAAAACACAATTACTGGACTACTCCTACGCTCCCTCCTGAGTTTCCGAAGTCATTGATCTGGGATGGGACCCGGGAATTTTCATTTCTAACTAAAATTCCCAGGTGGTTCCGATGCTGCTAGTCTAGGGACCGCCCTTTGAGATCCACTGTGCTATCCAAAACTTCTGATGACCTACTCCAAATTATGATACTTCAAGGTTCTCTGCGCGTGTTCCGCAGAGGAGCCCCATCCGTTTGGTGCCAGTGGTGTTTAGGAAAGATGATCTGCTTGGGGTTTGCCCAAGCACATTCCTTCCTAGGCCAGTCACTGACGCGAAGACATAAGAGGGCAGATAATCGCTAGACAGTTGCAGAAGGTCAAACGAACCCACTCGTTGCGGAATCTGCCCTCGCACGTGACCGCTGGGCGTCTACACCCTCAGCCTTCTGCCTTCCCTCCACCCCCGGGCTAGGCAGCCCCAGGCTCCCCGGCTCGTGGCCTTGACCCGCGATGGCGCTGCTGGGTGCGCTCGTCTGCTGCCTGTTGGTCGCCTGGCACGGCCGTCCCGGGCTCGGGCTGCCCCTGGCGCCCGGTGGCAGCCCGGGTCCCGCTCCGGCCATGGGTGAGTCTGCCGGAGAGCGCCGGGTTAAAGCGCCCGCGCAGTCAGGAGAAGTGCTTGGGGGCAGAAGTGCGCCCCCGCCGGGGCTCGGGGGAGCGGAGCCCCAGACGCGCGGAGCGCTGGGAGGAGGAGGGCGACTGCGGGGCGAGAGCGCCTAGCGACCGGCGGGAGGTCGGGCTGGGGAAGTATCCTTGCCAGTGGGGGGCGCTGCAGGGGGCTGCGGAGACCAGATTCCTCCGGGTCTTTGTCCCCGGAGGAAGGAAGGAGATCTCTGCTTGTCCCAAGGAAAACCGAAGCTAGAAGCTGCATGTCCCGCCTTCCCAGAGGGCTCGATCTGCCCAGAGCGTAGGGGAGCTGCGGAGTTTTCTCTTCCCCACAGGGGTGTACATTTCAGTGGGACTCGGGGTGTCTTCTGTCCTGCTCGCCGGGGTGTGGTGGCCTTTTCTTCCCACTCCTCCAGCAGAGGACCATCACAGTCCCGATGCTACCCACCTCTTAGTCTATGTTAGAACTCGTGGGACCTGGATGCCACGGGGTTCTCTGTGGGTGGGACCAATTTTATTCATTCTTTTTTTTTAAAATTTTTTTAAAGATTTTATTTATTTATTTATTTATTTGAGAGAGAGAGAGAGAAACAGCATGAGAGGGGAGAGGGTCAGAGGGAGAAGCAGGCTCCCCGCTGAGCCGGGAGCCCGATGTGGGACTCCATCCCAGGACCCTGGGACCATGACCTGAGCCGAAGGCAGTCGCTTAACCAACTGAGCCACCCAGGCGCCCCAATTTTATTCATTCTTAACACTGTTGCAGGAGGGGTTCTCAAAATATGGTACGGGACCAGCAGCATCAGCATCACCTAAATTTGTTAGAAAGGCAGGTTTCCAACCCACCCCAGACCTATGGAGTACGAAACTCTGAGAATGGGGGCCCAACAACCTGTTTAACGAATTTTAAGATTTTTGAATGCCTTTTGAGCCTTCAGTTTCAAAGATCAAGGTACCCCCGCCTCCCTGACTCCCTTTGAAAAGAATTGCTTTGTTAATTAGAGGCGGAAAATGTTGATAGGTGGAGCTCTGTTCTGTGTTTTGGGCAAAGCGGTCTCTGAAACTCAGCACAGTGCTTGGTGCTGAAACCTCCTCTCTTCTCTGATGCCCTTGCTCTCTCACACGACTTTGGAAATGCTCTGAAAAAAGTCCCTCCTCTTTGTCTGAGAGCCAAGTTCTCATGACTCAGCTGTCAGGCAGTTGAAAGCAAGAACTGTGAATCTGGTTTCCCAACTGTCAGTCATAACAAGAAATTGTCCCAAAATACTTACGCATGCTGGTTTCTCTTTTTATCAAAGCTAGTGTTGTTTTTCTTTAATTATGGGACTGTTTAGGATTTTGAGATAAAATGTCCCGGCTTGCATGGGACCACCCAATAGCGAATTTGCTGTTTGGCTTTAAGGATTTGATTGCAGAATGCCTCAATGACAACTTTCTGATGTGTAGGGAATCTTCACTTACACTTCCCCATTTTGATAGGGAAGCTACAAGGCTGTCACTTAGGGAGGGGGTAGGGATGCAGTAACTGGGGTTTAAAGACCTGCTGATGTGTCGACTCAGCAGTTTCACTGGATATATTATTTTATATGTTTTCCACTTGATGTGACCGTCTCTTTCCTCCTGACCCCATCCCAAATTGCTTCCTTTACAATACCCACCTTGACTGGCTTCTGCTTCCTTGGTCTGTGTGTGTATGTAAATTCCCAGTCCTGTCAAGTCCCAGGGGTCAGAGGACAACAACCCAGGGAGACCTTATGTGGGTGTGTTTGTCTACAGCTCTTTAGAATTAAGGGCGCCTGGGTGGCTCAGTCAGTTCAGCATCTGCCTGTGGCTCAGGTCATGCTCCCAGGGTCCTGGGATCAAGTCCCGCATCAGGCTCCCTGCTCTGTGGGGAGCTTCCTTCTCCCTCTTCCTCTGCCTGCCACTCCCCCTGCTTGTGCGTGCTCTCTCTCAAATAAATAAATAAAATCTTAAAAAAAAAAAAAAAGAGGGGTGCCTGGGTGGCTCAGTTGGTTAAGCGACTGCCTTCGGCTCAGGTCATGATCCTGGAGTCCCTGGATCGAGTCCCGCATCGGGCTCCCTGCTTAGCGGGGAGTCTGCTTCTCCCTCTGACCCTCCCCCCTCTCATGTGCTCTCTCTCTCTCTCTCTCTCATTCTGTCTCAAATAAATAAATAAAATCTTAAAAAAAAAAAAAGAATTAGTAGGTCAGGGCCTGCAGGAGTATTTGGTAGGAACTGACATAAGCAAACAAACAAAAATACCTATTTGAAACAATCATGTGTCTAAACATCTGAATTATGGTTTACTACGTTCTTTAGGATAAATTTTAATGTTTTTAGATAAATTATAAGGGTTTTTTTTGGTATAGTGTTGAGCATTTATCTAGCTATGTTGACAAAACACACATGCATGTGCATATCCATTTGTGGAAATCTTGTTGAATTTTATCTGCAGAACAAGAGAGAAATCATCGTGTAGTGAAAAGAACTTGGGACTGCAAACCAGAGAATCTGTAGCAGAGTGTGGGCTCTGCCACAGGCCAGGTTTGTGGCCTTAGACACACACACACACACACAGACACACACACACACACTGTACTTTATAATTTCACTATAGGTGGAAGGTGAGGCCTCCAGAGGTTCATTATTCATAAATCCCAGGCTAAGAACCTGGCTGAGCTCCTCTTGGCTTCTATTTAAAGACTTCCTTCAGTGCATCTCAGTAATTATCCCCTCACTTATCTGGATCTGGCAATGCAATGTAGTGGAAAGAGCACTCTACTGGAAGTCTGGAGAGACTGGTTCTGGTTCAGCTTTCATTACTGAGTCACCGTGTGATCTGGAGGAAATCCTGAAATCTGTCTGTGCCTAATTAAAGAATGTTTATTGAGGGCCCACTATAGGTCGGACATCTTCTAGATGCTGAGGATACATAAATCTAGGTACTAGAGATGTGTTCTTAATGTGTTTCCAGTTTGGGTTTATAAAATTTTAGTATATTTATTATCTCATGTTCCTTAATCATCACGGTATCTCATGCAAGTGTTGTCATCTATTTTACATGAGGCAAGTGGGACGGAAGGACATTTGAAGATGAGCACACACAGAGAGGCAAGCAGTTCAGTGGTTAAGAGCAGCATGGAACCTGGTGTTAGATTTCCTGAATCCCTAGCTCGACTCTGTTGTATATGACACATGTGATTTGAATTAATCTCTATGTGCTGCAATTCCTTTCCTGTAAATTGAAAATAATGATGAGTTAATGCATGTAAAGCATAAAAAAAAAGTACAAAACTTAGAGTAAGTACTTGATAAATTCTAACTCTTACTTGGAGATGAGGAGGTTCAATCTCAAATTCAAGCTTGGGGTCAAAATAATAATAGTATAACTAACATTGAGTTTACTAGATGCCAGGTATCTCCTAAGAGCTTTATTCTACTAAATCACTTAACTCTCATATAGGAGGCAGTGATATTCCCATTCTGCATATAAAACAAGCCAAGATCACACCATTAGATTAGTAAGTGGAACTTGGATTGATTGATTGATTTTTAAAGATTATTTATTTGAGAGAGAGAGAGAAAGAGGGGGGTGGGGAGGGGCAGAGGGAGAGGGAGAGAGTCTTAAGTAGACTTTGTACTGAGCGTGGAGCCCCATGCGGGGCTGGATCCATGACCCTGAGATCATGACCTGAGCCGAAACCAAGAGTTGGTAGCTCAACCAAGCTCAAACAAGCGTCACTCAGGATTGAAAGTCATGGTAGTTTCATTCTGGAGTCCCCACTCTTAATCACAACACTATATTGTTCTGTTTGCAGTTTATTGTTCCTTAACATTCTACAAGTAATTAAAAAAACATGTTTGCATAAAAGTAAGATGTACTATATATTTATATGCCAAGAAGGACAGCCTCCAGGATGATTCTGAGCTGCTTGCTAACCCTATTTTGTGTTCTGGCTAAAGTATGTCTAAGCTAAAAATCAAAGCTAGAGCATTTTTCTACGTTAAAGAATAAACTAAATCTCTCTTGACAAATGTTTTCAAATGGGGACGGAATACCAAGTAACTGATCATAAAGCCTGCTTTATGTCTACTTTCTCCTGGATCTTTTGTCTACCACTTCTTAGCTGTCAACTTAAATAAGTTATAAAATTGTAACAATGTTGTGGAGAAAAAATAACCCAGATATAACATACTTTTTTCACCTTAACAAGTTAACAGTTTTCAGTTTTTTGCTTTATTATCCCAGCTTTGGGTTCTTTTCAGGTGTTTGCTCCCATCCATACTCAGCCTTCGTCATCTTTGTACAGACAGATACAAGTTCGCCTTCCACTTGTTTGCTCCACGTTTCTGGTGTAGGACCAGCTGCTGTGCCACTTCCGATGTGTTTCTGATATAAATTAGACATCATCAGAGTGAACTCAAAATTCAAAGTGTGAAAAAGCCTCAATATTAAAATAATTTATTAATTGCAAATAAGAAGGCAGCAAAATCATAGATGATATATGTAAATTAGGTATAAACAAACTGGAGGACCTTTCAAAATGGGGTTCAGATTTTGACTCTGCCATTTATTAGCTGTGTATACCTGAGCAAATTTCCTAATTGACCCAGCATTCATTTTTCAACTCTAAAATGAGAACAGTGATTCCTACTTCAAGTTTTGAGAATGAAATGACATAGTATATTTAGTTTCCTTATTATAATGCCCGGCACAAATGCTTAATAAAGAGAGGTACTACTATGATTATTTGTACTTGTATTTCCTTCAATTAAAGAATCTTTCCCATGTTCTCAGATGGGTTCTCGGTTTCTCCCTGAGGTTTCATCCTCTTTAACAAATGCTTTCCTTAATATTAGTAACATTTGATACAAGTGTACACTAGGAGATTTTCCTGTATTTAGTACCTTTTAGGAGCTTCTGGCAATCCCTACTTTTGGCTTAAAGCTAGTATTAAAAATTTATATTCTTTTTCCATTAATGTTGAGAGGCAAGGATTTTCAAGAAAGCAGGAGTGAGATTTAGTTCCTGGTTCTGCAATCTATTCACTGTGAAACCCTAACAGACCACATCATGTTTCTGTGTCAATTTTTCCACAAGAAGAAAATAAATAAACTATAAAACCTTAAATTCTACAAGGAGGGAAACATACTAAGACACAATATATATTATTAGTGACCTCCCAGAAGGATATCTCCCTATATTTCATTATGCAACTTATGTTTGTTATGTAATCTTTGTTAGGTAGTCGTGCCGTCCCTGAGCTCATGAGTTCTGACACATGTAAGTAGTAAATTTTAGTAAATTCTTCTTACTATCTTTGGAATCCTCATCTTCTGACAGAGAAGTATTGTATTTACCTTCGGGGCAAATGAACATTTCAATCATTAAGGCTTTCCTCCATCACAGGGAGGACTCTCTCTAGTTTTACTGTAAATATTTTTATGGAAATTGCTAAAGGGAAGTGGATTTAACACCATTTCTTTTCTAATCAACAGGACAGTTTTGGCATGTGACTGACTTGCACTTAGACCCTACTTACCACATCACAGATGACCACACAAAAGTGTGTGCTTCATCTAAAGGCGCCAATGCCTCCAATCCTGGCCCTTTTGGAGATGTTCTGTGTGATTCTCCATATCACCTTATTTTGTCAGCATTTGATTTTATTAAAAGTTCAGGACAAGAAGCATCTTTCATGATATGGACAGGGTAAGTGACTATATAAATACCATTAGTTACTCAATATTTATCTATGGTGTCCTAAGCTTCATTAGAATGCTGAATTCCTATGAAGATTAATTAGGTTTTAAGTTAAGAATTATTTGGGTTTTAAAAATACTATGTCAAGGGCGCCTGGGTGGCTCAGTCGGTTAAGCGACTGCCTTCGGCTCAGGTCATAATCCTGGGGTCCTGGGATCGAGTCCCGTGTCGGGCTCCCCGCTCTGCAGGGAGCCTGCTTCTCCCTCTCCCACTCCCCCTGCTTGTGTTCCCTCTCTCGCTGTGTCTCTCTGTCAAATAAATAATAAAAATAAAATCTTTAAAAAAAATACTATGTCAAATTAATCATTAGATTATTAGAGATAAGGAAGACTTTAGAAGTCTCAGAATTTTTATTTTTTTAGAATACAGGCTCTAGAAAAATGTCGATGTTAGCTAAGAGATGACTCCACAAACAGAACACTTACATCAGTGTTTTGAGGTGTTTATTAATGTGATAATAGGTCTTGATTAGATAATCAAAAATAAAAGGCTATAATGGGACTTAACCTGTGATAGCAATTTTGTACATATCGTCTCCTGGTGGTATAATTAATTAATTCTGTCTGCCATGACAGAGTGACGAGGTCTAGATTTCCTGTGCCAGCTCTAATGACCATGGTGCTATTTAACTAATTTATACATTATAACTCATTTAATCTTTGCAATTGATATTATTATTATTCCCATTTTACAGATGAAGAGATGAAGGCTGAGCATCTAAGTAACTTGCTCAAGGGCACATAGCTAGTAAATGGCAAAGCTGGGCATTTTAGCTCTGGAATCTGTGCTTTTAGTTGCTAAAATATTTGCTTCTCATAAATCTTCAGTCAAGCGGTGTAATAGGCTTGTATTTGTATTACGCCAATTTTTTTAAAATAGGACTCTCTATGGGAGAAAGGTAAATGAAGAGTAGTTTATCAACTCTTAAAAAAATCATCTGTTGTTTTGTTGTGGAAGTGTGCAATTTACCCTCAGGGTAACAAGACATCATGCATAAATCTAGTGACTTAATAGAGAAATTGATTTTATTCTCGGGGCGCCTGGGTGACTCGGTTGATTTCAGCTCAGGTCATGATCTCAGGGTCCTGGGATCGAGCTCCACTCCAGCCTCCACACTTGGCAGGGAGTCTGCTTGAGGATTCTTTCTCCCCCTCCCTCAACCCCTCCCCCTGCTTGCACCCTCTCCTTCTGCCCCTCCCCCTGCCTGCACTCTCTCTCTAAAATAAACAAATAAGTCTTTAAAAAAAAGAAGTTTAGAAATTGATTTTGTTCTCTGTGATTCTGTCTCCTTTTCAGGGATAGCCCACCTCATGTTCCAGTGCATGAACTCTCAACAGACAAAGTCATAGATGTAATTGCTAATATGACAACCACCATCCGGAGTGTCTTTCCAAATCTCCAGGTTTTCCCTGCGCTGGGTAATCATGACTACTGGCCACAGGTGAATTTGATTTCAACTTCCAAAAGTGTTTAAAGGATTTTTCCCATCAGGACTGTCAAAACTATGACAATAACTAGCTGATGGTAGGGAGTGGGAGCGGGGCTCATGGAGGTAGGGGAGTGTGCTCTTAATAACTATTGAAGAAGGTAAGACAAGTGCTTTGGAGACTTTAAAGTGACTCTTAATAATCCATAAAAAAAGTTATGTTCATAGTGAGTTATGGAAGCAAATTGCCTAGTTTGTGGATTATTCGTTCTTGTTTCCCTTCATATTCTTCCTCAATTTCTACATTCTTTTGAATAATTCTGTTGTTCATTCACATTTCCATAATAAGGTTAGCAAAGAAGTTTAATATTGACAAATGTTCACATCTTGCAGAATTTCTATCAGACATACAAAGTTCTCCACAGTCTGACCTATGCTAGATTATGATTAAAAACAAAAACATAGGTTCAGTTCAGTTGGTTAAGTGTCTGCCCTCAGCTCAGGTCCCCGGATCGAGCCCCGCATCAGGCTCCCTGCTCAGCGGGGAGCCTGCTTCTCCCTCTCCTCCCTGCTCATGCTCTGTCTCGCTATCTCTGTTTCTCTCAAATATATAAATAAAAAATATTAAAAAACCCCAAAACATAGCAAACTATCATAAGAACCAAAGAGGGAGGTTCCTGTTCAAGTCTAGTTTATCTAATTAAGATGTGATTCAAGACAGAGATTGTGTTCAGAATATTTAATGGCTGATAAGCCCAGGTCTCAACCTATTAGAGTGGCCATTTGTTAAGCAGCCTGTACATAACAGTTGGATGCTGGGCCTTGCCTATAGGGTCCTCTTAGAGTAATGTAGAATCTTAGACTTGTAAAGATTCAAGAGAGCTCAGAGATCATTTTTAGTTCAGGGCTTGACAAACTGTGATCTGTGGTCCAAATTGGGCCTGCCACTTGTTTTTGTTAATAAAGTTTTATCAGAACACAGCCGTGGCTCTTCTTTCTGTATTGCTTGTGGCTGATTTCTGATTTTGTGCTAGAACAGCAGAGTAGAATTGTGGCCACAGAGACTGTATGGCCCATAAGCTTAAAATACTTATTATTTGGCCCTTTATAGGAAAAATTTGCTGATCCTTGGTCTTCATTTTATAGATGGGAAAACTGAGGCCCAGAAACGTCACGTTGTTTGTTCACGTGCTCACAATTGCTTAGTGGTAGAGCCCACATCCTGGATCTTTGGTGTTCAATTAGACTAACATCTGCTCATTTATCCCTTGTTATTGCCAGATTCACATGCTCAGTATTCCTGAACATGGCATTTACTTTCCTACCTCTCTTTGTCTAGATTTATCTCCTTGCTTAGAATGTCTTTTCCATCTCATGTCAAAAGAATGCTTCATGAGGGGTTTGATCACCTAAGTAGAGTGATTTTGAAAAGTTGTACTCTAGGATGAGCTTAAGTTTCAAGTAATTTCTTGGCACTGGCCTCCAGGCTTGAAATGAACAATATGTTAGTCTTTGCCAAGTCATCCTGTAAGCCGGTGGTCAACTTTGTTACTGCTAAGATGGTAGACCACACAGGGCAAAGGCTTGGGGATGAACAATCTCTAGAAGCCAGAGGCTAGCCACGTTGGTGTTTTGTTTTGTTTTTTAAAGATTTATTTATTTGAGAGAGAGAGAGAGTGAGAGGGGGAAGGGAGAGAGGGAGAGAGAGAATCTTGAAGCAGACTCCCCACTGAGCGTGGAGCCCGACGAGGGGTTCAATCACAGGACCCTGAGATCATGACCTGAGCCGAAAACAAGAGTCAGCCGCCTAACTCACTGAGCCACCCGGGCGCCCTGCGCACATTGTTTTTATATGCTTTAGGTGACATGCAGAATGGTGTCGTGGAGAACACATGGGGTTTATGGTTGTATTCATTAGAATGTAAAACCCCATCCTGCTCTACTACTAACAGCTTGACCAACTTGGATAATTCACTTACTGCCCTTGACCCATAAGTCACTCATTTATAAATAGCAGCAATAAATAGCAGCAATAAATAGCTGTCCAGGGAAGTTTTTGTGAGAATTAGTGATACTACACGAAAAGGCCATGGCTTCTTGCCCGGCACATACTAGGCCCTCAGTAAGTGGGAAGTGGCAGTTGCACAGTGAGCGGGGACATGGGGTACATTTTTCCTACCTCCTCTGGGGATTTGTTTCATTTTACTTTTATTTCTGTCTTCTTTTTGTGAAGCCAAATCTTATAATAATTCAAAGATATAGATGATATCTAAATTCTAAAATGCATCCTATTATATGTATAGCTAGGGTATATTGGGCAGCCTGTACACCATAAAGAGTTAATTTTTTTCTCTTTCTAGCTTATGACTTTATATATGAAAATCTTCTTTCTACTATTCTATTTCCACCCTTCCACCCCAGTTTCAGAAATGTCAAATGTAACATGAAAGCCCCACAACAAATTCTCCGACAGACGGAGAGCCGAGGTCGAATTTTGGTGAATGTTAGTAACAAATATGTTAGTAACAAATTGAGCAAATAATTTGTTAACTACTTTTTCTCCATTATAATCTCATAAACATGCACATAAACCTAGTTACATAAGCAAACATATACAGATGCACATCCCCACCCATTACATCAGAAGTAGATATTAGCGTGGGCTGCCCAGGGATTCCTTCCAGTCGCCACCCAAGGAAGCAGTCTGGGCCAGGGTCCTCATTTACTCCTACACTGGCCAGACTGGTGCTAACAAACTTATGAGTGAGTCACTTCTCATTGTACCTCATTTCTCGGCAGTGCTCATGTCACAGCCAAAGAGGACTGAGATGATGGTATGGTACACCAGATACTTGGACATCGGAGTGATAGTCGAAAGACCTGGGATTTAGACTGAGCTCTGGAACTGATCAGCTGTCCCTGGATGAATCATCTAACTTCTCTGGTGCTCATAGTTCTCAGATCTAAAGTTGAGAGAAGAGTCTAGAGTAATTTTATGTAATTTTAAGATTATACATGACCATACCAGTATGTTGGCATGGCTAACACTTTTAAGTTTTTGATGTTGATGACAACCAATTTTTAATCAGAATCGGGATTGATTTATAAGTCATTGTATGATTTTCAGACAGATGATTCTGATATCTTACATAAATTGAAAATATACTTAGGATAGTTAGTTCTAGTTAGAACAAGTCATTTGGTTATTACATTCCCTGAATGTACTTATATTTTCATCATGTATTAGAGATATGTATTAGGAATGAATAGTGACTTGGGTGTCATCTTGAAAACTAACTAAGCATTTCAACTAATGCTGACAGGAAAACTCCTTTAAGAGATAGGTCCATATTACCAATATACAGAAAAATGTAAGGAGAGTGAAGAAAATGGCTTCAGTTTATTAATACAATTTTTTAAAACAAAAAATAGGAATAATTACCAAATTTCACACATGATTTGTGCATTTTTTTAAATTTATTTATTTGAGAGAGACAATGAGATAGAGAGAGAGAGCATGAGAGGGGGGAGAGTCAGAGGGAGAAGCAGACCCCCTGCCGAGCAGGGAGCCCGATGCGGGACTCGATCCCGGGACTCCAGGATCATGACCTGAGCCGAAGGCAGTCGCTTAACCAACTGAGCCACCCAGGCGCCCTGTGCATTTTTATTCAGTATGTATTTTCTTAAAGTTTGGGGTATTTTTCCTTCCTTGAAGCTTATGTCACCATAAAGACTATTATAATATGATAAAATAGGATGATAAAAAATACTTTATGATAATAAAAATGTTTTATACACATATTGTTTAAAAAAATCAAAACCGTGGGGCGCCTGGGTGGCTCAGTCGTTAAGTGTCTGCCTTTGGCTCAGGTCATGATCCCAGGGTCCTGGGATCGAGCTCCGCATCGGGCTCCCTGCTCAGCGGGAAGCCTGCTTCTCCCTCTCCCACTCCCCCTGCTTGTGTTCCCTCTCTCGCTGTCTCTGTCTGTCAAATAAATAAATAAAATCTTAAAAAAAAAAAAAAATCAGAACCTGCTGATATAAAGAGACATCTTCAAATCAAAATCATGTGGTTGTAAATTTTCATTCAAGAAGTTCAGAAGTTTTATACTGGGGTGAGCATTTCAGAGGACATTGTTTAGTTCTAAAACCATGAAGTTTTCTCCATTCCCTCAGCGTGCTATACCAGCATGCATGTTCAGGCTCAAACCTGCCTGTGTGTCTGTTTAATGAGCTCACTCCCACATCTATCCTATATCCTGGCCAACCAGCAAAAGTGCTTTTCTCTGTAAATTACACTGTGCATGTTGGCGTCTGGGTCACTGTCTTTGCTTTGATGCCCTTTCTTGTCAACTTGATGAAATCATTATTCAAGGCCTGGTTTGTATGTTCTCTTCACTTTCCCCCCTGATGCTGTGGGCCAGACTCAATTATTCACGCCTCTATCCTCCTAGAACCTTTGTAGTATCACCTTGCACATTGTCTTATAGGTGATTGATTATATATTTTTTTTGTCTCCTTGAGTTATAAATTCCTTGAAGGTTACGTCTATCTAGTATTCATCCTTGCATCTCCAGATGTCTAACATAGTGGTATGTGCTCAAGTAATGTTTAAATTAGTTAATCCACGTGTCTTTAAAGTTTCAATGGTGGGTTATATTGTTTGTGGCCAGGATCAACTGCCTGCGGTCACCAGCAAGATATACAATGCAGTAGCAGATCTCTGGAAACCCTGGCTAGATGAAGAAGCTATTCATACTTTACGGAAAGGTAAGTGAAAGATTTATTCATCCTTAATTTGTCTCTCTTTTTATTCATGTTGTTTAAACTAAGATCTTTAATGTTTGCTTGGGTGTATTCATTCTGGATGTGCCCAGTTTTTCTGGAGGCCATAAGTCATATTTGAAAGCTGAGGAGAGGCAGGGGTGGTGAGCGGACCCAGGGCAAAGCGAGCAGGTCCAAGGTCAGGGACCAGCTCTAAAAGTACCACTGCAGCAGCTCCTTGGGTGTTGTCATCACCGGCTCGTGGGTGTGAGTGGGGTTCTGCCTTTAAGCCTCATCCCCCCGGAGACTGTAGCAGCACAGGTTTACCTGACGTCTCTTCCAAGGCAGTCTCTGGCAAGGTCCAGCTGTGTTCCCATTCTTTGCATTTTATATTTCATGCTATCTCTCATCTTAACTACCCAAACATGCAGAGGTAGAAGTTGATGCACTAATATTTCTTGTCTAAAATTCGATACCTCGTGGCCTAGTGCCCAAACAATTCATGTTTCATCTGAATATTGGATACAACTGTTATGATTAGCTCGGGATGTGGGAAGGCTGCTGCTGGACCTGGCACACAGTAGGTTTTCAGTATTAAACCTGATTCTTATTTAAGAACAGCCTGTGTACATACAAACTAAATAATGAGAAATAAGTATAACCTTCCTGACTGGCTTGTGAGCCATAATTAAGAATTTGCTTTCATAGTCACTGTGAATCTCTACATGTGTTTTTCTAGAGTGTGTCTTAAATTTCTTTTTATAGGGGGCTTTTATTCACAGAAAGTATCACCTAATCTGAACCTTAGGATCATCAGTCTAAACACAAACTTGTACTATGGCCCAAATATTGTGACTCTGAATGAGACTGACCCAGCAAATCAGTTTGAATGGCTGGAGAATACACTGAACACCTCTCAGCAAAATAAGGAGAAGGTAGATCCCAGAGACCAAATTTCATCTTTTTGGGGGCATAGGAGAGATGGGATATTAGCTTTCTAAATTTTAATTAATATACTTTCCGTCTCGGGTATCTAAATGCCATTTGGTTGTGGTAAGTGTGCAAAAAGATCCTCATCAGTCTTCCTTGTGTTTCTTTTTCCAGGTGTACATCATGGCACATATTCCGGTGGGGTATCTGCCCTATTCCGGCAGCACCACGACAATGAGGGAAGTCCATAATGAGAAATTGATAGATATTTTCAGAAAATACAGCAGTGTCATTGCAGGACAATTTTATGGACACACTCACCGAGATAGCATGATGGTTCTTTCTGATAAAAAAGGTAATAGGATATTCTGTTTGCATCTCCCCAATCCAAGATGCTAGAGCAGAGCAGTGGATATCCGGTAATTTTTATTGAGCCAGCAAATTAAAAGTTTCACTAAATCAACCTGCCAGCCCCAGATTTTTCTGAATTATCTTTTATACTTGTAAGTCAAGTGTCTAATTCATATTTAGGCCTGCAGTTGGGTTTCTCCCTACTTGTTCCACGGGGCCACCATCATTTGATAGCTGTCAACAAAGAAACCCTCTGAAACCCTCAGCTCACTCAACTTTTCTTTCAGATCCTCACGTTGAGAGAAATACTGCTGTTCGTTATTTACCTCCTAGACTCAAATTTCTTGTGATATGATTTGTTTTACTTCTCAGAATTTGATTAGCAAAGCACAATTTACCATTGGTTTAAAATATATCAAGCACTTAATTTTAAGTGCAAATCAACATTGTCATTTACTCAGAATTAGAAGAAAAAAAAATAGAAGAAGCTCGAGCATCAAACAAACAATGATTACCTATTTTTAAAGATGACCTCCTCACAAGGACAGGAAATTGGGAGTTAACAAAATAAGAGTTCTGATTTTAGAGTAGTCAGCTAGGGAAAAAAAACTACGTATTTTTTTCAGCAATTGGGGAATGTTTTCAAAATGCATTACCTCTTTCATCTACAATGAATAGGCTTGGTAAAAAAAATGACCATTTTTCAGCATTTGATAGCTTTTTTTACTCAGAAATTTAGTCCTATAGTAGCTATGTATAAAAACATGGTGACATTAATCAGATTCTTATGTGTCATTATTGGCATGTTGCTCTAGGTAGATGCATAGAACAAACTAGTTTTGTATTTGTGTGTGTGTGTACTTGTAATAACTTGGATTTTGTTATTACGAAAATTTTCAAATATGCCCCAAAGCAGAGAATAATAAAACAACCCCCCATGTACCATCACTTATATTTGACACCTGTCAAGATTTTGCCACATTTGCTTTACCTGTTCATTTTTTTATTCTTTTTTCTTTTCCTTAAGTATTTGAAAGTGAGTCTCAAACATTAGATCTATTTTAGCCCTACGTGCTTCTGTATGCATTGCTAAATATATGACTAGCTTACATAATCTTAATATGATTGACTTACCTAACAAGATCAACAAAAATTCTTTGGTATCATCTAATACCAAATCATAATAAAGATTTCTCTATTTTCTCAAAAGTGTCTCTTTATAGTTGTTTCAAGTCAGGATTCATCAAGGACCATATGTCATTTGGCTGTGATGTCTGTTATCTCTTAATTTGAATTTGTTCACATTTTTAATAAAGTTAAACTCAATTAAAAAATATGTTTATGTACATATGTTTTATCCAGGAAGTCCAATAAATTCTTTGTTTGTGGCTCCTGCTGTTACCCCAGTGAAGAGTGTTTTGCAAAAACAGACCAACAATCCTGGCGTCAGGCTATTTCAGTATGATCCTCATGATTATAAATTATTGGTAAGTTGGCACAATTTTAGAATTATGCATGTCTTTGTACAGTTTTCATTAGTTTAGTTGAATGTTTTCAGCTTAACTATGTAAGTTGTTTCTATGTTGAAATCTCATGATGTCTTTCTTCTTTTTTATATTTGGTGTATCAGCATTTGCTAAGAATGGGTATAGGAGGTCAGCTTTGGGGAGGTTGTTTCTGTCCTAAGGACTTCACATTTGTTTAGCACATTAGTCAGGGCCTGATTTGTGGACTTGTATACATACTGAAACTTTTCACTAAGCCCTATTTATTACTAATTACTCTTCCCTAAAACATAGTTGTGCAGATCATTGTAGACTCTGAAGCCGTACTCTTTCAAGAGTTGTTTTACTTAACTTCCTTGCCCTCAGTCTATTCTTCTGTAAAATGAGGATTAAACTAAGCATTACTGACCTCACAGAGTTGCTGTCAGGATTACGTGAACAGATATGTGTAAAACACTTAGAAAAATGCTTGGCTTATAGTAAGCACTCAATACATGTTGGCAAATATTTTTTTGTAAAGAAAATAAATTGAGCTGGACATTTATTTTTGAGACACATGTTCTCTGGAGCTTACACCCGACTATGTTTTAGATCAATTTAGCCTCAAAAGGCTGGGTGTTTTGCTTATGAGTACTGCCCCTTTTAATTAATATAATTTGAAAAGAAATTTTCAATTAAAGCTCTATTGATGTAAATGCATTTTTTTCTAGATAAATTTAATAGGAGGTAGCTCTCTTATTCTGTAGAACATGTTTTTATGAAGGAAGAAGGGCAGGGAAAGTCTGATTTAATGTGTAAGCATTAGATTAAATAAAACAGTTGACTGAATTATTTTTACAATTCTTAGTTTCCTATTTTGGGATCTGAACATCAGATACACATACACGTATATATACATATATGTTATATATATTATGTATGTGTATACATGTACATATGCATGTGTGTATATATACACACACATACTGACATGGGAAGATGCCGTGATATAGCACTGAATTATTTTTATTTATTTATTTATTTATTTATTTATTTATTTATTTATTTATTTTAAGATTTTATTTATTTATTCATGAGAGACAGAGAGAGAGAGGCAGAGGGAGAAGCAGGCTCCCAAGGAGCAGGGAGCCCGATATGGGACTCGATCTCAGGACCTTGGGATCATGACCTGAGCCGAAGGCAGACGCTTAACCATCTGAGCCACCCAGGTGCCCAGCACTGAATTATTTTTAAAAGTGCAAAACAGTGCATTGTATAACTTCATTTTTTGAAAAAGCCAAAAAGATAGTAAATAGGTATATATATTCTAAATATTTATATTTGTTTTGTACATAAAGTCTAGAAAAACACACATACACTGGTTTAACAAGTTGTTCATTGGGGAGACAAAACCCACTTTAATTTACAGTGCCGATTTCCATGATATAGATACTCCCATCACGGCCAATTTTAAGCTGCCCAAGTGATGTCAATTAACTTGCAAGACTGCTAAAAATTGGACGGTCGGCTCTGCGAGCTGATGCAGCAGCTTCAGCACACCGCTGATTTATATGCAGTGATTTTATTAGCAGTGGTTACTTTTGAGGCGTGTGAATCAAAAGCTTTTTATTTTGTACATCTCTCTGTATAGTTGAGATTACTTTCTGTTATGTTCCTTCATTATTTCCCATAGAAAAAAGTAATATAGATTTTTCTATTGGGACTTTTTTTTTTTCTCACTGTTTTTAAATGACTACAACTTTAAATGAAGAATGTCACACAAATCCTAATAAGGACTCTTCTTGCTGTGCCGTACTTTATATGCCAAAGAATGAACCAAGCTTTGTTTTTGACATAGGATATGTTGCAGTATTATTTGAACCTGACAGATGCAAATCTAAAGGGAGAATCCAATTGGAAGCTGGAGTATGTGCTGACTCAGACCTACAGCATTGAAGATTTGCAGCCAAAAAGTTTGTATGGATTAGCTAAACAATTTGCAGTCCTAGGCAGTGAGCAGTTTACAAAATACTACAATTACTTCTTTGTGAGTTACGACAGCAGTGTAATTTGCGATGGGATGTGTAAGACCTATCAAATTTGTGCATTTTTGAGTCTTGATCATAGTTCCTATGTAGATTGCCTCAAACAACATTATATAAAGTACCATCCCTAGTATTTCATGGTTTGTGTTCATAGAAAATGTAACACTGCTCTGTTTCTGAGCTCAGTTTGTGGAAATTGTTACATAAATCTTTGTGAGTTACTGAGTGGGCAAGCAGAATTCCTATCTTTGCTTTCTTTTTTATAATCCTCAAACGTAGATATTTGTAACATTCTAAATCTTATTATATCAAATATATTTGAACTGCCCATTTCTAGAATGATGTCTGGACGTGAATACCCTATCTTCCAGTTTATAGATCTAATGCAAACTCTTGTACACTCTTGAAATTGTCATTTATGCAATAAAGCAAATGATTTCTCCTCAAGTATGATGAATTATTTTTATTTTTTAATATATTTATTTTTATTTAAATGCAATTAACGTATAATATATTATTGGTTTGAGAGGTAGAGGTCACTGTTTCTTCAGTCTTACATAACACCCAGTGCTCGTTACATCATATGCCCTCCTTAATGTCCATCACCCATTTATCCCATCCCCCCACCCCCTCCCCTCCAGCATCCCTCAGTTTGTTTCCGATGATTGAGAGTCTCTTATATTTTGTCTCCCTCTCTGATTTCGTCTTATTTTTTCCATGATGAACTATTTTTAATAAGAAAATTTTCTTTTAATTCACTCTTAAAAATTTATGTGTAAACTGAGGTTCAAACTGTTTAAATCTCATGTGTAAACTGAGGCTAGCATTGCTTCCATGCACTGTCTACTGTTGGGAAAACACCAAGGTCTCATCGAGGCCATCATGGAGCGTGGAAACACCACAGGACATGAGTTGCTTAGCTGTCTTTACTCTGTGAATGAAGGGGAGTCCTCTTTAGCACCGCTAACTTTTAAGGAAGAGAATGTCACAAGTTGTGCTTCTTGTAACTGCAATACTAGCATAAGGCCTAGATCCTGGCCCAGTGCCTGGCACTTAGTAAATAATTGCCGAAAGGAATTGAAAGGTATGAGTATTTCTCAAAGAAATTTGTGAGGATGCAGCAGTGGTGTTTTCTTTGTCACGATACCTCAAGAGAGGATAAAAATGAGCTTTTATTTTGTGGGATTGTTTTTTGGGTTCTCCCATGGTTGCTTGCCTCTCAGCAGCTTCCCTCAAGCTGTTGTTTGCTTCCAGGCTAAGTAGGAGAATTTGAGTAGAAGAGCAGAGGAGGAGGCCTGGGGATTTAGGAAACCTCAGTACTTTGGCTCACTGAATACAATCAACCTGAGGTCAATCCTGAGGTCAATCAACAAGAAGAGTGAAACTCATTATCCTGTGACTGGTTTGACTTTGTGTAAAAAACAAAAACAAAAACAAAAACAAAACTTATACATGTAAGATCTCACCATAATGACACTAAATAATTCTGATTTCCAAAGGGCTGAGAACACAAATATTGCAAAATAAAAATATAACATCTAAGAGACTATCGATATTCATTAAGGAAACATTTTCTTAATTAAAAAAAAGAAGTGAGGATCTGGAAACAAAGCAAAAATTCAATGTTATAAAATAATCTCATTATTTAGAATTCATCCTGACTTCAATTTTATATTCAAAGTTGGTATTGTCAAATGCCTACATTATATATTTATATATTTTTATACTCATGGACAAAAGTTTTAAGAAAACAGGTTTGTACCATATAAGAAAAAGAATTTTAAATGGTGAAAACCAAAGATGATGCGCACTGACTCCAAATGAGTCCCTGCGGTGGGAGTGAAGAAGTTTGGGTTTGCAGGATTACAGTGGAGGAAATTCCTGCATTGGCTAAGATTTGGGGCAGTGAACCGACAGGGTCCTTTCTACGTTATTCTACGGCTTAAAATTTTTAATGCTATCTTTTTGTGTTCAGATTACTTTTACCTTAAAATAGAAATAAATGGTCTCACGTTTCAAGTAATATTCAGGGATTTTATCAGTAATTAAATGAATTTTACCATTCTAAAATCAGAGCATGTTACAATTATTTATCGTGGCTTTCTTTTCAGGTTATTATTACCAAATCTCAAATTCAGCTGCCCATTGCTTGAAAGGTCAATACTCAAGAGATAAGTGTTGATTGGAAAGGAATATGAGCTTTATTCAGAAGGCCAGCCACCTGGAGAGAAGGCAGACACTTGTCCAAAAGCCAGCTCTGAGGTTTCTGTCTCGCCAAGAGGGTTTTAGAAGGACAGGAGGTCTTATTAATCAGTGAGGGGGTGCAGTGGCCTGTATCATTTCCTAATTCTCTGTAGATTTCATGGTGCCTATTTACAACTTTCAGTGCTTGAGGGTAGTGCAAGAGGCCTAATTCCCATTCTGGGATGTGTGAGGGCTTTCTATTCTCCTTCTAGGAAGGAAGGTAAGATTTATAGATTCACAAGGAGGGTTAGTAAATCAATCATATGAACTTAAGAACACCTATTAAAGACCATCTTGCTAGTTATGAAGATCAAGGCAGCCTCAATTCCCCACTGTCAATTTGCCATTCCATATCTATGGGATTAAGGACCAAGGTCCATTTTCCGGAGTTTCTCCATGCTGATATAGGGCACAGTCAGGACCTTCGAATGGAACATGTTAATGTGGGTTTGAAGCATTCCTTTATGCACAACTGATGTGACTTGCTTGCACAGTTTTGTCGCACACATTGTAATGAGCTTAATTCCTATGTATACACATCATACTACTAGCATGAGGGTGAGTCCTAATTTTAGAATGCCTTAGAATGCCTTCTCATATGGACCTAAGTCCTGATGGTATCCAGGACAAGATGTTTGTGAACCAATTCCATCCTTTCTGGAACAGGGGTGTATGGCAATCTAGAGTTTGCTGCAACCAAGTGGCTTGCTTTCTGATTTTATCAATACTGGCTTCCACTTCTGAGGAGGTATTGATATAAGCACAGCAAGATGAATTGGCAGCAACATCAACACCCCCTTGATAAGCTAGGATATAGTCTAGGGCCATATGCTTATGCAGGCCTTTAGGGAATCTAATGATATTTGCTCAAGTTAGCCAAAGATTCGGTGGTTTCGTGATGGTTAGAGTTTGGGACAAGTTGCAAATCACATGTTGCTGAGTGGCAGCTTCCCATTATGGCAACACCGTGTGACCAAAGAAATATTCGTCCCCGTCAGGGATATTGCCTGTGTGGTCACAGTAAGTCTAGTAAATAATATCAGGGAACTAGCCCAGTGTTTAGTCTCATTAGCCAAGTAGAGGGACAAGGGGATTCCTGGGGTGTCCAGAAAGGGTAGAAGAATTTGTAATACAGTCTGTGACCCAGGGGACTCCATCTGATTTGCAAGTAAAGACAAACCCAGCCAGAGCACAATGACGAAAGGTGGAGTCCTTCTCAAGTCTTCGTGAGAATCAGCTTACCGACAGGGCAGCTCACTCCATCCAATCTCTGCTCACCTGAACCTGGCTATGGCTATCACCTGTAGCCAGAAAGAAAACAAGACTCTTGTTCACACATAGGGAGCTGGTCCCTTTTGCAAGATGGTTTCATGTGCTATCTAACTGGGGAATACATGCCTATTTTCTGTCCTTTGAAAATAACCTCTTTTAGTACAGTACTTAGAGGGACTATGAGACACTGGGGTGCCTCATGATCATTTTGAGAGAATCTAGCTATTCTAACACTATAGATTTTTAAATAGTCTTTTTTTTTTTAATTAAGTAAGCTTTATGCCCAATGTGGGATATGACCCCGCGATCAAGAGTCACATGTTCTACTGACTGAGTCATCCAGGTGCCCTCTAACCCTATACATTTTTATCCTGGCCTTAGGGATTGGAAACCAATTGCCTTTGGGGATTTCTGAGATGTTATAAATGGAGTGGACCAAGGGGTCTCCATGGTCGAGCACTGACTGGGCTTTCGGATGACATGTCCAACAATCAATAGCACATGTGGCTGTAGCCAAAGTCTGAATTACCCATCCTAGTGTCCTGTCTTTCCAATCTAGGGTGAGAGAAGACATGGTTAATATGGATCACAGAGTGAACACAGTTGTCATGGATTTCCTTTCCTAAAGGGGTATTTTAAATCCTGAATAGGATGGCTTCCCCAGCGGGGGGGTTTTAGTGGCCTCTTGTTGTCAGTAGGTGGAGCCCTCTTCACCCTGGTGTGGTGCATCCATGACTACCTCTGCAAGTTTTAGAGATGTATGAGTGGTTAGTAAGACTTCACAAGGCCCCAACCATTTCTCAGCCAACTGCTGATTGGGTCCTTAATTTTTCCAGGTCTTTAATAGTTCTGTGTCTCCAGGCCTGAAAGGATGTAGTGGCTCATCTGATGGATACATAGACCTAGAGGGGACAAACTTGTGCAAAACAGTTCATATTTGACTCAAAAGTTTTACATGTTGTTTACTCCTATTTTCACTTTCTTAGTCTAAAGGTGATGTCCCCAGAGCGAGTTCTGAAAGGGTCTTCCATTTATAATCTCAAAAGGGCTTGATTTTAGCCTGCTTCTGGGGGCAACCCTAATGCAGAGCAGGGCAATCGAATTTTATCCCATTTCAAGTTTGTTTCTTGACAGATTTTGGCCAAAGTCTTTTTCAGTGTATGATTCATTTTTGCTATTTTTCCTTGAGGTTTCCATAAAGCATATGATTTCTAGTTGATCTGTAAAGCAGTATTTCCTTTCTGTACCACATTAAATCCAAAGGCAGGTCCATTATCATTCAGAATAGTGTAGGGTAAACCAAATCTAGGAAAATTTCCTTTAGCAAGAGTCTTACAATGTTTGAAGATTTTTCTTTTTGGGTGGGGAAATCTTCAACCCATCCCAAAAAGTCAACCCATCCCAAAAAGGTATCTACAAACACTAGTAAATATTTAAAATTCCCAGTAGTCCTAGGCATCGGATAAAGTCTATTTGCCAATTCCCCTTTATATTATATCCCTTGGCTTGGTGGGTGTCTCTCATTTTTTGATTATTCTTTGGACATATAGGGCATCTCTGGGTGATTATATGGGCCATTTTCCGTAGATATGGCCCTTTGCTGGGCTTTGTTGTGCTTGACCTGAGATCCCAACCACGGAGACAGTCTTCTGGGCATTCGTGTCAATTTAGTATTCAAGATACTGTGTGTGACCCCTGTATCTACTCAAAAGTCCATCAGTTCGTTGCCTACTGTCAATTGTACCTGGGTCTCCTGTGGGGAAATGATCAGTGAGGTATAGGGAGACCCAGGGCTTCTTCATTCATTCCTATTGCTCCTTTCTCCTTTTGGAGTTTTTTCTGTCTATCAGGGGTGCTCTGTCCAATGAAGGTCATGTTTCTGGGGCCCCTGGGTCAATATGTATATTTCCAACAGGCTTGATAAGTTCTTTCTAACCAGGCTGCTGGGTTTTCAGTTATTTCTTTCCTTGATTCTTGAATCTTACCCAAACTGTACTGCTCCTAGGAACCTCTTTACTTAAACCTGCCGTCATACACCACTGATAATGCTCAAACCGTTTGGGTCCCAGTTGGGCTCAACCAATAGGATGGCAGTTCCTGGGTCTGGGGTCTGGGCTGGATTTTCTCATCTGCTTTAGCTAGTACCAGATGTCTTTTGTTGGCAGTGAATATCATATTCATTAAAGCTTACATGTCTGCCCAAGTTGGTTGATGGGTCACAAAAATGCTTAAAAAGAGTTCCACCACCTTTTGGGGGTCATCCCTATAAGAGAGATTGTCATTTTTTTCAATTCATTAAGTCTGAAATTGAAAAAGGAGTTTATGTCCAATAATATCTGACTGGCTCTCCTTGAGCGTCAATGCTCTCTAATGGGTATTGTCTCAAAGGATATTGCCTAGGCACCATAGTAGGTGCTCCCTGTCCAAATTGGATGCCCTGTCAGGTCTTAAAGGGAGAGACTATTCCAGGATTCCCTTGTCCCATCCCATAGGATGGTGGGATTAAAGCCCCAACAGGAGGAGAAGCAGGTGTAGGTAAGAACTCTGGCAGAGGAAACAGTAGAGCTAGATTTACCGTATATTCTTCCTCCTCCTTCTCTCTTTGTTTTTCATTCACATTATCAAGACACACTTTTGGTCTTTCTTTTAGTCTCTGCGCCATTAAGTTACTGGTTTCCTGAGCAGCATCTTTATGATGTAAAGACATGAAGGCCTGAACATAGGGTATCTCATCATCCTTTCCTGCCCTTTGACAAAAAAACTCTAACTGTAAAATAGTGTAATATTTTAAAGATCCATTTAAGGACCATCTCTCATCTGATTCTAGATGGCATATTGGCCAGGCAGTATTAAAGTAGAAAATTGGGCCCTGGGTGGCTCAGTCAGTTAAGTGTCTACCTTCAGCTCAGGTCATAATCCCAGGGTCCTGGAATCAAGCCCCATGTTGGGCTCCCCGCTTAGCAGGGGGCCTGCTTCTCCCTCTCCCTCTGCCCCCCACTTGTGCTTGTTCTCTCTAGTGCTCTCTGTCAAATAAATAAATATAATCTTAAAAAAAAAAATAGAAAACCATCTTTTCTGAGTCATAGATTCCTGGCTGTATTCTTTCCATTTATTCAAAATCCAACCAAACAGGGGTAATTGGTGGGATAGAGATAGAACTTCCCATTACACAAGAGACTATAAACACACACACACACACACACACACACACACACACACACCCCAGATCTGCCCTGAATCTTGAAGAAATTGGCTGTTACTCAAGTTCTTAGTTTCTCTCAATGTTGTGCCTCTCCCAGAACAGAAGAGCTCAGACAACAACAAAATCACCTGGCACGTCACAAAAAACTATGTCACTGTGCACTCTGACAAACTCACCTGGTCCACTCACCTTCTGACAAACTCACATGGTAGTCACCTTGTTCCAAATGTTCTTTTCCTTTCCCTTCAAGTCAAAAGTGAAACTGGCAGTTAGTGTTGGTTGGGAATCAACAGGCAGTTTCCCCGAGACAAAAGAAGCCTCTGCACCTGCAGGGACAGAGCTCTCAGATTCCCTCCTGGAGACCATCTAGCCCTGACCTGTTCATTGCCTGCAGTCTTCCAGGTGGTCAGCCTCCTGAATAAAGCTCTGTTCCTTCCCAGTCAACACTTGTCTCCTGAGTGTTGATCTTTCCTGCAACAGGCAGTCAAATTTGGGATTCAGTAACATTATGTTCAAATATGTAATAAATGTTATAATGCCCACACTAAAACTTGTCTTGATTTGTCTCTGGTTATGGATAGTGCTTTGACAAATTCATAAACTACATCCTACTTAGATTTTTAAAATTGCTACTTTGAAACCAGTTTTGTTTTTAGGAAGGAGGGGTGCAAAAGTGAGGAAAATGGCAGATAGGTCTTAATAAGGGCCACTGATTTCAGTGGGTAGAGAGATTTAAGGGCAAAATGCACCTGCTTATGTATGCAATACTAGAAATATCTATTTGAATGAATTCTTCCCATTTATAATAGTAATATCTTTGCATATTATGAGTGAGTTGGCTAAACTGAGCAGACATCTTCCATCTTGCATGAATGCAGTTGAAGAATTTGCTTAGTGGATTCAGCAGCCCTCCGTGTGTTGCCTTGTCCTGGGACATCATCTGATCTTGCATTCAGACTCCTGAGAGAGTTCTATTACTCTAGACTCTTGGCAGGTGAGCATGGTATTCACCTTCCTCTAACTACTGGAGCTATTTTATCTTCCAAAAGAACTGAATCACTGAAAATAACTACAGTGGGTAGGTTCTATAATATAAATTTGAAGATGAAATTCTCTGCTGCTTAGCAATTTAGTCTGAGGAGTATACCTAAGATTAAGCTCTCAAAAATACACAGTAAGAGTATAAAAATACCTATGGAAGCATTGTTTGTAGTAACAATAAAAAAACCTAAAAACCACTTAAATATACCTCAACAGGAGAATGGATGAATGAAATATTATTTATTCAGAAAGTGGAGTATTATGCAGAACTGAAAATTAACATTCATAAATGTCACAAGCATAACAATGAGTGAAAAAACAAGTTGCCAAGGGATAAATACAATATCGTACCATTTATATCAAACTTTAAAAATGAAGAAATAGCATTGCTTAGAGATATGTATGTAGCACACTAAAAAGAGGTATGCTGGTAAAATAAACATCAAATACAGGAACGTTGGAGGTTAGTGAATGAGAAAGTTGATTGAGGAGAGATAGGTAAGGGGATTGAAATGTGTTGGTAAAGTTTTATTTCCTAGTATAGTCAGTGGCTACACTGAGGTTTGCCCTATTTTTCTCTATACATTTTTTATATGTTAAATATCATATACTTGCTTTTTGTAAGGGGAATTGGAAACCCAGCATTTAAAATTGATCAGTTTTAACTCTTCTTGGAGAATGCTTCAAAATGAAAGCATGGAGACACTGGGAGGGTTTGAATAGTCACATTGAAGGGATTGTAGGACGGAGGCCAAGGCAGTGGAGAAAAGTAGACATTTTGTGATATATTTTGGAAGGAGAAGCAGCAGGATTTGTTGATGACATGGATATAAGAGATGAAGTACAGAGAGAAATAAAGGTTGATTCCTAGATTTGTGGCTGGAAAACTGGTAGATGGTGGTGTCATGAAGGAGTTGGGATTACTAGGCGAGGAGAAGGCTGGTGGGGAGTATGTGGGGGGGATAGAGTAACAGATTGAGGGTATCATTGTGTCTTATAGCTAATGCAGGCTGCGGAAGAATTCATCTAGTTCATTAAACATTTTGCTATTCTAATCATCTCTTTAGGATGTTAGGGTTTCTTTTTAAAAATAAATTAGTATCCTAAGAAAGAAGCCAAACCAACTTAGACATTACTAGTATGACTACTTCTACAACATTTAAAATTTGTTAGGAATAAATATGACTGACTTATGAAAGTTTATCATCTGCCTGCCTCCCTACTGGTATTACCTAAACCATTCTAGACAAATGTTGAGGACAGTTATGGAAAAGAAAAATAGTATTGATTGAATTATTGATGAGCTATCTATTCTTTTGGTGGAGAATGGATTTTCTCTTGCTACAGAATCCCTTACTTGGGTTGCTTCTTCTTGGAGTAATTATATGCATATGCATTAATGTAGGCAACCACTCCATGAAACATTGAAAGAAATAATGAAAATATAAGGATCATACCTATTTTATAACTTTAGTTTTTTAAGACATAACTAAAGTTCCTGTTTTGCAAAATTGTCCTCATTAAATTTTAGCAGCCTTTAGCATCCTTACCTTTTAATAAAATGAATTCCTTTCTATAATATGTATCTCTTCTTTAATTTTAAAAATTAAATCAGTATAAAACTTCTTTCTCTTATGTTGTAAAACTTCAGCTCTTTTGCATTCTATTCTATATATAATACATGCTCTTTTGCTTTCTATTCTATATATAATACATTCCCTTTTGAAAAGTCTGTGTCCTCAAACTGGTAATTTAGAAAGACGGCCAGGGATGTATTCTAATTAAAATAGACAATCAGTTTCTAAACACAAATGCAATTACCCATTTTCTTCACCTTTGCTCACATTGTTCCTTTTCTCAGTCTACTCCCCCCCATTTATTTCTCTCTCCAATACTATTTTTTCTAAAAGACCCAACATAAAAATTGCCTTTGTTGTCAAAACTTACCTAACCTCTTCATGTAGAATGAATCTTCCTCTCGGGACCACCATTACACCTTATTTAAAAACATTAATGCTATTATCATGCCTCTTTTTTCTCTCATTTCCTCTCCTCCATTAGTTCTGAGAGGATGAGGGCTCTACTTTACTCAACTTCATATCCCCAATGCCTAGCACAATGCTTGACAAATAGACAAATAAGCTTTATAATGAAGAGTGTTAAATGAATGAAATTGTATATACCTTTGGAGATTTTTTTTCAATTTTTTGCTGGTGCCTGAATTCCTAGATGAATAGATGAAACTTACCATTGAGCAGAGATCAAAGGTTTAAGATGGAAATGCTTGGCTTAGGCAGTACATCGACTGAAACTTATTTACCCAAAAGGGTAATGAGTTGATTAGTCAGCCATCCTACATAATTGAAGAATCCCCATTCTAGTTGAGGCAGAGAGGATGGATTCTGGCATTGGCAGGTTGAGGAAAAGGAACTGAGAAAGGAGGTGGAGGTTTTGAGACATAAGAAAAGAAGGGTAGCATGTCCTCTTACCATTGTGTTACCGAGGAGGTGTACTGAGTAAGAGGTCATGGGGAATGATATGACAAGGTGATGAGGTAAGGCTTCTAGTTAGAGGCATTCGAGATCTTTTTAGAGAGAGAGAGAGAGAGAGTGTGCATGCATGCTCTAACCGGGGGTGGGGGGTTGTGAGGCAGTGCGGAGGGAAAGAGAACATCTTAAACAGGCTCTATGCTCAGCACAGAGCTGGATGCGGGGCTCTATCTCATGACCATGAGATCATGACCTGAGCTGAAATCAAGAGTTGGACACTTAACCAACTGAGCCACCCAGTCGCCCCTACTTATTGTTATATTTTATGGATATGTTTGCTATATCAGAAAGAGCCAAAATCTTTCATATGGAATACTTTAGAAGCAAAAGACGATCTTTTCAATAAGAGTACTTTTAAGATGCTATCCATCTTCTTTAGTTGAGAATGATAGGCCACAGAATATTAAATTGTGGAAATGTGTTTATTTAAGTTACTCATATGTTCCACACCTTTTTATGGAAAAGGGAGGAGTGGATTCCTACATTTATTCATTAAACATTTTTTAATGCCTCTTGTGTGCAGGGCCTATGTTAGGTATGAGTGTACAAAAGTAATTGAATCATGGGACAAAGGGAAGACACACACATAAGTAAATAATTAAAAATTATTATACTTACCACAAAAAAAGAAGTGGTAATTATATGATGTGATGGAGGTGCTAGTTAATGCTAAGGTTGTAGTACTATTGCAATATATAAATGTATCAAATCAACATGTACACTTCAAACTTTAGCTATGCTGTATATCAATTACATCTCAATAAAGCTGGAGGAAAAAAGGGCTATTAGGCTGAGAAGTTCTAAATTCAGAAATTATATCCACCCTTAGAATTCACATGACACACTCTGAGAATGGATAGCATTAAATGCCAGTCTTTGAGACATTTTTCTGAACCAGAATATTTTTGTGTTAATCAGTGCTGCAATTGAGTTTTAAAGTATATTTAAACCGAGAGTGGAGCAGAAATATTTTCAATGAAGGCTTTATGAGGATTTACATTTAACTTAACAATAGAACTTACTCTGCTCTCCCAAAAATTGTTAGAGTAGATAACTCTAATTGATTTGCTGTCTTGCTTTGCCTGATTTTTCATAATTATGAATTGTTTTTGCATTACATGGAGGATTTTAACAAGGTTTCTAATTTTTTTGTTCTTTTGATTAATTATTTTAAAAATATAGTCCCCCTCTGAGTCCTAAGTTTCAGTGTTTTTGTTTCTGTTTTACTTTTGCTGTGTTAGTTTTATATAATATCCATGTGGACTTTTTCCATCATGCAGTTCCAGCTGCAGTAAACCTGATTCTGCATTTTACCGAGAGAGAAGCAAGTTTTCTCATCTATAAACAGAGATGCCAATAGTATTTCACATGGAAGGTTGTTGTGAGTCAATTTTTGTAGAGCATGTAAAATAATGTCTGGCACATAGTAAGTGCTACAAAAATGTAGGTAAATGAAACTGAATTTGCATTACCCTTGATTTCATGCTTTGTGTCCTTGAGTGTTATGAACTAACCTAAGTCAGCTTGCTCTTGGCTTCTTTTTGGCAGATACTGGTAGCCATCCTGAAATTGTTAAGGTTAAAATGAAAGCTGGTTTGAGCTAAGTTATACCACACATAAAGACATTTATAAACTAAATATTTATTAGTAAGATAACATAAAAAAATAGAAAATAAAAACAAAACAAAAATTTTACACTACTCATTTTATAGTCTCTAGAAGATACAGTCTATCATCCACTGAGGTGCTTTGAGTACTACCTGGAATAAAAGGTTTGCTGGAGCCAAGTGCCAAAATTCTAGAAACAAGATATTTCAGTCTTGTAGCATTCTCTGACACTCAAAATCGGGGATGTGAGTCATTGGCATCTGGTGCAAAATTTGAAGAGGTGCCAAAAAACTTAGTAATCAAGAGAAATATTTAAAGTCAATATTTTAAAAACTCAAAATGAATGCAAAATAATTTATTATGAGCAAAAGGTCAAAATTTTAAATAAAGACAGACTGTTTAAATTTCTGCATTATTGTGCAATAAAAAAGTCAGTTCTGAGTAGCCAGTGGTTACTGGCCTTCCATAACAATTATGAAGGTTAACAATGGCATCCGATCCCATTATGCCAATGCAGGGTTTTATATATGGTCGTATTTTTGATTATAGAGATTCCATTAACTTTTTCCACTTGGTTCAAAATATGGGAGAACATTTTGGCTAGTGCATAAAAGGACACACTTGTTTTGTTACCAAGCTCAGGCTCCAATATGGCTGGACAGGGCACCACTCAAAGCCCTCAAGATTCATTTTTGAAGGCAAAGAGGGTAGAGTTTTAGTCCAAGGCATCATCCCTAAAGGCTGCTGACCTTTCTGGGCTCTTCTTCCTTGTTTATGTGGTAGGAGTGAGTGTCTCTTCAAAAATACATGCATATATGTCTATGTCTATGATCTATCATCTATCTATCTATCTATCCATCCATCCATCTTTCTAGCCATGCTGTTTTAGCTAATTGAAATACTTTGAATATCATTAATTTAACTTTTGAGAGTTCATTTCCAACATTCATCATGCCAGTCCACAGGCCATTGTTTCGACCAATAAAAACCCATTTTTGCAATTGTGTGAAAATTAGCAGAGCAATAGCTTTCTGATTAGGACCCACACTGACCACTTCCAGGCCTGTATTCTTGATGGAAAGTTCATTGATCCTTCAAGCATGTGAACTTTTCGATTACAAATGGACTGCCCCTAGAGCTGAAGCTTAAACTAAGTGACACATACATAACACTATGTCTTCGATGGGGTATTTTAAAGTAAGTCACAGTGCAACACTGAATTTTAGTCAATATATTATTTGATCTAAAGTTGGACAGCACATTGCTGCTTACCTCCTAGGCTAATTTAAATATATGCCAAACATATAGAGAATGGGGTTCTGTTGACTTAAGCTGATATCTTATTTTGTCTCTACTATTTGGTTGTCTGAGATGCTAAAACACCATTATTATGGGACAAGGCATAATTTTTCTGTAGTATTTGGGCTCATCCTACATCCATACATATAATTTTTAAAAAGATTTTATTTATTTATTTGTCAGAGAGAGAGAGAGAGGCAGGGGGAGCTGCAGAGGGAGAGGGAGAAGCAGGCTCCCCACTGAACAGGGAGCCTGATGCTGGGCTGGATCCCAGGACTCTGCGATCATGACCTGAACTGAAGGCAGACGCTTAACCAACTGAGCCACCCAGGAACCCCCACATATTTTTTTAAAAAGATTTTATTTATTTGAGAGAGAGACAGTGAGGGAGGTAGGGCATAGGAAGGGGGACAAGCAGACAGTCCACTGAGCAGGGAGTCCATACAGGGCTCGATCCCAGCCAAGACCCTGAGATCATGACCTGAGTCTAAGTCAGACGCTTAACTGATTGAGCCACCCAGGTGCCCCCGTGTACGTATAATTTTTTTTTATGAAGACTACATCTCCCATAGTTCTACAAACATTTCTCCTCCTTATTTCTTGCCTACTTATTTTCTGGGGGTCTTAGTCTAATTTTTTTACAGAAAGAGATGGATCGATTGAGGATGAAGGAAACTAATACTCAGGTTTCTGCACTCTAGCTGGAGAAAGGCACACACCTTGATTTCTGGTTGGTAAATACCTTGTGCTTCTGAGCCAGTGGCAGACAATGGGGTAGGGACAAAAGTTTCTTTTCTTCTTTCGAGCCAGCAGTTTGCATTGCTTGATTGTATATTTTACAGAGATGGGTAATTTATCTTCCCAACTAGTTATCAGTTCAAATACTTCCCAGATTCTCGCAATAAGATGACACCTAGTCCTAGTTAACTAATTTAGCCTTTCTCAAGTGTTTATGAAATTCCTCCTTCATGCTAGGTGCTGTTTTAGGCACTAGAGATACAGGAAAAAATATCCCCATCTTTACGGAGCTTAAATTATTGTTGTGCCTTTTGATTTTATTCTGAATAAGAATTCATGGGGCAGCAGTATGATGAACTGCTAGACAGATGTCATTTGAAGTCCAACCCCAAACATTTTAGGCATATCTAGTGAACTTCAATATTTAGGGTCATTATCAGTTTAATCGATTCTAATATCCATATGTTACCCCTTAATGAGATTAAACATTTTAAGTAAAACTGTATAGCATTTCACTTATTTCCTCCATGGACTTTCAAAATAATGTACTTTTTTTTAGCACTTTAATATTTCAAAAACATTTTAACCTATCTGCCACATTACTTATAGGTAGAGTTGACTCAGAAAGATTGAGTAACCTCCCCAGGGGATATACCCAATTAAGTAAAGAAGCTGAAACTCAAACCCAAGCCTTCTGGCTTCCAAGGTCAGTACTATTTCCATTATACTAGGCAAGTTTGTAGTTTCCAGGACTTTCCACAGTGATGCATGATTCATCAGGTTCACAGGACAACCAATAATAAACTCTTCCACCAAAACAATTTTAGTTATATATTTCACAACTGAGTCAGACGATGGATTTTTTTGAAAATTGCCTGTCGGTATTTCAAAATATTGTGTTTATTCAGGAAGCCTCTTGTGTCTGTCATATTAGATTCTGCCTGTTCTGAGAGCTCAGAATCAGCACTCCTCAGATGCTACATGCCTTCTTATAAAGAAATACTCCATGGTTATTGCTGAGTTGAAAACACAACCAACACTAAAGCTGCAGGATGTTGTCTTGACCTGCTTCTGTTAAATTAACACTTCTATTGTATATCTTGGTTTGCTTTTTCTCCTCACCAAGATATAATTTAGGAATCAAGCAAGCAAGAGTTTATCCGTTTCCTATTGCTTCAGAATAGGTAAAATGTTACCTTTCAAGTATAAGAGAGTTTTGTTCAATCTTGACTTTTACGTATTAAATGCATCGTTACCTTTAATATGTTGCTAGAAAACTTTATCTTTTTTTAACAGCTCATTATGTATTTAATGGGGCTCAGTCAATTATCCATTTAACATAGTCTATTGAACAACCATTTTATGCAAGCTACAAAATTAGTTCCTATATACCTGATTATTCCAGTTTATGGAATGGTCTTCAAGTTTCTGCACTGCTTCTGGGCCCCCAGAGCATCTGATATTTAAAAAGGACCCATCATTTGGACATCCATGCACCAATCCTTTTGTTCACAGGGGAAAAGTCCTACAGCTGCATGAAGAAATAAGGATTATACTGGAAAACACACACACGCACGCACACACACATACACTCTATGTGTGTATATATATATATATATATATATATATATATATATATATATCTCCAATACATATTATGCCACCGATCTTTCTTAAGAAGCAATAAATAATATAACTGATACACACACATGCACTTACACACACATTAAGGTACCCTCATGAGAGAAAAGGCTTCTTATTCAAAGATAATGTGAGCTGGAAAGAAACATTTCTGTATTGTTTTAGGAAGTCGGTTAAATTGTGTGTTCGATCAAATTGCGCAAGCATCTCCTCGTATATCCAAAGACATAAAAATGAGAAATGACAAAATCCAAATCTCTTTTCTCAGTTTCTACCAATATAGTTTTTTTAAAAGCTACTGAAATTATTTTTCAACCATCATGTAATAATTATTTCCAGCAAGCATCACTGATGTATGTTAAAATGCTGAAACTATGATCTCAAAGTACCTCCCAACAAATTACAAGTTAATTATAAAAATTAAGAGTAACTTTCTCATAGAGAAACCCGGCCAATGCCACCTTAACCAAGTCTTAATCTTTAAAGTCACTAACAAACAGCTGAGCATCCTGTTGTGATTCATTAATGACATGCTATCCCTGCCTAAGATGTGTAGTGTTAATGAATGTACACTTAAGGAAACATCAGACAAATCCACATTGAGAGACATTCTGTGAAACAGCTGGTCCATAATCTTCAAAAAGATTAATGTCATGAAAGTAAACAAAAGACTAAGGAATTATTTTAGATGAAAGGAGACCAAGGAGACCTGACAGGTAAATGCAGTGCAAAGTCCTGGACTGGGACAGAAATTTCCAAAAAGAACTTGATTGGGATAATTAGTGAAGATTGAAGATAAGATGTAAATTGTATAATATTGCATTCATGTAAAGCTCTACATTTGATAATTATCTGTAGTTAGGTAAGAAATGTCCTTGTTCTTGGAATACACACTGAAGTTAAGTATTGAAGGGTAAAGAGCATGGTGTTTGCAACTGTTAAATAGGTCAGGAAAAAAAAAAAGCCTAGTGCACACACACACACACACTCAAATACATAAGCATAAAATAAAATGTTAAAAAGTAAAATAAAATATGAAAATCTTCCAAGCTAAAAACCGAAACAAAAGTGAAACTTATTGAAACAACAATGGTTGTTATTCTCTGCAGTCTGTGGCCTGAGAAATAACAGAATACTTTAAACCAAGTAATAAAGATTAGGGACAAAACTGTCAGATTTGTTTTATTTACACTCTTCTTACTCTCTAAAAGGTCCACTTTTTTTTTTTTTTTTTTGCTTCGGTGTCATAAACTATTTCTTTTTTTTTTTTTAAAGATTTTATTTATTTATTTGACAGAGAGAGACACAGCGAGAGAGGAAACATAAGCAGGGAGAGTGGGAGAGGGAGAAGCAGGCACCCCACAGAGCAGGGAGCCCAATGTGGGGCTCGATCCCAGGACCCTGGGATCATGACCTGAGCCGAAGGCAGACGCTTAACGACTGAGCCACCCAGGCGCCCCCATAAACTATTTCTTAATTGCTTTAGGTAGCTTACGAACTTTTGCATAGAAGGAAACTTAATTATGCTTTCTTGAACTTCTTTCTCTCTTGCTATACTCACCATTCAGGCAGATGGTTCTGTGGCTCTACAAGGGACCATGCGATTTCACACAGCACCATCCCGGTGCCTTTATGTCATCTCCATTCACACAGGGCATGTTTAGCATTGCTTATAATGAGGCTGCCCGAACCATGGTAACCCTGTAACTCAGTAAGCAGTGGAAAGTAGATGGTTCATTCTTTCTAGGGGCATGTTGTGAGGGAATCGGCTTTCATTACAGGCTTTCTTCTCCTGGAGGTGATAAGGATTAGATGCTGTAAGCACTGGGTACAATCTATCTGTTCTCCCAAAAGGCCAAGTTCAAGATCTGTAGGAACTATGCTTCTTACTTTCCCACAGCCATTTTCAGTGTCTTTCTGAGCCTTTAAAATTGATAACCTTTCTAGCGTGGCTTCTTTCCATTTTCAACATCTCTTTAAGGCATTTTCATCCCTCTATTTAAATGATCCTGAAAAAATGCTTTCTTTCTTTCCTATATTAATGCAGCAATGAGTAGCCGGAAGCCATGTGACTGGGAGCTACATTTTCCTGGGGGAAAGGAAATGCTTTTCTCACATTTCCCTGTAAAGCTTAGAGGAGAAGGAAAATGTAAAGCTTTCTTTTGTGTTTGCGGTTGTGATGACCTAATGTCTTACACAAAATCAAATACACTAATTTATATTTTCAAAATTTTAAGTTTTTAGTGATAAAAACTGGCAGGTTATAATGAAAGAACTTACCCAGCACTACTTTAAAGAGTATTTTCATAGTATCAGTGACCTGGGATCTTCCTCATTTTCTGGGATCTTCCTCATTTCCTGGTGCTATTACGTCATTATCGCTGAAAGAACAACAGGGATTTAGCAACAGGGGATTTTTGTGGTACCCATTTTCCACTGCAGAGTTTTAAGGCAGACTTAATCAGTCCTACCGTGTCTCTTTTACTGTCAAAGTCACTGCAGACATGTTTCCCTTAGATTGTATTTCTCTTTGAAGCATCTGGAACTTATAATTAAACACTAATATTTGCAGGAGGAAAGGTTTGAAAATCTGGCTTTTGTTGCAAATGAAGAAGCTCTTTGGCGTGGAGGTAATTATGAAAAAACGTCTTTGTAATTTGTAATAAGAAGTTGGGGCCTTGCCCGAAAGTCCAAGAAATGGTTTTTTTCTTTTTCTGCCTGTTTAGCATTAGTTTTTGTTTGTCTGAATATAGATGAAAGGACTTGAAATTCCCAGTACCTTTTCTATCCCTGGAATTATATAATCATAGCAACATTAGAGCTTGAAGAGAGTATAGTTAATGCCAGATAATGCTGACAAACATTTTCCAAGGTCACTCTTTCTAAAATTTATCTACCTAAGAAAGCACCTATGATATAGCCTCAAGACAGTCCTTTTCCATTGTCTCATTCATAACCACCTTCTCCCATTTTACAAAAAAAGACAGTATTCTCATCTATCCAAGATCTTTCTATGGCTCATGACCCCCACTGTGTCAAAATTTCCCAGGTCCAAAATAAAGGGTCACTTAGAAGTACTGCAATGTTGAAAAAGTGAATACCCTTTAATGACTGAATAACAAATCCTGTTGTAAGTGAGATAGTTACTTTCAATACATGGATAGATTTTTAAAAATAACAGAGATAGATTATTAAAATAAACAGAGCCTTAAGCAGCTGCTTTAAATTCTTTCGGACCCAGCCTTGTTCCTTACCTCCTTAGTGTGGCTTCTGCCCCAAGCAAATAGATTTCCCAGAAAGTGAGTCCCTGTTGTATGTCTGGCTCTGGAATAGCCAGATACTGCATGGATTCCTAATGACGTGACCCTCTTCCTTAATTGGGTTCCTAAGTACCAATAACTTTCCAATTCAGGACTGAGAAATGTGCCACCTGGCTCCCTCCTGAGTTGTGTGGAGGAGGGGAAGGCAGCTGAGAGATTAGGGATTAGAACCAGTTTTATAGCATGGCATTTTGAGGAGAGAGATGCAAAGCTGAGTCCCTGTGGAAAACTAGAAAAGAAGGGGATAGGCAGCAGCCTGAGACAAGGAATAGAGGATGAAGCCAGAGCAGAAAGCTGAGTGCAGCCCTCTTAGCGTGGAGCCGGGGGCCACAATCTCTTGCCACAATCTCTTGAGGGAGTTTGGTAGTTAATGTTCTTTAAAACATGGGTAATCATTGACATAGCAGTTAAAACAAATAATATAACCAATAATATAACCATTTACTTAGTATTAGAAATCTAGGCTGTTTCCAATGCTTTACCATAACAAATAATGCTATAAGGGATATTATACATTAATCTTCGAGTAGATTTTTTATTATTTTCCTAGCATCAGTTTCTAGAAATGGAATTACTGGATCAAATGATGTGAAAAATTTTGTTGATACCGATTTTCTCCATATAAGATTTTATATTCCAATTTATACCTTCACTAGTAAAGCAGAGTACGCACTTTACCAAACAACGATTATTATCATTTCAAAAGACTTTCAACCGTGGGATCGATGACAGTGCGATTTTATTATGCATTTCTTTGAACAAATCATTTTTGATGTTGAGTAGTAACTTCTGAAAAAAAGTAAGAAGCAGGACTACTCTGGATTGAACTAGAGTATGTTTTCTGAAGTGTCTCTCCATCTCCATTTCATACACAAACTAAAAAACTGGCTGCACCTGATGATTAGATTATGTGCTAGAAGGATTGTAGATTCTAAATCCTGAGCCACCTTCTTCCCCCACGTTCCATTCCTCAAAGGCATTCCTCATTATTACACATTCAGTCCAACTGCAGTACTGTAAACACCACCCTCCGGAACAGAGTTGATCACTATGTAAAATCAGCTTCTCCTTCTCAGTAATACAGCATTGTTATGATCATTGTTATTTTTCTCGGGGTTTCAACAATAACCATAGGCTTTTAAAGTAACCTAGTCTTGATTAATATATAATCCATTTTGAAATTACTCTTACACTTTGACAACATTTAAAATTCAGGCCCATATTGTTTGAAACTGTATTCTGTTATGTTCTTAATTTGTTTTCCCCTCAAAAACCTCTTTTTGACATTCTAGACCCAAATATGCATCCCGCCTTACTTGGTTATATCATAGCTTCCAAATGAAAATGTGGCGCATGTGAAGATGTGTGCATATCTTCCAAAAGGGTAGTACATAAAATATCCCAATGCCAAATCAGAGGGTAATTTTGATTCTTCAAGGCCAACTTTTAGAAAGGCTCTGGGGCCACCTGGGTGGCTCAGTGATCAAGCGTCTGCCTTCGGCTCGGGTCATGATTCCAGGGTCCTGGGTCGAGCCCCACATGGGGCTCCCTGCTCCGCGGGAAGCCTGCTTCTCCCTCTCCCACTCCCCCTGCTTGTGTTCCCTCTCTCGCTATGTCAAATAAATAAATAAAATAAATAATTTTTCTCTCTGTCAAATAAATAAATAAAAGCTTTAAAAAAAAAAGAAAAAGAAAAAAGAAAGGCTCTGGAATCAGCTCCGCACAAGGCTTGGTTGCACCTCCGATGGAGATGCCGGCATCGGGATGTTAGGACCTGATACTCTTCCACATTTAAATCGCTAGCATTATGGACTGAATGTTGGTATCCCCTCAAAATTCTTCTGTTGGAATTCCAACTCCCGACGTGGTGGTATTAGGAAGTGGGTACTGTGGGAGATAATTGGGTCAGGAGGGTGGAGCCCCAAGAATGGAATTAGTGCCTTTATAAGAAGAGACAGGACAGTTTGCTCTTTTGTTCTCCAACTATGTGAGGATACAAGGAGGAGATGACCATCTGCAAACCAAGAAGAGTGCTCTCACCAGACGCTGGATCTCCTGGCACCTTGATCTTGGGGTTCCCAGCCTCCAGAATGGTGAGAAATGAATTGTTGCTTAAGCCACACAACACAGTCTATAGTTTTTTTTTGTTTTTTGTTTTTTGCTTTGTCATGGCAGTCCAAATTAAGACACATAGCAAAATCCTCTTGTTCTAATCCCTTTCTTATCCAGCATCTTTCTTATGGTTTGACTTCCCAGGTAGCTGGAATTCTTGCTGGCTAAGCTGATAAATAGTTTGATCTGCTTAGTGCTCACATTTATTTTTGCAAGTCAATCCACTGACATTTATTTTTAATTTTAAAAAATAGGTGTCAAAGTTCCTTGAAAGGGCTGATAAAAAAAAAAAAATCTTAAACATGCTTTAACACAAAGGATGTGTATCAGAGATTTTAAGAACTCAGCTTTTAGATCTGGACAGCTGGGGTTCAAATCTCATTTCTGCTACTTATTAGCTGTATGACCTTGGTAAGTTTGCGAGCTTTGGTTTTCCTAATCAATAAAATATGATTAGCAATACAATTTATATCACAAAATTATTGTATGTATTAAAGGAATGAATATTTATTGAGTGCTTTGAAAAGCGCCTGGCAAAAGGTAAGCACTACATAACCATAAGTTAGTATGAGTAAATAAATGCTGTAATTGTGTACACATGCAAACTAATCTCTTAGTTTCCTCTTTCACTCCACATCTCATTCTCAAACCTTATATCTCTAACATCCAATTTTTTCACATTCTTTTAGTAGGCTCATTGTTTCGTTTTGATTATTCTGTTTAGCTCAATTGGAAGGAAATTGACATTTGTATATTTTCAACCTGGAATGAAGCAAGTTTCCATATATGGATCTTACCAAATATCTCTTTGAAAGAATCTATGATAAAAATCTGTAACTTCGTATTGCCGAAGGCTTTCAGAAGAGGAAGGTGATGACAAAAAGGTAAATACAGCCAAGCAATATGTGACCTACTTGGTGAGTATTGGATGCATAGAAGGATGCATAGATAGGAATAGGCAGACAAGTGTGTGGATAACAAAGGCAGGTATCCTATAAAATATCTTGCACTATCCTGTGAGGAGAATTTGTTCAGATCTCAGGGCCAGATTAAGTCAGAGCCGCTACATTTCTTCTAGTACAACCCATTTCTGAGATGAACAATGATGTGACTGTAAATAATTTATAGCGTATTAACTAACAATCTCTGCCCAGGAAGAACAGATTTACTAAATGCTATTTTAGATATCATTTGATGGTCTTTGGTCAGTGTTAAATTTTTTTTAAAGTGCTTCCAACAAAAGCATTTGAACTTTCAAGAAATGACTGTTCCTAATGCTTACATTAGAAAATAAATGACATGCAAATTATATGCAATTCACAAAATTCCTGCTTGTGAATAATTAGCTGAGTTCACTGGAAGCCTAAGATGTAACAAACACCATCAGTTCTGCTGTTACCACACGACATCTTCCTTTTCCTCTTCTCCTTATTTATTTGTTTATTCTGTATCTTGGCACTTTCTTCTAAGCCCTGGTGTTAAACATGAAGCGTTTTCCAAGTGTGAACTTCAGACGGTATTCCATCCGTCATTCTCCCTCTGTAGGCTGCACAATGCCCACACAGAGTGAGTATTACTGTTGGAAGCCTTCCCCTTCAGCAGCTTCAGGATCTCCTTTTCTTTCTGGCTTTTGAGATGCGTTGTCAGCTCTTGAATGCCGCCTCTTTGGTTGCCTTTGTGGAGACAGATTGTGTTCAGATGTGATTTAGTTGTAAGCTGATTGCCGCTCCATGTGTGAAGAGAGCATGACCAGTTCGCAGGCAGCCAGTCCGCACGCCCCCAGCCCGTTACATCAGCATCGCATGATGGGGAGCTGGGCAGCGCCCAACAGTCTCCCCTTGTTGCTTTTTCTTTTTCTTTCATTTTTTTTTTCCTTTTTTTGGTCTTTCAAAAAAAAGACAAGAAAGCCTGGGAAACAGAGCAAGACATGCTTGCTTTTCCATGAGAATCGCTGAATTCACTATAATGACGACACTATATATATACACACACACACACACACACACACACACACACACACATATATACATATTTTTCACTGAGGTTCTAAAATGGGAGGGGGAAGTAAAGGGAGACAGAAGATGAAGAAAAATTTACGGTGTGGTGAGAAATGGGTCCACGATATCAGCCTTGCCTGTGTTGGGACTTTATTGGCCCCTCCCCCTCACAACTTCCTCCCCATTTTTCCGGTGGTTATAATAACTTTTATCTAGAAAAGTATTTGTGCAGTAGCAGAGCAGAGACAAAGAAAATAACACTTCTGTTTGTCTTGGTTTTGATCAAAGAAGTAGAATGTTTCTTCCTGTTTTCCTAACATTCTGGATAATCTCTCTTCAGATCTCATATTACATTGCTTACGGTAGATTGCATGATTTAAATAAAAGGTAGCTGGTACCCCTTGCCTCTCTTGTGTCATTCCTCATCAAGGGCACAAACTGGTCTGGGGAGGTGTATTGCATGTGACACCCTGGTTTTCCTGTTGCTACCACCTGAGGACTATCACACTGACCACCTTCTTTCCCAGATAAATGAAGCAATAATATGCCCTATGTCCTACTGAAACAACTATAGTCAATACAGATGGCCCATTTCAACAGTACTTGGACTCTGAGTTTGAACATTTGATCAAGAAAGTTTTTAAAATAAGGAGCTTCCTTCTGCTGAGGTCCACTAACGTCTCCATAACATGTAGATCAAACTCCTGAGAGCACTTCTCACTGCTTATCTAAGACAGAATTGCAGAAATCTCTTTTTTTTTTTAAATTTTACTTATTTATTTGAGAGAGAGAGAATGAGAGAGCACATGAGAGGGGGGAGGGTCAGAGGGAGAAGCAGACTCCCTGCCGAGCTGGGAGCCCGATGCGGGACTCGATCCCAGGACTCCAGGATCATGACCTGAGCCGAAGGCAGTCGCCCAACCAACTGAGCCACCCAGGCGCCCCAGAAATCTCTTTTTGATCACATGGAGCTAATAATGGTATCCTTGCTGATAGTACTTTTCATAAATTAAAGAAGAAAGCAACCGTGTTAAAAGTATTAAAGTATGCTTTCTTATACTTCTGAGAGAGAGATTACTCTTACAGAGAACACTTGTTACAGTTATGAAGCAGAGGCACCAAATCACAGACCTCAAATCTTTTTGTCACTTTTAATAAAGCTCATTTATAATATTCCTTTATTTGAGTCTCCTCTCCCTGGGGAGGGGAGACTCCTAACTTTATCGTTAACAACTGAAATGTTAATGAGAATATCTTTACGTATTATTTAATACATTCTGCTAATTTGATTACATAAGTCAAATAACATTCTCATTGCAAAAAAATTAGAAAATGCAGAAAACATAAAGGAGAAAACTATCCCATCATTCCACTACTTAAAGGATCATGATCCTTGATCACTCATGATCAAGTTGATCCTGGCACTTTTCCTTTGTAACACTTGTCACAGATGAAATAATTTCATTCTTTTGTGTGAATTTTTTTTGGAGGGTCTATCTGTCCCTCACTAATATATATATAAGCTCCATGAGGACAGGTGCCTTTTCTGTTTTGTCCACTGTTGTATTTCCAGAACCAAGAATGTGCCTCATTGAACTTATCCTGTTTTTTTTTTTTAATTTTTTTAAAGATTTTATTTATTTATTTGACAGAGAGAGAGACAGTGAGAGAGGGAACACAAGCAGGGGGAGTGGGAAGGGAGAAGCAGGCTTCCCGCGGAGCAGAGACTCGGATGTGGGGCTCGATTCCAGGACCCTGGGTTTATGACCTGAGCTGAAGGCGGATGCTTCACCAACTGAGCCACCCATGCACAACCTATCCTGTTTTTGGTTTTTTTTTTTAAGATTTTATTTATTCATTTGACAGAGAGAGAGAGCACAAGTAGGCAGAGCGGCAGGCAGAGAGGGAGGGAGAAGCTGGCTCCTTGCCGAGCAGAGAGCCCAATGCTGGGCTTGATCCCAGGACCCTGGGATCATGACCTGAGCTGAAGGCAGATGCTTAACGCAGATGCTTAACTGACTGAACCACCCAGGTGCCCTGAACTTATCCTGTTTAGCAATTTTGCATCCTGGTATTTAAAGCAGCATTATAAGCATAGTATTTCCCTAGGCTTTTATAGGGGATTCTTTATATAATGCTGCAAAATCAAATGCTAAGGGTATTGAACATATGCTTTTGAGTGCTTAGTACAAGATTCCTTTGTGTTTGTTATTAGATGATCGTCCTGTTATTGCATTCCTTGTATCATCCCTTTAAAGCTCCTTTTCTTTGGTTTCCATTGCCAAGAATGGCATGGATGGATGGCTGCGCCTTTCTTCAGCAAATCCTTCTGGCTTTACTGATTTTTCAAGCCTGCCAAACTCCTGCACAGGGCCTTTGCACAAGCTATTCCCTTGCCTGGGAGATTCTTCTGTGCTCTTCAGAGGACGGTGCCTTCAGCTCTGAGCTTGACTGTCAGTTACCCAAAGCAGACTTTCTTGACATGCTATTGGAGTTTATGTACTGTTGTATCTGTTGTATGTACTGTTTGTACCAGGACAAAGTTTATCACTGTTGAATATTTTAATTATTTTTCATGCATATGTCTGTTACTTCTGAAATAAATTAGACTACACTTCATCTGAGAAACATTGACTAGATTTACATACCCTACCATGTTGTGTGCTAAATACTAGGAATTTGAAGACTATGAGACCCTCCCTGTCCTTGGGGCTGATAAGCTAGAAGAATTTATTTATTTCAGCACAAATACGTATTGGGCCCCTGATATCTGAACAGGCATTGTGTACATTGCCAGGGATATTGCCCTGAATGAGGAGAGATTTGGCAAGTGTGGGCGGTGGTACAGTTCTAGGTGATAAAGATAGAGAATAAAAAACACAAATAATTAGATAATTACAGTTTTGGTAAGTGGTACAAAGCAAATAACTATGGATTATGAGAATATAGCCAGGATTGAGCTTGGATGATTTTATGCATTCCAGATACCCTTACCTGCTATTCTGCCAGAATATGAGAAAATCAGATGTGTTTATTTAGTGCTCTTTGGATACATGACATAGATACCTTTTCTCTCCTTGTTTCTTAAGCAGCCACATATATTTCCAACCAGAGACAACCACATATATCAATGGAGTTAGGCCAAAAAAAAAAAAAAAAAAAAAACAAAACCAAGCTCCTAGGTTGATTTTACTTTAAGATAATAATAGCCAGCACTAAGAAGCCAACCTGTGTGTCTATTCATGTTCCCCTTTTCCAAAAATAAAGTTCTGTGAGACATGAATGTGGATTAAACATTCTGAAATAAGTCAAATGCCAGGACTAAGAAAAAAATACTCTAGAGTAGAAATTAATGCATTTAATCCCATAAAAAGGATCTCATTAAAGTCACTTAAATATCTGATCATGAAAAAAGGATTTCTCTTGCCTATGATAGTAGGCTTCATTTCACAATGGTAACATGGGATTTAGGAGTTTTTATTCTGAAGTGCTATGCTAAGTGACTAAAATATTATCCATACCTTTTGATGACACTTTAATTTTTTCAAACCAACAAAATGGTGAGTGAATTTCATTGGGGGGGGGCAGGAAAACTTACAATAAAGTAGCTTAAAAGAGAATTCTCTCTTGTATGAATACTTTATTGACTAGTAGCTGTATGTAACTCTTTACTGCCCTCCCCTGATCAATTTTAGAAAGGCTGCCTCTTTCAGAGAAAATTAAACTCCTCCATCATTAGGAAAATAAATTCGGTCATTTCCTCTGATGGGTGAATTTAAATGGCCTCTTTTCTGGGAGGCAGTGTCTCCCATGCCTCAAATTGCTGTACATATTAGCTTCTCCCCAAAATTAATAACAAGGAAAGAAACCACAGCATTTAATTAACACTATCTCAGAGCCCTGGGAATCTCTAGATTGGTCCTAACTTTCTTCCCTTTCCAGAAGTATTGCTCTGTCTCATTAAAAGAATATAGAGGTGGGAATAAATAAATCGAACGAAGCTCCCTCCTTCATATAGTCTTCACACAAAAGGTCTTTCTATTGAAATTGTGGGGAATTAATGAATTCCCAGTAGCTCGAATACAACTTTATGGGATAGACATTGCTCTACCTTCTAGCTGGCCTATGAATTTTAAAAGAGGAGGGTGGGTAATCAGGGGTCCCATTTAATTTAGAATCATGGAATATTAGGGCCAAAAGTGAAGCAGAGGTAAACAAATCTAGTGCTAGCCCTTGAATTAAAATGTGAAGAAACTGAGACTCAGAGAGTGAAGTGAAGCTCAAAGTCACACAACGAAAAACAGAGGTTGATTCAACTACCTCTGATTTCTTTTCTACGCAGATCCCACCACACCACCTGGGTTTGGAAAAACCTCTCCCCATCTTCTGTGTGTGGACCTGGGTTTCGGTTTTCCTCCTTCTTTAAAACCTTAATGCTATTGTGCTGCCCTCTGGTGACAAGGAACATGTACTACAGCTACAGGACCAGGTCAAGCCCGTTCCTTTACTCTTTCATTCAACAAACATTTATTGAGGTCTACTAACTGCCTGCCATTGCTCTATGCACTGGAGTTTCAGCAGTAAAAACAAAATACAATGTTCCTCCCCTTGTGGAGCTTATGTCCGAGTGCAGAAAGAAAGACAGTACCCACATGATATAATACATGAGGACTGTGAACAGCAATACATCCGGGAAGCAGGTAGGGCAGAAAGTTGCGACTTTATTAATAGTGTGTTCAGGGAAGGCTTCAGTGAATATGACATTTGTGAAAAGATTTGAAGGAAACGAGGGAATAAATCATGATCGTGTCTGGGGAAAATGACCTAGGAAGAGGAAATGCGAAAATGTTGAGGGGAGAGAGTCTTTCCTGTGTCTGAGAAGGCCAGTGCACCCTGAGCTGAGTGACAGGGAGGGCGCGGGGGACAGGACAGAGCAGGGCAAAGATTGGGGAGAGGAGGGCCCTACGAAGCCTGTGGGCTGGAGCAAGAATTGGGCTTTTCTCTTGATGAGATGGGGAACCACTCGGGCTTTGTGAATAGAAGTGGGACGTGAAGCGCCCTATGTTTTTACAGGATTCCCGTGACCTCTGAGTTGTGAATACACTGTGGTGTTAGGAGCCGAGAAGCCAGTTAGAAGGCTGAGGCAGAGTGATGGAGGTGAGCACCATGGAGAGAGCTATGGAAGGAAGATTTTGGACATGTTCTGAAGTTAGAGCCATGATTTGACGTAGGATGTGTGCGAAAAAGACAAGTCAATGTCCATTACAAAATTTTTGACCCTAAGACGGAAGGATGGAGCTGTTATTAAAATGTGATATGGAAAGGCTGAGCAAGAAGCAGATTTTGAGGAAAAATTCAGAAGCTGAGTTTGGGATATTTTCATTTTTATATTTATCCTCATATTTACTACTTATGGTACTCTTCATTCACTTACATAGATCCAAATTAGCAACTGTCTGGTGTAATTTTCCTTCTATCAGAAGAACTTCCTTTAATCTTTCTTTTAGGGCACTTCTGTTGGTGATTAATCCCTTCACTTTGTCTTGGTCTGAAACAATCTTTATTTCAGTTTCATTGTTGAAAGTTATTTTCATTGGATATAGAATTCTAGGTTGACAGTCCTCACCTTTCCTTCCAATACATTCAGTTGCCTTGTTGTCTTCTGGCTTTCATAGTTTCTGACAATTCTATTGTCATCCTGGCCTTCATGCTCTGAATTTATTACGCTTTTTTCCCCAGCTGCTTTTAAATCTTCTTTATCACCAGTTTGCAGCAATTTGATTTTGATGTGTGTTGGTGTGGTTTCTTTTTCTTTGGGGTTCTTTGAGCTTCTTCGAGATGTGGGTTTATAGTTTTCATCAAATTTAGAACATTTTTGGTTATTATTTCTTCAAGGACTTTTTCTATCACTTCTCCTTTCTGGGTCTCCAGTTACACTGTGTTAGATTGCTTGATATTGCTTCACAGGTCGTTGCTGTATTGTTCATTTTTTTTTTTTTTTGAAGTCTTCTTCTCTCTGTGCTTCAGTGTGGGTATTTTCTATTGCTTTAAGTTCACTTCAACACCTTTAAGTTGACTGATCTTTTCTTTTGTAGGGTCTAACCTGTGGTTAATTTCTTCCATATTTTTCATTTCTGATGTTATACTTCTATCTCTACAAATTACATTTGATTCTTCCCTCATAATTTTCATGTTTTCTTCCACCTTCTTGAGTATGTGGAGTATAACAGTGTTTGAAATTCATTGTCTGCTAATTCCACCATCTCTGTAAATTCTAGTTCTGTTGCTACTGATTGACTTTCCTCCTGGTGATAGATCACATATCCTGCTTATTTGCTGCCTTTTTTTGAAAACTGAAGACAGATATTATGAATTTTATGTTGTTGGGTGCTAGACTGTGTTGTATTCATTTTAATAGTGCTGGACACTGTTCTGGCATGCAGTTAAGTTACTTAGGATCTGCCTTAAGCTTTGTTAAGGTGAGTCCAGAGCACCCTTTAGTCCGGGTCTTATCTGTCCCCAACATTAAGGTGATACTCTTCTGAGGATATTACCCAATGCTCCATGTATTACAAGGTCTTTCTCCTTTGGCTGGTGAAAATATTAAGTTTTCTCAACCCTGTGTATCCTTTTCTATTAAAATTGTTCTGCCTATTGCTTTTGGAAGATTCCTTCTCCAATCTCAGTTAGTTTCGTTTCACCTACATTCACATCAGCACTCCAAGACTTGAATTGTCGCTATGTAGCTCCCTCTTCTCTGGGATCTGTCTTACAAATTCTAGCTGCGTTAGACTCTCTGAACTCAAATCTCTGTCTTCTCAACTCCATTGGGCTCTGTCTAGTTTCCTTCTCATTGCTCTACAGCCTGGAACCTCTCTTCAGGCAGTTAACTATGGCAAGTGTGGGCTCACCTTGTTTGTTGCCCTTCCCTTGGGGATCACTATTCATACTTCCTGTTGTCCAGTGTCTAAAAATTCATTTCATATTTTTTTTCTGGTTTGCTAGTCTTATTATGTTGGGCTGCTTGGTGGCAGTGGTTCAATCCAATCCCTGTTGTTTCATCTGAGCACAAATCAGAAATCTGTAGGGCTAAAATGCTAGATGTGTCTGTTGAACATGCAAGGGAAGGTGATTAGATATACGCAATTGGAATTTAGGGGATCCAGAGTGGAGATAAACATTTATAATATAAATTTATCACTTCTTGCCTCGGATAATTTCCTCCCATCTTTGGCTCCAGCCCCCTTATCAAAACTAAATTGTTCCACATTCTATCCTATCAGGTCTCAACTAAGAAAGAGACAAACTAAATAAAATAAGATGATAGAGTGTCATGGAGTTACTCTTTCCTGCTACATATTTCTATGTTGATAAGGCCCACCCTGGGTCAATATCTTTGCCAAGAAAGCACAAATAGATTTTACCTGAAGTTCCAATTCCTGTGTATTAATAGTAGCCTCCTGAAGGTTATGTATAGAAGGAATCTGAGGCCATGCCCAGGCTCAGGAGGAGAGAGTGCCATGATTGATTACTAATTTCTGTTGTGGCAGCGGGAGAGAGAATCCTGTGTGTTTACTTCACCTGTCTTACCATAACATAATAAATGGATATATTTGGGCCACATGACATGTAAATGACACAATATAGACTATCAACTATTCTGCTTTCATTGATAGAGATATTAATTAATTATTTCTGAGGAATAATTCATTAGTATATCCTTCCAACCCCAAATTAGTCAAGAACACAAATGCCTGTTTCATCTTCCCTAGTGGTTGGAAAACAGAACAAATTTCTTATGCAGACCATAGGTAGTTTCATTTGACATAATGGAGGATGGTGCCAACAGACTAAAGAAACCTCCCTTCTCTCCATTCTGTCTTGTTGGACTCATCACTAGGACCTCACTGTCTTTCCTGTAGCAGGAGCAATCTAAAAGGACAAACGTCATTCTATAACCTAAGAGTTAAGATTTACCTGTAACATCAGAGCTAAACCTTCTTTAGATTATCCTATGATGTATATTCAAGCCTTTTTTTCTTTCTTTCTTTTTTTTTTTTGTTTTTGAGAGAGAGAGAGGTGGGGTAGGGGCAGTGGGAGCGAATGAATCTTAAGCAGGCTCAAGGCCCAATGTGGAGCCCGACATGGGGCTCAGTCTCACAACACTGAGATCATGACCTGAGCTGAAATCAAGAGTTAAATGTTTAACCCACTGAGCCACCCAAGTGTCCCTTTCAAACTTGTTTTGAATAGTATTTGAATATAATAAGCTCTCAATGAGTATTTTTCATGAATGCATTAATGTGACTTTTCCACAGCCTATTTCCATTACTGTGATACTTCAGCCCATGTTTAGCATTTTCCTTGGAGCAAAATGTTGACACATTGGGCTCATCTCAGGAAACCTGGGGACACCTCAGCCACATAAAAGCTACTAACTGGGGCAGGTCAGTTTTCTTCAAAAAGGTGAACTTAAACTAGCTGCCAGAGCCCAGCATAACCAGGAGGTTCCATCATTCTGCACAGATCACCTCTCATAATTCTTCTTCAGTTGACTCAAGTAGAATTAGTTGCACAAGGGAATTGTGTTTGCAGTTCAAGTGTAGTTCAGCTTGACAAACATTTAATTAGAACTTGCTCTGTGGCATGGTTTCTCCACCTTAGCATTATCAACATGGTGGGTTGTCTAATTCTTTGTTACACAGCACCATCCTATGCATTGTACGATGTATAGGAGCATCCCTGGCCTCTGCCCACCCAAATCACCCCCTTCAGTCTTAATAATGTTTACAGACATTGCCCAATGTCCCCAGGAGTAAAATCACTGCTGCTCGAGAATTGTTGCTCTACACCCTCACCTTTGTCAATAAACCCTCTTGAATGGTCTTATTTTAAGAGTGACATCTGTATCCTGTTGGAATTATGGCTGATACACAGGTGTGTGCTAACTGAACTCAATGTTCACTTTGTAAGGTACAAGGAGAGATAAGTATTTGGTCTTAAAGTATTTGGTTAACTTATAATTTTAAAAAATCACTTTGTCTAATAGAACATGTGTTCGAAGTGCTAAATCTGGAATTAGGTGGAATGTCTAGTTAGCTGCAATAGTATTCAAGACATGTGATTAAAAATGCCTCAAATAAGCTTTCCTCATGGAATCAATGGGGAAGAGCTGTGCAGAGAGATGGATCCCCTCATTCCTGAGGATGGTTGGAGGAAACCCCAGCCTGTTGTCTCCAATAACCTACAGTTAGATTTGCTTACCTCTACAGCCTATGGGTATAGTTATTTTTTATATGTAAAGTATGTGAAAAGTATGGGAAAAATGGCCTAAACTAATTCATTGACAATAAGCATGGTAAAGAGCGGATGGATTTCCAAAATACTGAAGGGGCAAACTTGATTTGACTTGATGCTTACTTAATGTGGGGGTAAGAGACACTAAGAATGATAAAGAGGGGATGGATTTCCAAAATACTGAAGGAGCAAACTTGATTTGACTTGATGCTTACTTAATGTAGTAGTAGGAGACAGTGATGAGTCAAAAATGACTCATGTATTTGGTTACCCATGTGAAGTGGTGATTTTGCCAATTAAGATTGGGAACACCAAAGGAAGAACATAGTTAGTGGTTTTCAATGTGTGTTTTCCAGATTAGCATCATCAGCGTCACCTGGAAACTTGTTAGAGATGTAAATTCTGATGCCCTAACCCAACATATTGAATCAGGGACTCTGGGGGTAGGGCCCAGAAATGTGTTATAACAAGATCTCTAGGTGATTGTGATGCTTGATAGAGTTTGAGAGCCTCTGAGATAAGGTAATCATTTCTGAGATTTGTTGAGTGTTCCAGAAAGATATTCAGGTGGAGATATGCAAGTGGCAAGTCTGCTATCAATCTCATTGTGGTCAGCCATATCCATATATTTGGGGGTGGGGGATGAATGAAGATGTCGGGCTTCTTTTTTTCCCCCTCTTTATTTCCTTAAGAGAGAAGATAGAATCATAAGGAACATTTCCTTTAGGAGAATGACACAAAAATTTGGATAAGCGATGGTTATGGGGTTTATTTTCAGTCTTAAGGCTACTCTTCCCTTCTTAGCTCTGGACTTCTACTGATTGACTAATTGGTGGATTTATGTTCATCCCTTTCTACTGCTGTCTTTCTGTGCCTTACCCATAATTACTAAATGGCTTGAGTACTTCCTGTGCACAGTTAGAAGCAGGGATGTGCACACATGTTAGAAGGTACTTTGGTGCCTTCTAGACTCATCACTAGGTGTCAGGAACAACAAGAGTAAAGGCGGGAGGGGAGAAGTGGTGAGCCAATCTGCCTCCTTCCCCTTCTCCCATCAGGTTTCTTCTATATAGCAGTCAGCCATGACCATTGGGCCAAATTGGCCCACGAACGGTTTTTCTGAACAAAATTTCATTGGAAAGGTTCTATGCCTGTCCGTTTACACGTTGTCTACGGCTGCTTTTTCACTACCCAGCAGAGCTGAGGAGCTATGACAAGCGTAGTACAAACAGCAAAATCTAAAACTCTCTGGCCTTTTACAGAAAACGTTTGCTGACCTGCTTTAGACCAGTGGTTCTCAAAGCTCAGCTTGTATTGGAATCCCTGGGAAGGCTTTTATATAAAACAGAGGGCGCTGGGCTCTATGGCCGAGTTTCTACTTGGGTAGGGTTGGGGATTCAACCTGGGAATTTGCATTTCTTGTAAGTTTCCAGGTGATGCTAATGCTGCCGCCCTGGGGACCACATTTTGAGAACTACTGCTTTTGGTAGTAAATTTAAGCCCTCAGGACACCCATGCCTAGATCAAAGCAAAAACTACTTTAGCTACAAGTTCAAGGGATTGTTTCTGGTTCTGTCTCTACCTCAGCTTGGACTATCACTCATGAAACTCCATTTTCATCCTTTGGGCTTTTTTTTTTTTTTTCTGCTCTCCCTGTCTTCCCAGGGCTTTGAGATAAGAAACTTGTTTTTTTTTTTTTTTTTTAAAGATTTTATTTATTTAACAGAGAGAGACATAGCGAGAGCAGGAACACAAGCAGGGGGAGTGGGAGAGGGAGAAGCAGGCTCCCCGCCGAGCAGGGAGCCCGATGTGGGACTCGATCCCAGGACCCTGGGATCATGACCTGAGCCGAAGGCAGACGCTTAACGACTGAGCCATCCAGGCGCCCAAGAAACTTGTTTTTTTAAAAAAATAAATTCAGGGTGCCTGGCTGACTCAGTCAGACTCTTGATCTGGGGGTCATGAGTTTGAGCCCCATGTTGGATGTAGAGATTACTAAAAATAAATAAATAAATAAATAAATAAATAAATAAATAAATAAATAAATAAAATAAACTTAAAAAAATAATAAACCTGAGAGTCTTCTTATTGTCCTGTGAAATATGTTACAATTTTGGTATCCAGCTCTTTTTAAGAATTAGCAACTATTTTAATCAATAATTTTTTCTTTTGCTTTACTCCTGTATCTATTTACCCTATTCCTGTACCATATCAAATAAATAATTTGAAGCTACAACTTTTGTTTTCCTCATTTGAGTGACAGCTTCAAAGGAGAGGAAAACGGTATGTTTTTTTATTAGTCAGAGACATGATTACACTCACCAGCTTGAAGTAGAATTTAGGGAGAAGTTGAGATTGGATCCAACAGAAGTGGTGGTTACTTTCCCCATCCTGATGCGTTAGGTCTTTTTTTTTTTTATATTTTATTTATTTATTTGAGAGAGAATGAGATAGAGAGAGCATGAGAGGGGGGAGGGTCAGAGGGAGAAGCAGACTCCCTGCCGAGCAGGGAGCCCGATGCGGGACTCGATCCAGGGACTCCAGGATCATGACCTGAGCCAAAGGCAGTTGCTTAACCAACTGAGCCACCCAGGTGCCCCTGATGCGTTAGGTCTTTACAGGATTGTTTCATTGTTCTGTTAGAAGTGCTGTGACTTATTACTAAAGGCAGGTTCAATGATAAAAGCTTTAGTCACATCCACCATTCAGAACCACCCATGTGGTTGTTTCCTTCCATTCTTACAGAAATGTAAATGCAACTGCCTATGAGTTTACCTTGGAAGAAGAGCTTGATGTAACTTAATTTTGAACTTTAAGTTCATAGGAAGTAGAGCTATATTTTACTGCATGACCAGCTACCAATAAAGAACTATATCCACCCAGTTGCTTCATGAACATGCAATAATATTTCTCTTCCCCCTTTTCTCGTACTATACTTAATCAGGGTCCACGGTTCATGGAAGAAATTACCAAGGGATAATGAGGGTTTATAGGTCATTTTATTTCTTCCACTTCCTTTCTGCCTTGAAAAAAAGTAAAATCGGTAGTAGGAAAATCTGATTAACTCATCATCCAACTTTTAAAAAACCTGAAACTCAGGCTCTGATTAAATCATCATCCAACTTTTAAAAAACATGAAAATTGATGGACTATTTGAGTGAAGAGTAAGGAAAACAACTACCTAATCTATAAATTGCTCAGCCACAATGAAGTATTACCAGCCACTTTTTAAATATGAAATGTACTAGTACTGGTTCCATCCATTTATTATAGATTTTATGCCTCAAATATATTCATAATGTATCACAATGCTGAAGTTCATTCCTCACTTGTTTACATGTTTAATATTTCTCCCTCAGAAGATTTGAATGTGGCTAAAGGCAAAGTTATATTTCTCCTTGATAATAATAAAATAATAAAGTGTTACACATAAAGGAAGTTTACTCTGAATTTATGGCCGAAGCCATGCTGTTTTTCATGCTGCAGTAATGATGCTCTTGCTCACTTGATATAGTGACTTCCTTCAGTATCATTACTCTTCTGTCTTAGGATCTGGTAGTAAAAAGTCATCTTTTCAAACTTGGCACCTTCAGATCTTGGTAATTCAAGATGCTACACTCTCAGAAAAACAAAGAATACCTTAAGAGAACCAATATCTCTAATTATTGTGTTTTTGACTTACTACCATATAGGTAATAATATGACTAATATAAAATGGCAGAGTTGTTTCTATTTAAAAGTGCATTGACAAAGCTATTCTGTGGTGTTAGAGGGTAGAGAATGGTTACTCCAATTATACCTGGAAGATAGTCAGTCACTTGAAAAGGGTATGAGGCGTCTTTTGAGGTGCTGGGAATATTCTGTTTCTCGACCTCAGTGCTTATTTCATGAATGTATTTATTTTGTGAAAATTCATCGAGCTATAGACTTATGATTTGCATCCTTGATGTGTGTTAAACTTTAATTAAAATGTTTATTAAATAAAGTATAATAAATTAGGGTGACTTAGAAAATCAATTCTGCTTTATCTACAGTTGAAATTTTCACGTGTAAAAGTTATCTTTGAATTTAGAAAATATGCTTAAACTTTTGTTTGTATTACCCAAAGAACATGATTCTTTGTCCCTGGGCATACCTTCTTCTAGTTATTGCCTGTGGGATTTCAATATTCCGCTTGCTGCTGATACAACTTTTATTGTAGCATGCCCATTTAGGACAGCTGTCCAAGAAAACACACAAGGGCTTTTCCCCCCCCTTTTATAAAATTTATTATAATTTGAAGGTTCTTAAGGATGACGCTGGAAAGATGCTGATCATATCTATTTCTCCAGCTTCTGTTACTTGAAATAACACTTTAGGAACAAAACATGACATATATATATACATATGTATATATACTATATGTATATATATTATATATTTTCATTCCATAATAGGATATATATATAACCCTATAATATCCTAAGATATTATATATATGTGTGTGTGTATATAAATATATATATAATATCTTCATTCCGTAATATAGGCCTGAGAAGGATAACAAACATTGTATCTATTGGCATTTCTGTATAAGAGTTTATCAGATCCTGTCCTAAAATCTGACAGCCAGCTGATGGCAGTTCACTCCAGAAGTTACATAATCAGTTGTTTGGGCTGGAGAGAGAAAAGTCTAGTGCAGGTGGAGTCACTGAGTATTTGGGTGGGGGGCATGCTTCACATTTTAACTGAGCACCACAAAACCCGGTACCGGCTGTCTATGACCTCATTTTGGCAATCCCTTCACAAGGAGGGTCGTCCCTACAGATTTGGGAAAGGGAGCTGGGCAGAGGGGTGAGGATGGCACCGGAGTTGGTTCTTGCAGGTGTTTGGTCAGCACTGATGTTTGAGTGCCAGAAAGAGCTCCTTGTCAGCATGCACGATTGGCTACTCCAGATGCCCAGCCTGCTGGATGGACAATGGTGGAAGGATTCAGCCCATAAAATTAGTAAAACCATCAGATAGTAAACGGCATCTACAACTCTAGATTGGATTTCTACAAATGAATGTATATGTTTGCATTGAAGGCACTTATCCATGCATTCACATCGTTATGTTTATAATGCTAATATAAACATTTCCACAATTCCAAATATAAAGACCAAGTAGCCAAAATATACATATGAAAACATTATGTTAGCATAACATTTCTTTACCTGTCAAGACTGAAATTTCTAAATGTCACAATTAGAGTTCATATTAGATCCTCCCTCTATCTCCTCTATAATCTCCATTCTAAAAATTCTTGGGTGAAAATAAACACCTGCAGAAATTTTTATTAGCTTTCCCCAGAAAGTAATTTATTTCTTAATAATATGGCAGAGAATAGTTTCACTGAAATAAGACCACTGATTACATTTTATAAATTTCTACAAGCTAAAAAGAAAAAAACCCAGGGGGTCAATAAATCTGGTAGTCTGTGGCTGAATCCGACAGAGAATGCACTGGATATCTCTTTGTGGAGAGTGTTTCTTGTTTATAATCCACTACTGTATTTTGCACATGAAAAGTAAAGCCCGGAATATTCTAATTTAACCTGTGGAGATAATTAATAGCCCACTTGCTGGGCTAAAGAGACAATAATTAGATGGTGAATGTGGACCAATTCTTTGGTACTGGTTAAAAGTATTGATCCTTAACCTCATTTCAAATAAGGAAAAGACCAGGGGTTTCTATAAATAAAAAGAGTAAGAGTGTCTTGGTTATATCAGGAAAAAGAAAAAAAAAAAAAAGATTACAAATCGGAATGTTTGAGCCCAGACTCTGCCATTTCCTAGTTCTATGACTAAGCTCATAACCAATTAGCTTTCCCATCTTTAAAATGAGTATAAAACTACTCAACTGAGGTAAGACATGTAAATGCAGTAAAAAATTATAAAGCCCTTTTGAAGCTCTAATTGCAACTGATACAGAAATACCAAGCACGCACTATGCTTTGTGCCATGAAGCTGGCTGGGATGCAGGGCTTGCGTTTGAGCAATCCTCTCGGTGACAAAGCTTCCTCCTTCACTTGAGAATGGATAGGCTTGATAAGCTGTTTTTAAAAAGACAAGCACAGCAAGGCGGGGCTTATTCTAGAGGTTTCTAGGAGGAGAGGGAAGGAAAGAGGCAGGCATTCTTTAGCTCTTACATCTGGCTCTGTGTCATATGCAAACTTGTCTCTATTAGGAAGTAGAGGATGGCTGCCGCTTAGTGCCTCAAATGAGAAGGAAAAAAGTATAACTAGATGTCAACTGTGTTGGTTATTTTGGATATAAATGAGGAAATCAAATCCCCTCTCTAGGAGGTGAAACAGAGAATAAGTATTTGACAATGTGTGGTGGTGGTGGTGGTTAGGTGTGGGAGATGCCCAGGGTGCTCCACCTTTAAAATAGGTCAAGGAGAGGCTGTACCCTTGGGCAGCTGAGGAACAAGTTGGGTAATTCTGGTTATTAAGTAGTGTTATCCTGAGTAGAAAACTGGGGTGCCTGGGTGGCTCAGTTGGTTAAGTGTCTGCCTCCAGCTCAGGTCATGATCTCAGGGTCCTGGGATGGAGCCCCGCGTCGAGCTCCCTGCTCATCAGGGAGCCTGCTTCTCCCTCTCCCTCTGCCCACTTCTCTCTCTCTCTCTAGGTCAAATAAATAAATAAAATCTTTAAAAAAGAAGAAAAGAAAAGGACGTTGATGGAAAATGCTTTAGCCTCATATCTGTCTCTTAGTGTTATGAACCTTTTGTTCCTGATGTATAAATACATTAGTTTGGGACTTGGCAAGGAGAAAGAACTCCTTCCTGACCTTTGTCAAAAATTCCCCCAAAATATCATTTATAGCATATAACAAGTAACATCTTTGATTACTCAGTCTCATCTCCCTCTTTCTTAACCTATTTCAAATAAGTTGTTGGCGAAGACCCTCTTCTGTACTGCAGACTCTGACTTCTCACTGTATCCTCCCATGGCAGAAAGAGAGTTAGGAAGCCCTCTGTGAGCTCTTTTATTTTCATTTATGATATTTTATTTTATTTTAATTTTAATTTTAGAAAGAGAGAGAGGGAGGGGTAGAGGGAGAGGGAGAGAGAGAATCTCAAGCAGGGTCCATGCTCAGCGCAAAGCCTGATGTGGGGCTTGATCTCATGACCCTGAGATCGTGACCTGAGCTGAAATCAAGAGGTAGATGCTTAACCAACTGAGCCACCCAGGCACCCGTGTGGGCTCTTTTAATAAGGGCTCTAACTGCATTCATTAGGGCTCCATCCTCATGACCTAATTATTGTCCAAAAGCACCACCTCCTCATACGATCACATTGGGGATAAAAATTTCAACATATGAATTTGGAGGGACATATTGAATCCATAACAACCATAAATTGGATTGCCGTGTCATATGGGAAGTGTTTGTCTTTATAAAACACTGGCAAACTGTTTTTTCAGAGTGGCTATATCATTTTGCATTTCCACCAGCAATATATGAGTCTCTCTTGCTCTGCAACCTCACCAGGAGGTGAGGTATTGTTAATAGTTTTAATTTTAGCTATTCTGAGAAGTACTTAGTGGTATCTCAATGTGTGTTTTTTTTTGAAGATTTTATTTATTTATTTTAGAGAGAAAGAAAGCACAAGTAGGGGGAGGGACAGAGGGAGAAGGAGAGAGAGAAAATCTCAAGCAGACTCCCCACTGAGTGCAGAGCCTGACTGCAGGCTCAATCTCATGACCCAGAGATCATGACCCAAGATGAAATCAAAAGTCGGTCACCTAACCGACTGAGCCACCCAGGTGCCCTTCAATGTGTGTGTTTTTTTTTAATTTTATTTATTTATTTGAGAGAGAGAACAAGTAGAGGGGAGAGGCAGAGGGAGAGAGAGAAGCAGGCTCCCCGCTAAGAAGAGAGCCTTATGCGGGGCTTCGTCCCAGGACCCTGAGATCATGACCTGAGCTGAAGGCAGACACTTAACCGACTGAGCCATCGAGGCTCCCCCTCAATGTGGTTTTAATTTGCATCTCCTTAATGGTTAATAATGCTGAAGATCTTTTATTTTCTGTATATCCCTGTTCTGTTCAATTCTTTGGTTTATTTTCCAATGAGTTGCTTTTAGTTTGCTATTTAGAGAGTTTTTATATATTTCTATATATTTGAATCCAAGTCCTTTATTGAGTATTTAATTTGCAAATATTTTCACCTAGTTTAAAGCTTGTCTTTTGCATTTCCTTGACAGTGTCTTTAGCAGACTTAAAGTTTTTTATTTTGATGAATTCCAATTTATCAAGTTTTTCCCTTTCAAAGATCTTGTTTTTGGTGTCATGTTAAAAATTCTTTGCCTAACTCCAAGTTATAGAGATTTTCTATATTCTTCTGAGAGACTTATATTTTTATATATTATACTTAGATATGATACATTTTGAGTTAACTTTTGTATAAGACATGAGGCTTAGGTCAAGTTCTTTTTTTTCTTTAGCATATGGATGTCCAATTGTTCTCTCACTGTTGAATATCCTTCATTGAATTTCTTCGGCCCTTTTGTCAAAAATCTAATGGCCATACCTGTTTGGGTCCATTTCTTGGCTCTCTTTTCTGTTCCACTGGTCTATGTGTCTGTCTTTCTGCTAAGACCACACTATTTTGATTACTATACTTTTTTAAAAAATTTTATTTATTTGAAACAGAGAGAATGAGAGACAGAGAGCATGAGAGGGAGGAGGGTCAGAGGGAGAAGCAGACTCCCTGCTGAGCAGGGAGCCCGATGCGGGACTCGATCCCGGGACTCCAGGATCATGACCTGAGCCGAAGGCAGTCGCTTAACCAACTGAGCCACCCAGGCACCCTTGATTACTATACTTTTATAGTAAGTCTTAAAATCGGGTAGAGTGATTCCTTCAAATTTATTATTCTTTTTTTAAAATTTTATTTTATTATGTTATATTAATCACCATACATTAAATCATTAGTTTTTGATGTAGTGTTCCATGATTCATTGTTTGCGTATAACACCCAGTGCTCCATTCAATACATGCCCTCTTTAATACCCATCACCGGGCTAACCCATCCCCCCACCCCCTTCCTTCTAGAACCTTCAGTTTGTTTCTCAGAGTCCATAGTCTGAGAAACAAATTATTCTTTTTCAAAATTATTTTGCTATTCTAGTTTCTTCCTTCCATATAAATTTTAGAATTATATTGTCTCTAAACACAAAAAGCCCTACTGGGATTTTTATTGGAATGCATTCAGTTTGGGAAAAATTTGGGAAAAATTGCCATCTTTACCATCTTGAGTCTTTAGATCCTTGAACATGGCATGTCTCTCCATTTATTTAGGTCTTCTTTGATCTATTTCATTAGCATTTTGTAGTTTTTAGCATATAGACCTGGAAAATGTTCTGTTAGATTTATACCTATTTCATTTTGGAGGGAGCTATTGTAAATAGTATTGTTTTTGAAATCAGTTTTCAAACATACATTGCTAGTATGTAGAAATGCCATGGATATTTGTGTGTTTATTCTGTATCTTGTGATCATGCTAAAGTCACTTGTTTTAAGGATATCTTTACAGACCTTTGCATTTTTCTCCAGATGCGCTTGTTGAAATTTTGACCTTTTTCCAAAGCCTCTCGGAAATCCTGAATCCTTTCCAGTTTCCCTTACCAGATGTGATTTCTCCTTCATTAAATATACAAGTCATTTTGTCGCTACATGTTCTATGTCTATTTTCCCTCGTGTTATGCTGCATTGGGTACTTCTCTCCCTCCTCCAGTGTAATATGGGGATTATTATGGTGTTAAATACTTTCAGTCATGAGTCTATTTCTTCTTACTCTGGGATATTGGGCAAGTTTCCTAATCTTTGTGAACTTCTGGTTGTTTTTCACTTATAAAATGGGAGTAATAATAACCATTCCTTTGGTTTATTGTGAGGATAATGTTAAGAGCTAAATAATTAGTTTCCTTTTTCTCTTTCTCTGGAGTTATACATTCTTGAGAACCTATTGCTATATACTTGCTTGAGTCCTCTGCAGTGCCTGGGTTGGAATAGGCCCTATATTATAGACATATATTTAATTGTATTGGCAGAACTTAGCACAGGGTAAGACATACCATCTGTGCTTAGGAAACTCTTGTCTTGCAACTCTTCATTGATTCTATGCCAAATTTCTATATTAAATGATAGTGAGGATCTTTAGGAAATTAGCCAAATTGCAGCATTAACATAAGCAAGCCATGTGGAGGAAAGTTCTCTAAGCAGCTATTGAATAAACTAAAGGGAAATCACTGGGTGGGAGTTTAAGGGTAGAGGAGGCAAGAGAAACAGGCAAAATTACCAAAAGAGCAAATTTAACAGCAACTGAAGAATGGCTGGATTATGAGACGGATTATCAGACAGAGATTACTTTGGGATTTCAGGTGGAAAGGGCAAGCAGGGGAGTATCATACCCCTTAGATTAGAGGAGATAAAAAGTAGTATCTCACCACCATCAGTGGTCACTATGGCGTTCCCTGATGGGGTTTTGATTCTTGTTATTGCTATCGCAATGCTGCTCAGCTACCTCCCAGACACAATTTTTTTTTTTTAAGATTTTATTTATTTATTTGACAGAGAGAGAGACAGCGAGAGAGGGAGCACAAGCAGGGGGAGTGGGAGAGGGAGAAGCAGGCTTCCCCGCGGAGCAGGGAGCCCGATGTGGGGCTCGATCCCAGGACCCTGGGATCATGACCTGAGCTGAAGGCAGACACTTAACCGACTGAGCCACCCAGGTGCCCTTCCCAGGCACAATTTTAAGCATGCCTGTTGATGCACTGCAAGATTAACAAGAATGACTTCAACATTCAGAAAATCGCTTTAAGTTCCTTCATACCTATTCAAGTTAACTAGTGTCTTAGCTCAGGCTGCTATCACAAAAATATCACAGGCTGGGAGTCTTAAAGAACAAACAGTTATTTCTCACAGTTCTGGAAGCTGGAAGTCCAAGATCAAAGGGCCAGCAGATCTGGTGTCTGGTGAGGGCCCACTTCCTGCCTTGTAGACAGCCACCTTCTTGCTGTGTGCTCACAGTGCATGACTCATATTCACAAGGGGTCCACCCTCATCATCTAATTATTCCCCAAAGGCCTTACTTCCAAACATAATCACAATAGGGATTGGGCTTCAACATACGAATGGGGCGGTGGGGGCACACATTCAATCCATTGCACTGAGAAAGAACAAACTTTTGCATAAACTGTTGATATCTAAATATTTATTAGCTAAGTTAATCTGTGAGTCAAGGAAAAGGAGGAAACTATTTTGGGGATCATATAGTATTAGAGATTATGTTTCATCTGTGAGTGTATGTAAGAAGCTTGTCTAAGAGCAGGTGGCATTTCCAGGGGAGCCCAGCAGGGCACACTAAGAGGCCAGGGAAGGAACTGCACCAGGAAAGTGCAAACACATCACTGAGTGAAAGGTATATTTAACTGAGTTTATTGTGACTTTCAAAGTAGAATTACCTGGGTGAGGACAAGAGAATATTGGGATAGGAAAAGGTGAGAGTTAGCAAGCAGGTCAAATGTCACAGATTCAGGGGTTTCTAGAAAATTATTAAATGATATACCATTGAAACATTTAATCTCTGTAGGTAGATTGAAAAATACCCTGCAAAGAATCACAGGCGTTGTTCCTAAAACAAGTTAGGGTAATTTTATCCTTTACAATATGAACCTGCTGCACACTACGCAGATATTTTCCAGAGCTATTGGACATTTCCATGCTTTTGCTTTATCTCATCATTATAGGAAAGGACATGAGGATAGTATTTCAAAAGTGACACAGTCAGTCATTCTTCCTGGCTCTGGTTATGACCAAAGGGGGCTATAACAGTGTTGTCTTTGGCAATGAATTATGTGGCCATTTTCTAAATGCAATGCGGCAGCCTGAAGAATTACTAATAGACATACTGATGCGCTGATTGGACCTCCCTTCTGCCATCTCTCCCCCCACCCCCCATGACTACTAAAGGTCACAGCTGAGAAAAATATAGGTTCCTCTTGGCTTGGGGCAGGTACTCTCAGGGGACTACTAGCCCTGCTTTAACTGAATGCTTTCAGTTCCAGGAAGATGGGGCCAGTGTAAACTGCTCAATTACCAGCTTAATCTGTCCCACACTAGAAAAAGCAAGGCTGGTGGTGCCGAGGTGGCTCAGTCGGTTAAGTGTCTGCCTTCGGCTCAGGTCATGATCTCAGGATCCTGGGATTGAGCCCCACATCAAGCCCAACATAGGGCTCCATACTCAGCGGGGAGTCTGCTTCTTTCTCTCCCCCTGTTCGTGTTCTCTCTCCCTCTCTCTTTCTCAAATAAATAAATAAAATCTTTAAAAAGGAAAAAGCAAATTTGTGTAAGGAAGAATGTTTACTGCTCATACTAAGACATCTAAACATATATCACATAGAACTGTGTCTTGATGCAGTCACATGTGAATTGTGTCTAAAGCAGATTTCCAATTCTAAGACCAGAGTTAAAGGCAACCATACAATACAATGGAAAGAGCTGAAGACTTTAATAATGTTGAAATATGCAGTTTAGGGGCTTAGAGATCACAGTCTATATACTGAGTTAAAAGTATAAATTATTTAGCTAGATCAGTGCTTGAGAGAAGGAGCAAGTGAGGTTAATCTGAGCTCGGTGTCTTTTTTTCACAGTTTTGGTTCACCAAGAAGTGGAAAGACAAATCAGAAGGGAGCCGTTGTGCCAACACTACTTATAGAATACTCCATGCTTTTTTCACCGAAGTGAAATGTGATCTTAATCACATACTGACCGATCACATATCTAGGTCTATGTGTAGATTTGAATTTGTTCCAGTGATTGATCTGTCTGTTCCTCTGCCCCTACCACACTGTTTTAACTACCTTTTGTTACTCATTTAAACATGTTTATTTTTTATTAATAAACGTTTATATAACACTATGTGCCAAAAATTACTTCTAGTGATTTATAACTATTAAGTCATTTCATCTTCAAATAATGCTATGAATTGGGTCCCATTATTGAATCCATTTTATAGATTAGGAAACGGCAGCATCAGGAGGAGTGGCATAAATTCTAGAGCCCTCAACCCCTCGTCAGTGGAAATGTTAGTGTCCCCAGCAAGATTTCTAGGAATTCCGAAGGATTGAAATTCTTTTTTTTTTTTAAAGATTTTATTTTTTATTTATTTATTTGAGACAGAGAGAATGAGAGACAGCATGAGAGGGAGGAGGGTCAGAGGGAGAAGCAGACTCCCTGCCGAGCAGGGACCCCGACGTGGGACTCGATCCCGGGACTCCAGGATCATGACCTGAGCCGAAGGCAGTCGCCCGACCAACTGAGCCACCCAGGCGCCCCCGAAGGATTGAAATTCTGATGGTAATTTTTTGGTCCAATTTTATGTCTCTTGAAAACTCTTAATTTCAATAGTGTTTCCTTTCACAGGACCGTTTTCTGCTCTCTGTCTTGTGCCTACTAAGCTAAGAAAAACAACTCTTATTTTTTTCTTGATGACCCTAAAATACTCCTATTCCCACAATGCTTTTTATGTAATAGTCATGTTGACCTAAAGCTTTGCAAATTGGACAGCTATTCTTATGTCTCAGCATTGGAATGTCCTTCAGTTCACTCTTGGGCATATGTCATTGTCTATTTCTCTAGTTCCAGTCTCTCACCTCTTCTATCTCTCTTTGCTTTTCTTTTTCCTGCTCCCCTACCCTGTGCCCTGTATACCAATACACACACCTCTTCTCCCTTTGTTCTGTATTCTACCCTCTTCAAAGTCATATCCACAGAAGATTAGCTTTTATATCAAAGTGTCCTATTAAGGTGGCTGCTAAAATGGTAAAATGGTCATGTCCTCTGAATTGAAATTATGCCAACTCAGGGACAGAAACATTGTAGCCTTAAATAGTAATTGACCACATTTTCCTCATCATCATTAAAATATTGCTTGTTAAATTACATTTCTGTTTACTAAACATAAACTCATAAATGTTACAGCGGAAAGAGGCTTTTGATATCATGTAGTCTGAGTTCTCTTTTATAGACCAGTAGTTCCCTACTTGGTTGCACACTGGAATCACCTGGGAATTTTAACAATTTACCAATGCCTGGGCACAATCCCAGATATTTAGATTAAATTAGTTTGGGTGTTGTTTGGCCATCAGAATTGTTGTTTTTTTTTTAAGTTCCCAGGTGATTCTAGTATTCAGCCAAGTTGAGAATCACTATATAGATGCAGAAAAAGAAATCTACACGAGGCCAATTTATTAGCTAGGGACAGAGCTGGATTTAAATTCAGCTTGATATTTAAGACTGAGTTCTATCATTTACTACGTTATCTTGGGCAAGTATCTTTTCTTTTTTTTAAAAGATTTTATTTATTCATTTGAGACACAGAGTTAGAGAGAGAGCATGAGCAGGGGGAAGAGGCAGAGGCAGAGGGAGAAGCAGGCTCCCTGCTGAGCCAGGAGCCTGACGTGGGGCTCGATCCTAGGACCCTGGGATCATGACCTGAGCTGAAAGCAGACGCTTAACCATCTGAGCCACCCAGGCGCCCCTTGGGCAAGTATCTTAATGGTTCTCTGACTCACTATGCCTACCACTTGTACTCTGGGTTTGGAGTTCAAAGTGGTAGGCGCTAGCACTGTAGAAACCATGGAGATATGTACATGGACAAAAAAGTCCTATAGCTTTTTTTAGTGGTCACTCCTGGCATCCTTAAAATAAATTTTCTGATAAAAACATTATTTACTTTCAATTAATATGATAAAACAAGGGTTCTCTAAGCCAGGTGCACCAAGGGAAGAGAAGAAAGTTAAGGAAAGGTTAATAGAGCATGGTTGTTTTCAATATATTGAAAAGCCCCTTATATTGGTTTTCTACTGCCCTGTAATGAATTACCAAAATCAGTGGCTTAAAGCAGCCACTGGTTAACTCACAGCTCTGTAGGTCAGATCTGGCAGGGCATGGCTGGATCCCCCGCTCAGGGTACCACAAAGCTGAAATCAAGACGTTGACTACATAGAGTTCTCTCATCTGAAGGCTCTGGGGAAAATCTCCCAAGGTCATTCTTAACCATTGGTAAAATTCAGTTCCTTTTAGTTATAAGACTGAGATTCTCGGGGCACCTGGGTGGCTCAGTCGTTAAGCGTCTGCCTTCGGCTCAGGTCATGGTCCCAGGGTCCTGGGATCGAGCCCCGCGTCGGGCTCACTGCTCTGCGGGAAGCCTGCTTCTCCCTCTCCCACTCCCCCTGCTTGTGTTCCCTCTCTTGCTGTCTCTCTCTCTGTCAAAAAATAAATAAAATCTTAAAAAAAAAAAAAGACTGAGATTCTCATTTCCATGCTGGCTGTCAGTGGGAACTGCTCTGATCTCCTAAATGTCACCTACGTTCCTTGCTACATGGTCCCTTTAATTTTCAAGCCAGTGATGGTATACTGCTCAATTCTCTCTTGTGCTTTGAGTTTTTGACTTCTTCCTTTGCCACTTGTCAAGAAAATGCTTTGTTTTTACAAGGCTCCCGTGATTTGAGAAGGCCCATTTGATAATCTCCTTATCTTAAGGTTGACTGACTTGGGATCTTAATTACATCTACAAAATCCCTTCACATCAATACCTAGATTAATGTTTGATTGAAAAATTGGAAAAAGTGTGTGTATACCAGGGTTTGGGGATTTTGGGGCCATCTTAATATTCTGTCTACCACATTCCAATTTAAGATTCATACTTGGTTTGGAAGCTTTTTATTCCATATTCCATCCTCATTTCTGAGAGCAGCATTGCAGTTTTTGAAAGACTTTCATGATACACTGAATAAAGAGCAAATCTGTTGAATAAAATAAACTAACCAAACAGCCAATCAATTTAATTCTTAAAATATAAGAAGTAATCGACCTTCATCCCTGACAAATGTTAAGGTAAGGAATTGTTTTCTCTACCAAAAATGTCTCCATATGTATAGGGATAGGAAGAGCATTCTGGGGACAGAGGAAACAATGCACAAGAAGGCATAGAGGCCGAAACCAAGTGGTGCTTTCCAGGAACTTGAAGTAAAGATATTAAGTTATAGAGTGACTTGAGCAGATTTATATTTTAAAAATATCAGCCTGAGGCCAGGGGATGGGCTGGTTTGGGGGGGAAGGTTTGGCAGCTGGAAGGTTTGTCAGGAGGTTTCCACATGGGAAATGATGAGGGCCATTGTAGCAGGCGAGGGCATAATATCAAGGAAGAGAAATAAACAGGATTTACTGACAGATCAAAAGTGTGAGAGAAAGAGGGTGAGATTAGAGCTCACGTTTCTTGTCAGGTTTCATTTGGTTGTCTCCAGAAGGGTTGTGAAGGGCAGTTGGAAGTCTTGGTTGCTATGTTTTGGGGTAGGCAAGTACAGGGAAAATAGGAAGGGAAAATGAACTAGAGCAACCACTTTGAGGGAAGAACACTTGCTTGCTTTTCTACAAGACGGGAGAGAGCTCTGAATTGGCCCAGGTATGCAACAATAGAAAGGCGGCTTGCTTTGGCATCAGGCTTGGTTTGGAGGGCTTCATTTACTTACTTTTTTTAAAAAAAAGATTTTATTTATTTATTTGAGAGAGAGAGAGAGCACGTGATGGGGGAGGGTCAGAGAGAGAAGCAGACTCCCTGCTGAGCAGGGAGCCTGACGCGAGGGACTCAATCCTGGGACTATAGGATCATGACCTGAGCCGAAGGCAGTCGCTTTTTTTTTTTTTTAAGATTTTATTTATTTATTTATTTGACACAGAGAGAGAGAGAGAGAGAGAGCACAAGCAGGGGGAGCAGCAGAGGGAGAGGGAGAAGCAGGCTCCCTGCTGAACAGAGAGCCCGATTCGGGGCTCGATCCCAGGACCCTGAGATCATGACCTGAGTGGAAGGCAGGAGCTTAACCTACTGAGCCACCCAGGCACCCCGGCCTTTATTTACTTTCAAACACCAACTTTTTTCTCTCTTTTCTGCCTTCGCTCATCTGCACACCTCGGCCACCTCCTATCTTCTGCCAAGATGAACAACACCTAATGAAAACTGGTTACTTACCTTTAGAACATTAATGATTCCCAAGTCCTTATCCAAGCCCTGATTTATTTGATCCCCATCACAGCATTGTGAGGTTGGCAGGGCAGGAAGGCCATGAGGGAGTTATTATTATTACCCTGATTTTACAAGCCAGAAACCTGAGGTACACCTATTAAAATGGAGAATAAGGGTTTGAGAGTCGAGTAATGCCCTGTCTGATTATAAAGCCAAGGCTCTTAGCCACCAAACTGTACCTACAATAACTTCAAAACATATAATACACCATCAGCAAGTTACAAAGTTTACTTGGTTGTTATCAGCTATTAAAAAACACCACATACTCACATTTAGGCATGCATACACATAAACAGACCCAGTCATGGGAAGACTGTAATTACTAGATTTATGAATATTGCCATTAAAGTTAGAGCTCCTGAATGCTGAGTTTAGCAGAGTTAACAGGTAGTATAAGAATTAAAAGGGGATTTAGTGTAGTGAGGTACAAATGGACTAGGAATTAAGAAGTTGAGTCAGTGATTTCTGGCACCTGTCTCCCTACCACAGACCAGCTCCAGGAGCCTGGGTTAGCAACCGCTCCCGCGGTAGCTGGTGACCACAGCTGTACAATGTGGCGTTTGCATCCGGTGATTGCCAAGACCCTTTCCAGTTAAAAAGGCAGTAAGTCTATTCATTCATTCATTCATTCATTTATATTTTTTGAAGCACTTGTGTATCTATTTCCTTTTCTCTAGTACTTATTTATTAAACTTTTGGTCTTCAATTACTCGCTTTATTTTTGAAATCTAATTTTATATCTAATAGTTCAGTAATAGGTTTTTTTTTTTAAAGATTTTATTTATTTGACAGAGAGAGACACAGCTAGAGGGAATACAAGCAGAGGGAGTGGGAGAGGGAGAAGCGGGCTTTCCGTTGAGCAGGGAGCCCAATGCGGGGCTCGATCCCAGGACCCGGGGATCATGACCCGAGCTGAAGGCAGACACTTAATGACTGAGCCACCCAGGCGTCTCTCTAATAGTTCAGTAATAGTAAAGTAATGGTAATAATTACGATGATAACAGGTAACATTTATGAAACACTAAATTCTAGGAATATTTCTGAATTCTACATATTAATTTATTTCATCCTCATAAATGTCTAAATAAATAGGAACTATTACTACCCCCATTTTAGAGATGTTGAAGCCTGGTAGGGCTGGTAAGTAGCCTGTTCAAGATCCTGCAGCCAGTATGTGGTAGAACACTAACTGAGGTAATCTAACTCGTGAATTTATTCTTTAAACTATTACATACTATCTTTCAATATTTTTTAGGTGCTGTAAATGGAAGATTTACATGCTATTTAGTGGAGTTTATTTAATGACACATTAAAACTATGTAGAATCTCAAAATAATAAAGCTGCTTTCCACATTTCAATGGTATTTGATTTAATAAATTTCTAACTTTCCCAACATACACATGCGCGCGCGCACACAGACACACCATACCCTGGAGCCTATTCCTTATTTTATTTATAGTTCAGGAGACAGATAATCTCCGGGATATTCCTTTATGAGAAAAATATAAATGTCATATTTAGGGGGAAAAAAGCATGTGTTTTTATGTTAAGGACATTACACCTCCTCACTTTTCTCTGCCTCCTGGGAATGTAATTAAAACAATGAAATAGAGAGAGCTACCAGAGTTTGTCACACAATGATGAGAGCAGAATAGAACAGCATAAACTTAATCACTTCTTTCCACAATGTTGCCTTATGTGCACTTCCATCCAGAAACTAATGATGCCAGCCTTATCAATAAAGGGCAATAAGCTCACTGCAGGATCTGTGGGATTGGCTGATGATATAGCGGTGTTTCGAGACTCAGCTGTAAAGATCTAGGAAAGACACAGCAGCCCAGGAAGTTCCCTTCACTGTGGCAGTCAAGTTACCATGGTTTCTGGGTCTGAGGGTAGGGCACTGTAGCCTTAGAGACTTCTGAGTCCAAACACTTACTACTAAAGCCAAATACGAAATTGGAGCAATAATCTAATTTTCACAATATGAAACAAAGGTGGCCCCCCCGGCCCCCAGGATTATCTGCCCGGATAATAATTCTTAATCATTTCTGAATTGTCTTTTAATCATTTAATCATTGTCTGAATAACATGCTGCCTGCCCCTCAAGGAACATGAGTTAGCAAGAGGTAGACGGTGCTGTGCTTTTATGTGAAAAGGAACCCTTGCAGAAATTCTGGAGAATTTTGTCTTTCTAATGACATTTATAGGATTGTACACATTATTTACTGTATATTAATTTTACATTGTTATATATTTCCTAGTATATGTGTGTATACTAGATATTTAGACAGCTGAAACATAGGGACAAAAATGAAACATAGATAGTCTCCAACTCATAAATATATTACTTTCCCAAAGCTTAGGTGTAAATTAGTTGTTTAGGAACCAGTAGAGCATTTTTCTATAGAAAATAACTGGCTGGCTGATTTCCTTTTTCATTTTTACTCTATGAGAACATATTTAGTACTACATGCAGTTAAATAAAGTATGTTGCTATTTTTTTCTGGTTTCTGGAGTTGTCAGTCTTTTGTTGTTGTTCTAAGAAGAGGGAGTAGAGGAAACTAGAAACATTGGGGCTGGGTCTATGGGAAATTCCAAGTTTCTTTGTACTTCCTTCTGTCTCTTCCTCATTCAGCTGGGCCCCTGGGCTTCTCTGCTCAGGATACTGAGCTGTCCTGGACTTCCCTCTAGGGTGCCACACTCACATGAGCCCTAAGCTCTCCCAAGTACTATTCCCTAAGTGACCTACGCATTATTCTCTCAATTCTCTCTACTTTCAATCAAAAGCAAGCTGATGTATATAATTAACAGCAAGCACAAATCCAGATTTCTCACACATAAGGAGAACACAGATTTTTTTTTAAGTAGATTTTCCCCATGTTGACTTTATATTACTATCACAATATTATTTTTACAATCTATAAACATATTACCCGGTATAAATTTTTTATACTTATTGGTTTTAATACAACTATAAATTATAACCATGAAACATCTATAAATCAAATATAAACAAAGCCAGAAAATTCAAATAACATTAATATTATATAATGTATGATCTTTGGCTGAAATCAAATAATTGATGTTGGGTTTATTAACAGAAAAATGTTATTGATGTATTTTTTAAATTTCACTTATTAGCTAGATCCTTCAGATTTTTGAAGATGAGACCATTAATTGTGTCATTTATATTTTTGTGTTTTCCTTTTCAAAAGGAACTAGTGTTTTTTTTTGTTTGTTTGTTTGTTTTTACCTTCAATCATTATTCTGAAGAGCCAATTCACTTAATAGTGTATCTCAAAATAAAACCCTGAAAAATATTTTTATGTTTTAGGGGTAATCAGCTATTATTAGTTGACATATTAATGGGCTATCAGAAGTTAATACTTATAACAACAGAGTTTGTACAGTATATCTACTCTTATTGGGAAGGAGGAAGGGCTGCTGTGAAGAAAGTTCTTTTGAATTTGACCATTCTGTCCCACTATGAGTCATGCAATGACTCAGTTCTCTCATCAACTTTATTCTACTTCAGCAGTAGGGAAAGTGTGTTCAAATCTTTGATAGGGAGTCCCATTTTGCTCAGGAACTGTCAAGTACTTGTAAGTATCTATGAGACCATTCACGATTTGTTCACCTTCTTCCATGTGTTACCCTTCTGACCCTAAGTCCCAATTTTCTTTGAAGACCTCTATGTTTCCTTTTCTCACTGTAGAATTTTATTGTCAGTCTTCTGCTATATTACGAGCTGCACAAAATCATGGATCATTGTTTTGTTCACTGATGTATTACAATAAAGTAGTACATGGAACATGTAGATACTCACTTTGTCAAATTAGTAAAGGTAATGGACAAAGTTTATTAATACATCTAGTGTTACCCTGATGCTAAAGGTAATATTTATTAACTCAGCTGTTTACTTTCCCCCAGATCTAAGAATTTTTTCTTTTTCCCATTGTTATCTTTGAGATCTTGTGATTCAGGATTAAGCATATGGGCAGAAAGAGGACAAGAGAAGCAAAGGAAGATGGAAGAACAGACAAAAACCACTTGGTACCCGAATGTGGCAGGGCTTCATGATAGCAGCAGGTAGGGAGTAGGCACAAAGGTTTTGGAGACAAACTCAGGGTTAAAGAACAGGAGACAGGCAAAGATCGTTTTAAGAAGTGTTGCCATGAATTAAGATACAGATTCTCTTTAAATTACTTTCAATGACTTGAGCTGGTAAGGGGGTCTCTTTGAATTGTAAACTCCATCAAGATCCTTGCGGTGCCCCACCTCATATTCAGAGCATATATATATATTTGTCCTTTTCTTAGACTAAATGGATTATGGATACAAATTTGTAAAACTTTGTTGTATTTGGTTATAAGTTATTGAAAGTCAGGACTAAGTATAAAGGTGGGTATTTGAGTGACTATTCTAATTTTAAAAAATTATCAAGGAAATAAGGAAAAATTAGAAAAAACTTTTAAAAATAGAGAACTAAAAAAAATTATAGAACTCTAAGAATATAATAATTCCTGAAAATGATAGATACCCTTTAATTTTACCATGGAGAGTTTTTCAGAGAATGCAGGGTACTGTCTGGGGTGCGTCACCAGTTCAGAGAAAGCTCTCCGCATGCCTTAAGGGTGATCAGGGAGACCACCCCATTCTCCACACCTAACACCAACTTTGCTCTGTTCTTAAAATAAGCATTTTCAACAGAGTTTAGTTTCTAGAAACTTTGAACTCTTTAATGTCTCCTGCAAAGAGCTAATTCTATGCTTCATACCAGGCCCAGATGGAACATGTTATATCTGAAAAAGTGAATAATTCACTCAATAAAGCACTTCCCTGAGTATTGTACATGGTTTAGAAAGTTCCTAATCTTAACTTTCTTAAGTTACATTCAGGCATATTTCCTAGAATAGCATTCCAAGTAAAATGAATGATGGTAGAAATAGGCCTATTATGATGAAGTGATAAAACCTCAAGAATTAGCCTTAATATAGGTTAATGACGTGTCTTTCTGGGTGGCAAGCATTAATGGTGGCATCCCTGGCAGAAATCTCACCATTACAGAAATTGTCACTAACCTCACTGTCTCTTCTGCCCATCTGTTCTTTTGGCTTCTTTTTTTTTTTTTTTTAAGATTTTATTTATTTATCTGAGAGAGAAATTGGGAGACAGAGAGCACGAGAGGGGGAGGGTCAGAGGGAGAAGCAGACTCCCCGCTGAGCAGAGAGCCCGATGTGGGACTCGATCCCGGGACTCCAGAATCATGACCTGAGCCGAAGGCACTTGCTTAACCAACTGAGCCACCCAGGCGCCTCTTTTGGCTTCTTCAACCTCCAATTCCTTAGTTGTATTTGCCTTTTTTCTGCTAATTTTTCAATTTGCTATACTTCATATTTTCTTAGGGGCAAACTTGTTAACACCCAAGTATCACATGTATATTATTCAGGTCCTTGGTAATACAAGATAATTGGTAATTTAAAAACCTTAGCACACTTTAGACATACATATATCATGATCCTTTTCACTAATGCAACTCTACTTTTTCATAGACATCCTCATAGAAAATCTCGCACTGAGTAAAAACAACAGTTCTTTTTGCCTGCTTCTTATCATTTTACTTTTATATTGAACATATACTTTTATTTCATACTTATATTTACTTTTACACAAAATAAGAGCTATTACCAACCTAAAAGAGATATTATAAAAATGAAATAAGTTTCAAATACAGGCAAAAACACATTTTAATACACATACCATATGACTTGGAATACTATAACTTAGAGATGAAAAAATCCTGAGAGATTATTTGACCCAACCATTTACTTAATGATAGAATTTCCTCTACTTACAATACTTTTCTTGATGGATGACCACCTCACCTCTATATGAATACCTCTAGTGAATAATTTTCTTGTAAATCACCTCATTTCCCCTCAAAAGAGCACTGTTTGAAAGTCTTTTCTAACATAAGCCTAGATCTATTTCATCATAATTCCTAATGATTAATTCCTGCAAATTCTCCTAGAGCTATGTCGAATAATTTGAATTTCTCAGTAATGTGATCACACTTCAAATATTTGAAGACAGCTCACATTTCTAGATAAAGCAAAGGAAATATCAGGAAATGAAATAAGGAGGTACCTTATATTAGTGGGTGGAAGGAAACAAAGGCACAAATTGACAGAACCAAAGAAAGGAAAGGAATGAGACTCAGAGCAAGACCAAAGGCATGAGATAAGCTGACGCACTGGAACCAAAGAATATGTGGGAGTCCATAAGTTCACAGAATGACACTTGACCTTTAGGAGATGAAGCTGAATGAAGCTCTGCAGAGATAATTGGGATGTCTAGGGAAAGCAGAATCAATTAGGTGGTTAGTGACTAGAACAGAGTGACCATAGAAAGGGCGAGTTGATGCTTTGATAACGCAGGGTAGATCTGTCCAAAAAAAAAGAGATGTTCTGTAATGGCAATCGCTCCCCACAGGTCAAGGCAACTATATGATCACCTAGTGAGACCATCAGGAAGTGTTTCTTCCTCTTCTTAAAACAGGCATATGGGATGAGAAAGTGTCCTTATATAAATAAATATAATGCATTTGTATTAGGACTATAATGTCCTGTATTGATATTCATGGTTATCAAATACACACACACACACACACACACACACACACACACTGACTGCCAGCAGATTGAATAGTTTTCTTCTTTATCAAGAACATGTGGGCAAGTATATTTTGGTGATGTACACTCTTTGAGTCATAACTGAGCTAGCCAGGCAATGATGCAGATCACACCACTGTACGTCTATACATATGACTGTTTTCTCCTTAAGGTCTCTTCTCAAGAACACCTTCTGTTTCCTTGAATTTGGCAGCCAGAAGTTTACTACCACTTGGGTCTTCTTAATTCCCAGAAGCAGGCTGAAGGTTAGAGGATGCTGAAGACTTCTAATATAAAAAAGATCAAAAGTCCCTCAAGGACCTGGGATTACTTAATTTAGGTTATACTTAGTAATAGGTGGTCTAGGTGTTTATGATAAACACTGGCCCCTGAGAAATATCCACATCCTAATTCCTGGAACTTGTAAATGTTACTTTAGATGGCAAAAAGGACTTCGCTAATATGATTAAGAATTTTGAGATTGGGAGATTATTCTGGATCATCCTGGTGGGCCCTAAATGTAATTCTTCCTTATAAAAAGAATACAGAAGATCAGAGCCAGTACTAGGAAATGTAAGGAAGGAAGCAAGAGATCCAAGTGGTGTGGCCAAGAGAAAAGGAACACAGGCAGCCTCTAGAAGTTGGAAGAGTCAAGAAACAGATTCTCCCCTGGAACTTCCAGAAGAAACAAGCCCTTGCAACACCTTGATTTTAGCCTTGGAAGACTTATTTTGGATTTCTGACCTCCAGAGCATGAGAAAATAAATTTAAATGGTTTTAAGTCCCTAAGTTAATGGTAACTTGTTACAGCAGCACTAGGAATAAATACCAACACAGTATTTTGTATGTTTTCTATTGACTTAACTTCTTCCTATCATTCTAATAGAAGAGCATTTGTTTCTACATCAGATGTTCCCAGGGTGCTGTGAGAAGAAGTAGTTTGGAGGACTATGCATTCAATCATACAATAGTACATGAAACTAAATTCTATCAGTCAAGGTCCATTAGTTATAAGCATCACAAAGCAACTCTGACAGATTTAAGCAGAAAATGAATTTACTGAGAGGATATTGGGAACATTGTTGACTGTAGGATTTGAAAAATAAAAAGGACAGGGAATCCAGGCATCAGCTAAGACCTAAAATTTTAGTATTTCTGATGTGGAAAGTTTTCGTTAGGCTTTTATTTTATTCATTTTCTTTCTGAACCCCATTTTACACACTTGGTTTTGAGATAGTGTTTATGTAAAATTTTAGCTTGGGTAATGAGACAATTACAATGATACAGTGAAATTAAATTATACTTGCATGTTTTGGTTGAGGGGGAAGGGTGCTTCAAAGTCGCTTAGTGAATTCCATGACTCATGTCTAATGAATTAAGTTACCATTGAAGACTACAGTACCTACGAATATTTATACTAGGGTAAGGTATAGCTCATTCTTTGCCCTTCCTCCTTTCTCCCATATTCTTTGTTGAAAAAAAAAAGCCAGGCTATGCTGGTTTTATTTCTTCAACTAGCTCTAACCTCACAGCCCATCTCTGAAAATTCCTCAGACTTGGGGACTCAAGCCTCTGTGTGTGTGTGTGTGTGTGTATTAGGGGGAGGGCTTGAGATTTCTTTTTTATTTTTTAAAACTTTGTAATTGGAAAATATAGCATACATGAACAATAGCATTGTTAAATGGCTCTACCCTTATGACCTAATCATCTCCCAAAGTCCCCACCTTCAAATACCATCACATTGAAGGTTAGGATTTTAACATATAAATTTCATGGGAGAGGGACACAAACATTTAATCTATAGCATACACACCCAGTCCGTCAACAAAATATACTAAGCATCTACACATTTCTCATAATTTCTGCTTCTACAACCCTGTAACAAACCATCATCATCTTGCCTCTGGATTGATGGAATTACCTCCTAATTGGCTTCATTCTTTCCCATCCTTTCATACAACACAGTATAGCCAGAGGATCTCATTAGAAAGAATTTCCAAACCACTCCTTGGTTGAAAACACTTCAACAGTAACACTTCAACAGTTCCCATCTCATGCGGGGCAAATGCCAAAGTCCTCACAATGGTCTATGAGGCCCTATTCAACATGCTACCCTGTTATATCTTTGACTTCATTTCTTGCTATCTTTTCTTGGTATTGTACCTGCCATGTTGGCCTCTCTGCTGTTCCATCAACAGGCCCAAAGTGCTCCCACCATAGGGATTTGTTATTAGAATGTCTGCCCTTAAGGTAGCCTCATGATCCATCTCCTCAACTCTTTTGGGTCTTGGCACATTCCATCTTTCCAGTGAGATTCTTTCTTGACTCCCTATTTAAAATTGTACCTCCGATTCTTAGTAGTCTCAGATTGTTTTTCCCAAACCTTCCTATAATCTTAATAAAACGTATAAACTCTTCTATCCAAGTAACCACTTTTTAAAAATAAAACTATCATTTATATAGTCAGTAAACATTTACTGAATGCATACCATACCTAACATTGTGTACTATTTTAGGCTCTGGATAAACTGAATGCATAAAATTTACTTCTTACCTTCCATCTTCTGGCAACACAATTTTTGGCTCAAACATTAGCAATATTATCACTATCATTTCATGGATGAGAAATTTAGACTTGGAGATTTTAAGTAATATTTACCCAAGTTCCCATGTTTATAAATATAGATGTAGATTCATATTCAGGCCTGAATCCTCAGAATCTACATCGAATTTTTATGGAAATCTTCAATGGTGTTAGATTTCCAGCTTTTCTGCCTGGTGGAGAATTAGGTTCAATGGAGGCTTCCAAAACTTGTTTGACTCCAAAAGTGACAAGAAAGATATTTTATTAGATTGGTATGTCTAATAATCATAATGTAAATGTAAAGTTATCCTTTTTTTTTTTTGGTCTCAGATCTTGTATACAGGCAATTGCAAAAGAAGTTTCAAATATATTTCAACTACTGACAGCCTCCCTGGAATGAGTATATATATTATAGTTTTCCAAGGTGAAGTTTTCTTGGAAAGATAACTTTCAATTATATGTGCAAGTTCTTTGGTTTCAAAAAGGTATCTTATTACTATTATTTTTTTTTAGAGAGAGAGAGAGTGAGGAGGGGAGGGGCAAAGGGAGGGGGGAGAGAGAATCTTAAGCAGGCTCCATACCCAGCATGGAGCCCAAAGCGGGGCTCAATCTCATGAGATCATGAGCCAAAATCAAGAGTCTGAAGCTTAATCGACTGAACCACCCAGGCGCCCCAGAAAGGTATCTTATTTTCTTACCATTAGTCCAGGAAAGATTTTAAGAAGAAATAACTCAACCCTATTATTCATCATTACCAACTTAGGCCAATTAGTTTATCATATTAATTTCTGTTACTTAAGCAACCCAAGGAGAATGAAAGGACAGACAGCTTTCAAATACTAACCAAAAGGCATTCTGAAATAACATAGGTTCTACCATAATTTTGACATAAATGTGTGTTTGTGTAATTGGGTAATAAAAAGATTAGGATCTATAGCATCTCAAAATTTTTTTTTCCAGTATTTTGACTTGGGCTTTGGGTCAACCTTCTTTAGACTGATAGAAAGAAAATGTGCTCTTTCTTTTTGTAGCACATAGCGTTTACTTATATTCATTGTTTGCTCACCATGTCATTCTTAAGGTGGTTTTCTGTCCTTTCGTGTCTTTCTGGATCATCATTTCCAATACAACAAATAAGTGTCCCTTCAGTCTTGTTCAGAAACACAGACAAATACCATCTGTTCCTTGAACTGTTCCAGGTACAGTGACCACCTACTGCTCTCCATCTGTCAGTCGTACATTTATCCATGGCATCTGTGCTCTCCGTTCTACACTTGAAGACACTGACAATAGTTTTCGGCATCTCATTTTACGTTTGGTAAAATGCAGAATTTTCATTTACAAATAAAATATGAAACTATAGGACAGTGAATATAGTTTCCTCAGTTTCTGGGAAGGACAGTTCAAAAGAGGATTTCCAAAAATGGTTGCAGCATGATTGGCATATGTGTTTAGCCTTTCAGAGTGAATTGTTTGGATGATGGCACTCATTGGATGTTTACTGTCCAGCAAGTTAAGCTTTAAAACAGCAAAGCTATTTTATTATCACAACTCATAGAAGTAAATACTATAATAGTAACTATGTTAGGTAAACTTAAAGTAGGCATTTAAATAACAAAAATTTCATATTTTCCCCTCCCAGTTTTAAGTAGCTCTTATTGTAACATTAAAAATGTTATTTAAGCAATATTCATATTTAAAATTTTGCCTCAAAATTTAAGTTAAATGAAACTTAGGGGGAGTACCCTACAAATCACAGGGCATTTGACTACAGTTTTTAAGCTTTTAACAATATATTAAAATAATTCTATTTGTCTTTACAGTTGAAGTTAGAGACCTTTTAAAAATTATAAAATGTATCTTTACAGAAGGAGCTCATGAAATAAAGGGTCCCACAAAAATGGCAGAATACGAAGTCCCAGGCTTCATTGTCCACAGAAACACAATTTAAAAATATGTATGAACCAAATAACTTTATGAGAAGCCCAGAATCCAGTTTAAAAAGTTGCCATAGTTCAGATGAGTACAAAACTGAGAACAACTACATTAAAATGAGTAAGAGCGACCTCACTTTTCCTGCATCAACCTCTCCCCAAGATGGCACATCTCGGTACTTGGGATAGAGAGTATGCAGCATGCCTCCAAAAGCCAAGTCTCCACCTCATTTCACCTGGAGGACTGATGGAATTAACGTAGTTCAGATGCCTGCATTCAGTTCAGAACAAAGAAAAAAGAGCAGGTAGTTTAGAGTGGCTGGCATAGATCTGTGAGATTAAGAGAAGACATAGAACCTGGGGCGTCTTTCCCAGGAGGGAGGGTCTGGAGCACACCTCCACTAATTCTAACTTTTCAGTGCTTTGCCTGAGGGGCTGGTTTCTGTTACCCCTCACCCAGAGCTGGACAGAAACTGCACAGTTTGGTAGGGGCAGCAGGAACAAAGGAAAAGGATCAGGTGACTTGCTGCACCCAGCAGAGCTCTGTGAGATTGGGAGAAGGCACAGAATTTGAGGCTTCTCTCCACAGGGAAGGAAGGAGAGGAGTGGAGTGAGTATGCCTCTCATATCCCATCCCAGCAGAGCGGTCATACACTAGAGGGAGCAAGAGATTATGGGCTCCTGGGGGGAAAAGAAAAGAAAAGAAAAGAAAAGAAAAGAAAAGAAAAGAAAAGAAAAGAAAAGAAAAGACAAGACAAGACAAGACAAGAAAAGAAAAGAAAAGAAAAAGGAACCCAGTAAATCCCCTTTAATTAGGAATCTACATACACAAAAGAGCAGAGAAGACAGTATCTATAGAAAAGATAGGAGGATCCCAGAGTGTCTGGGTCGGCTGATTGGTGAAAGTAATTTTCTGTAGAAACTAGTTCATAAAAACCAGGAGAGGTGACTGTTCTTCAAAACGCAGGCACCAATGCCAAGCTACAGAGAATAGGAAAAAAATGAGAAAAACATAACACAATCACAAGAACAGAATACATCTCCAGTAAATGACCCTGGAGATTTGGAGATCTATTCATTGCCTGACAAAGAGTTAAAAATAATTGTCTTAAAGAAACTCAGTGAGTTATAAAACAAGTAGGCAACTAAATGAAATCAGGAAAATGATACATGAACAAAAGCAGAACATCAACAAATATTGAAACTATAAAAAAAGGAACCATACAGAAATTCTGGAGTTGAAAAATGTAATAACTGAACTGAAAAGTAAACTAGAGGGCTTCAATATTAAACTAGATCATTAGAAGAAAGAATTAGTAAACTCAAAAGTCATTTGAAATTATCCAGCCAGAGAAGCAAAAAAAAAAAAAAAAAAAGAATGAAAAATGGTGAAGGAAGCATACAGGACTTTGAGACACCATCCAAAGAACCAATATATGCATTATAGAAGTCTCAGAAAGAAAAGAGAGACAGAAAAGGGGGCCGAAAGCTTATTTGAAGAAATAATGGCAGAAAACTTCCAAAATCTTGGAAGGGAAATGGGCAGCCAGATTTGTGAAGCCCAAAAAGAACCCTGAACAGGATAATTTTAAATAAATATACCCACATACACATTATAATCAAACTGTTTCAAGTCAAAGACAAAGAGTTTTGAAAGCAGCAAAAGAAAAGTGATTTATTACATAAAAGAGAACCCCCATAAGACTCAATGGATTTTCAGAAGAAACCTTGCAGGCTAGAAGACAGTGGGATGCGATATTCAAAGTGTGATAAGAAAAAAAAAAATACTGGCAAACAAGAATACTATATCTGGAAAAACTGTCTTTCAAACATACAAGAGAGATACGTTTTACCCAGACAAACAAAAGCTGAAAGAATTCTTTACTACCAGACCTGCCATTCAAGAAATACTAAAGAGAGCTCTTTAAGTTGAAACAGTGGATGATTAACAGCAACACAAATGCACATGAAAGTCTACAACTCACTGATAAAGATAGATAGAGAGAAATACAGAATACTAGAGTGCTGGAAAACTCTAAAGGTGGTATATAAATTATTTTTGATCTAGTATAAAAGTTAGAAGACAGAAGTATTAAGAATAACACTACACAAACTTGTTAATAATTATGCAATATAAAAAGATGTAAATGGCGAGGTGCAGAGGGAGAGGGAGAAGCAGACTCCGCACTGAGCAGGGACCCCGCCCGATGCGGGGCTCAACCCAGGACCCCAGGACCATGACCTGAGCTGAAATCAGACGCTTAACTGACTAAGCCACCCGGGCGCCCCTGTAAGAGACTCACTTTAGATTTAAGGACACATATAGCCTGAAAAAGAAGGGAATATGTACATGTATGTATACATATACATATGTATATCAGACAAAATGACTCCAAACTGTCAAAGGGGATAAAGAAGGTCATTATATAATGATAAATAATCAATGCCCTGGAAGATATAGCATTATAAATACATATGCATCTGACATCAGAGCACCCAAAAAATGAAGCAAACATTGACAGAGCTGAAGGGAGAAATAGACAGCAATACAATAATAGTAGAAGGTTTCAATACCCAACTTTCAATAATAGGCAGAACATCCAGACGGATCAATCAGGACCCAGAGGACTTGAATGCTATAGACCAAAGGAGTGAGTATTTTACGGTTTCAATTTTATGGCTCTCTGTCCTAGATATGCCCTTAGTTTTGTTTCCTGTTCTCTAATCTTCATGAAGAAGAGGAAACCAGTGTATAAATCAGCCCAGTTCAAATATCAATTGGCATACATCAATTATGACAATGCATAGATACACTTGAGAAGATGTTACTTACAAGAAGGGTGAAATAGTACTTATTCCAACATGTTGCTGGAAATGAAAGTTCCTAAAGCAAGGTTCTAAAAGGAATGAACTACTCTGTGTAGATTTTGCTGTCATTTTTTAAAGCTTGAAATGATCTCATTTGTTTCTCCTTCATTTACTGTCATGTTCTACACTGCTCTCCATCTTTTACTGCAAAAGTTGATTCACACTCATGGTGGAAGTAAAGGGTGTTATTAGGCATGTCAAATCTGAGTATGCACAGTTCATCGGGGATTTTTGTTCCAAAGTCATTTACTTTATCAGAGTCAGATCAGAGAATTTACACCAAACGCTTCAATGTTAGGGCATAGATTATTCGATAGGAAACTCTACTGAGCACACAACAGCAGGTGTCACAACATAAAAGACATCGGGAGTAAATAGACAGTCAAGTGGCACTGAGAAATGTCTTAAGTCTGCCTATGTTATGGAATTAAAAGGAAATTCTTTCTGTAATATTTCTTTTAGGCCTATGATTAAATTAGAACCCCAGGGAATTTTAATTTGGTTTCAGTATCCTTCAAAAATTACTGTTATTTTTTAATTAAAAGTATATTTTTCCTTCAGGCCTTATCTTTAAACACTAAGTGAATCCTTGTTACTTCTCCCAGAAATATTAAACTCAAATGAAAACATCTTTTTATTATGAAATCTACAAAAAAAAAACCTTTTTATGGATAAGTAATGGACACTGGCATACTTATAAATAAATGTCTTTTTCTTTAAATTTCCTGTTTTCTGGGGGTGCCTGGGTGGCTCAGTCGTTAACTGTCTGCCTTTGGCTCAGGTTATGGTTCCAGGGTCCTGGGATCGAGCCCCGCATCGGGCTCCCTCCTCGGGGGGAAGCCTGCTTCTCCCTCTCCCTCTCCCCCTGCTTGTGTTCCCTCTCTCACTGTGTCTCTGTCAAATAAATAAAAATCATTAAAAATAAATAAATAAATAAATAAATAAATAAATAAATAAATAAATAAATTTGCTGTTTTCTGTAATAAATTTAAAGTCCAGATCAAGCTCTTAGTTGGCTGTGAAAGAGTAGGTCAACATTCCAGTAGATGAATTTGTTTCAGATTTGTATTCTTAAGCCCCCTTGGAAAAAGTTTTCAAGGCATAAAATACCAGTGAGGGCATTGTCTGGAGGATAAGGATTCATCCAGATATTGTATTTACTGTGTAAGAAATGAAGTTGTTGCACCGTCTTCCTCAATTTATGATCTTTAATCTCAGCATTAAAGAAGACAGGTTTAAGTGGTTAAAAAAGTGGATTGAGGTTAGTAAATGTCATCACAAAGAAAACACAGAAAATTGTAAATATAGTCTCAAACACTATGTATAAAAAATCCGTATCTGACTATTAATAATGCCTCCCCAAATGCCTTGTTAAAAGGCAACATAATGAGTTTTCAGTCTTTTAACTGTTTCCTCTATGATTGTTTTTATATGTCTAAGGAATATCCTCATATTGATATGTTGTATGTTATCAATCTTATGTCTGATATTCTCATTTCTTGTTATGTTGGCTTATTTACACCATTTCATCCCCCTCCTTCATTTATTCATTCAAGAAATATTCACTGAGGCATACTATGAACGAGGTCGTGGGGATACAACAACTAATGAGACACATAGGGTCCCTACTCTCAAAGAGCGTATGGTCCAGTGAGGAGAGAGATCAGCATGTAAGTGAATTAATGAGAAAATTCAGTTATTAGTGAGTGAAATGAAGACAACACAGCATAGTAATGTTCAGGGAAAAAAGTGGTTGAAAACATAGTAGAGCTTTACATAGACGTGTCAGGGAAGGCTTTCTTGGGAAAAGGTGTTGGGTCAGGACCTGAGTGGAGAGGGATTCCCCTTACAGAAGTCTGGGCAGCACATTACAGACTGTAGGGACAGCAAAGGCAAAGACCCTGTGGTGGGAATTTTCTGTCAAGATTATAATAACCTATTCCATAAATTTTAGTATATTTCTATACTTAAATGATTGCTTTTGTACCATTTGGAGGTAGCATATCTTCATTTCTCAGTATCTAGGGTAAGGATTTCAGTGTTTTCAAATTTCTTTTCCATCTTTTTCATTTTAGGGTCTGTCATCTAAAATTTTAAATTGTTAATGTTAATAATATCCTTAGTATGCTCTGTAATCAAAATTAAGTCTTTAAGTTCTTCCATGAGTTAAGTCTAAAATTCAAAAGAAAAGCTATGCTTACATTACTGTGAATAGTAAGATCTTGTTCTTTACAGAACCAGGCATTTTCCATGAGCTTTTTTTTCTTGGGTGTACAGTGTTTTGCTTTCTAGCTAGTTTTTCTTTCCTTTTTTCCCTCGTACTATTTGGTTTCTCATATTTTTATTTTATTTTATTTATTTTATTTCCTTTTTAAAAAAAATATTTTATTTATTTATTTATTTGAGAGAGAGAGACAGCATGAGTGGGATGGGCAGAAGGAGAGGGAGAGAGAATCTCCAGCAGGCTCCATGCTGAGTGTGGAGCCTGACCTGGGGTTTGATCCCAGGACCCTGAGATCATGACCTGAGCTGAAACCAAGAGTCGGATGTTTAACTGACTGCTCCACTCAGGCACCCCTATTTTTTATTTCATTGCCAAGTGTTTTTTTCTTCTATTTTAGTTTTTTAAATTTATTTAAATTCTCGTTAGTTAACACACAGTGTAATAGTTTCAGGTGTACAATAGAGTGATTCAACACGTACATGCATCATCCAATGCTCATCACAACAAGTGTGCTCCTTAATCCCCATCACCTATTTAACACCCTCCCCTGGTAACCATCAGTTTGTTCTCTGTAGCTAAGAGTCTGTTTCTGGTATTTTTATTTTTTGATCTCCCTACCAATCAAGAATTCTATTAACTTCCCCTTTTCCCTAGAGGCTCTCTTCTGAATGCTTGTTGTCCTTGTTTGCTACCTAGACGTATTGCATAACTATTATTTTGAGATTTTCTTTATTTTCCACCCTTTATTCCACAATCTTATACCTTTATCTTGTATCAGTAGAATAATTTGAACAAGTAACAGGAAACCACACCAAGGTGACTTAAGTGATTATAGAAATAAGCACTTCACGCAAAAGAAGGCCTGAGATTTGGTAATTCCAGGGTTGTCTACTTCAGCAATGAAATGAAAACAAGATTACAATTTACTTTCCATCTTCCTGCTCTGCCATCCTCAGCACATCTTTGTCCAACTCTCTTTTTGCTGTCAGTGTGGCAACATATAGGCCATGGACATATCCAGAGTTTCTTTTTATATTTCTCTATTTCAGGATTAACAAAACCTTCCCTAGAAGCCATTGTGCAGACTTCTGCTCTCATCTCACTCTTAAGCCAATTATTGGCAAGGAAATTGGAATTGGTATGATGGTTTAAATAATCAAAATTTACCCATAAAGTAGGAGCTAAGATCACCATTCCAAGATCATCTGGAAGAGAGATAGATGGCCTTCTGATCACCCCCCCCCCCCGCCAAAAGCAGGAATAATAGAAAAATTGGCTTTTGAAATGTGTCTGCTGCACTTTTTCGTGGCTGAGATCTTTGTTGATTGGACATTGCCTTAAATTATGTCCTAAAGAAAAGTGTGTGGATGTAAATTTTTTTGATTTCTGCGTCTGTGAAAATGTCTCAATTTTGTTGTCAAAAGGATTGATAATTGTCTAATTTCAGACTCCTAGAATGAAAAAGTGTTGCCTTAGATCTTTTTTTTGTTTGTTTTTTTTTAAGGGATTGCTCTATGTCTACCATGCTCTAGTGATGAGAATTTTCATACACAATTTCGCAAGTGATCAACTTAATCCTCAGGAATCTTTTATTCTTGGTGTGCTACAGTTTCATAATCAGATGTCGTGTTTTGTTTTTTCTTTCAGTGCTGTCCACCTTTGTTATCCTACTTCCACTCTGGGATATTTGTTTTTTATTGCTTAAGTAATAACTTCCTCCCCCTTTTTTCTTTATTGTTTCTTTCTAGAATTTCTAGTGATTACACGTTTGTGTTATGAATTGGTCTTTTTCATTTTTTTATCTTTCCTCTCACATTTTCACCTCTTTTTAATTGTTCTGGTTTCTGGGAGATAATCTCCATGTTATCATCTAATTCCTAGTTGAATTATTATTTCAGTCACCATATTTGTAAGTTTCATGAACTTTTTTTTAATTTATTCTCATTTTTTCTTTTCTCATTGTACACAACATTTTGTTTTAGTTATAGACACAGTATCTCCTCTAGCCTAAACTGCATTTATATTAAAGTCAACCTCTCTCATTATTTACTACTAATAGACAGGTAGTCTGAAAAGAAAGTTCAGTGGCTCTATTTCTATACAGAGATATTGCCTTAATAAAGCTAGTACTCCCTAGCTGACAAGACTAATTCAGGCAGAGTGGAGAATGTTGTATATAGGGTATACGATGGACAAACAGGATGTGATTTTAAGGTGTGGTCTTGGGGACATCATCAAGATTTGCCATTGTCAACATTGCTAGGATGCTGGATTTGTGTTGAGAGTTCTTCTGGTTCTCTTTCCCGTTCTGTATTGGCACTTCCCCAATTTTCTCCTCAAATTGGTTACTGCTGTCAAATTGCTTACTCTGAGACCCAACTTAGGCCTTTCTTTCCCCAAAGTTCACCTAATTTACTTACTCTGTTCTTCTTTTATTAAATCTGCCAATCTGTAGCAAGAAACATGTAAAAATTAACTGATTAATTCATGCATAGATGTGAATGATTGATGGTCCAAAGAGAGGTCTTGAAAACTTAATAACCTTTAATTGACATAACTGAGAAGGAAGAATATTTTTGAGAGCCTTTCCAGAACCTCTTTTTTTTTCTAGGCATACTCTCAGAAGCTCTGTCCCAGACACGTTGAAACAGTACTCGGCAACTTAATGTCTTAATTCTGAAAGAGCTTTATATTACCACAAGTAGTTTGTAAATGCATTCAGCTGCTATAAATCTGTATATATATTATATAGACAATCATAGCCATCCTTTTTTTTAAAAGTCAGAAGAGTATATTTGTCTCTTCATGTTTTTCAAGATCCAGATAGAATTATAGCTAATCTCTATACAATAAAGTCAGCAGAGAGAAAGAGTTAACAAGAAGTTGTTATACCTGATATCTTTCCTTCTCAAAAGTATCTAACACCAGGGCTCCTGGGTGGTGCAGTTGGTTGGGCCTCTGACTCTTGGTTGCAGCTTGGGTCCTGGTCTCTGGGTTGGGGATGGAGCCCTGCATTAGCTCCTCACTCAGTGCAGTCTGCTAGGGACTCTCTCTCCTCCTGCCTCTCTGCCCTGCACTCTCTCTCTCTCTAAAAATAAATAAATAAATCTTAAAAAAAAATCTAACATCATTTGACTACAGCTTGCAGTCCTCTCTAATACTGACTAAAGGAATCTATCAGCTAGATGATAAATGGGGCTGCTGCACTTTTGTCACGTACTGATGACTGACTTAGGAGTGCATTTAGAAGCGTATACCTTGTTCAGTCTGTTTATTGTAAACAACTGGCAATATATGGACCACAACTGCACTGAAGAAATCATAGCCAGAACAGAGCTACGTGAGTAACATGATACCTAAGTGCACAGACTCCAAAACTAAGGGGTTTCCTTTAGTTGAACGTGCCCTCAATTAACTCATTATTCTGGAACCTCAACATTTCCCAGTGTGGAAAATGGACTCAGGAATCTGTATCTGACAGTTGGAAGCCTCTGTTATATTGATGCTGGACATGGTGCTTCGGTTGTCATCTTTTGTTAATAATCATCAGTGAAGTCTGGTTGCTGGATAAGACTTATGTTTTGGAATAGTCTATCTGATGTTCTCAGCCCTTGTGATTACACAGTCTGTGTATGTGCAGACATATGCTATTTATGGTGCCTTTAAAAGAAAAATGTATTCAGGCAAATGCACACATCCCCAACTGTATTTGAATATAAGCACAAAAGAGAGGAATTATTGTATAATTTAGAGAATAAGAACTCTGTAATCGACTTAGGCTCGAATATCATTTTTGTAATTAACGAGTGTGTACACTGTAGCAAGCCACTTACCTCTCTGAATGTCAGTTTCCTCATTAGCAAGAAGAGGACATACTGGTAATCTTATGGCAATTAAATGAGATAATTTATTGATGGTACTATAGTCTCATCAGATAGTAGATTCTTAAAATGCCTAATCTTCTCCTTCTCTTTTTTTTTTTTAAAGATTTTATTTATTTATTTGATAGAGAGAGTGAGGGAGCACAAGCAGGGGGAACAGTAGAGGGAGAGGGAGAAGCAGGCTCCCCGCCAAGCAGGGAGCCCGATGCGGGGCTCGATCCCAGGACCCTGGGATCATGACCTGAGCCGAAGGCAGACGCTTAACCATCTGAGCCACCCAGGCGCCCCTTTCTCCTTCTCTTTATTCCTCACAGGTTCCACTTGGAAACCAGTCTTTTCTGGTATTGCTGTTATACCATCTCACACACTGGTATACATAAATATACCCAATTAGGCACATTCTGACATAAATGTATGCACTTAGATTTATTGGAGGAATTTGATGACCATAAGTAATGATAATGAAATAGGTAGAAAGACAGGAAAAGAAAAGTTTCTTTAAAATGTGAGGATTGATGATGCGCAGTGAAATCAAGTGTTAAGAGCTGAATATTAACTGAAGAATCAAGCTTTTCCATTACAATGCACATGTCACCAGGTATGTACTTTGAAACGATAGATCTAGGTTTTCTGTTTGGAATTATTTTTAACCATGCACTTTATCCATTTCCATACCTAACCCGTTTGTAGTTTATATGTTAATGTCATGGCTCTGTCTATCACTGCATAACCTGGGACAACCCATTGCTTAGAACGGCCTTTTTGGTGCCTGTCATCTAACTACAGAGTGGGAGGTTCTAAAATGAAGAAATCTGCTGGTTGCTGGTGACAATAATTAGGAAGTGTCAGCAAAAGATAGAAAGAGTATTTGTTATTGGGGTTATTGAAAGAGTATTAGTGTTATTGATGTTTTTTGACAGAGTTGTCTTTTTTTTTCTTTCTCCAAATTTTTATTAAAATTCCAGTTAGTTAACATACAGTGTGATATTAGTTTCAGGTGTACAAGATGGTGATTGAACAATTCCATACAATGCCCAGTGCTCATCAAGACAAGTGCCCTCCTTAATTCCCATCACCCATTTAACCCATCCCCCCACCTACCTCCTTTCTGGTAACCGTCAGTTTGTTCTCTATAGTTAAGAGTCTGTTTCTTGGTTTGCATCTCTTCCCCCCCACCCCATTTATTTGCTTTATTTTTTATTTCTTTGTTTTTTAAATTCCACATATGAGTGAGATCACATGGTATTTATCTTTCTCTGACTGACTTATTTTGCTTAGCATAATACTTTTTAGCTCCATCCACATTGTTGCAAATGGTAAGATTTCATTCTTTGAAAGTTTTGTCTTGACATCACTTCCAGAAAGACATGAACTTAAAAATCACAATTATATGTGGCATATGGTCTAGTGCTACAGGATACTTACAATTCACATGTGTACATATTTTTAAATGCTTAATTATTTCCAGTTATAATTTTAACTATAGTGTGCATTGAACTATTTCTGGTTACTCCTTTGCTAAGAAAACAAAACAACAAGAGTTTACATAACTTGATGAGGTACTGATTTTGACTGATATGGTGGGAATTCCCACTTGAGTTCAAACTACATTCTTATCTGGGAATCAGACATATATGGACATTTCTGGAGAACTGGTAGGACAATCATATGAAAGTTCAATTTTACAAATTGTAATTCATCCTAAGAAGAAGAAACAATGCATGAAAGAATTGACTTAGTATAAAAGCTTAAAGTAAGAGTGAATTCTTTCCTATGGAACATCAGATTCCTATGGAACTTTGGCATTTTGAAGATAACAGTGCTGCTCCTTTGGTGGAGACAAAGTGAAGATTAGATATTTTAAGAGGAGACAAAGTGAAGTTCAGGTATTTTAAGAGTATAAGAAAGACCTTTGGAGATCATGTCAACTTGGAAGCACTTGTATAACAAAGCCCTGTGTGGAGCCCACTGAGCACAATCTGGAGTGGGATGATATGAATAATCCAGACCTTAGAAATGAATTTTAATTGGTTCTGTACATGGAGGGAACTCAGGAGAGTACTACTGGAAAGCAGAGCCTTTCTCCCAACACATCCACTCAAACACACCCTCCAGGATCAATCTTTCCTACCCCTTTCTCAGCATTTGAAAATGATTTTATAGCTTTTCAGTCATTTTCAGATATTAAAAAATAAAATCAAGTGTAAATCAAAATTCTAATTTTACCTACGATTTAATGCTTATCTCTTTTCCTTAGTTCGAGCTTACCCCAAGGCTTAAGAAGAAGGATGAGAAAGAGGATGAGAAAGAGCTAGAGGGAGATTGAGAGAGAACACGTAAGCAAGTGCTTGAGGTGAGGTGACTAAGAAAGAACCACCCATGGATGCAAAAAATTTCCCTTTAGTATGACAATAGGGTGTTTGAAAAAAAAAAAAATCCAGACATTTCTGCTTAAATCATTAAAATGTAACAACTGAAATGTTTTATTCCTTCTCAAACCATTTCTCCTGTGGCATTGTGCAAAATGATTTAAATGAGTGATAATGAGAGCAGAAGGTTTTCATAGCATCCCAAATGTTTAGAATGTATATGTGAAAACATAAATAATACACCCTCATCTCTGCAAAATTGAAGTGTGGAAAATGAGAGCCTGGAGTTGGTGGGTGGTGATACAGATTGAGGTTACCCTGGAGGGAAATAAGACAAGCTAATAAATATTTATGTTCTCAATAAATATGTGAAGAATTTCTACTATGGGTATATGGCTAAAAGTGCTATACTGAACTAAAGTTAGAGGAACAAGAAACAGAAACATCTGAATGTGAATGATATTCAGTTGGCAATAGCTAATTTACAAGCATCTAATGAGCATTCCTTCCAGAAAATAGAAATTAATGTTGATGTCATGATGCATACATATTTAAATGTTTGTGCTTTCCCTGTAAATGTTTGAATTAAAGTTATTTATTTTCCTGGTTTTAAAAATTATATGTAATAATGTCCATTATATACAATCAGGAAAAAAATTTTAACAAAAAAATTTAGGAGCACCTGGATGGCTCAGTCAGTTGAGCAACGGACTCTTGATTTTGGCCCAGGTCACTATCTCAGGGTCGTGGGATCCAGCCTCTTGTAGGGTTATGTGCTCAGCGCAGAGTCAGTTTGTCCCTCTCCCTCTGCTCCTCCCCCGACTTCTCTCTCTCTTATTTATTTAAATAAATAAAATTTTTTTAAAAATTTAAAAATTAACATCACCTGGATTCTACCTTTGAGAAATAACACATTTATAAATAGTGCTACAATAAAAATGCTTGCACATATACCTTAGGTGCTACTGCGGTCTGAGTGTTTGTGTCCTTCCCTCTCTCAGTTCATGTGTTGAAATCCAGCACACCCAATGTGATGCTATTAGGAGGTGGCACCTTTGGTGCTTAGTCATGAAGGTGGATCTTCGTGAACAGGATTAGTATCCTTATAAAAAATACCCTATAGACCTTCCTAGCTCCATCTGCCACCTGAAAATACACAAGAAGCCCTCAGCCTGGAAGAGGGCCTTTATCCAGCCATGTTGGGACTCTGATTTCAGATTTCCAGCCTCCAGACTGTGAGAAATAAATGTTTGTTGTTTATAAACCACCCAGTCTGTGGTATTTTGTTATAACAGACTTAGACAGGTACATACAAGTTCATCATTGTTATATCTTTTGATGGAGTTGTACTTTTATTTTCATGTATTTCTTTATCTCTTCTAAGGGATTTTGCCTTAACTTATATTTTGTCTGAAATTAACATGCTACTTTGGCTTTCTTTTGGTTAATTTTTGCAAAATATATTTTCTCCCATCATTTTATGTTCCATCTGTACGTACACATGTATGTATATGTATGTGTATATATGTGTGTGAGTGTTGTGGATGTTTCTTTTGTCAGTAGCATAGAGGTGGATTTCTTTCAAAAATCTAACCCAGGGGCGCCTGGGTGGCTCAGTTGTTAAGTGTCTGCCATCGGCTCAGGTCATGATCCCGGGGTCCTGGGATAGAGCCCCATGTAGGGCTCCCTGCTCAGTGGGAAACATGCTTCTCCCCCATGCACTCCCCTGCTTGTGTTCCTGCTCTCGCTATCTCTCTCTGTCAAATAAATAAATAAAATCTTTAAAAAAAAATACTAACCCAACGATCTGTTTTTTCAACAGGTGGATTTAAGCCATTTATATGTTTTGGAGCTAATTATAATTAGTGGTTAATTATATGGATTTGTTTTTGCAACTTATTTTGTGTTTTCTGCTTTTCATATTTTCTTTTTTCCCCTGCTTCCCTGCCTTCTGTTGGTTATTTCTTTTTATTCCTCTATTATTTTAGAAATTTCATTCAGTTCAATATTAATCTGGCATTTTATATGTATTATACTAACTATATATTAACTAATCATTTCAAACAGCTCCATGAGTTATATACTGTTGGTATGCTTGTTTTATGGATAAGGGAAAATGAGTTTTATTTTTTTTTTAAAGATTTTATTTATTTATTTTTTAGAGAGCGAGCGAGAGAGAAACAGCATGAGAGGGGAGAGGGTCAGAGGGAGAAGCAGGCTCCCCACTGAGCTGGGAGCCCGATGTGGGACTCGATCCCAGGACCCTGGGATCATGACCTGAGCCAAAGGCAGACGCTTAACCATCTGAGCCACCCAGGCGCCCAGGGAAAATGAGTTTTAAAGAGATTAAATAATTAACCTAAAGTCATACAGTCAATAGTAAAAAGACCAGAATTCAACCCAGACATTTTTGCTCCCAAGTCTATCTATGCTCTTCCTAACCACTGAGCTAAATCAGTACCATGGAGCAAAATACAGGGTTTTGGACAAGGTTGTGGGGAGGTCTCAATATCATATATCATGGTAGTAAATGACATGGTAAGAAAGGCTGATTCAGAAGATCATACTTGAGCAGAGATTTGAAGGAGGCGAGGAAACAAGTCATACAGATATCTGGGGAAATAGAATTCTAGGTAGAAACAAGTACTAAACCTTGTGGTGGTAACCACAAACAAGGAATCCTTGTGTTGGTGAGCAAGCAAGGATTCAATGATGACAGCGGGCAAATAGAGGCTAGGTCAGAGAGCCTTATTGGTTACAGAAAAAACTTTGATCGGAACACAGCCACACCCATTCATTTGTGTGTTGCAGAACTAAACAGAGACTGTATGGTCTCTTCAAAGCTTAAAATATGTACTATCTGGCCCTTTACAGAAAAAAATTGCCAACCTCTGTTCTACTCCACAATGGTTATTGAGTGAATGAATAAAACAACTAGATGTTGGTGCTTTATCATATAATTATATTATTATAGACAATAAATGTATATTACATAATAAACATATATTAAATGTAAATAAGCCATGTATACATATACACATATAAATATATGTAAATATAATACTACATATATATTAGGCACATTTAAAAGTATGTTATATAATATATAAATAATATATAATTATGTAACTATATGCTACATGGTTATATATAACTATATAATAATATATAACTATAACTCTATAAAACTCTCCCTATAAAATATATACACATACACATATATATCCACAAATTTTATTCTCCTTTCTCAACTAAATTCTAAAGTAGGACTTATGCTTTATAATTTCTTTATTACTCTTTTCCCAATTTAACCTGGTTCTACAGTGTTTATTTATTTATTTTTAAGATTTTATTTATTTATTTGAGAGAGACAGAGCATGCACAAGCAGGGGGGAGGGGCAGAGGGAGAAGCAGCCTCCCCACCGAGCACGGAGCTTGATGTGGGGCTCAATCCCAGGACCCTGAGATCATGACCTGAGCTGAAGGCAGACACTTAACCACTGAGCCACCCAGGCACCCCTGGTGCTACAGTATTTAATAAATAGTTCAGTTGACATAAAATTGTTTAAGCTATATTAATTCTTAACCTACTGACTTATTATAACCTTTTTCTCCTAAATTGAAGGCTTATATTAGAGATCTAGAAGACAGGTATGAACAGCTATTTACGTGCAAGGTAAGTACAAGATCCTTTGTAAATCATGATTAAACAGTCTCAGAGTTAATGAACTTCTTAAAATGCCTTATTCGCAACCAACAGTTATACATTGGGAGGATCCAGCTGACACTCTCTATCAGACCTTTCTAGGTTAGGTTTGTATGCTTCCTTTCCACAGAGGTTTTGGTCCATTTTAAAAGCTATGGACATTGATGGATTAGAAGGTAATATGATCAATATTTGAAAGCATGCAGTTCCAAACTGCGTGCTACATTGAAACTGCTTAAGGAAGTGTAGCTCTTGTTTAAAAAGAAAATGTAGGTAGGAGAAATAAAAACAACTCTGTAGGAAGCTAAATCCGTAAGTGAAGGGCAGTGATGCGCATTAAGTTGGAAAAAAATATCTTTGATGATACGTTCTGAGAGCAAAAATCTATAGTAGAGTTATATTAGAGCTAGCTGTCTCTTCAGTTACAATTTGTCACTAGCTGTGTGGAAGGTTTAAAGTATCATAAACATTGCCTGACAACACACAAAATTAAGAATCTTCCCTCTGTTACAACGGGCACTATTTGAATCCATGTCATTTATCCAATGAATCCACAAACCATATAAACGATACGGTTCATAAAGGCACAAATCTTTCACAAGGGGGCATGAAATATTAAACGTTAATTGCATCAGCTTAAATCTGTTCTAGCTTAGTACCTGGCATAGTGTCCATCTGATTGACACTCCAAGGTCTCTATGAAAAGAGGTGGGAGTTTATATCAGGGTGGAAGTTACTGAACCAACTGATTCCTCAGACTACAAATGGGAATCTGCAAGGCCTCAAATCTCCCACTACTTTTGCATTTTTGTAAATTATATATATTTGGTTGACTAAATCCCAGGGTCTAGTCCAGTGCCTACCATGTTAGTACATTTTCCTTTTTGCTCTTATGTAAAAACTGCTGCCTAAATAAAATCTGTCGAGTTTGCTGGGAGAACATTCTTTCTTCTCTTAGACTTGGAACACGAACTGTCAGCTTTAGATCCTCTACTCCAATTTTTATAACATAATGAACAACAGTTCTCTCGGGCATGCAAACTTAAAATTTTGTAAAAAAAAAAAAATGAGACTGAGGCATAGGGGTGGGAATTGACAAGGAATTTATACTAATCTTGTTCCTGGGAACAAAAGAGAAAAAAAAAACACATTTTTTTTTCTGTCAGAGAAATTGTACTCTTTCCTTCTGGGAACCATGTGAGATTTGTTTTTATCATAGCAAACAAGAAACAGAAAGCACTTTCCTTAATAAGTCTAAAGGTATGTGGAGAAAGAAATACTGAGTTTCATTATGCAAAACATAAGAGGGTACTAATCCTGAAAACTGAATGTGTGACACTGATAGAATCTTTACAAACATTATCACATTTAATCATGACAAGGACCTTAAAGATCAGAGAACTGAGCTTTAGAGATATTGGCATTCTCTGATTCATCCCATATGCTTTGGTCTGAAGCAATCGGAATATATGACTCAAACTTATATAATAAGGATCCACACTGCAAGAAATCCAAAGCTAAGGGTGGGCTTTAGTGTTGATGGATTCAATTAACCAAATACATTATCAGGGACGCTGGTGCTTTGGTTTGTCTGTGCAGTGATACACAGTTTGGGTTTCAACCTAAGGCCAGTTCTTTCATGGCCCTAAGATGCCTGCCAATAGCAACTGAGCTTCATGCCTCCTCATTCACATGCAGGAAGAGTGAGAGGGACATCACTTCTGGAGGCTCTCTCAGAAGAAGGTGGACTTTCCTAGAACCTTCCAACAACAGCAATCTTTTCTTTGAATTTCTTTTTTTTTTTTAAGATTTTATTTTTATTTATTTGACACACAGAGATGCAGCAAGAGAGGGAACACAAGCAGGGGGAGTGGGAGAGGGAGAAGCAGGCTTCCCTCTGAGCAGGGAGCCCGATGTGGGGCTCAATCCCAGGACCCTGGGATCATGACCTGAGCCGAAGGCAGATGCTTAACGACTGAGCCACCCAGGTGCCCCTTTTCTTTGAATTTCAATGGCCTAAACCCAGCTAATCTTATCACTAGCAAAAGGAATGAGATAACCCCTGGAGGAGTTAGACCCACCCCTGAGGCTGGTTAAGAAACTCCTGTACTCCCCCCCGCCCCCCACAAGTGTGGAAACAGCTGCATGGAAACTGGTGCTCACTCACCATGGTCCCACCCCCCCTGGCACAATGCAGTATGATTGTGAAAAAACTCCAAGCTTCTGGCTTTCTCCCTGGGGAGAGAAAGACAATATTGAGACATTTCCAACATTCAGATTTTTCAGGGGCCTGCCCAAGGGACTAGCTTTTGTCTTCCCTGAATCTAAGCTCTGATAGTAAAGGGCATCACGTTGGGAACCTCCAAGAATAAACATGACTGGACAAGCACAATGTCACTTGCCAGAGTCCCTTCTCCCAGGTCAGTGTGAATAAGCAGGAGAAAATCCCCAACTGTTGGCTTTTTCTTGGGGAGGAAAGAGTTAGAGCATGCATACAATGTTCCAATATTTCAGGGGGCTGCCCAAAGGACAGATTTCTGTCTTGCTTGTCTTGGAGTGCTGACAGGACCAGCATACTCAATGCCTGAGGGCTGCTGAGAATAAAAGAGACTTGTATGGCTTGTTGCTCCTCCAGAGGATAGAGGCTGATAAATAGCTTGGTGGACTCTCCTTTGGGGTGGGGGAAGAAGACAAGAGTGGAGCATGCATCCAAATTTCCAGCTTCCCAAGAGGCTGTTCAAGGGACTAGTTTCTGTTTTGCTGACTGGGAGTGCTGACAGGATCTGGCACACTCTAAAAGCCTTGGGGCCCCTGAGAACATAAGAGGGTGGCTTGTGGCAGCTCCAGAGAACCTATAGTACTACATGCAGACAACAGAAGAAACGAGAGATTATAAGCTGCTAAAAAAAGTAAATGGAAAATTCCTATAATTGGGAATTTACATATCCAAGTCCAGGGAAGATGCATCAACAGGGAAGGTTTGAGAAGCCCCTAGAATCTATAGTTGGGCTGACTGGTGGAAGTCTTTTTCTGTTTGAGGCCAGTTTGTAAAGACTAGGAGATCTGGCTGTTTTTTCAAATGTATGAATCCCAGCACAAAGGAAAAAAACAGTCTTTGAAAATTGACCCTAAAGGCATGGAGGCAAATGAATGACCTGACAGAGAATTCAAAATAACAAGCTAACAAGCTAAACAAGCTCAAGATAATGATGCTCACACCAAATGAGAATATCAACCAAGAAAAAGAAAACATAAAAAAGAACAAAACAGAAATTTTGGAGCTGAAGAATACAATAACTTCATTGAAAAATTCACTAGAGGATGCATTTAAAACAATCAAGTTAGAGAAGCAAAAAGAAAAAAAAAAGAAAGAAAAAGAGGGAAGACAGCCTACGTGACTTATGAAATATCATAAATGTATGTAATACATTTACATTATGTAATTACATACATTACATGTATGTAATACAATATGTATTTTATAGGCATCCAAGAAAGAGAAGTGAAAGAAAAAGCACAGAAAACTTATTTGAGGAAATAATGTTGAAAATCCCCAAATCTGCAGAAGGAAATGGACATCTAGATTAAATAAGCTGAACAGATTCTAATTAGAATGATTCAAAGATGTCTGCACTGAGGTACATTATAATCAAGTTGTCAAAAGTTAAAGATAAGGGTCTAATTTTAAAGGCAGGAAGATAAAAGGGATTTGCCAAGTATAAGTCAACCCCCATAAGACTATCAGATTTCTCAAAAGAAACCTGGCTGGTCAGAAGGGAATGAATGATATATTGAAAATGCTAAAAGATAAAAGCTGCCAACTAAGAATATTATATCCACTAAAACTGTCCTTCAAAAATGGAGAAATAAAGGCTTTCCCAGATAGACAAAAGTAGATGGAGTTCATTAGCACTAGACCTGCCTTATCAGAAATGCCATGGAGAGTCCTTCAAGTTGAAATGAAAGGATTCTAGACAGCAACACAAAAACATGAAAGTATAAAGCTTGCTGATAACGATAAATATGTAGACAAATACAGAATATTGTAATACCATACTGATGGCACATAAATTTTGTAATGCATTTTTGAGACACATTTCACTTAATACATCTTGTAAAAAGTGTTTTTCAACAGTTATGTATAAGCATGTGACTGAACACATGGTCATTCTCTAATGCTTATACATAACTTTCAAAGAACACTTCTTACAAGACATATCTAAGCTGCTACTTGAAAGACAAATTAAGATACACTAAGCACAGTGCTATTTCATTGAGTTAAACATAGGGTATGAAATTTGAAATACAAAAGTATAAAAAATAACTATAACTCTAAAAATATGTTAATGGATACAAAATATAAAAAATGAAATTTGTGATGTCAATAACACAAAATAAGTATGGGGGGCTAGAAGTAAAAGAGTAGAGTTTTTGTATGTGATTCAAATTGTTATCAGCTAAAAATGGATTATTATAACTATAAGATGTTTTATGTAAGCTCCATGATAATGCAAAAAAAAAAAGAATGACTGTAGAAGATGTACAAAAGAAAATGAGAAAGAATCCAAGGCATGTCACTACAAAATAATCACAAAACACTAAAAGAATTAGATGGGAAAGGGGCGCCTGGGTGGCTCAGTTGGTTAAGTGACTGCCTTAGGCTCAGGTCATGATCCTGGAGTCCCAGGATCGAGTCCCGCATCGGGCTCCCTGCTCAGCAGGGAGTCTGCTTCTCCCTCTGACCCTCCTCCCTCTCATGCTCTCTGTCTCTCATTCTCTCTGTCTCAAATAAAATAAATAAAATCTTAAAAAAAAAAAAAAGAATTATGAAAAAAAGGACAGCAAATCTACAGGACAGGAAGACGATTAATAAAATAGCAATAGTAAGTCCTTCCTTTTCTGTAATTATTTTAAACAAAAACAGATTAAACATGGAGTGGCTAAATGGATTAAAAAAAAAACAGATCTGACTATATGTTGCCTAGAAGACACTCACTTTAGATTTAAGGAGACACATAGGCTGAAAATGAAGGGATGGAAAACATATTCCAAGCAAATAGTAACAAAAGAGAGTAAGGATTGTTATATTTGTATCAGACAAAAAAAATTAAGTCAAAAACTGTCACAAGAGACAAAGAAAAATATTATGTAATAATAAATGGGTCAAGTCAACAGGAAAATATAACAGTGATAAATATATATGCACCCAACATCAGACCACCCAAAATATGAACCAGTCATTGCCAGACCTACAGGGAGAGATAGACAGCATGCAACATAAGAATAGAAGATTTTAATACCCCACTTTCACTAATGGATAGAACATTCAGACAGATCAAGAAGGAAACAAAAGATTTGAAAAACAATAGAGATTAAATGAATCTGACAGATATATATAAAATGTTCCACCTAACAGCAAAAGACTATACATTTTTCTCAAATGCACATGGATATTCTCCAGGGTAGATCACATAGTTGGTCACAAAACAAGTTTTGACAAATTAATGAAGAGGGAAACTTATACCAAGTATCTTTCTGATGATAGTGGAATGAAATCAGAAATCAATAGCTGAAGGAAAAATGGAAGACATTCAAATGTATGGAATTTAGATAATACACCTTTGAACAACAAATGGATGAAATAAAAAAAATCTAAAAGGAAATTAAAAAAATATTTTGAGACAAATGAAAATGAAAACATATCAAAACATATGGGATGTGGCAAAAATAGTACTAAGAGAAAAGCATATAGCAGTAAATGCCTATGTTCAATAAGAAGAAAGATTTCAAATAAACTAAATTTATATGGCAAGAAACTTGAAAAAGAACAATAATCGAAGCCCAGAGTTAGCAGAACAGAGGACATAATAAAGATCATAACAGAAATCAATGAAATAGAGAATAGAAAAACAATTGAAAAAAAATCACTGAGTTATATTTTGAAAAGAGCAACAAAACTGCCAAAACTTTAGCTAGATTTAGAAAGAGAGAGAGAGAGAAAACCCAAATAAATGAAATAAAAAATGAAAGAGGAGCCATTACAGTAGATTCCACAGAAATAAAAAGCACTATACAAACTTCAATGAATAATTATAAACCAACATATGGGCTAACCTAGAAGAAATGGATAAATAAGACCTACCAATGCTGAATTATGAAGAAATAGAAAATTTAACAGATCTTTAATGACTAAAGAGATTGAATCAGTAATCAGAAACTGTCAACAACAAAAAAAAGAGAAACTTTATTTTTTTTTAAGAATTTGTTTATTTATTTGACAGAGAGAGAGAAAGCAAGCACAAGCAGGGGGAGCTGCAGAGGGAGAGGAAGAAGCAGGCTTCCCACTGAGCAGGGAGCCCAAATCAGGGCTCCATCCCAGAACCCTGGGATCCTGACCTGAGCCAAAGGCAGATGCTAACCCACTGAGTCACCCAGGTGACCCGAAAGAACGAAGTTTAAGTAAGGAAAAGCCCAAGACCAGATGGCTTCATTGGCAAATTCTACCAAAAATTTAAGGAAAAGTTAACACCAGTTCTTCTCAAGCTCTTTTTTTTTATTATGTTATGTTAATCACCATACATTGCATCATTAGTTTTTGATGTAGTGTTCCATGATTCATTGTTTGCGTATAACACCCAGTGCTCCATGCAGAACGTGCCCTCTTTAATACCCATCACCAGGCTAACCCATCCTCCCACCCCCCTCCCCTCTAGAACCCTCAATTTGTTTTTCAGAGTCCATATTCTCTCATGGTTCGTCTCCCCTTCCAATTCCCCCCCCTTCATTCTTCCCCTCCTGCTATCTTCTTCTTCTTTTTTTTTTTTTTTAACATATAATGTATTATTTGCTTCAGATCTATCCTCTCAAGCTCTTCTAAAAAATGACAGAGGAGGCAACACTTCTCATTCTATGGGACCAGCATTTCCCTGATATCAAAGCCAGACAAAAAAACTTCAAGAAAATAAAACTAAAGCCAACAACCCCAATGAATATAGATGCAAAAATCCTTAGCAAAATACCAGCAAATCAAATTCAGCTGCATATTAAAAGGATCATAGACCATGACCTTTTGGGATTTATCCCTGAGAAGTAAGTATAGTTAAACCTCTGAAAATGAATCAGTGTGATACATTACATTAACAGAACAAAGGATAAAAATCACATGATCAGTAGATGCAGAAAAAGCATTTGACAAAATTCAACACACTTTCATGATAAAAACACCCAACAATCTAAGAATAGAAGGATTTATGTCAATATAATAAAGGTTATATATGAAGAGCCCACAGCTAACATCATTTTGATGGCAAAACCTGAAAACTTTTCTTTTAACATCAGGAATAAGGCAGTGATGCTCACTGTTAGAACTTCTATTCAACATAGTAAATAAAAATCCTAGTTAGAACAATTAAGCAAGAAAGAGAAATAAAAGTTGTCAAAACTGAAAAGTAAAGGGGCTTCTGTTGGCTCAGTTGGTTAAGGGTCTGCCTTCCGCTCAGGTTGTGATCTCAGAGTCCTGGGATTGAGCCCTGTGTTGGGCTCCTTGCTACGAAGGGAGTCTGCTTCTCCCTCTCCCTCTGCCCCCCTTCCCTGCTCATGTTCTCTTTCTCCTTCCTCTATATCTCAAATAAATAAATAAAATATTTTTAAAAATTGGAATGTAAGAAGTAAAGTTCTTTCTGTTCACAGATGACATTATCTTATATGTAGAAAACCCTAATGACAAATAAAAAAAACCTGCTAAACTTAATAAATAAATTCAGGAAAGTTTCAAGTTACAAAACCAATACATAAAAATCATTTATGTTTCTATAAAATTAAGTGAATAATCCCAAAAGGAAATTAAGGAAACAATCCCATTTACAATAACATCTAAAAGAATAAAGTAGTTAAGAATAAACTTAATCAAGAAGGTGAAATACTTGTACACTGAAAACTTCAAAACATTGCAAAAGAAATTAGACAAATAAATGGAAAGAATTTTGTTTTCATGGATTAGAAGAATTAGTATTGTTAAAATATCTACACAAGGGTGCCAGGACTACACAATGGGGAAAAGGTAATCTCTTTAACAAAAGGTGTTGGGAAAGCTGGATTTACACATATTTTTGCATGATATCCAAATGTGAAAGAATGAAATTAGACCTTTCTCTTATATCACATGTTAAAATCAACTCAAAATGAATTAAAGACCGGTCCTGAAACTATAAAACTCCTAGAAGAAAACATATGGGCAATGCTTCATAACATTATCTTGGCAATGATTTCTTGGACATTATACCGAAGACACAGGTAACAAAAGCAAAAACAAACAAACAAACAAACAAAAACCCCTCAAAACCCCAAGTAGGATTACTTCAAACAAAAGTTTTGCGCAGCAAAGGAAGTGATCAACAGAGTGATAAGGCAGCCTATTGAGTGGGAGAAAATATTTGCAAACTATGTATCTGATAAGAGGTTAATATCTAAAAAAAAAAATGAGGAATTCCTACAACTCAATAGTATAAAAGCAAAGAAACCAATTAAAAAATGGGCTAAGGACCTGGATAGATATTTCTCCAAAGAGGACATACAAAGAGCAAAATGTTTATTAAAAAAAATGCTCAATAACACTAACATCAGGGAAATGCAAATCAAAACCACCTCCCATCTATTAGGATGGCCATTATAAATAAAAACAAAATAACAAGCCGGTATGTGAAGAAATTAGAATTTTTGTGTACTGTTGGTAGGAATGTAAAATGATTGTAGCCACAATGGAAAACAGTATGAAGATTCCTCAAAAAATTAAAAATAATACCATATGATCCAGCCATCCCATTTCTGGGTAGATATTCAAAAAAGGTGAAAACAGGATCTAAAAGAATTATTTGGCTTCCCATATTCATTGCAGCATTATTCACAATGGCCAAGATGTAGAAACAACCTAAATTTCCATCGATAGATGAAAAGATTTTAAAAAGTGTATATATATATATATATATATATACACCACTTTTTATATATATATATAAAAGGATAAAAATTCTGTCTTCTGCTATAAAAGAGACAAATCTTGAGGACATTATGTGAAATAACAGGTCACAGAGGATAAGTACTGTGTTATCCCACTGATATGAGGTATCTAAAGTAGGCCAACTTATAGATGAAGTAGAATGGTGGTTGCCTGTGGTTGGAGGGAACAGGAAATGGGGAGCCTCATTTCAGTGGGAATAGTTTTAGTCATACCAGATGACAAAGTTGTAGAGATTTGCTGTACAACAATGTACATATAGCTAACAATACTGTACTGTACACACAAAAATTTAAGAAGGTAGATTTCATATGTATTTGGTTTTTTTTTCCACTGTAAAAACATAAAACAACTGGGTAAATAAACAATGATGTTGATTACACTCAATTAAAATAGGATCTTTGATTCCTGGAAAATCAAGACTGTATGTCAGCATGAGCAGTGGGATGTGTTGGTCTGTGACCAACCAGTTTTCATTTAAAATAGAAAGAAAAATTAATTTAGGAAAAAAGAAAGTATGTTCTATTGAGCAGAATATTATTAACTACCACTTACCAAGTACCTACTTTGTGTCAAATTCTTCAGTAAGCTCTTCACTTGTGTTACCTAATTTAACCCTCCCCAAACTCCTATAAAAGTAGACACACCTATGTCCATTTTACCTGTACAAATATTAAGATCAGAGAGTTTAAGCAACATGCTCCAGCAAGTAAGGTGTGGAAGACTTCAAGACAGAGCAGCATAACAGCAAAGTCCGGTCCCTTAAAACATGTGAGAGAAAACTAAAGAAGACTCCATTAGGAGAAATTCTACATTAGAGTTAGCCTGCCTTAAATGATTGACAAAATCATCATAACAGCTCAAAAGCAACAGAAATATTAACATTGATTCACAGCATCTTGTGTGATCACTTGAAGGTAAAGGGGAGAACTAAGAGCATTCCTAATGTTCATACTTTGTCTCTCCTAATGCGACTCTAACTTGTATCCTCTTTTCCTTCAGTCTTCAAGTGTGGTATGCTCCTGACTTCCTGACAAAAACTGAATTCTATTGGCCTTAGTTAATGCAGAAACAATTAGAAACTATTAATGTTTCAATTTTGTCTCTCTTAACTTCTGCCTACTTTGATAGACACAGACTATAATTAGATGCTCAAAGAAGTGGCCACAAATCACTGAAGGTAGTTTAGTTACTCTCCACAGAAAGTTCAGGTCTGCGTGTCTTGAGAAGAAATCGGAAACATTTTCTTTTTCCCAGGGGACATTTAATCTCTCGTGCCAAGTATTACTCTTGGGTCACTATGGGTGGGGGCAAGCCCAATGTTTCACATCTCCAATTTTACTTTTGAATTCTTGCTTTACGTTCCTTTCCCTTCACAGGTGACATGCTGAGGGCTGTCGTGCCTACACTAGAGATAAAGAATCTCTAATCATTTTCCTGTATCATCCTTTCCCTATGGTGCTGTGTAAGGGTCTTAGAATAGTTACCCGACATCATGATTTTCAAGGGCAAATTTTTCATTTTTCTTAATATATATATATATATATATATATATATACATATTTTAAGATTTTATTTATTTATTTGACAGAGAGAGACAGCAAGAGAGGGAACACAAGCAGGGGGAGTGGGAGGAGGAGAAGCAGGCTTCCCTCTGAGCAGGGAGCCCGATGCGGGGCTCGATCCCAGGACACTGAGACCATGACCTGAGCTGAAGGCAGACGCTTAACGACTGAGCCACCCAGGCGCCCTCTTAATATATATTAAATGTGTACATGTTCTTTGCTTTATTGTGAATTATTTAAAATGATATTCTCTAAGTTCTGTTAAAAGTCTTAAATTTAAAGTGTTCCAATGGGGTGCTGGGGTGGCTCAGTCATTGTGTCTGCCTTCAGCTCAGGTCATGATCCCAGGGTCCTGGGATTGAGCCCCGCATCGGGCTTCCTGCTCTGTGGGAAGCCTGTTTCTCCCTCTCCCACTCCCCCTGCTTGTGTTCCCTCTCTTTTGTCTCTCTCTCTGTCAAATAAATAAATAAAATCTTTAAAAAAAAATAAAGTGTTACAAGCCATAGAAATAGAATTTGAAAATGACATATACAAATGGTAATTTTCTTATCATTTCCCCTTTCTGTATGGTTCTTGCCCATTGTTCTGAGAAGGAATTTTAATTTTTGTTTTTAATGCCCAATTTTACCTTCAACTGTTTATTTGTTTGGTTAGACCATGGAATAATTTGACTACTCAGGGAACACTTTGGAAAGTGAAAGTTTTATTTATTGAAAGGGAAGGAATTTCACCAGAATATTCAGGTCTAAAATTCTAAGAGTTATAATCTTGGACTTTCTCCAAACTTACTCTCCTTTCAGCATCAGAAGGAACCTTCCACTTGAATAATTTACCATCTATGCTCCCAAGTGGGTGTTTAAAAATCCTCTTTATTTTCTTTAACTTTTCATTATGGGAATTTTCAAACATGAACAACAATAGAGAGAAGAGCATAACAAAGTCCCCAATATCCATAACCCAGCTTCAACAATTATCAACATTTTTTTTCCGTTGCTTTTAAATTGTTCACTACTCTCAATTTTTTCCCCCAGCATGTTTCAAAGTAAATCCCAGACATCATGTCGTTTCACCTGTCAATAATTTCATCTGCATAGAGCTCTTGTTAAAGGGTAAGAATGATGCAAGAAAATATTCAAATGAATATGACAATTACAGTTATTCCTCTAAATATGCTCACGTTGTAGAGAGTGGAATGGAGACTTTGCAAGCTTTTGGTTCCCTTGAGTTACCAGTCCTAATTCAGGCACATATTAACAATGGGATTTCTGTCATGCACCTTAACTTCTGTGTCCTCAGTTCTTATTTCTAAGGTGAGAATTTAAAAATGTCCTTTACCTCAGAGACAAATACTGGGTTGTTACAAGGATGCAACAGGTAAAGAATGCAAATTGGTTACAAGGATGCAACAGGTAAAGAATGCAAATTGGCTTTGTAAACCTCAAATACAAAGACACGTTTTAGCAAGGCTTCTTAAGCATGTAAGCACCAAATAAATATGTGTTAAATGGAAGAACAAGCATGTAAAAAGTGAATTAAAGTCATAATCTGTACAAGGCTGTACGAAAGTATAAAGTGAGTCACTTCAAATGACGTCAAGCAGGTAGCTATTTAGAAACAGCAACTGAATATATGGTATATATAAAATATACCTTTAGACCATTTGACATTTCAGTCTTTTGTCAATAAAACACCATATAATTGACAAACATTTTCATTTTTCATTTAGATGCTTATTATTAAGTAGTAATAGCAAGAAAAAAAATGCTATGTTTTTGCATTGCTGCTTACATTAAAACATCAGATCTTTGCATTGAGGTTGTAAACTGTTTTTGGTGTATTGCTACCTAACATAGTGACTAAATGAATCTTCTCACGTGGACTCTTAGAGATCATGGTGTTCATGGTGAATACAATGACTGACTGTTTGCAAGAAATTATGCTTTCTCCTAAATGATTTTTAAAAAGTAAGATTATTTTAGACTAGTTAAAGTTAGTTCAATTGGACACAAAAATATTGAGATTTTTTTCCTCTTCGGAGAGTACCATTTTTTTGTGGTTGTAAGGGATGAAAGAGCCATGGGCACTGCCCTTTAAGAGCTTGCAATCTTGTCATAGAGAAAAACATGGCAAAAAAAAAAAAAAAAAGGTCAGCCGCTAGACAGAATAAAGCATGTACTTTAAGGAGGTACAGATAAGTTAGGACAAAGTAAGGAGCAATTAAGTCCAGAGGAAAAGAAGAGTGGGAAAGAAAACAGAATGTTGAACTAATGGGTTGCAATTTGTATCCAGAGCTTGAAAAAAATAAAATATAAGGTAATATATTTTCTTGCCCTGAGAGACCATTAAAAAAAATTGCATAAACAAGTGTGAGGCCTGAAGAAATATACATAGATTTTTCCTTCCTTCTTTTTATCCACAAGCTCAAAGGAAGGTTGATTAAATAGAGTATTTGTAATTGATAATAGAAAACATTTTTTTTAAGAGAAGAGAGGATTATAATCAGCAGTTTTTCTAAATGTCCTATATAACATCATGTAATTAAACAGTTTCTGTGGGAAAAAAAATGGCATAGAATCACAATAAGCTTTTTAGTCAAGGCGGCTGCTCCCATGATTCTGTGTAAGACTTACTGAGTTCACGCTACCCCCAGCGCTTTCTCAGGCACCACAGCGGTTGTTCCTCTTTTCTCACCTTGCAATGCTCAGTTGTCTGTATAAACCATGAAAGGTTTAGAACATCTAATAAATGGAGTTGATGAGATTTAAAGCTTTTGTTCTGGCCATTCTAGTGCTATATCACAAACTATGGAGAACCCGAGAACTTATTTTTTTTCCATTTAAAAATACATTTGGGGAATCTTTGCATCTACAATAGAAGCATGGGGAGGATGCATCGTGCAATTCTCATCGCTATTAGGGTTACGTCAACACCCAACACTTTAGAGAGCATTGCCCTTCACGCTTTTGCCCTGAGGACTGCACACCGCCTGGCTAAAATGGGAGAAGGGGCCTCTTCTGCCCCTCACCCAAATGCTCCCCTTAGTGCAGTCTTCTTCCGTGGAGAAGCTGGGTCTCTCCCGGGGGGCCACCACTGCCCCGAGTTCCCTCTGCAGTTCCCTCTTCAGATCGGCTGGCAGCTAAGTGGAGTGGAGCGTGTATGCTGGCCCGTGTCTGTTTTTAACTTGCCCACGCATTCTTTGGGACTCTCTTCAGCTTTCCTGAACTTCAGTACAGTGCTGCGTGACATACAGAGCACATCCCCTTCCCCTAACCACCTTCATAGCTCCATTCTCCTAGACAGTGAGGGGAGGATCAAGCTCATTATACGGATAGAGTCAATTGATTTCCATTCAGTGTGAGTCATGTTTGCTTTAATTGGTACAGAATCAATGTCCGTTCTACTAAGACAGTCAGTATGCTCTTTTGATGAATTGCTTTTAATTTTGCTCTGACAGTGTGTGGATAGATTCTCAAAGGTGATATTACCTTGTTCATCTAAAACTGGAAATTCTACATCTGTAAGCCATATGGCAGGCAATGTTCTGACATTAAATCATACTGATTTGAAGAAGGATAATACTAACATTTTGAATTCTCCATGCCAGCTTCTGTATTGCTCTAATCAAAGAAGGTAATGCATGAAAAGGTACTAATAAAACACACAGCCAGAGAACAGGATCATTCAATTGATAAGTGAATTTTTATCTAAAGTTGAATCATAGTCATTAGAACTGAATTACGAAGAGTAGATTTAAAAGTAGGGTTCAAGTCACCGTTTATAGTTGAGACAAAATGTGTTCCACTTCAATTCTACTTAAAAATTAGATTTTCCATTCAGTAGCAAAAGCACAAGAAACAAAGCAATTTAGAAGGAGAGTGTGAAAGATATTTGGTCAAACCAGGATGGCTTATAAAGATAAATATTTTTTCCAATACTCCCATTTTACACAACTGAATAGAAGTAAATAAAGCATATTGTTAGTTAAGCAGTCTGGTAAGCATTTGTACTTAACATATATTCTACTTACATTTAATGTTATTATCTGAGTAAAGGATTTTAAGTTTGAAATAAATGTATGTTAGAAATCATTTAACTGAACACTCTTACTTTACAAATGAAGAAAGAGTGGTTAAGTGATCTTAAATAACCTAGCCTAATAGTACAGCAAGTAAGAGAGACATAACTAATATCTGGTCTCTTGACTCTTACTAATGCCATTTCTATCATGTAATTTATAAAGCTATTTCTTATCTGTTTTAAATCACTGCTAGTATATTTTATTTGATATATTTATTTGAGCTTTTGTATTCCCTGAGAAACCTGGTATATTCCTTAAACCAGAAAACCAAACGATGTTATCCATTCATTCAACATGTATTTATCATATCCTTACAAGACCAAGCCCTCGCTTTATAGAACTTATGCACACTAGAGAACAAGATAAAAAAGGAGAAAGTGGGTAATTGCACTAGAGCATGATATGTGATACGAGTTTATCATAGAGTGTTATGAGTACAGAATAGGAGCACAGATCAATCTTGGATAGAGGTGGGTATGTCTTATAATGAGGTTTATTTCAAGTTGAGTACTGAATGATCAGTAGTTGTTACCTTGACAGTGAAGAAGGGTGCAAGAAGTATGTTCCAGGATTGGGGAGCAGACTGTGGATCAGAGTGTGCAAAGACTTGGACATTTCTCCCCTTCCTCTTTGTCCAGGCAGCACCTACTCATACTTTAAGCTTCAACTCAAGTGTTACTTCCTCCAGGAAGCCTTCCCTGAGATCTCCCAGTCCACCTCTAAGCTGGTTTTTATCTACTCTATATCTTCAAGATCAACTGTATTATCACTGCGATATCATTGTTATCCTATAATATGATCACATTAAGATCCTCGTGTTCTTTAAAAAAACTGAATGTGAATAATGTATATGTGGTATTATATGGAATAAGAATAATAAAGCTGACACTGATGGAAACAGAAGTTGTAACTACAAATTTACTTATTTTTCTCCCCACTGGCTATAAACTCAGCTCCGTAAATGCTTGTTGAATAAATGAATTGGTATAAAGCTGGGGCAATGAAACCAATACAGGGTGGTTACAGATATGATGGAGGGCCTAAACAAGGTTGGAAGTGGATGAGCTCTAGAGCTGTGAAGTGGATAAAAGGGAAGATCAGACTAGACTAGAGATCAGTTGTGAAGGATGATGGAAGAATAATGATTGATCTTCAGCTTTCTGGCTCGTGCAATGGCTTGATAGTCATACCAGTCCCTGAAGTAGGGGACCCAGAGGCAGAGTACTTATGGAAGGTTAAGATGAAGACTTCAGTTTTACGTATGTTGCATTTTTAGGCCTGAAGGATCTACATGCAGAAATATGCCCGAGACTCTGGTAAGGGAGTCTGGAGCTTCTTAGGGTAATTTGTCTAGAGAGGTGTGAGTTTTGGGCATGGAAGTGGCAGGGTATGTGCATGGAGTATGAGGAAGGAGCTGAAAATGCAATCTTAAACATAAACATTTTAGGATTGGAGGAAGAATAATGAAACTACTACAAAGGTGCAGTGAGGTAACAATAATAGTTTATGTTTGTTGTAGGCTTTCCATATACCACAGTGTCAAGTGCTATATCATTTAATCAATCTGACAATGATGTCTATTATATTCCTATTTCTCACTTTCTCTTCCATATTTTATAGCTATCGAAGTAATGTATGCTTTCACAAAATTCACAACGATATAAATACATAATTTGGAAGGTAACTCTATATCCTGTTCTATAAAAAAAATTTTGGTAAAGTTTAGTGCATATCCCTCTAAATTTTCCTACACTCTGCATATTTATATTGCTATTGATCATTCTTTTAAAGAATTGTGTTACTTTTGTGCAACTTAATTTAACCAGATGATTGCAATTGATTTGATTTATATTTTAAAATAGCTGCTTGGTATTCTATTGTATGAATACAATGAACAGTCCAAGTAATGCTACAGTGAGTAATCTTTACAGTGAAGAAAATTAGACTTAGAGGTAAAAATAGACTTAGGGTAAAACTGTCAAGGGAAAATGGCTAATAAATGGTGGAAACAGGACTCAAAAGAGAGAAACTAAATAAACATCAGATTTCAGAAGCCTAAAGAAGACTTGCTAATATGACAAGAAAGATGGGGGTATTAACAGTGCAAATGCTACAGAGATTAAGTGATATTTAGCAAGAATTTTTTAGTGACAACCACTAATTCCTGGTGAATACATTGTAATGAAGCAGGTCAGAGAGCATGGTCAAGGGCAGCTGGAAGATGACTAGGATGAGATGGACACTTAAGCAGCTTTTTCAAAACTTTTAAAGGAGAGGAGAGGAGAGGAAAAAGATAGGGTGGTAGTTAGAGGGGTTCATCAGGGTGAAGAACTCTATAAGTGAAACCATTTGTTAAAATCCAAGGCCATTTTGATAGCTCATCAAACTGTTTGATTTGCAAGTGGATGAATATGAAAACATCATAGAGGATGGGTGAAAAGACAAAAGACAAAATACTAAATAAAATACTAAATACAATGCAAAATACTAAATACTAAATAAATGTGCATCACATACCTTGACCTGTATATAAAGGTCACCAAAGTATGTGTATGATTAAAGCAACTCCGATGTCTTCTTCTTTCTTAAAAGCTTATTAATGAAACATTTAAGACATAGAAATAGAAAAAATATCATGAGGAAACCCTTACACCCACTAACATACTAAAAAATAAAATAGTGCCAAATTACTTAAAGCTCTATGATATCCCTCTTTGATCTTCTCTCTCTGCCTTCATCTAAACACTTACCAGTATTAGCAATTTGGTGACTTCTCTGCAGAAGGTAAAATTTTTTTTATGTAAGAATACATTTTCATTTTGTCATTTTCATGGAAGTATGATGACAGCTGATAGGTATTAGCATAATATTGATCTATTATTTGACATTATAAGAAATGGTCCACTTTGAAAAAGTTTAAAATATATTTTTATATAAGTAGTAAAATGAACTTTAGAGGGTGATTTAAGCCACACCAGCTAAGTTAATTTTTATGTAAACCAGGCCGTCTGGGCATTATAATAAAAAGACAAAGCTTATGAGATAAGCTAAAGTTTTTGCTTTGACTGATGCTCCTAATTGCGTGCCATTTTCTTATTCTCATAGTGTCTAATGTAATATTTTATGCTCAAAATGATTTTGTTTCCAAGTCGAGCCTCTTAGGCGGAAGCACCAGTCTTCGTGTGCATTATGCTGTTCATTTAGTGGAAAGGATGTGCTGTTTATAAAAGTGGCAGTCTTGAGGCAGTCAAGGCGCCCGGCTAGCGGTGCGACGTGAGGGAGGATAAGATGGGACATTATTCCAGAAGCACATCACCAGAAATTAATCCAGCTCATTTCTCCTCTACATGGTACTCCTCATCCATCCCATAATTTAAATCCTGGTCACATTACATTGAGTATTGCTAACTATTTCCTATAAAACAGGAGTGTTTTGTCTTGTTCAGAGACAGCTTCAATATGTTTTTAGTGTTCAAAATGAAATAGTTCAACTTTATGTTAATAAAGAGATGCAATTAATTTTACCAGATTACTTGTTTCCCCCTTGTAGAAGTCTCAATTACATTTTGATTTACTGATCATTTTTGAAACAAATATATAGTCTTTGATGCTCTGAAAGACCCATTTATTTTCTTTGGAGAAAAATGATTTTTAGTCTCATAATCACAAAACATCAAATCAACGTAAACATCCAGAGCGGCTCCTTTGAGACTGCGTCAGGTGTTGGGAAGTCAATGTCAGGAAGATTGTTTTTTTATTCCAAGAAGCCCAAGGATCTCCTTGAGCCTGCTGATTCCATGTCCTTTAAATCGTAGCACATTTCAAAGGCTGAGATCACGCTCAAAGACACATTTAACTCACTCACTGAGTTTCTCTGAACTTCGAACTCTCCAGGTCTCAGGTTCCTTTGCAGGAAATGGAGGCATGTTTTGGAGTCTGCCCTGCTTCTAAGAGTCAAGGCATTCACGTAAGTTAGACCAGACAAATCAAATAAGCAGCTTCCCAGACTGCGGACACCTTATTGACTTCCTATAGAAAATCCCTCTCGAATCCACTGCTCACACTTTCCATCACCCCCTTAGTCCTACAGGCATTTGCTTACCTGACCCCTGGGTGCAGGGCCATCGCCATGATCTTGCTCACCAGCTTCTTCCCCTATTTCTTCCCTGTTTCCATTTCCATTTCTTATATTGGTAAAATAGACCCCGTTTTTTACTCTTAGAGTTTCTTTCATCCCCTCTGTAGGCAACAGATTTTTCAATGAGGACTGCTAAATAAAATGTAGGATATTCAGTTAGATTTGAATTTAATTTAAAAAAATTTGTATGTCTCAAGTATTTCATGGGACATATTTATGCTTAAAAAAGTTTTATTTGTTGTTTATCTGAAATTTAAACTTATCTGATCAGCCCTCCCAACCCCCAAAAAACAGGCAACCCTACTTGCAACTGGCACTAGTTAGATAGCCCAGACCCCCAGGTGACCATTGTGCCTTTGGCCCCTAGATGTTAGTCAAGCTCTAGCAAGTTTGCAGCTCCCTCTGCTGGGAAGCCAGAACACATCTGGCTCGAGCTCCTCTCTGAAGCTTGGGAGCAAGGAGTAATGAATGGGTAGCCCCAGGAGGAAGTATGTAATGCTTATAGGGGGTAATGAATAAATCCATATGTATGAAGCAATGGGTATTTTGAAGAATTGGGCTGAAAGGGGTATTTTGAAGAGTTGAGCTGCTTTTTTCACCTCAGTTCTTTTATATTTTGAGAATTCTTATAGCCTTATAAATTTATTTATTCTTTGATTAATTTTGAAATCATGACATCAGTATTTTATTTCTTCTGCTCCATCATGGATATACATCAAACTCTTCTGATATTCCCTAGTAATTTGGATCCCAGAAAAGTTGCAACTATCTTTGAAGTCCTGTTTTGTAGCTTCTAGAGGATTACAGGATCAGAAGATAAAAGTAGGACATTATTTTCAGTGGTTAGTGTTCTGGCAATATACAATTTGAAAAATAGCTGGATAAAATGGCTATTAACAGTTTTTTTCTTATTATGATATTACTGTCTTATTATGTTTTGCCTCATTGTGAAAATTGTTCAAATCTTTTTCCATAGTAACTTGATAGGCACATACTGCAACGTTGCTGAGGTTCGGGAAGCATTTATCATAAATACGTCTCTTAACCCTTGTAACCAAGTAGTGTGAAAACGAACAGCTAACAGATTGAGCCAACTGCCACGTTAAGGCCTATTCTGGGCTACTCAAGGTATACTGCAATTTTGATAGATTCAGGAACAATGTTGGTTGAATAAAGGAAGGAAGATGGAGCCCAAAAATCTAGTCTTTGAGATGTTGCTGAGCCCCTGGTGCTTTTCTGGAGGGGCCTATATCTCTCCCACACAGTGTTGGAGGAGAAATGGGCTTTTGACTGATTCCAGAAGCGGTGGGTTCTGGGACCCGGCCTCACGTTCAGGTAGTCAAGGTGTAGCCTGCAGTCCTTAGACTGGTCGGAGAAAATTCAACAGTCAGAGAGTTCATGGTCACCTTCTGGAGCAATGGCCTATTGATGACTGGTGCCTGGTATCAGATAAAAGGCAATATTCTAACCACGAGGAGAGCAACCAGAATAAGCAACCAGACAGCCAGTGAATACACAGAGATCTGGGACGTGCTTCATGGCTCATTCCTACGGACTGGGTCCACCTGTGGGTCTAATACAAGGCAGTTCTGAGGTCTGTGACCTGGAGAATATACGGATGCTGGCTAAGGCCAGCTTCTGGCACCACCTGACCTGAGGAGTTGAGTCACTAAAGCGATGGAGGTGGTGGGGTGAGGACAGCAAGGCAGCACAACTTGAGTATGCAGAAGACGCAGTAGTCCACAAAACCTCAGGTTGGAAGCACCATAGAGGAATAGCTTAGGCAGAAGATACTAGTTAATGTCAAGGGTTGCAAATGGGCAGCGCTGAAGATGTTTCAGTGGCCCGCACAGTGTGAAAAGAAATCGGTATGCTTTCAAGTCGGCCAGTTACCCACATGCTCCGTGGACTTACTCAGCCTGCTTCCCATTGTCAGGTACCCTGCTGCTGGGTCCCTCATGCCATTTGAATTTGAAACTTCTGATTGACACCTTACTTTTGTTTTGATTGATCTGGGAAGCTGAAAAGGGCCAGAATCTTCCGAAGTACCCTGTTGCAATTTGACTGTGAGGAGCTGGGTCAACCAGAGGCAGAGATGCTAAGGTAGCAGCTGACACAGCTAAAAACTGTCATCAATAGTACTATTAGCAAACGAAGACATCTAACCATTCAGACACAAAAACTAAATAAATTTCTATTTGATGAGGCCAAGACCAGCAACTCTTAATTACAGAGAGCAACAGACACATTTTGTAAAGACCAGGTGTGGGGTGTATCACATCACATGGTTACCACTAAGACTTAAAGTACTGACATTTGGAAATCATTTTTCTTCACACATATAAACTGAGAGGAGAATTCTGGGTTCGGTTTTTATAACTCCATCTTCCTTTTGGATATACTTTTTTTTTTTTTTTGAGAGGAAGAATACTGGGTAAGGCAAACTTTCCAGGGATTGCACAAAACCTGAAGGCTTATCTTACCTATGAGTTCATGGGATGATATCTAAAATTGGCCATGTGGAGTGGCTCAGAAGAATTGAACTGCTTTTAAAGGATGCTAGGGGCGCCTGGGTGGCTCAGTCGTTAAGCATCTGCCTTCGGTTCAGGTCATGATCCCAGGGTCCTGGGATCGAGCCCCACATCAGGTTCCCTGCTCAGTGGGAGGCCTGCTTCTCCCTCTCCTGCTCCCCCTGCTTGTGTTCCCTCTCTCACTGTTTCTCTCTCTGTCAAATAAATTAAAAAAATCTTTAAAAAAGAAAAAAATAAAGGATGCTAAAAGGGGAAATTTTTTGTTATAGCATCAATTTGAAAGGCTAGACTATCACTGGTAGTGGTCATTATCTTGAAGGATTCTGCCTAAATTTATAGAACTATGTCTATCTTAAACCAGAAAACACGATCTTAGCTATATAACCCTGAAAATGAGGCTTTGGCCAAATAAGCCTCTAATAGTTCAGATAATTTATATACAGTATATCCTACCGAGCTGAAAATGAAGCAGATTTGCCTAGCATGGGGCACACATCATAATTGGTTCTCAATAAATATTTGGTGAAAGAACAAACGAATTCGTAAAGGACTGAAACTCCATTTGCATCTTTAAACAACATTTTTTTCAAACTTCATGGGAGGATCAATCCATGACTTCCTAGAATGATTTTTTAAACCATTCTTTGTATCACTAAGAATGTCACCTTAATAATCCATCAACACATAGCCGGCTAGAAAGTTTCAAGACTTTCTTCTACAGTATAATCCTCTTTAGTAAACTAGAAGATAAACAGTTTGGGAAAGGC